>NC_139458.1:149502708-150125000 GCF_057233095.1 Heloderma suspectum
GTCAGACTCAAAGCCTGAATTGCGGTATTCAATATGAACTACATTTCAGGACTATCATTAGCCACTCTCAATCAGCCACAGTCCCATCCTACATATAATATGGAAAATGAACTGTTCTTGTTTTAGAATTTGCATTAGCAGGCTGGATTGCTTTAAAATAATAATAGTAATAGTAATAGTAATAATAATAATAAAAAATAAGAATTCAGAAAAGGAACTTTGGTCTTTGCTGCTACCTTTGAAGGCTATTTTTTCAGGATGGGTGGTGGGCACACATAGGGATGTCAGAGAATTCTGCCATGGATCTCGGTGAGGCCGAATGTCAGTCCATTCGCCCCCCCCCCGAAATCTGTGGCAGAACGAAGCCCCCCGCGCCACCAACCCTGCAAAAGTCACGCGAAACAGGACACTTACCTGGTGCTGTTCGTACTGCTTTGCGAATGGCGGCCGCGTCTGCAGCCGCCATTCGCTTCCCTATTTTTGCCATGATAGGCTACGTAAATACTTACGTAGCCTATCATGGCTAATGCATGATAATGCTAATGCATTTGCATCCCTGCAGAGGCTGTGATAGGCTACGTAAGTATTTATGTAGCTTATCACGGTGAAAGACGGGCACAAATGGCGGCTGCTATGCCATTTGCACCCCTTTTTTTTTTTGCTGTGATAGGCTATGTAAATATTTATGTAGCCTATCATGGCAAAAAAACAGGAACGTAAATGGTGACCGCTATGCCATTTGTGCCCCTGGGATTTTTGCTGTGGTAGGCTATGTAAATATTTACGTAGCCTATCATGGCCAAAAAACAGGAACGCAAATGGCGGCTGCCGTAGCTGCCGCCATTTGAGTCCGCAGGCTCCATACAGCACCTGTGAATGCACCTGGCCGGCGGCTCCATGGAATTGCCATGGAGCGGAGCCAGCCAGGTTAGGATTTCGGGGGGAGGTGCGGAGCACCTCCCCCCCACCGCGAATCACCCCGTCGAAAAGGTAAGTGACTTTCATACATCCCTAGGCACACATGTTCCCAATCCCAACTATATTAAATTATCTACTTGCCCATGGGTGTCTATGGATAGTTTCCCATAACTTTCTTCTAAATCACTGTCCCAACAGCTGACCTTTTGGTACACCCATCTCTTCTTCTTCTTCTTCTTCTTCTTCTTCTTCTTCTTCTTCTTCTTCTTCTTCTTCTTCTTCTATATATTAAAAAAGAGGTTTGGCTAATAAATCCAAATAGACAAAGAGAAAAGATACTGTGGCTTTTAAAACTAGATGGAAGGAAGAAGGAAACAGATAATTTTATGGTAGGAAATGGGAAGAGTGAGATATTTTAGTCCATTTGTTTTAAACATGTTTTTCTTTAAAATGTTCTTTAAAAAAATGATGCGTTCATTGTGTCAATAATTTTGAAGAAGAATGGATGGATGGATGGATGTTGATAAAATTACTTGTGATTGTATTGTTACATAACTTGTAGCCTGCTCCAGCGGTTCAGACAGACAGATTCTTTTATCAGAGATGACAATGATACAATGAATATGAGGCCACACCACATCTCTAACTATTGGAACAGACTCTCTCCAGAGTAACATGTCTGTCTCTCAAAAACACATTCATGTTCACACACACCCACACAGCCCTTCAGAATTCAGAAGTCTCCAAGCCTTTCTTTCTACTTCCTGTATTCCCTCAGGTATGACTTTCCCTCAGTTCTCTCTTGCTTTAGGGACAGCCTTTTCACAAAGATAGCATAGCTGTAGCACAAGGATGCACAACTCAAAACAGGTTGATGGCCTGTTTTGACTGTTGGTCATGGAGGATTTTTTCCCCCTAAAATTCTAACTTAGGGATTTCCTCTCTTTTTTTAGACTAATCTTTTTTTAAAAAAAAAGCTGCACCCTATAATATGTTCTCTCTGCAGATATATAGGTTTCTCTGAACCAGTTTTACTGTTAACCTTTCCTCTTTTTCTTTCCCTAGGCTTTGGCACTCCTTCTCTTCATAGCATTATTTATTTTCTCTCCCTGAACCCTATAGTGCTGCTAAAACCTCTCTCCAGCTCATTGGTGTTTGTGCCACTGCTACTGCTTTCTTTACAGGGCCTGTGGATATAGCCTGGGGAAAATAGCTTCTCCCCTGCACACTCTCCCCACACCCGGAATTGTGTGTGTGTACCAGGCAGCACTAGATGTAACTAGGAGTATAGCTGGGGCTGGATATGTCCATTGCAAGCTTCATATGGTGCTAAAGGAAATGGTATGATTAGTGCTGTCTTCTTTTTTCTTGTTGTATATATCCATCCAACAAATATAGTGCCCTTCAGTCAGGGCAAGGAATTCCTCTGTAATCCTAAATCTATCTCAGGTTTTTCTGAGATGCCTGCCAGTCTCCTGCTGCAAGATTCTAGGTAAGGGAAGAGCAGGCACCACTGTTTGATATTTGAGGGAGCGCCTCCCCCTATATATGCCTTCCCGAGGACTGAAATCTGCTGGAGGAGCCCTCCTCTGTGTCCCATCAGTGCGAGACATACACTATGATGGGACATGGGAGAATGCTTTTTCCTCGGTTGTGGAAACCCTCCCCTTGGAGGCCTGATTGGCACAGACACTGGTTTCATTTCAGCACCAACTAAAACATGGTGATGCAGTTGAAGGCACATTTGGAAGAAGCCGATTATCTAGCTCCATTTCACTTGGGCTTCAGGCCTGGGCATGGGACAGAAATGGCCTTGGTCGTCTTGGTGGATGATAGGAGGAGGGCTTTGGATAGGGGTGAATGCTCCTTCCTTGTTCTCCTCAACCTCTCAGTGGCTTTTGATTAGGGATGTACGAAAGTCACTTACCTTTTCATGGAATTGATTTGCGGTGGGGGGGAGGCGCTCCATCCCTCCCCCTGGAATCCTCGACGGGGGTGGGGGGATGCGATCTGGTCCTCCTTCCTGGAATCCTGCCCAGCCGGCTCCGCGGCAGCTCCACAGAGCAGCCAGCCATGGCCGTTAGCAGCCAGAGTTCCAGCCGCGGACAGGCAGCTGAGGACGCAAATGGCGTCCTGTGTAGGGGACGCCATTTGCGTCCCTACGCCTTCCCGTGATAGGCTACGTAAGTATTTACATAGCCTATCATGGCAGCTCCCCCCCCAAAAAACAGCGTACACAAATGGCGGCTACGGCGGCCGCCATTTGCATTCCCCTAAAAAAGGGGAATGCTATTAGCGTAGTGGGCGCTATTTGCATTCTTTTTTTTTCAACGTAATAGCTTACGTAAATATTTACATAGGCTAAAATGGTGGGGGGGAAAGGAACGCAAATAGCGCCCACTATGCTATTTGTGTTCCCCTTTTTTTTCGCCATAATAGCCTACATAAATATTTACGTAGGATAAAACAGCGAAAAGTAGGGAATGCAAATGGCGGCGGCCGTAGCCGCCGCCATTTGCATACGCCAGGGTTTTTTTTTGGTTTTTTGCTTGGCTTGCTGTGATAGGCTACATATATACTTACGTAGCCTATCACGGCAAAGACCAGAATGCAAATGGCAGCCGTGGCAGCCGGTCGAAAGACCAGCCGCCGCCCCCACCGGAGCCGTCACTGTCTGGAACATCCGCCCCAGGTAAGCTTCGACCTGGGGGGAATGCCAGTGCATTCGGCCTCACTGAAATCTGTGGCAGAATTCTCCGCCATCCCTACTTTTGATACCATTGACCACGGTATCCTCCTGGACCTCCTGGAGGGGTTGGGCATTGGAGACACCGTATTACAGTGGTTCCGGTCCTTCCTCTCTGACAGGTACCAGAGGGTAGCACTGGGCGAGGAGGTTTTGGACCTGTGGCTGGTCACTTGTGGGGTTCCACAGGGTTCCATCCTCTCCCTGATGCTATTTAATATCTGTGTGAAGCTGCTGGGGGCTATCATCAGGAGGTTTGGGGTGAGGTGTCATCAATATGGAGATGACATGCAGCTCTACCTCTTGTTCAAATCTTCACAAAGGTTGGCCATAGAATCCCTGTCCAAATGTCTGGAGATGGTGAGTGGCTAGATGGGAAGGAATAAGCTGATGCTGAACCCTGACAAGACCAAGGTACTTTTGGTGAGAGACAAGAGGAGGTTGGGGGATGTTGACCTGGTGTTGAAATGGGTACAGCTGATACCCCTTCATGGATCACTGCCTTGTTGTGCTGAAGGGGCTTGCGTAACTCAGTGAAGCCATAAGCTATGCCGTGCAGGGCCACCCAAGATGGAAAGGTCATGGCAGACAGTTCTGACAAAATGTGCTCCACTGGAGAAGGAAATGGCAACCCACTGCAGTATTCTTGCCAAGAAAACCCCATGGAACGTATCACAAGGCTAAAAGGTATGACACCGGAAGATGAGCCCCTCAGGTCGGAAGGTGTCCAATATACTACTGGGGAAGAGCAAAGGAAATTTCCAAGTAGTGCCAGAAAGCCTGAAGCGGCTGGGCCAAAGCTGAAAGTAGGGATGGTGAAGAATTTCTCCACGAATCTCGGGGAAGCCAAATGCCAACGCATTTGGCCCCCCGAAATTGTTGGTGAAATTCTCCGCCACCCCCCCCACCCCCCGGGATGGGACTTACTTCCCTCGAATGTCCCTCTCGGCGGCGGGTCCTGGCGGGAGTTCAGTGGTGATTCGTCAGGGATGGGGGGGGCGGCGGCCGGTCTTCCAACCGGCTGCCGCTGCCATTACAAAATAAAGTAAAACAAAAACAAAGAAACAACCGGGATAGGCTACGTAACGATTTACGTAGCCTATCACAGCTAGATTCCCAAAGTCAGCCGTGATAGGCTACGTAAATTGTTACATAGCCTATCACGGGTGACTTTGAAAAAAAAAAACGTGTACGCAAATGGCGGCGCCACCATTTGCGTTCCTTATTTGGTCCCGGTAGTCTACGTAAAGATTTACGTAGACTACGGCGAAAATAAGGGCAACACAAATAGCGGCCTGAACTTCGGGGGGAGAACCGAAGCGCCACCCCCCCACCGCGAAGCAAGCTGCGGGACCAGGTAAGTGCCTTTCATACATCCCTAGCCGAAAGGACACTCAGCTGTGGATGTGTCTGGTGGTGAAAAGAAAATCCGATGCTGTAAAGAACAATATTGTTTAGGAACCTGGAATGTCAGATCAATGAATCAAGGTAAGCTGGAGGTGGTCAAACATGAGATGGCAAGACTGAACATTGTCATCTTGGGAATCAGCGAACTAAAATGGACAGGCATGGGCGAATTTAATTCAGGTGACCATCATATCTACTATTGTGGGCAAGAATCCCTTAGAAGAAATGGAGTAGCACTCATAGTCAACAAAAGGGTGGGGAAAGCAGTACTGGGGTACAATCTTAAAAATGATAGAATGATCTCAGTATGAATCCAAGGCAAACCATTCAACATCACAGAAATTCAAATCTATGCCCCAACCACTGAGGCCGAAGAAGCTGAGGTTGATCGGTTCTATGAAGACATACAACACCGTTTAGAACTAACACCAAAAAAAGATGCCCTCTTCATCATAGGGGATTGGAATGCTAAAGTAGGAAGTCAAGAAATCACTGGGATTGACCAAGGCAGGCATGGCCTTGGTGTACAAAATGAAGCAGGACAAAAGCTAATATAGTTTTGCCAAGAGAACACGCTGATCATAGCAAACACTCTTTTCCAACAGCACAAGAGACGACTCTACACATGGACATCACCAGATGGTCAATATCGAAATCAGATGGATTATGTCCTTTGCAGCCAAAGATGGAGAAGCTCTATACAGTCAGTCAAAACAAGACCTGGAGCTGACTGTGGCTCAGATCATGAGCTTCGTGTTGCAAAATTTCGGCTTAAATTGACGAACGTAGGGAAAACCACTAAACCATTTGCACCTAACCTAAACCATTCAGGTATGACCTAAATCATATCCCTTATGAATATACAGCGGAGGTGATGAATAGATTTCAGGGATTAGACCTGATAGACAGAGTACCTGAGGAACTATGGACGGAAGTCCATAACATTGTTCAGGAGGCAGCAACGAAATCCATCCCAAAGAGAAAGAAATGCAAGACAGCCAAGTGGCTGTCTGATGAGGCTTTACAAGTAGCTGAGGAAAGAAGGGAAGCGAAAAGCAAGGGAGAAAGGGGAAGATATATCCAACTGAATGCAGAGTTCCAGAGAATAGCAAGGAGAGACAAGAAGGCCTTCTTAAATGAACAATGCAAAGAAATTGAGGAAAACAACAGAATGGGAAAGACTAGAGATCTTTTCAAGAAAATTGGAGATCTCAACGGAACATTTTGTGCAAAGATGGGCATGATCAAAGCTATGGTTTTCCCAGTAGTAACGTATGGCTGAGAGAGCTGGACTATAAGAAAGGCTGAGCACTGAAGAATTGATGCTTTTGAACTGTGGTGCTGGAGAAGACTCTTATGAGTCCCCTGGACTGCAAGGAGGTCAAATCAGTCCATCCTAAAGGAAATCAACCCTGACAGCTCATTGGAAGGACAGATACTGAAGCTGAAGCTCAAATAGTTTGGCCACCTAATGCAAAGAGAAAACTCTCTGGAAAAGACCCTGATGCTGGGAAAGACTGAAGGCCAAAGGAGAAGGGGACAGCAGAGGATGAGATGGCTAGATAGCATCACCGATGCAATGAATATGAACTTGAGTACGCTCCGGGAGAGAGCGCAGGACAGGAAGGCCTGGCGTGCTATGGTCCATGGGGTCACGAAGAGTTGGACATGACTGAATGACTGAACAACAACAACAACCCTTGAAAGACCAGGTCCTCAGCCTGGGTGTCATTTTAGACTCCCAGCTGTCAATGGAGGCTCAGGTGTCAGCTGTGAGCTGGATAGCGCTGTACCAACTCCATTTGATACTGCGGCTGTGCCCCTACCTTCTCAACCATCTGCCCCCATCAGTAGTATATGCCGTGGTCTCCTCTCATCTAGACTACTGTAATGTGCTCTACGTGGAATTACCCTTGAAGATGGTTCGGAAGCTGCAGCTGGTGCAGAACATGGCGGCTTGCCTGATTAAAGGCAGCCACTGGCGGCATCACATCACTCTGGTGCTGAAGGATTTGCACTGGTTACTAGTTGCTTTCCGGGCCAAATTCAAGGTGTTGGTTTTGACCTTTAAAACCCTATACGGTTCCAGCCCAGCCTATCTCAAGGACCACCTCGAGCAACACCAGACATTCTGCCCAACAAGTTCAGCCTCAGATGGCCTTCTCTCTGTTCCATCAACCAGGACAGCTGGACTGGTGGGGACGAGGGAGAGGGCCTTTTCTGTGGTGGCCCCCACTCTGTGGAACTCCCTCCCTAGGGAACTCTGCCATGCCCCCCTCTTTAATGAGCTTCCGCTACACATTAAAAACGTGGTTGTTCAGGCAGGCATTTGAAGTGGGTTAGGGTATTTTTACTGAAGGCAAAAGGAGAAGGGGGCGGCAGAGGATGAGATGGCTAGATAGCATCACTGATGCAATGATTATGGACTTGAGCACGCTCGGGAGAGAGCGGAGGACCGGAAGGCCTGGCGTGCTATGGTCCATGGGGTCACGAAGAGTCGGACACGACTGAACGACTGAACAACAACAACAGGGTATTTTTAGAAAGGTGATGTTTTAATGTGGAATTTTATTGTTTTAAACTTTTGAATTATTGTACATTGGCCAGAGTGGCCGGGTGACCGGCCAGATGGGTGATCAAGTAAGTAAGTAAGTAAAGTAAGTAAGTAGATGATAGATAGATAGATAGATAGATAGATAGATAGATAGATAGATTTTATCAAAGCCTTTGATGGCTAAATGCATTCCCCAAAGTAGCACACGGTTTTAACTGTTTTGTTGTTTTAGATTTAAATTGGTATTAGCTTGCTTAATGGTTTAATATGTTTTAGCTGTTTAAATTTATTATTTTATACTGTCTAAATTGATTTTATCTGTACGCTGCCCTGAGCTCTTACTGATATAGGGCTGGATATGTTTTAAATAAATAATATAAATAAATAATAAATAATAAGGGCCTTTTCTGTGGTGGCCCCCACTCTGTGGAACTCCCTCCCTAGGGAACTCCGTCATGCCCCCTCTTTAATGAGCTTCCTTCGTGCATTAAAAACGTGGTTGTTCAGGCAGGCATTTGGGGTGGGTTAGGGTATTTTAAAAAAAAATGTTTATGGTAAAATTTTATTGTTTTAAATTGTTTTATGGTGGGTTGTACATCGCCCAGAGTGGCTGGGTGACCAGTCAGATGGGCGATTAATAAATTTAATAAATAAATAATAAATATTCCAGGTAAGTGCAGCTGTTCCTCTACTTCCCTTGTCTCTTCTCCCCACTGCTTTTCCTTCTTATCTTTCCTGTGTTTTGTTTTGCTCTCCCCCCATTCGGCTTGGTCTGCTCCTCTCAATCCTACCTGCCTTTGCTGTCTCACCACCTTCCCACCAGCTATCCCATCTGCTTCCCTCCTGCCTTTCCCAGCTTTCCACTTCCTGTTTCCAGCTCTGTTCCTCTGGCTGTCTCCAAGTCTCCTCTCAACTTCCTTCTTCCTCCTCTCCTTTCTTCTCCTCTCCTCTCGACTCCCCCTTTCCCCTTTTAACTTCCCATTGTCAGCTTTAACCCTGTCTGCTCCTTGCGACAGCCTTCCTCTTCCGTTTCCCTCCAGCTGATCAGCAGTGTTTCTGGCATTCAAGTTTGACTGTGGGCAGGCAGCAGCTTTCTGGCTCTGGCTCTGCGGGCCCCGCCACCTGTGTCTACACCTGACCTCGCCTACCCTTGAGCAGGTACGAAGCCTGTCAATGCAGCAACATCTTCTTGGGGACCCACCAGAAAGGGATAAGCAGGTAGGATCCCCAATTAGCTGTTATAGCTGGGGGGGGGGAAACAGCTCAAGAGCCAGGAAACCACTACGATTGATAGTTGGGGGAAAGGGGGTGGGGCCAGGAGAAGGGGGCATGGTTACCTGCGTAACCTTGGAGGGCTGGATGTGGCCCATGGCTCTTAGGTTTGACACCACAGAGATATAGCAATTACTAAAACCTGGGCTGAGGCCACTAGAGTCTGGTACATTGAAACTCCTTTGAAATATGGTATCAGGAATCCTAGAGCAGATTGCTCAACAATGCCAGTATTCCATTTTTAAGAAATGGATAAAGGTTATAGGGATAGAAGATTACTCACTCCCTTCTTTTGTATTCTCCAACAGAATCTGTAGTGTTTGCATATGCCTACTTGCAGACACATGACTGCTGGAGAGGCATGTGCTGGGAGGATTTTTCTTTTGCCGAGCCATCAGCCATGCTCTGGCAGTCAACAGGGAGCATCTGGTTATGCATAACTTGAATCTATCCTTTGTCTTCATGACAGTTGCAACATTTCTCATTTTGGTTTTCGTGCAAATACATTTGTTTTAACGGCTTTATAAATATTTCACTCAGGATGAATCCTGCCACAAACGAGCATGCAATGATACTGATGGGGATTCCCTCACCTAAAACAAACAAAAAAACAAGCACGAGATGCAAGCACAAACCTGTCTCTTTTTGTCAGACACTGCTAACAAAACTGCACAGCGAGCCTGTAATCTTTGCTCCATGACTGTGCTGTCTTGAGCAAATAACTTCAGCTCACAGCTTGGCCCTCTGCTTGTGCTGTGAAAGTTAACATTGTAGCTTATATTTTGAGGAGAAATGCTCTCTTCATTCCTCTTACACTGAGCTCATATATCAGGCTTATATGGCCGTTTCCAGCTCTGGGGCCAAGGAACAACCTATGAAATGTAGCTTAAGTACAATCCTAGACATGCCTACTCAAAAGTAAGCCCCACTGAGTTCAATGGGGATTCTTCCGAGACCTTTACTGTTCTTCACTCATGCCGATTCCCTTTGCCCCATCCTGTTGTGTTCAGAGCACCTGGGACTCTGAGAAATAAGCATTTGGATACAGACTAAATTTAACAGATGCAGCATTTAAAGTTCTGATTCTTTTCTTACATATATCCACAACAAGCAGAATCTTATTGTTTTTCCTAGTCTAGTATAATGTCTTCAGAAGGAACAACCAATGATTGAGGCTGAAAGAACTGGGCATGTTTAGCCTTGAGAAGAGAAGACTGAGAGGAGATAGGATAGTGCTCTTCAAGTACTTGAAAGGTTGTCCCAGAGAAGAAGGCCAGGATCTCTTCTCAATCATCCCAGAGTGCAGGACATGGAATAATGGGCTCAAGTTTCAGGAAGCCAGATTCTGGCTGAACATCAGGAAAAAGGTTTTGACTGTTAGAGCAATACCGCAATGGAACCAATGACCTAGGGAGGTGGTGGGTTCTCCCACACTGGAGGCATTCAAGATGAGGCTGGACAGCTAGGGATGTACGAAAGTCACTTAACTTTTGCGGATTATGTTGATGGTGGGGGGAGAGACGCTCCGTCCCTCCCCCCGGAATCCTGGCCGTCCGGCTGTGCTCCACAGGGATTCTGCGGAGCCGCCGGCCGGCTCTGCCAGCAGCCAGACATCCAGCCGCTGGCTAGCAGGGATGCAAATGGCAGCGGCCGTAGCCACCGTCGTTTGCATCCCTGCAGTCAGCCGTGATAGGCTACGTAAATGTTTACGTAGCCTATCACGTCTTTTTTTTTTTTTTAACTGGAAATGGTGGCGGCAGCAGCCGGTCGGAAGACCAGCCGCCGCCGAACCGCCACCGGAGCCGCCGCCACCGCCGCCAGGAAGATCCGCCCCAGGTAAGTCTCGTCCCGGGGGGGGGGCAGACCGTTCCGCCACCGATTTCGTGGCAGAATTCTCTGACATCCCAATGGACAGCCATCTGTCAGGGATGCTTTGAGTTGACTTGGATTCCTGCACTGAGCAGGGGTTGGACTCGATGGTCTTTTAGGCCCTTTCCAACCCTACTATTCTCTGATTCTATGATTAATCCTTGGCATTTAGAAATACTGGCTTGGATCAAGATATGGATCTGACACATTACACATTCCAAATATGAAACCATCTATATAACATAGATGATAGTCTCTACTGTACAGCATTGAATTTTTAGACCACCACCACCACAGCTTTAAAGGCTTTTTGACTGCTCTGATCATGCTTTGTGCCATTTTATTGACCTACAACTTTGTCACAACTTTTTTTTACCCCTTGATGGATGACTTACTTCATGGATAGTTGCTATGTCATCTGCACAAAGGGGATGGAGAGAAGCACTGACACAGCAGTGTCCTCACTGCTGCATGAGATTAGGTTCCTGTGATGGTGCAAGGAGAAAAATGGCCACTTCATGCCAACCCCGTGACCAGTATGCCTAATCCAGTATTTATAGTGATCTCATGCAATTTCCATGAGTCTAAAACAACTACAATGGGTTTGGTTTTGTTGTTTCAAATCACGTATTCAATATCAAAAGCTTAGGTGATTTCAGTAATATTTGATAGCATTTCTAGAGCCGTACATAACTTTACTTTTAGTTTGCAATGGATCTTACTCAACACCAGTTTCTTCCACTTAGAGAGCAATCCTATGGCTGCTAGACAGTGTCTAGATGGCCATAGGATTTTTTGGTTTCTGGGAACTGAGCTCAGAGCCAGTGCTCCAAGCTCGGTTTCCAGACACTGCAGTCCCCACCCCCTCCCCAGCCGCCTCATAGGCAGCACGGTTCTTCCACGTCTCCATGCTCATAACTGAAGTACAGAACAGGCAAAAAGGGGGCATTCCTGGGGCAGGGAGGGGAAGAGACTGCGGAAGAATCATTATGACGCTTCCTATGTGCCATGGAGCCACTCCCTCCCTCGCTCCAAAGTCCCCAGCTAGACAGCCAAACTTCGCTGTCTAGCCACAAATGCAGAGTGGCCAGAGCACAGAGGAGAGGATCCCCTCTGCTCTCTGCCCACACTGCATTGGATGGTCAGCTGCCTCCAAGTTTGGAGGTGGCCAGCTATCCCAATCAGATTGTGCCCTTAGTGTGACTTACACAGGTTTGAATTAACAAAAAAGGACCAACAAATTGTGATTGAAACTGTGCTATTAGCTTCATTAACCTGCAGCAAAATGTTGCAGTATGTCTTCCTCACTTTCTAGTAGTAGTGCTCCTACTCAGGGTCCAGCCAGATATGTCCCTTCCAGGATATTATAAGATGTTAGAGGCTCAACCAGACCATTACACACACACACACACACACACATGCACACACATGCACGCACACACACACACGTTTTCTGTTTACCTTTTCCAACTCGTAGTCTCGTACTGCTATGATCTGAATAGATAATAGTAGGGAATGAGTGCTACTGTGAGGGTCCAAGCTGAAGTTGCTTACTCAAGAGTAAGCTGCCTTTTTATGAAAAAACAACAAGCTGTGCATGCACTCCTTCACAGTATATGGTCCTGAAGGTCAAGTGAAAGACATATTTCATACTAAAGAATTACATTGTACTGAGGTTATTTATTTATGATACTTATTGCTAATTATTTATAAATTTATGAGTTGCTTTATGGCCCAAATAGGGCCCCCAAGGTGGCTTGCAATTAAAACCTAAATCAATTTAAATACTTCTTTAAAAATGTAAACTTAAAAAAACAATTTAAAACAAACCAACAAACACACTTTAAAACATCACCCACAGCAGAATTAAAAGCAGGAGAGAATCTTTAAAAAATAGAGTACAGAGCTAGTACATTTAGGGCACAATCCTATGCATGTTTAGACAGAAAACTTAGGTATGCTGGCTGGGGGCATGCTGGGAGTTGTAGGCCTTTTTTTCTGTCTAAACATGCATGGGATTGTGCCCTTAAAATACTAAAAAGCCATGCAGAGCAATACTGTTCAAACAGCCTCCCAAAAACTGAACAAAGAAGGGACCAGCCTAACTTCCTTTGGGAAAGAGTTCCACAGGTGGGGTAGTGCCACAGAGATGCCCTATCCCATGTTTCCACCAACCTAATCTCCCCTGGTGGTGGGACACACAGAAGGGCATCTGAAGATGATCTTAAGCTATGGGCAAGTTCTATGGGAGGAGGCGGTCTTTCAGATATCCTTTCCCCAAAGCATTTAGGGCACAATCCTATGTTGATTGTTGGGAGCCTCCAAAATCAGAGGCTGCCAAGTATCATAATGCATGGCGGCCAGAGCACAGAGACGATCCTCACCTCCATGTTCTGGCCACCCTTCATTTTGGCTAGATGGGTCATTTCACCTGTCTAGCCATGGTGCTTTGGAGCGGGAGGGAAGGAGGCTGTGGTGAGCATAGGAAGCTGCATAAGGCAGCTTCCCCAGTCTCCTCCCTTCCCTGCCCCCAGGACTGCCCCCTTTTCCCTGTCTCCACACTCAGGTTCCTGAATGTGGAGAGGTAGCCAGTGTGGTACACTGTGCCAGCTATGAGGGGAAGGGGACTGCAGTTTCCAGGCTCCAAGGTCAAGACCTGTCTCCAATCTCGGAGTCAGTAGACCAAACCATCCCTCCCCCCCGCCACTGAGTCAATGCCTAGGAGTCATAGGATGGCTCTCTTAGGGCTTTAAAGGTGAGCAGAAGCCCCTTGATTTGTGCCTGGAAACTGATTGGCAGCAATGCAGTCTGGTCACTGCATTTTGCACTAGCTGCGAGTTCCAAACACCCTTCAAGGGCAGCCCCACATTCAGTGCATTGCATTTGTCTAAATGGCAGGTGACTAAAGCATGGATCACTGTGGCCAGTTCTGCTTTCCCTAGGAATGGGTACAATTGGCACACCGATCAAAGCTGGCAAAAGACACTCCTCACCACAGCATCTACCTGAGCCTCCAGGAGCAATGTCAGAACCAGAAGCACCAAGTATGAACTTGATCCTTCAGAGGCAGTGCCACCCTATCTAGAACAGGCTGTACCTTCAGTCATAGCTTAACTTTCCTGCTGACCAACAGTGCCTCTCTCTTGTCTAGACTGAGCCTCAGCTTGTTAACCCACATCCAATCCATGTCTTTGTCGACTGTGTACAGGCCTTCCACAGCCTCCTTGCCATCAGTTGACAGAACGAGAGATAGAGCTGGATATCATCAGCATAATGGTGAGACCAGAACTTTGTATGATCTCTCCCAATGACTTCAGGTAGGTGTCAAACAGTACAGGGAATAAAATAGAGCCCCTGGGGATCCCATAGGCCAGAGGCCATGGAGTCAAGGTGTGTCCCAGCACCACCTTCTGGGAGTGCTCAGCCAGGTAAGATTGGAAGTGTCATGGCCCAGGACCTGGAGCCGTTAGAGAATGAAGACTCGAGTTTCAGTGACTCCAAGGAGGCACCAGAACCAGGCCCTGGTATTTCTGAAGCAGGGCTCACTGCCTCAGGCTCCATGCCTTATCCACACTGACCCTGAGGAGTGGACCCTGAGGAGCAGTCCCCAGCTGGCTCCTCCCTCCTCCATTCCTCAGAAGAAGCTAATGGCTGCAGCCAAAGGCTGCTGGCCCTTTAACAGCCAGATGCAGCACCTGAGGGGTGGAGTTTCCGGAAGGATGCACCTGGTCTGACTCTAAAAGCCTTCCAGTTGCTCCCAGACAGTGCTAAAGTGACTTGCTAGTTCTCTGGCTTCAGCATTATTGCCTGAAGTCCTGAAATTAATCCTAGTTCCACACATGATTTAGCCACTTTCCGGCATGATGCTTCTCACCTGAGCCATCCCCCAGGACAAATGATGGTTTCTCTGATGGAGCATGACAGGAACCACTGCAACACAGTGCCCTCGTGTTCTATACTGGCCTCAGAAGGATGCCATGGTTGATGGTACTGAATGCCACGGAGAGATATAGCAGAACCAACAGAGACACACTCCTCCTGTCTAATTCCTGGAAGAGCTCATCCTAGGGGTGGACGAAAGTCACTTACCTGTCGTCGAAGCTTGTTCGTGGTGGGGGGGAGGCGCTTCGCTGCTCCCCTCGCGAAGTTCAGGCTGGGGGGGGAGGCTTCCTGCCTCGCCCGGCCGAAATTCAGGCCGGGGAGGAGGCTTTCCGCCTCACCCGGCCGCAAACTCCAAAGTTTTTTTTTTTAAAAAAAACAACGCCCCCGTGATAGGCTACGTGACGATTAACGTAGCCTATCACGGCTAGATCTGCAAAGTCAGCCATGATAGGCTACGTTAATTGTCATGTAGCCTATCACGGGTGACTTAAAAAAAAAAAAGCGCGTACGCTAATGGCGGCCCCCATAGGGAGCCGCCATTCGCGTTCCTTATTTGGTCGCTGTAGTCTACGTAAAGATTTACGTAGACTACGGTGAAAATAAGGGCAACGCAAATAGCGTTGCCCTTATTTTCGCCGTAGTCTACGTAAATCTTTACGTAGACTACAGCGACCAAATAAGGAACGGGAATGGCGGCTCCCTATGGGGGCCGCCATTACCCGTACGGGCTTTTTTTTTTTTTTAAGTCACCCCTGATAGGCTACGTGTCGATTTACGTAGCCTATCACGGCTGACTTTGCAAATCTAGCCGTGATAGGCTACATGAATCGTCACGTAGCCTATCACAGGGGCGTTTTTTTTTTTTCTTTTATTGGAATGGTGGTGGCAGCAGCCGGTCGAAAGACCGGCTGCCGCTCCCGCCCCGCACGAACACCCACCGAACCGCTGGCCGGACCCGCCGCTGGGAGGGACATTCGGCAAAGGTAAGTCCCGTCCTGGGGGGGTGCGGGGGGCAGGGGGGGTGCAGAGAATTTCTCCCCGAAACTTGTTCGGGGGGCCGAAAATGTTGGCGCTCGGCCCCCCGAAGTTTCGGGGAGAAATTCTCCGCCATCCCTAGCTCATCCACAAAAGTGACCAAGGTTGTTTGAGTCCTCAAACCCATCCTTAACCCAGATCAGAAAGGATCCAAATAATCAGCTTCATACAAGAAGGCCTAGAATTGACTTTCCACCAGTTGCTGTAAGACTAGGGATGTTGCGGGTAGGGATGTACGAATTGTGTACCTTCCATGCCGCTTGACTTCCGCAGTTTGCGGCCAGTGCTCCGTACCATCGTTCGCAAGCCCCCGGAATTCTCCTCTTTTTTTTCTGCTCCGAAAATTACAAAGATAAATCTGTACCAACAGCCGTAATTCTGCATAACTTCCATAAGAAAGGCTATTTTTCGTAGATATTTACATATTTCTTCCCCTGCCCTGAGATGTGCAGTAATTACTTTCAGCCAAAACACTTCCTCCTCCTCGGGGCTTCCCAAAACAAGGCTGCCCTAGGTGTGCCTGAGTGATGCACTCTTTGTTTAAAGCAACGCTGTTTGAAAGAAAGAAAGAAAGAAAGAAAGAAAGAAAGAAAGAAAGAAAGAAAGAACCTTTTAAAATGACCATGCCTGTCTGGAGCCCTGCACGAGGTATTATTCCCCCTGCTAGGCTTTCTGTTTCCACATCCAGCCTTGTTGGTGACATGGTGAGGCTAAAATGGAGAGGAGAACCAACTCTGTGCATGTCTACTCAGAAGTAAGTCTTACTGAGTTCAATGCAACTTACTCCTACACATGTCAGCACCCCACTTGCCCCCAGCTCAGCTTTGTATTTCCACATCCAGCTCATTAGCAAACCTCCTGTTAGTTATCTCACTAGGTGACTTTGGGCTGGACTCTAACCACTACATCATACTTCTGTTATGAAACTCATGAAGAAAAAGAGACAGTATAATGGAAAGTTCTTTCTGAAGTAGTAACACTTCACTTGTACAAATGCAGCATGAAGGGAAAGATCAGCAACCTTCTCTTTGTTTGAATAAAAAGCACACTCTGCACATGCTCAGGGAATGGACAAAATGAGGAATAAACATACCAGGGAATATGAAGAACTACATTCTTCCATTATGTGTGTGTGTGTGTGGGGGGGAAATCTCCCTCAATCCAGCTGTTCCCTGGGGGGGGGGAAACCCATTCACCCAAGGGTCTTCTGAGATAATTAGCAGAAGGTTTGATAATGAGCTGGATGTGGAAATACAAAGCTGAGCTGGGGGCAAGTGGGGTGCTGACATGTGTAGAGGTAAGACTTGCTTCTGAGTAGACATGCACAGAGTTGGTTCTCCTCTCTGCTCAGCTTTGTATTTCCACATCCAGTTCGTTATCAGACTTATTCAGATTATCAGAAAAGGGTGACAGTTAGGAGAAGAACTAGATGCCACTCTGCACCAGTGGAAGCAGTGGAGCTGTGGAACTGATTCCAGGTACTTGCGGATGAGACTGGAGGACAGCCTGCAGAGGAAGAATCACAGGGGAACCTACATGAGAGTGAGCAAGAGGCTGAAGGTCAGTCAAGCAGAGGCAATGAAACCCAGGCCTACAAGAAGAAGAAGAGAAGCGTGGTAGTAGTGGGAGACTCCTTGCTGTGTGGGATCGAGACCCAAGTATGTTGCGAAGACCCGTGGACTCGCCAGGTATGTTGTCTCCTGGGAGGACAGATTAGAGACGTGACTGAACGGTTGCCTGCACTCATAAAGCCCACTGACAGGTATCCCTTTCTTCTCATCCATGTGGGAACAAATGATACCACCAGGCGGAGCTACGAAGAAATCACTTCAGACTTTGAAGCTTTGGGAAGGAAACTCAAGAACTTTGGGGCACAGATAGTTTTCTCATCCATCCTTCCAGTAGTTAGAAGAGGAATAAAAAGGGAATGAAAAATACTCTGGGTGAATGACTGTCTACGAAGGTGGTGCCAACGAGAGAGATTTGGATTCTGGGACCACGGGCTATACTTCCTGGAAGATGGGCTGTTGTCAAGGGATGGGTTGCACCTCACAAAGGATGGGAAGAATGTGTTTGGCCACAGCATGAAGAACTTCATGCCACAGCCACCGCCACCGCCGCACTAACTCTAGAGCCGCCGCCAGAGCCGCCGCCGCTGCTGCCAGGAAGATCCTCCCAAAGTAAGTCTCATCCTGGGGGGGCGGGCTGTTCCGCCACCGATTTTGGGGGGCCGAATGCACTGGCATTCGGCCTCCCTGAGATCCGTGGTGGAATTTTCGTACATCCCTACATCAATCCCTGGGAAAATTCTGGAGCAGATGATAAAGCAATCCATCTGGAAGCACCTTGAAAACAATGCAGTGATTACTCGAAGCCAACATGGATTTGTCAAAAACAAGTCCTGCCAGATGAATCTGATCTCAATTTTTGATCAAGTAACCTCCCTTGTGTACCGTGGGGATGCTGTAGACATCATATACCTCGACTGCAGCTAGGGATGTACGAAACACATGCCTGGCTCTGTGCCAGGCAATCCGCGGTGGGGGGGAGGCGCTCCGTCCCTCCCCCTGGAATCCTTGATGGGGGGTGGAGGCGATCCGGTCCTCACCCCTGGAATCCTGCCTGGCTGGCTCGGCTCCGCAGCCAAGCCGCGGAGCTGCTAGCTGGGTCCGGCCGCCCGCCTCCGGACATCCAGCTGCTGGGCAGCCCTGCAGGGATGCAAATGGCGGCTGTCGTAGCCACTGCCATTTGCGTCCTTGTATTGAGCCATGATAGGCTATGTTAATATTTACGTAGCCTATCACGGCAGGGGGAAAAAACCCAGTGTACGCAAATGGCGGTAGCTGCCGCCATTTGCATACACTGGGTTTTTTCCCCCCCTGCCGTGATAGGCTATGTAAATACTTACGTAGCCTATCATGGCCTCCGCAGGGATGCAAATGGCATCCCTGTGTTAGTCGTGATAGGCTACGTAAGTATTTACGTAGCCTATCACGGCTATGAAGACAAAGCGAATGGCGGCCGCAGGACGGCCACCATTCGCAAAGCAGCGCGGACGAGAGCAGGTAAGTGCTCCGTTTCGTGTGCCTTTTGTGGGTTGGTGGCAGCAGGGACTTTGTCCCCATGGGCACCGCCATTTGCGTGCGCGCTTTTTTTTTTCTTTTTTCAAAGTCAGCCGTTATAGGCTATGTAAAGATTTACGTAGACTATCACAGCTGACTTTGAAAATCTAGCCGTGATAGGCTACGTAAATCTTTACGTAGCCTATCACGTTTTGTTTTGTTTTTACTTTTTTCTTTTGCAGCTGGGGAGACGGGTCGCTCCCCCCTGGCCAGAATTTCTGCAGGGAGGGATGGGGCGCCTCCCCCCCAGCCAGAATTCAGAGAAATGAAGCGCCTCCCCCCCCCTGAAAAAAGCTGCGGGACCAGGTAAGGGACTTTCGTCCATCCCTAAGAGCAATCCCCTGCAGAACTTAACTGGACAGGTGGATCACCCATCACAAGTATCTCTGTCTTGTCTGGACTGAGTCTCTGTTTATCAGCTCTCATCCAGCCCATAACCCTGCCCAAGCAGTGGTTCAGAACACCCACTGCCTCACCTGTATTAGATGAAAAGGAGAGGTAGAGCCGGGTGTCATCCGCATATTGATTCCAATGGAGGACCATTTTTAGCCCTGTGTGAGGGTGGAATATTGCCAGAAAAGGGGGATGGGGAGGCTTGAATCCCCCTCCCACAACACTTCAGTTCTGATCCAAGCTGGGGCCATGCACACTGACAAGAGAGTAGGAAAAGTTAGCATGCATCGCTCCATAATCCATGCTTTTCCAACCATTTACTGTGACCTTCTGTTTTGTCTTCTCTTCCATTTGATTTTTTTTTCTGTCCCAGAAATCTTTCTGTCCCATTTATGAAGAAATGTGCAAATGTTGGTCAGTTCTTATCAGAATATAAACTAAATGAAATTTCACACATCCCTACTCAGCAGGCTGATATCGGTTTGCAGTGGGCGGGGCCATTCTCCTTGTCCTTGAACCAGTTTTGTTTGAGACAGAGAGCTGATTGGATGGCAACTGTGCTGTCAGTCAAATTCAACTAAGTGCCAAAATTGTTCTGGCCTGAGTTGAGCACATGACATTGGTGTACACATGGCTCCTGCAACCTGTGGCAGCATAGCTAAAAAAAAAGGGGGGGGGGTGATGGATGACTCTGTCATTTTCAACTTCTCTCAGTTTTGACTTTTACATTTTAAGGTCTTTCCATCCTGAATATGAAGAAATTTGTGGATTTGGGTAAATTCTTATCAAAATCAAACTGAAAGCAGATTTTCAGATTCTCACCAATCCGCATTGGCCAAATTCAGTACGTGCAGCTATTCCTGGTATGACCAGGATCATGTTGTACTTGTCTGCCATGTAGATGTGAAAGATGAACCTGTCATAAAAAGAGAGGTGGCAACCCTAATTCAGCACTAACATCATTGAAACACAGGTTTTTAAACCTAGGGATGTCCCGAGTGCCCTCTTGACTGTGTCTGGGAATCCATCGCCGCCGCCCCTGCCCATGACCCCTGGACTGTGCCCACCAAGACAGTCCTCGCTCGCACCCACTCGTGCCCTGCTCATGTCCTCCAGAACTCACCATGATCCCATTCAGTGAGCTCCCGCCATTTCCCCACCTTTGTTGTGTGCATAAAAGGAAGTTTTAAAAAATGTGCATATTTAAATATGCGTAGTTCAGGGCCAGAAAAGCTTAATGTGTGCAATAGTAGAGGCACAATCCCTCTAACATTGCGTATATTAAGCTTTCCCAGCCCCCAAATTGTATATATTTAAATATGCACTTTTAAAAATCCTTCCTTTTTGCGCACACAACAAAGGCGGGAAAATGGCGGGCACTCACCAAACAGGATTGCAGTGGGTCTGCGCAACTCGCCAAGCTTGTGGGCGGCCCGAGCACGGGGCCAGAGAGGGGCAAGCAGTGGCCACGCTTCTGCGGCCTCCTGGGGAACCCAAGCTGGGATGGGTTCTCAAATCCCTATTCAAACCCAGACTTTTACAAGCTACATGCTCAAAGCCCTGGTCCTGGGTAGATGAATCTGTCAGTTTCACTTTCTCCCACATTCAATTTTTTAAAATCTCACGTTCTTTCCATCCCAAACATGAAAAAATGAGTGAGTTCTAGTAAATTAACAAAAAGAATAAGAGGGAAAAAAAGAAATCCTCACCTATCCCTAGCTAACGGTTAATCAGGATTGATTCAAAACAGTGGTTACCAGGGGTTGAGGCCGATGAATTAGCCCCAACAGGTTTCAAGTTTTTAAAATTGAAATATAGCTTCTCTTTGTTTTGTTAAAAGGACACAAGAGCCACCTGATCTCGCTGTCTCTGCCGTCTAAGCTTGCTGTTAGGACATTGTTGTTGTTCAGTCATTCAGTCATGTCCGACTCTTCGTGACCCCATGGACCACAGCACACCAGGCCTTCCTCTCCTGTGCTCTCTTCCGGAGTGTGCTCAAGTCCATATTCATTGCATTGGTGATGCTATCTAGCCATCTCATCCTCTGCCGTCCCCTTCTCCTTTTGCCTTCAATCTTTCCCAGCATCAGGGTCTTTTCCAAGGAGTTTTCTCTTCGCATTAGGTGGCCAAAATATTTGAGCTTCAGCTTCAGTATCTGTCCTTCCAATGAGCACTCAGGGTTGATTTCCTTTAGGATGGACTGATTTGACCAGCTCCTTGCAGTCCAGGGGACAAGTAAGAGTCTTCTCCAGCACCACAGTTCAAAAGCATCGATTCTTTGGTGCTCAGCCTTCCTTGTAGTCCAGCTCTCTCAGCCATACGTTGCTACTGGGAAAACCATAGCTTTGATTATATGGACCTTTGTCGGCAAGGTGATGTCTCTGCTTCTTACTATGCTGTCTAGGTTTGCCATATCTTTCCTCCCAAGGAGCAAGCGTCTTTTAATTTCATGGCTACAGTCACCGTCTGCGGTGATCTTGGAGCCCAAGAAAATAAAATCTGTCACTGCTTCCATTTCTTCCCCTTCCATATGCTAGGAAGTGATTGGGCCAGATGCCATGATTTTAGTTTTTTTAATGTTGGGTTTCAAACCAGCTTTTGCACTCTCCACTTCCACCCTCAACGAGAGGCTCTTTAGATCATCATTGCTTTCTGCCATTAGGGTGGTATCGTCTGCATATCGGAGGTTGTTGATAATTCTCCCAGCAATCTTAATTCCGACCTGTGATTTATCCAACCCAGCGTTTCTCATGATGTACTCTGCATATAAGTTAAATAAGCAGGGCAACACTATACAGCTAGGGATGTCAGAGAATTTCTCCATGAATCTGGGGAGGCCGAATGCCAATGCATTCGGCCCCCCGAA
The DNA here is from genome assembly GCF_057233095.1 of Heloderma suspectum. NCBI lineage: Eukaryota > Metazoa > Chordata > Lepidosauria > Squamata > Helodermatidae > Heloderma > Heloderma suspectum. Next base: position 149,524,773 of record NC_139458.1, read on the forward strand.
ATTGGTGGAGAAATGATCCGCCCCCCGCCCCCCCCAGGATGGGACTTACCTCATGCGAATGTCCCTTGTGGCGGCGGCTCCCGGCGGCGGTGCAGCGGCGGTGCGGCGGCGGTGCGGCGGTGGTGCAGCAGCGGCAGCGGCAGCCAGTCTTCCGACCGGCTGCCGCTGCTGCCATTTCCAAGTAAAAACAAAACAAAACAAACGTGATATGGCTAGATTTTCAAAAAACACCGTGATAGTCTACGTAAATGTTTATGTAGCCTATCACGGCTGACTTTGAAAATAAAAAAGTGCGTACGCAAATGGCGTTCCTTATTTTGGCACGGGTAGTCTACGTAAATATTTACGTAGACTACAGCGAAAATAAGGGCAATGCAAATAGCCATTTGCGTACGCGCTTTTTTTTTTCAAAGTCAGCTGTGATAGGCTACGTAAACATTTACGTAGCCTATCAAAGCTGACTGCAGGCCGGGGACGCAAAAGGCGGTGGCTACGGCCGCGGCCATTTGCGTCCTGGGCTCCCAGCAGGAGAGGACGTTTTGCAGCCGGAGGGACGGGGTGCCTCCCCCCCGGCCAGGATTTCGGCCGGAGGGATGGGGCGCCTCCCCCCCGGCCAGAATTTCGGCAGGGAGGGACGGGGCGCCTCCCCCCCACCCAGAATTTCAGCGGGAGGGATGGAGCGCCTCCCCACCACCACGAAGCAAGCTTCGGGATCAGGTAAGTGACTTTCGTCCATCCCTATTACAGCCTTGTCATACTCCTTTCCCAATTTTGAATCAATCGGTTGTTCCATGTCCATTTCTTACTGTTGCTTCTTGACCCTCGTACAGGTTTCTCTGGAGAAAGGTAAGGTGGTCTGGTACTCCCATCTCTTTATGGATATGCCAGAGTTTGTTGTGATCCACACAATCAAAGACTTTAGCGTAGTCAATGAAGCAGAAATAGACGTTTTTCTGGAATTCTATTGCTTTCTCCATGATCCAGCCAATGTTGGTGATTCGATCTCTAGTTCCTCTGCCTCTTCAAAACCCAGCTTGTACTTCCAGTAGTTCTCAGTTCACATACTGCTGAAGCCTAGCTTGTAGGATTTTGAGCATCACCTTGCTGGCATGTGAAATGAGTACAATTGTACGGTAGTTTGAACACTCTTTGGCGTTACCCTTCTTTGGAATTGGAATGTAAACTGACCTTTCCAGTCTTGTGGCCACTGTTGAGTGTTCCAAATTTGTTGGCATATTGAGTGCAGCACTTTAACAACATCATCTTTTAGGATCTTAAATAGCTCAGCTGGAATACTGTCATCTCCGCTAGCTTTGTTGTTACTAATGCTTCCTAAGGCCCACTTGACTTCACTCTCGAGGATGTCCGGCTCAAGTTCAGTGAGCACACTATCATGGCTATTAGGGACATTCAGATCTTTCCTGTATAGTTCTTCTGTGTATTCTTTCCACTTCTTCTGAATCTCATCTGCATCTGTTAGGTCCCTGCCTTCTTTGTCCTTTATCATGCCCGTCTTTGCACAAAACGTTCCCTTGAGATCTCCAATTTTCTTGAAAAGTTCTCTAGTCGTTCCCATTCTATTGTTTTCTTCCATTTCTTTGCATTGTTCATTTAAGAAGGCCTTCTTGTCTCTCCTTGCTATTCTCTGGAACTCTGCATTCAGTTGGGTATATCTTCCCCTTTCTCCCTTGCTTTTCATTTCCCTTCTTTCCTCAGCTACTTGTAAAGCCTCCTCAGACAGCCACTTGGCTTTCTTGCATTTCTTTTTCTTTGGGATGGATTGAGTTGCTTCCTCCTGAACAATGTTACCGACCTCCGTCCATAGTTCCTCAGGCACTCTGTCTATCAGGTCTAATCCCTGAAATCTATTCCTCACCTCCACTGTATATTCATAAGGGATATGATTTAGGTCATACCTGAATGGTTTAGTGGTTTTCCCTACGTAGGGATGTATGAAAGTGACTTACCTTACGTGGATTATGTTGATGGTGGGGGGGAGGCATTCCGTCCCTCCCCCCAGAATCCTGGCTGGGTGGGGAGGCACTCCATTCCTCCCCCCGGAATCCTCGAACGGCCGGCTGTGCTCCGCGGCAGCTCTGCAGAGCAGCCGGCCAGGCCCAGCCTGGCCAGGCCGGAGCCGTCCGCAGCAAGATTTCTGTCCGCAGAGGACTCTGGGTAAAAAACAAATGAACAAACAAAAAACACAACCAACCGCATACGCAAATGGCGGCGGCTACGGCCACCGCCATTTGCGTTCCTTCTTTATGGCCGTCTTAATATACGTAAATATTTACATAGACTATGAAAAAGGGATGCAAATAGCGCCTGCTAAGCTATTTGCATTCCCCTTGATTTTTGCCGGCAAAAATCAAGGGGAATGCAAATAGCGTAGCAGGCGCTATTTGCATCCCTTTTTCATTCACCATTTTAGCCTACATAAATCTTTCCTTAGGCTATAACGGCGAATCAAAAGGGGACGCAAATAGCGCCTGCTACGCTATTTGCGTTCCCCTTTATTTTCACCGTCATAGTCTACGTAAATATTTACATAGATTAAGATGGTAAAAATAAGGAACGGAAATGGCGGTGGCCATAGACGCCGCCATTTGCATACGCGTTTTTTTTTTAAACCCACCCAAACATGATAGATTTATGTAGCCTATCACGTCTTTTTTTTTCTTTTTTTTAAAACCTAGCCATGATAGGCTACATAAATCTTTACTTAGCCTATCACATCTTTTTTTTTTTTACATAAGCCTGCCTGGAAATGCCGGCAGCAGTAGCCAGTCGGAAGACCGGCCGCCACCGAAGCTGCCGCCGGAGCCGCCGCCAGAGCCGCCGCCACCTGGAAGTTCCGCCCCAGGTGAGTCTCGTCCCAGGGGGGATCCGCAGGGGGGTGGGGGGCAGGTCGTTCCACCACGGAGTTTGGGGGGCTGAATGCACTGGCATTTGGCCTCACCAAGATCCGTGGCATATTTCTCTCACATACCTATCCCTTCGTTCTTCAATTTAAGCTGAAATTTTGCGATAAGAAGCTCATGATCTGTGCCACAATCAGCTCCAGGTCTTGTTTTTACTGACTGTATAGAGCTTCTCCATCTTTGGCTGCAAAGTACATAATCAATCTGATTTCGATATTGACCTTCTGGTGATGTACATGTGCACTGCATGGCACTACTTGGAAATTCCCTCTGCTCTTCCCCAGTAGTATATTAAGACATAAACATCTCTAATCTAGGGATGGGGGAGAATTTCTCCCCGAAACTTCGGGGAGCCGAGTGCCAACGTGTTCGGCCCCCTGAAGTATTTTCGGGGAGAAATTCTCCGCATCCCTCCGCCCCCCGCACCCCCCCCGGGACAGGACTTACCTTTCCCGAATGTCCCTCCCGGCGGCGGGTCCCGGCGGCAGTTCGTCAGGTCTTCGACAGGGGCAGAGGTGGCAGCCGGTCTTTCGACTGGCTGCCGCCGCCACCATTCCAATAAAAGTAAAAAAAAAAACAACGCCCCCGTGATAGGCTACGTGACGATTAACGTAGCCTGTCACGGCTAGATTTGCAAAGTCAGCCGTGATAGGCTACGTAAATCGTCACATAGCCTATCACGGCTATTTGCATTGCCCTTATTTTCGCCATAGTCTACGTAGAGATTTACGTAGACTACAGCTACCAAATAAGGAACGTGAATGGCGGCTCCCTATGGGGGCCGCCATTTGCGTACTTGCTTTTTTTTTTTTTTAAAGTCACCCATGATAGGCTACATGACGATTAACGTAGCCTATCACGGCTGACTTTGCAGATCTAGCCGTGATAGGCTACGTTAATCATCACATAGCCTATCACGGGGGCGTTTTTGTTTTTTGTTTACTTTTTATTTCGTGGCCGGGTGAGGCGAGGCGCCTCCTCCCAGGCCTGAATTTCGGCCGGGCGAGGCGGGAAGCCTCCCCCCCGGCCTGAATTTCAGCCAGGAGAGGCAGGAAGCCTCCCCCCCCAGCCTGAACTTCGGGGGGAGCAGCGAAGCGCCTCCCCCCCACCGCGAAGCAAGCTGCGAGACCAGGTAAGTGGCTTTCGTGCACTCCTACTGTAATCACAAAAGTGAGTGGGCAGCAAAAAGAAAGCTCTTGATAAAGGTAATAAGAGCACAATTGTGCTAATTTGTAAACATATTAAGCCTATTTATAGACTGCCTCCTACTATGTCCTCCAAGAATAGAATATAGGGGATTGTTGCAATGTCAAAAATAACTAACTTACCAAAACTAAAGAGCACCCAAGAGTAGGGATGGACGGACTCAGCTCTGTCCATGGCCACCAGGAACTCACCAAGCTCCTTCCGCCACCCACATCCACTTGCTGCGCGAGCCCCTGGAGAGCTCGGCAAGCACTTGGGAAGTGCTGTGGGGCCACCTGTCCCCTTACCATTTTGCGTAAAAATGGTGGCTTAGGTTTTTCCATAAAAGTAATGTTGCGTAAATGATGGCCGTAAAGGGGCCGCTTATGCAAAATTGTAGGAATAAATGGACCATTTACACCTGTAATGTTGCATAAATGGCCCCTTTATGCATTTATCCAACATTTATGTAGAAACCCGAGCCGCCATCTTTCTTTTTGCAAAATCTGCTGCCGGTTGCTTTCAGGCTGCACAGCACTCAGAGAACAGGCCAGTAAGTGCATGGCAGCTCGGCTGGACTCCACCCCCCTTTTGGACTCCCAGTTTTTATATGGTGTGACATAACTGGCCAGTAAAGTTGACTGTTTACCTTGTTCCTTGTTTTGTTAATTCCCAAAGGCCCTTTACAAGGAATATTGTAAGCTTGTTCCAAAGCCTTCTCTCTGTACCTTCTGAACAACCAATTGTTTTAAGGGTTCCTATTCCAGGTCCCTATTTTTTAGGGATGGACGAAAGTCCCTTACCTGGTCCCGCAGCTTGCTTCCCGGTGGGGGGGAGGCGCTTCGGTTCTCCCCCCAAAATTCTTGGTGGGGGGAGGCGCCCTGCCCCTCCCAGCCGAAATTCAGGCCGGGGGGGAGGTGCCCCATCCCTCACCACCGAAATTCTAGCCGGGGGGGAGCGCCCTGTCTCCCCGGCCACGAAATAAAAAAGTAATGGGGGAAAAAAGACGTGATAGGCTACGTAACGGTTTACGTAGCCTATCATGGCTAGATTTTCAAAGTCAGCCGTGATAGGCTACGTAAATCGTTACGTAGCCTATCACGTGTTTTGGTTTTTTAAAAAAAACTTTACGGGGAAATGGCGGTGGCGGCAGCCGGTTGGAAGACAGTCCGCTGCCCCCGCCCCCAGCGAAACGCTGCCGGGACCCGCCGCCGAGAGGGACATTCGACAGAGGTAAGTCCCATCCTGGGGGGGTGGCGGGGGGGTGGCGGAGAATTTCACCACCAATTTCGGGGGGCCGAATGCGTTGGCATTTGGCCTCCCAGAGATTCGTGGAGAAATTCTCCACCATCCCTACTATTTTTAGGCTAACACATCCTATACAGTAAAACATCTTTCCAGGTCAGTCTCTCTCTGTTTTCATTGAAACCTGAAGTTTCCAATGGTACAGCAGCTTCTCTGAAACTCTGTAGGCTGGAGTCCTTCAATAACTTTTTCTTAAATCTGTCTTCATTCAGAAACTCAAACACTGTATCCATTTCCATGTTCGCAGATGTTTCTGGGTCACCTACCAACCCCTGATGTGAACTTATACCTTCCTCTCCATCTTGCTATGCTGGCTAGGGATGATTGAAGTTGGAGTCCATCAGCATCTGGAGTTCCCTACCACTGCTTTACAGAAATCCTACAAACCTGGCCTACCTGTATTCCTTGAGGCATCTTAGGTCTTAAACTCTTCTGTTTACATCTCTTTGGTCTTAACAAAATGGCTTCTGCATGTATTTTCTCAGCAAAAGCCAAACCATAGCACCTCTAAAATGATCCTGGATCTACAAACCATCCCCCTTTCTTTGAGAAATAGTAGTGAATGTTGTGGAATTAATCTCTGTTGATGATCCCTCTAGAATAGCCTTCCTCATCCTGTGGCTTCCAGATGTTTTAGACTACAACTCCCAGCATTCCTAACCATTTGCCATGCTGGCTGAGGCTGATGGGAGTTGAAAACCAAAACTTCTGGAGAGCACCAGGTTGGGGAGGTCTGCTCTAGAAGGTGCTGGGGACCAGGGATGGGAGAACCAGGGATGCTCAAGTTTGAAGATTCTCTGAACTCCATAGCTCAGTTCGATTCACCCCCATTCTCATTTGCAGCCTGCTTTATTTTTGTTTGAATGGGGATAGTGTGCATATCAAATAGGAAAAGTGCACACTTTTGTGCACATTTTCCAAAAGTGCACACTTTCCACCCTTTGACTAAAGTGTGAAAATGTGCATTTTTCAAAATACACATTTTTTGAATCCCATCTCAAGTTCAGGAATTTGTGAACTTTTCCTGGAAAAATACACTCCCATTTGCATTCATGTTTAAGTTTGAATTATTTCCGAACTGAAATGAAAACTACTTTGTACATCCCTACTAAGGTTTCCCAGTGTGCTATATGGGAAGCACAGGCCTCATGGATCCTTCAAATTACCATCCTTCTAATTATGGACTGTGGTTAGTATTTCAAGAAGGGGAGGAATGGAATTTGGTTCCAAATCCATAGTTCCATTAAATAGCTAGTTAGTAGCCCTAGTAAATCAATATATTTTTGTTAAATGCACAGCATGTTCATTTAGCCAGGAAGAGTGCTAATGTTGTCTAGTGCAAAGCAACAAGCATTCTGAACTTTCAAGATACCTTCATCCTTGCAATATTTTAACCCTTTCTTACCAAACAGTTTCCTGGGTCATATCAAATATTCCCTAATAAGCATGGGCATGGAACTTAAGTCCTTAAAGCCCATCATGCATCTTAAAGCTGAGCAAAATGAGTGTATGCATAAATAACTCAGCCCTTGTTGGAAATGAGAGAGTGATGATTTTGAAGAAACAGCTCTGTAAGGGTAATTCAGATGGGAACACAGATTTCCCGTGGAACTCTGCTATTTGAAATTAGGGATGTACGAAAGTCACTTACCATTTAACGAAATGTGATTCAAGGTGGGGGGGAGGCGCTCTGTCCCTCCCCCCCAACATTATGGCTGGGGGGGAGGCACTCCATCTCTCCCCCCTGAAATTCTGGCTGGGGGGAGGCGCTCCATCCCTCCCCCCCCGAATCCTGGCCGGCCGGGTCCACAAATGGCGGCTGTAGCCGCCGCCGTTTGCATCCCTGCAGTCAGCCGTGATAGGCTACATAAATGTTTACGTAGCCTATCACGGCTAAGTAAAAAAAAACCAAAAAAACGCGTGTACGCAAATGGCGGCGCCCATGGGCACCGCCATTTGCGTTCCTTATTTTGGCACATCTTAGTCTATGTTAACATTTATGTAGACTAAGACGGCGAAAATAAGGGAAATGCAAATAGCGTAGATGCTACGCTATTTGTGTTCCCCTTATTTTCGCCATAGTCTACATAAATGTTTACGTAGACTAGACATGCCAAAATAAGGAACGCAAATGGCGGCGCCCATGGGCACCGCCATTTGCATACGCGCATTTGTTTGTTTGTTTTTACTCAGCCGTGATAGGCTACGTAAAGATTTATGTAGCCTATCACGATATTTTTTAAAAATCTAGCCGTGATAGGCTACGTAAATCTTTACGTAGCCTATCACTTTTTTTGTTTGTTTGTTTGTTTTACTGGAAATGGCGATGGCGGCAGCCAGTCAGAAGACCGGCTGCCACCGCCACTGCCGCCGCACCACCGCCGCACCGCCGCCGCACCGCCGCCGCACCGCCACCGCCGCTGCCATGAAGATTCGCCCAAGGTAAGTCCCGTCCCGTGGGGGGCGGGGGGGTGGCAGACCGTTCCGCCACCGATTTTGGGGGGCCGAATGCACTGGCATTCGGCCTCCCCGAGATTCGTGGCAAAATTCTCTGACATCCCTATTTGAAACTAGGAAAAATGGATTTGAAAAACAGAATTCTTCCAGCAGGTTTCAAGTTCATATGAGGCAATTTTATAGGGGGAAAATGGGTTATGCTTTCCTGCAATTTCTCCATAGTGAATTCTTATCAAGGCACTCCTGTGTGGTGAAATCAAGATTTTAATAAAATTCAAATACTGAAAACTTACATTATGTATTACATCTTATATCCATATAGGAATGTATTTATAAGAGCAACCATGGAACAATACAGGAAAATGTCACTTTGGCATGACATTTCCCTATAAAAATTGCTCTCATAAACTCATGTTCCATAGCATATGAAGAGCTAACAGATCAGGAATTCACTTTCCTCTCCTAGAGAACGTCCATCCTAACTGGAGAATGTTTCCTTGCTTGGCAGCACTGGTGTTTCTTAAATGTTATATTTCTTTGATAAAAGCAGGAAATATCAGGGAGAAGAATGAAGTCAACCTCCCAGCATATTCTGTGTAATTTCATCCCATTTAAGATATATTTGAACATGTTCTCTTAGAGTCTAAGATGGTTTCATGATGACTAGAAATGAAATTGGTGCACTAAAACTTCAAAGAAGAGACCAAGAGACAATCTGAAAGTGAAGAAGTCTATTCATTTTCCTATCTGGAAGGGCCAGTGTATAACTTCTTACAGAGAGGGAAAATATCAGCTGTGTGGTGCATTAGTGTGTTATCTTACTGCTATTTCTGAACTGTCATTATAGCTAATTCCTTTTTCTGTCTCTCACTCTCTCCAATGGAAATGGTGATAATGTAGTTATATTTTGCACTCAGATGTTTTTGCTTCTGGCCCACATACAGGAGGAAAGCAGTTGAAGAAGACAACAGAGTAAAAGTTTAAAAAGGACAAAAGGACATCCAGCCGTGCAGAATGTTAATGAATATAAAGATTTCCCATAAAAAATGTAATCTCCTGGAATTTTTTTTTATAAAAGCCATAAATTAGAAGAAGCTTTGAATGTATTAATTGCTTCTGAAATGTTATGGGCAAAAAAAAAAAAAAAATCAGATTCTAGGGCAAAGCGACTGAGACTGGTTCAGGAGAACATAAGACTAAGATGTTCTCAGACATTTCACATGTGTCTGAGAAAGCAAAATATAAATATCATTAATGAGAAAGTCCATTTTTAGATATGCTTCACTCACCATGACTCTAAAATCTCCATTTTGTTCTGGAAGGCTGGCTAAGCAAGGGTTTAGGATTACCCAGGGCAAGACAGCTGTCATAGTTGTTTATTTATTTACAACATTTATATACCACTCCACAACTAGACAGATTCTGGAGCAGTGAACAATAAAAGATAAGAAGATAAAAGAATAAAACTCCATATTAAGCACTATTAAAAAAAAACACAGAGTACTGATAAAAACCGTAGGTGGTCAGTAGAGGAAAGCCTCCCGAAATAAAGATGTTTTCAGGAGGCACCGGGAACAACACAGGGTTGGCACCTGCCCAACCTCCAGAGGCAGGGAGTTCCAAAGAAAGAGGGCCACCACACTGAAGGTTCTTCAGCTAGACTCCAATCGGGCCATAGGTCCATGTGGAACCACCAGGAGCACGCCCTCTGATGACCTCAGTGACCGGGCAGGTTGATAAGGGAGAAGGCACTCTCTCAGGTATCCTGGTCCAAAGTTGTTTAGGGCTTTATACACTAGTGCCAACACCTTAAACCTGACCCAGCAGCAACTAGGCAGCCAGTGCAGTTCCCTCAACAAGGGAATTACAAGCAGAAAAGAGGCAGCTCCCAACAACAGCTGAGCTGCTGCATTCCACACTTCCAACTTCTGAAGCAGCCTTAAGGGCAGCCCCACATAATAAAGTGCATTGCAATAATAGGGATGGCGGAGAAATCCGTCATGGCCTCCAATGAGGCAGGATTCTTTAGAATCTGCCCCCCCCCCGGGGTCTGTGGCGAAATGGACTACCCCCTTGCCACCCCCCTGAAATCCCCCCCAGATGGACCCTACCTGCCGCTGGCCGGTCCAGTCGGTCCGCTGCCATTCGCTGCTGCGCTCTGCAGCCGCAAATGGTGTCCAGTGTAGCGGACGCCATTTGCATCCCTGCTTTAGCCGTGATAGGCTATGTAAACATTTACATAGCCTATCATGGCTAAAGCAGGGACTCAAATGGCATCCCCTACGCTAGACGCCATTTGCGGCCACAGCCTGGCAGCAGACGGAAGTCCGGCCAGCAGCTCCGCAGACTCGTTGCGGAGTGGAGCCAGCTGGGGAGGATTCCGGGGGTAAGGACGAAATGCGGACGCCCACCGCGGATGCCCCCCGGAACCTGGAGGTAAGTATTTCGTACATCCCTATGCAATAATCCATTCTTGAGGTTGCTAGTGCCTGTACTACTGTGTGGGAGTCTGAGGGGGGGGGCATCTGCTGCAGAGAAATCTGGACTTCTTGGGGCCCTGTGGATTTCCCCAGAGCCCTTGTGTGTCTGCTGGATTTCACACAGGGCAGCTTTCTGGCCTTATAAATGGCTGCAATGTTAAGAGCCATAATTTAGGTAAAGGTAACTGCTTTATGGCCACAAATGGTGTAAAATATGCCAATTAGGGTCATAATTTTCCACAATAGGCTAATGGCAGCCGCCATCTTGCCTTTTATAAGGTCGGAGAGCTGCCCTGCGCAAAATCTGGAGGATGCACAGGTCAGGTAGCTGGCCCACTGCAGACTCCACAAGTCAGATTCTTGGGGATCCAGCCTCACTGGAGTCCACAGAGGATTTCTCCAGCATCTCTAGCTAACACTGTTGGTAAACACATTAGCGACTAGGGATGGGTGAACTCACTCCTGTCTACTCCGCATGCCACTTGCTGGATCCCCGCTGGCTACTCAACCCTGCTCACTGTGCAGTCTGTGGGCACCCAGTGAGTGGCAAGTGGCATCCCACTCCTCTGCCAAGCTACCATTCTGTGCAAAATGGCAGATCAGCCTCTTCCGTAAAGGCTGATTTTGCATAAAGAGGCGCATTTATGCAACGTTAAAGGTGTAAATAGTCCAAATAGATCATTTAAGTCTGTATTGTTGCATAAATGGGCCTCTTTATGACCACCATTTACATGAAATTAGCCTTTACAGAAAAGGCCGAGCCACCATTTTGAGCATAATGGCAGCTCGGGGGGAGTCACGGGGCCTGCTGTGCTTGCCTGTAGGGATGTACGAAAGTCACTTACCTTTTCGAAGGGTGACATTCACGGGGGGGGGAGGCACGCCATCCCTCCCCCCGAAATTCTCTTCGACCAACTCCCCTCCGTGGATATTCCGCAGAGCCACCAGCCAGGACCGCCCGCAGCCAGACATCCGGCCGCTGGGCAGCCTGCAGGGACACAAATGGCGGCTGCCATAGCCGCCGCCATTTGCGTCCCTGTATTTTGCCGTGATAGGCTATGTAAATATTTATGTAGCCTACCACAGAAAAAAAAAATATATCAGCGGATGCAAATGGCAGTGGCTGCGGCGGCCGCCATTTGTGTTCCCTTTTTTTTTGCCATTTTAAGCTAAAACGGCAAGATGTAGGCTAAAATGGCAAAAAAAAAGGGAACGCAAATGGTGGCCGCTGTAGCTGCCGCCATTTGCATTCCCTTAGTTAAGCCATGAAGTTCCATATAGTTAAGGCTATATGGAAGAAGGAAGACGCGGCCACCATTCGCAAGTCAGCGTGGATGGCAGCAGGTAGGTGCTCTGTTCTGGGCCCATTTCGTGGGGCAGGGGGGGCTTTGTTCCACCATGGATTTCTGGGGGCCGAATGCACTGGCATTCGGCCTCACCGAGATCCATGGCAGAATTCTCTGACATCCCTACTTGCCTGACTAAATGTGTTCCAAGTCAGGCAAGCATGGCAGTCACAGTCCCCAACTCGACTCCGCCACCATCCCTATTAGCAACAGTTGTTAACGGCCATTAAGGATTGGAACCTCAGCTGTCCCTGCCAGCTTGTCCCCCTGAGCTCCTCACATTGGCAGGAGGGCTACAGGAGGAGCCTACATGCATACAGCTGGAGGTGCACATGCTCCCCCTTTAAACCTTCCAGCACCCGTGGTAGGTCAGTGGAAGAGATGGTGAAATGGTCACACTGGGCCAATGGACATCGCCCTGCTCACCATCCACACATCTACTAAATGTGTGGAGAGAAACATCTGAATTGACAAAGACTGTGGCCAAAGAAAAGTTTTATTTTTGTTATGCCCCCTGAAGAAGTGGGTTTTCAGGAGAATTTGAAGGAGACAAAGTAAATGGCATGGTATATAACAATGCAGAAGCTGCCCAAGACTTAAGGTGAGGTACAGAAGACATCATAGAGACAGACGTTAACTATTCCCTCTTCATTCTAGATATGTCATTCTTTCCATTTGTATAAACTTTTGAACTCACCTTTTGTTCAAGTCTTCTTATTAACCATTGCCTGCTCCAGTGTCTGAATGATCATCAGATGTCTGTTTTCCCATTGATTTTGTTCTCATCCATATGTATTCTGATGAGCTATCATCTGCTATTGTTCTTCTATAATCCATTCTCTCTCCTTTCCTTCTCTCAAGGCCTTGTCAGTATTAATCCCTAGTTAGAACAGCAAGATCCAGATGAGTCATTTAAACAAAAAACAAAACAAAAACACCCCACCATTACGTGGCCAGCTTTGATAGCACTTAAAATTACAGCCCTGTTCTTCTTTGATTACTATGCCTGACTTGAGAGGAAACGTAGAGAATCCAGTGGGAACTATTGCATTAAATTCCAGTAATTACAACAAGGATTCCGTTTGTTTTCAATTTTCATTTCCCTCTTCCTTGTTATAATCTGTGCTACAAGAATGGGTTTTGTGCAGCAATATTTACTGTGCTATTCCTGTTTATCTCTGTCAGAATAAGACATCTGTAACAAGGTCTGGAGGGTTCATCCCACAAGGGCAGAATAGAGCACTCAGACAATTTTTAAATTATTTTTTTATTGTAAATTTCAACAAAATGAAACAAAAAAAAAAGTGGGAAAGGATCAAAATAAAATAAACTATATAGTAGAACTGCATGCATTAAAAGTCTCAGTTTCAATTATTACAGCATTATAGAAAAAGTGGATTATACATTTGTTGTTGTTGTTGTTCAGTCATTAAGTCGTGTCCAACTCTTCGTGACCCCATGGACCATAGCACGGCAGGCCTTCCTGTCCTCCGCTCTTTCCTGGAGTGTGCTCAAATTCATATTCAATACACTTCAATAAAAGCAGACCAAATATCCATATATGTGTCCATTGGCAAGTGATTCCTATATACCCCCCCCCTTTCGAATGTTGCTAGTGTTGTTAGGTCTTCAATCCATTGCATTATAGGAGGTGAGCATTTCTTCTTCCAGTGCTGTAGTATCAATCTTTTGGCAATCAAAAAGACGTGAAAAATCAATTTATGCTGACCATGTGTTAACTTTCAGGAAGCTGGTAAACACTTTAAAAGAACATGTGCATCAGTAAATATTAAAGAGTGTTTGGCCCCATGAAATTGGTGGAGAAACGGTCTGCCCTCCCTGCCCCCCCCCCGGGACGGGACTTACCTTGGTCGAATGTCCCTGGCGGTGTTGGCTCTGGTGGCGGTTTGGCGGCGGTACGGCGGCGGTGGCTCTGGCGGCGGTTTGGTGGTGGTACGGCAGCTGCGGCAGCCGGTCTTCCGACTGGCTGCTGCCGCCGCCATTCCCAAGTAAAAAAACAAACAAACAAAAAAAGTGATAGGCTTCGTAAAGATTTACATAGCCTATCACGGCTAGATTTTCAGAAAACACCATGATAGGCTACGTAAATGTTTACGTAGCCTATCACGGCTGACTTTGAAAAAAAAAAAAAGCGCGTACGCAAATGGCGGCGCCCATGGGCGCCGCCATTTGCGTTCCTTATTTTGGCACATGTAGTCTACATAAACATTTACGTAGACTATGGCGAAAATAAGGGCAACGCAAACGGCAATGCCACCATTTGCGTCCCGGCAGGACTAGAGGATTCGCAGCCGGAGGGATGGGGCGCCTCCCCCCTGGCCAGAATTTTAGCGGGGAGGGATGGGGCACCTCCCCCCCAGCCAGAATTTCGGTGGGGAGGGATGGGGCACCTCCCCCCCTGCCAGAATTTTGGGGGGAGGGACAGAGCGCCTCCCCCCCACCGCGAAGCAAGCTTCAGGATCAGGTAAGTGACTTTCGTCCATCCCTAGTTCTAATACAAAGTTTATCCATTTAATAACTTTCTCCCACTCAGACAGATGCCCTGTGTGGTTGGTGTGGGAGCTCATGATGCTATGGGGCCTCCCAAAACACTGTTGCCCATGGGAGTTGAGCCTTTGCCACCTGCAGTAACAGTGTATACTGGCGTACTTTTCAAGGTGAGTGCTAATGAATAGGCCTCTGTTGAGAAAGGCAGAGAAGCTTCATGAACAGAATAAAAAAGGGGGAGATCTTTCCCACATTAAAAACAGCGATACATGTACTATCAAGGCTAAACCATAGGAAGATAACAGAAGGGATAATGGAGCCAGGAGGTGTGACAGGTATCAGAGATGAGGGAAGAAACCAGGAGTCAGAGCCAAGGAATGGAGTCAGGAGTCAGAGCTGAGGAACACAATGAAACAACCAGAGCCAAAAAGGCAACTGTTGCTCAGGGAAAGTCTTAGGCTCTTTATAGTCTTCCTGTCTGGGATGGTCCAAAGGCTGAATGCATTACTGCTTTAGAAGAGCCTTCACAGTTAGGGATGTCAAAGAATTCTGTGACGGACTGAAATGGGATCGAATTCCCTTCAGTCTGTGCCATGGAATCCTCTGAGGAACGGCACCACGAGGTCCTGCGGAGCCAGCAGTCACGTGGCTTTTTTTTCATCATCCACAAGGAGTCATGGAATTTTCGTAAATAAAAACACAATATACTAATATTACGATAATAAACACATAAGGTTTTTTTAAAAAATGAATTGTGCTTACTGCCTTGTTTGTGGGTATTCTTTTTAAATTGAAATCCTCCTTCTCCATTGGCGAGTTTACTTTCAGCCAAAACACTTCCTCTTCCTAGGGGCTTCTCAAAAGAAGGCTGTCTTAGGTGTGCCTGAAAGATAAACTATTTGTTTAAAGCAACAGTATTTTACAGAAACAAAAGGACCTGGAGCCCTGCACGATGTATTATTCTCCCTGCTAAGCTCCAGGACTGGCAAGGTCATTTTAAATGGTTTTGTCTTTCTTTAAAACAGCATTGCTTTAAACAAATAGTTTATCTCTCAGGCACACCTAAGACAGCCTTCTTTTGGGAAGCCCCTACAAGGAAATGGAAGTGTTTTGCGGAAAGTAATTACTGCATGTCAAGGCAGGAAGAAAAAAATACATAAATATTTACAAAAAAAATAGCGATTCTTACAGAAGTTATGCAGACTCACAGAGATGGCTGGGCACAGTAGGGATATTAGACAATTCTGCCACAGATCCCAGGGGTGCCGAATTCCAGTGAATTCGGACCCCCGGAATCCATGGCAGAATGGAGCCCCCTGCCCCTCCACCCTGTGTAAGCCCCACGAAACAAAGCCTACCTGGCTGCAGGTGCAGCAGTGGCTGCGGCTGCTGCCGGGCTGGTGCGGATGCAAATGGCGTCCTGAGTAGGGGACGCCATTTTCATCCCCATGATAGGCTACATAAATATTTACGTAGCCTATCACGGCTAAAGCAGGGACGCAAATGACGTAGGGGATGCCATTTGCATTCCCGTTTTAGCCGTGATAGGCTACGTAAATATTTACGTAGCCTATCATGGATAAAATGGGAACACAAATGGCATAGGGGACCACGGAGTGGAGCTGGCCGGGCAGGATTCTGGGGGGGAGGAACGGATTGCCTCCCCCCACCTGTGGAACCCAGCGGAGCCAGGTAAGCAGGGTTTCGTACACCCCTAGCACAGGAATTATGTTTGTTGGTACGGATTTATCTATGTAATTTTCAGAGTGGAAAAAAAAGAGGAGAATTCCAGGAGCTTGTGAACAATAGGGATGGACGGAACACTTACCTTCCGTTCTGTTTTGTTTCCGCAGGGGGGGTAGGTCCTCTGTCCCTCCCCCCGGAATCCTCGCCGGGGGGGAGGCGCTCCAAGCCGCGAAGCCGCCAGCCCGCTCCGGCTGCCCGCAGCCGGACATCCGGCTGCTGGGCAGCCTGCAGGGATGCAAATGGCGGCTGCCGTAGCCGCCGCCATTTGCGTTCCTGTATTTAGCCGTGAATAGGCTACGTAAGTATTTACGTAGACTATCACGTCTGGGTAAGTTAAAAAAAAAAAGCATACGCAAATGGCGGTGGCTACAGCTGCTGCCATTTGTGTATGGATTTTTTTTTTTTTTTTACCCAGAGCCCTCTGCAGCTGGAAATCTGGCTACGGACGGCTCTGGCCTGGGGCTCGCCAGCTGCTCTGCGGAGCTGCTGCGGAGCACAGCCGGCTGACGAGGATTTTGGGGTGAGGACAGGATCGCCTCCCCCCCGTCGAGGATTCCAGGGGGAGGGACAGAATACCTCCCACCCACCATGAACAGAATCCATGGAAAGGTAAGTGACTTTCGTACATCCCTAATTCTTGGCACAGAATTTGGATGTTTCTGGTGGTAAAAATGGGAGGTGTCATTGCAGAGCCATCTGACAGTAGCAGCAACTAAAGTTTTAATATTGTGTGTCATTGTCATATGAATGATGGTTGCAACTGGCTGAGAACACTCTATTACATATCCTCAAGCCTTCTGAGGCCGTTTGCCTGTGCTGATAGTGTGTTTATTCAAGCCATGTGCTCTTTTATAGGGTCAGACCCACAGACAGTTAATAAAGATTTACTACATTTATATGGTTCCTTTTTATTGTCTCCTGAGCTGTGAGGAGTATCCCAGCGGAAGCTGCTGTTGTACTTACATACCTCCAAGCAGAAATATCTTCCTGATATTGTATAGCAATAGCCAGACTCAAGACAGTGTCAAAATACAGGGTAAATGTCTGATAAATTAGACAACTCAAGGAATATCAGACCTTACATGGTACCACTGCTTCCAGCTATGATATTTATTAGTTCCATACTGAAGATTTCTCCCTCATATTTTTTGACCCTTCTCATTCAATTTCATTTTAAAAAAAATGCTTTTGAAAAGCAATTCAAAGGAGAAGAAAATTAAAGAGAAATTGTCATGGAATGGGTTCAGGGTTCTTACACTTAACTTATTTATGAGGTGGCCAAGGAGTGTGCATGAGTGTCCTACCTTTCATTGTACAATCATCCCTTTGGCATCCTATGCCTTTCTTGGCTTCAGGATGCCATTTGCATCTGGAGACAGTCAGCCCAGCCAGCGATACAGCAATGGCGGCAGTATCGCTGGCACTCCGGAGCCAGCCGGCGGCTCCACAGAATTGCTGTGGAGCGGAGTTGACTGGCTAGGATTTCGGAGGCAGGGACGGATCTCCTCCCCCACGCGGACCCCCCCCCCCGGAACGGCAGGTAAGTGATTCATACATCCCACATGTTAGGGATGTACAAAAGTCACTTAACTTGAATGAAATTTGATTCGCGGTGGGGGGGAGGCACTCCATCCCTCCCCCCGAAATTCTGGTGGGGGGGAGGCGCTCTGTTCCCTCCCCCCTGAAATTCTGGCCGGGGGGGAGGCGCTCTGTCCCTCCACCCCCGAATCGTGGCCGGCCAGGCCGCAAATGGTGGTGGCCGTAGCCACCGCCATTTGCGTCCCTGCAGTCAGCCGTGATAGGCTACGTAAATGTTTACATAGCCTATCACGGCTGAGTAAAAAAAAAAAACCCACACGTATGCAAATGGCAGTGACCATGGGTGCCGCCATTTGCATTCCTTATTTTGGCACATCTAGTCTACGTAAACATTTATGTAGATGACGGCAAAAATAAGGGGAACGCAAATAGCGTAGACGCTACGCTATTTGTGTTCCCCTTATTTTCGCCGTCTTAGTCTACGTAAATGTTTACGTAGACAAAGACGTGCCAAAATAAGGAACGCAAATGGCGGTGCCCATGGGCTCCGCCATTTGTGTATGCACGGTTTTTTGTTTTGTTTTTTACTCACCCGTGATAGGCTACGTAAACATTTACATAGCCTATCACGGTTTTTTTTTTAAATCTAGCCGTGATAGGCTACGTAAATCTTTACGTAGCCTATCACGTTTTTTTGTTTTGTTTGTTTTTTTACTGGAAATAGTGGCGGCGGCAGCCGCGGAACCGCAGCCAGAGCCGCCGCCGCCAGGAGGATTCGCCCAAGGTAAGTCCCTTCCGGGGGTGGGGCAGGGGGGCAGACTATTTTGCCACTAATTTTGGGGAGCCGAATGCACTGGCATTCGGCCTCCCTGAGATTCGTGGCAAAATTCTATGACATCCCTAACTTGCATGGGATTGCACCCTAATTGGAAAACAGATTTTGACACAGAACTAGCTCCACCTTTTTCCTAGAGCTAAACACAACACTTAGGGACGGCCTGGGCACCCAGTTCTGTCTGGGAATCTGGCGGAACCCACCATGCCCGCACCCCAATTGCTGAGCCCCTGCCCCCTGCTCATCCCCTGACCAAGCTTGACGATTTCCCAAAACAGAAAAAGAACCAATGCCCCCCCCCAAAGCAGATACTCTACACTTGCAACTATTAAATGCCACTTTTTATTTTATATTATTTGTGTTGGAAACGTTTCAACTGGTACAACTTCCCAGGAAAAAAATGGCCAGTAAGAGGCACCAGAATGTTGCTTAGGGCTGATGGCTGCACCCAAACTCTTGAGGCAGCAAAAGATCTCAAGATACCCATAATATGTCCCCATGTTCTTGTCAGAAACATATATTTTCTGCCCTTTCAAATATGAGGAAAAATCCTCAGCTGGCATTAGGGATGTACAAAAATCACTACCTTTAGGGGATTATGCTAATGGTTGGGGGGAGGAGTTCTGTCCCTCCCCCAAGAATCCTCGCCGGGGGGGGAGGTGCTCCGTTCCTCCCCCCTGGAATCCTGGCTGGCTGGCTCCGCTCTGCAGAGATTCTGTGGAGCCGCCGGCCAGGCCGACATCCGGCCACTGGCTAGCAGGGACGCAAATGGCAGTGGTCATAGCCGCCACCATTTGCGCCCCTGCAGTCAACCGTGATAGGCTATGTAAATGTTTACGTAGCCTATCACGGCTGATTTAAAAGGAAAAAAAAACGTGCGTATGCAAATGGCGGCGCCCATGGGCGCCGCCATTTGCGTTCCTTATTTTGGCACGTCTTAGTCTATGTAAACATTTACGTAGACTAAGACGGCGAAAATAAGGGGAATGCAAATAGCGTAGCGTCTACACTATTTGCGTTCCCCTTATTTTCGCCGTCTTAGTCTACGTAAATGTTTACGTAGACTAAGACGTGCCAAAATAAGGAACGCAAATGGTGGCGCCTATGGGCGCCGCCATTTGCGTACGCGCCTTTTTTATTTTTTTTTAAATCAAATGGGATAGATAGGCTACGTAAACATTTATGTAGCCTATCACAGTGTTTTTTTAAAAATCTAGCCATGATAGGCCACGTAAATCTTTACGTAGCCTATCACTTTTGTTGTTGTTGTTGTTTTTTAACCAGAAATGGCGGCGGCAGCAGCCAGTCGGAAGACCGGCTGCTGCCGCCGCTGCTGCCGAACTGCCACCGGAGTCGCCGCCAGAGCCGCCACCGGAGCCTGCGCCGCCAGGAAGATCCGCCCAAGGTAAGTCCCGTCCCGGGGGGGGCAGGGGGGCAGACTGTTCTGCCACCAATTTGGGGGGACTGAATGCACTGGCATTCGGCCTCCCCGAGATCTGTGGCGGAATTCTCTGACATCTCTAGCTGTCAGCATGCTTCTGTCTTGAGGAAAACTGGGTCACCAAATATAAGAATATAAGCACTGGAGTTTTCCTGCCTAATGGTTAGCTTGTGTGCCACACAGAAGACAAGCACATGCATAGGCATACAGAAGCATAGGTATACACAAGTTACAATGGAGAAGGATTATACTATTTTCAGAGATGATTGTGGCATGAAAGGGGTGTTGCTGCTTCCAGTTCGCAGATTTTAGAAGTGGTTTGGTATTGTTTCATGACAACTGCAAAATCTGTTTGACCAGAGTCAACAGGGGGTGGGGAGGGTGGGAGAAATGTGGCCCACCATCCATGGGGTGCAACATTTCCCAATCTCCTGCCTTAATATAAACAAAAAAATTGTTGCCTGTCTAGCTTTTTGCCAAAAGCAGATGGGTTTTTTTCTTAGAAATGCTTATTAAATAGGTTTTAAATAGAGGCTCCCCCCTCCAGGCTCTATTCCCCTTAATGGCAATCTTGGGAACAAGCCTCATTGACCACAACAGGAGTTACTTCCCAGACGTATGCCGGATTCCACCCATGTTTTACCCCTTTCCCTCTAAATAGCAGGCTACCACATTAGAAGGCACCCCTAAGGCTACCGCATTAGCATTAGGGATGGTGGAGAATTTCTCCATGAATCTTTGGGAGGCCGAATGCCAACACATTCGGCCCCCCGAAATTGGTGGGGAAATTCTCCGCCGGTCCCCCGCCCCCCCCGGATGGGACTTACTGTGGCCGAATGTCCCTCTCGGCGGCAGGTCCCGGCGGCGGTTCGGCGGTGGTTCATCGGGGGCGGCAGCCGGTCTCCCGACCAGCTGCCGCCGCCGCCATTGCAAAAAAAAAAAGTAAAGTAAAAAAAAACACAACACACCCGTGATAGGCTACATAACGATTTACGTAGCCTATCACGGCTAGATTTCCAAAGTCAGCCGTGATAGGCTACGTAAATCGTCACGTAGCCTATCACAGGTGACTTTGAAAAAAAAAAGCGTGTACTCAAATGGCGGCGGCCCATGGGCGCCGCCATTTGCGTTCCTTATTTTGGCACGTCTTATTTTGGCATGTTCCTTATTTTGGCATGTCTAGTCTACATAAAGATTTACGTTGACTACGGCGAAAATAAGGGAACGCTATTTTTTTTTTCAAAGTCACCCGTGATAGGCTACGTGATGATTTACATAGCCTATCACGGCTGACTTTGGAAATCTAGCCATGATAGGCTACGTAAATCGTTATGTAGCCTATCACGGGTGTGTGTGTTTCGCTGGCAAGGGATGGGGCACCTCCCCCCCGGCCTGAATTTTGGCCAGGCGAGGTGGGGCTCCTCCCCCCCCTCACCTGAACTTCGGGGGGAGAACCCAAGTGCCTCCCCCCCACCGCGAAGCAAGCTTTGAGAACAGGTAAGGGACTTTCGTCCATCCCTAATTAGCATGCACATGCTAAGACATTATCTTATTATCACACTATTGTGCAAGTCTTCCATCAATATGCATACCCTCCACATCAGTACGTTGCTATGACTCTATCACTCAATCATGAAATAGCACTAACACGCATTTGCGCTATTGCACAATAGTGCATTAGTCCAGGGGTGTCTGCAGACTCCTGTTGAGGCCCAGGGGGCTTGTTCCAGAAAACAAGCTATCGCACAAATGCATGTTAGTGCTATTTCTCAGTTGAGTCATAGAGCCATAGGAAGATACTGACATAGAGGGTGTGCATATTGATTGAAGACCTATCCAATAGTGTGATAATGAGATAGCAACTTGGCATATAATATGAAAACTAGACTATGATGCTTGCAGCATAGTTTCCCTGGTCCAAACAACACAAAAGAATATTAGCCATGGATTGTCCCCACGTGTAGTTCTGGGGAAGTGACCTGAGGTAAACCTTATTTTCAGGCTGTAGTTGGAGTACCTACTTGCCCATGATAGCAGGCTTACAAGCACTAGTGTCCTAGCACTTATTTTCAATGATGTTTTAAAGTTGGTTCCCTCAGCATCCTTCTCCAAAACTGTGATGAAACTTCCAGAAAACAGGGAGGGAAAGGGTTGGGTCACTGAAGTCATGAGAGACACACCCATAAAGGCTGGGCTGCATGCCCCATGGGCAGGACTATTATACCAAACCCAGTGTGGTTGTGCAAACAGGTCAGTTATGGAGTCTAAGTAAGCTGGAAAAGTCGGATTATAACTAGGGATGTCAGAGAATTTCACCACGAATCTCAGGGAGGCCAAATGCCAGCGCATTCAGCTCCCCGAAATCGGTGGCGACACGGTCTGCCCCCCTGCTCCCCCCGGGACGGGACTTACCTTGGGCGAATCTCCCTGGCGGCGGCAGCAGCTCCGGCGGCAGTGCGGCAGCGGTGCAGCGGTGGCGGCCGGTCTTCCGACTGGCTTCCGCCACCGCCATTTCCAAGTTAAAAAAAAAAAAGTGATAGGCTACGTAAAGATTTATGTAGCCTATCACTGCTAGATTTTTAAAAAAATACCATGATGGGCTACGTAAATGTTTACATAGCCTATCACGGCTGAGTTAAAAAACAAACAACCGCACGTATGCAAATGGCGGCGCCCATGGGCACCGCCATTTGCATACACGCTTTTTTTCCCTTTTAAATCAGCCATGATAGGCTACGTAAACATTTACGTAGCCTATCACGGCTGACTGCAGGGACGCAAACGTTTGCAGACTCAGCCGGCAGGATTCGCAGCGGGAGGGATGGGGCACCTCCCCCCCAGCCAGAATTTGGGGGGGGAGGGATGGAGCGCCTCCCCCCCACCGCGAATCAAATTTTGTCACAGGTAAGTGTCTTTCGTACATCCCTAAACCAGTCTCAGAAGAAGCGGGTTTTCCACGATAAAATACAGGGCTGGTGCTGAATGGCCACGACATCACTGAAACACAGAGTGGAAACACCATGCGGCCAGGTTGGAGTAAATCTCTGATGGAAACACAGCCCCAAAGTCCTTTATGTACTATGATCTGCAGTTAGGGATGGCAGAGAATTCTGCCATGGATCTCGGTGAGGCCATTTGCGTCCCTGCGGAGGCGGTGATAGGCTACGTAAATATTTACAGAGGCTATCACGGCTAAAAAAGGGAACACAAATAGCGGCCACCATAGCCACTGCCATTTGCATTCCTTTTTTTTTTTTTCCCGTGATAGGCTACATAAATATTTACATAGCCTATCACAGCAAAAAAAAGGGACACAAATGGCGGTGGCTACGGTGGCTGCCATTTGCGTCTTTGTGCGGCCCAGAAGCTGCCGGATGTTGCTGCGGGCTGCCCCGGCCAGCAGCTCCACGGAGTTGCTGTGGAGCAGAGCCGGCCGTCGAGGATTTCGGGGGGAGGGACGGAGCGCCTCCCCCCCCACCACAGATGTACAAAATTAAACAGGCAAGTCATTTTGTACATCCCTATCTGCAGTGCAATCCTAAGTATGTCTGCTCAGAAGTAGACCCATTTGAATTCAATGGGACTTACTCTCAGGTGAGTGTGTATAAGATTTCAGCCTTACAGTGTAATCCTATACATATCTACTCAAATTAAGTCCTACTGGGTTCAAAGCTGCTTAGTCCCAGAAAAGATGGTATACGATTGCAGTCATTATCAATGTAGTAATTAATCCTGTGCATGGATTAAACCAGATCCCCCCCACCCTGCAAAAAATGGGGTGGGTGAGCCTGATGCAATAATGCAATCACACTCAGCTTTTCTTCTCTCTCCCTCTCCCTCTCCTTCTCTCTGTCTGTCTCTCGTGTGTGCTGCGATTTATTCATTGCACTTATGTGCTGGTGTGCATTGTTTTCCTGTAAGAAAAAAAGAAGACATCAACTGAATCCTGTAGCAGGCTGTGGCTGTGCACATGTAAGTTCCAAGGTAAATTTCAAATATTCTCCAAGTTAAACTGGAAGGTAGGAAGAGTGAACTCACCATCGTAGAATTGGAGAAATCCACTCATCCCTCATATGTTGCCAGCTTGAAATAGCGTCTATTTCCAGGAGTGAGAAACAAAGCAGTTTCATTCACACCTGCCTCAGAGTCCCCCTGCTGATTGCTGGAAATCACTTTTTTCACACTTAAAATTCTCTCTTGGTGTTTTTTCTCTTATCTGACCAAGAAGAAAAAAAAAATGCCACCCAAGCAATAGGGGATAGTGAGCAGCTGTTTGGAGAAGCCCATGGGCGCCGCCATTTGAGTACGCACTTTTTTTTTTTTCAAAGTCACCCGTGATAGGCTACGTAACGATTAACGTAGCCTATCATGGCTGACTTTGGAAATCTAGCCATGATAGGCTACGTTAATCGTTACGTAGCCTATCATGGGTGTTTTGGTTTTTTTTACTTTATTTTGTAATGGCAGCGGCGGCAGCCGGTTGGAAGACCGGCCGCCGCCCCTGCCCCCGCCAAAACGCCGCCGAAATGCCGCCAGGACCCGCCGCCGAGAGGGACATTTGCATGAGGTAAGTCCCATCCCAGGGAGGGTGGGGGGGCGGAGAATTTCACCAACAATTTCGGGTGGCCAAATGCGTTGGCATTCGGCCTCCCTGAGATTCATGGAGAAATTCACGGCCATCCCATTGTCAATGCACAATGAGTCACGCCAGCTGGCACATTTTTCATACTTGTTTTATTTGCGCAAATAGCCATTTGTGCAAAAATACAGTTGAAAACAGCACAATTGGTGCAAAATTGTGGGTGTAAATGGGGTAATTTGCACCTTACACTTGCAATTTGTGCAAATTACCCCATTTACACCCACAATTTTGTACCAATTGCACTATTTGTGGCTGCATTTGTCCACAAAAGGCTACTTGTGCAAAAAAAAACCTCTGAAAAGTTCCCAAATTTCAGGAACTAACTCACAGCTCGGCTTACAAATGCAAGCCAAGTTGGGGCATTGTGGGGATCCGTCACACCCCAAAAAAGTCAGATTTCCCCATGATGGACTTAGGGATGGCGGAGAATTTCTCCTCGAATCTTTGGGAGGCCGGGCGCCGACGCATTTGGCCCCCTGAAGTTGGTTGGGAAATTCTCTGCTGGCCCCCCGCCCCCCCCCCGGGACGGGACTTACCTTCGGCGAATGTCCCTCTTGGCGGCGGGTCCCGGCAGTGGTTTGGTGGCGTTTTGTCACGGGCAGGCGCGGCGGCCAGTCTCCCAACCGGCTGCCGCCACCGCCATTCTAAAAAAAAAAAACTAAACTAAAAAAAACCCCAAACACCCGTGATAGGCTTCATAAAGATTTACGTAGCCTATCATGGCTAGATTTCCAAAGTCAGCCGTAATAGGCTACGTAAATCGTCATGTAGCCTATCATAGGTGACTTTGGGGGGGGGGAAGCGCGTACGCAAATGGCGGCGCCCATTGGTGCCGCCATTTGTGTTCCTTATTTTGGCACGTCTAGTCTACGTAAAGATTTACGTAGACTACGGCGAAAATAAGGGCACGCTATTTGCGTTGCCCTTATTTTTGCCGTAGTCTACATAAATCTTTACGTAGACTAGACGTGCCAAAATAAGGAACGCAAATGGCGGCGCCCCATGGGCGCCGCCATTTGCATACGCGCTTTTTTTTTTTTTTTTGCATACGCGCTTTTTTTCCCCCAAAGTCACCCGTGATAGGCTACGTAAATCATCACGTAGCCTATCACGGGGGCTTTTTTTTTTACTTTTTGTTTCGTGGCCGGGGAGACGGGGTGCTTCTCCCCGGCCTGAATTTCAGCCGGGCAAGGCGGGACGCCTCCCCCCCCTCGCCTGAACTTTGGGGGGAGAAGCGAAGCGCCTCCCCACCACCGCGAATTAATAATAATTATTAATATTATTTCTGCCATAGTCTACGTAAATGTTTATGTAGACTACACATGCCAAAATGAGGAACGCAAGTGGTGGTGCCCATGGGCGCCGTCATTTGCGTACGCGCTTTTTTTTTTTTTTAAGTCAGCCGTGATAGGCTACGTAAACATTTACATAGCCTATCATGGCTGACTGCAGGGACACAAATGCATTTGTGTCCTGGCAGGAGATGAGGTTTCGTGACCGGAGGGATGGGGCGCCTCCCCCCTGGCCAGAATTTTGGGGGGAGGGACGGAGCGCCTCCCCCCCACCGCGAAGCAAGCATCGGGATCAGGTATGGGACTTTCGTCCATCCCTATGATGGACATCCCTACTGTTACCCAGATTTTGGATTCAACTGTCATGGCAATCAGAGGATGCTGGGATACATAAATAGCCATCTCTCCAGCGTGGTACTCTAATTTGACAGAATTCAACTTACGGTTTTCCCCTGAGCCCTTCAACCTCCCAGTGTCAGCTGAGGAGAGAACACAACCTCCAGAGGTTAACTATTTTCACTTTATTAGAGAGGTGCAAGATTACCCCCCTTAGCTGCTGTCCAGAATTCCATAAAATACTGACATGTCTGTGCTACATTTCTGCTTTTTCTTGAATCACGTAGGTGGAGACAGAAGGTCTATAATTTGCTATGGGTTTCTTCATGACCTTCTTTATGAAAAATCACAACACATATAAGAGTGATAGCCAGGCAGAGACTATTGAGCGAAAACAATTTTCTTAAGAAATATAGCAACAAATGTTGTGAACAAAGCCTACTGCATTGATACAAGTAACAAACTAGCCATTATGTGAGACTTTATCAGATTTCTGTTTGTATTTACTAAGTGTGGGTGGAATCCAATTAAGGCCTCCCATTGATGGAACTTCCCCCAGTGGCAGAATGGGGGAAATTCCCCTCCACCTTGCAGCTCGCCACATACCATCAGAATTTTCTCTAGAGGGTTGGGAGACCCTCCAGAGCAGATTATGGCAGGTGGAGGGAGCTTCAAGGTAGAGTAGAGATGGAGAAAGTTCCATGGCCCAAGGAGATGTCCACTCACACCATCAGATTCTGTCTAGTGTGCGAAGTTTTTCTGTCCCAAATTGTCACTATAAGTTTCTTTTGGGGGCCATCTACATGAGTCTTTTACTCCACGGTGGCTGCGAGTCAAGGTCCTTGTGATGATGCAGTCACCACTTCTCAGCCATCCATGGTTTTCTCCCAGAAAATGTGGATTTCCAAAGAAGCATTTTGCTGTTTTTGGCTCACTGCGGGTTTCCCGCGGTTGAGAGCCATCTGTCCCTTCCCCAAACCAACTTCGCATTTTGCAGTGGGCGTGTTGTAGGTGTGTGTTGTGTTTGCATCACCCAGTGATGCCCCTTTACTCTTCTTGTCCCTTCACAGCTGTGCAGATACAGAGGCACAGAGAGGTATTTTCATCCATTTAATCATACTTCCGCACTTTTTGCAGCTTTGTATCTTCGTGAAGGTTGCTTTTGGACTCAGTGCCAAAGGGCCAGGGGGTGGGCTTGAGGGAGGACCAACATCACTTCAGCCACCATTTCGGAGTGATGGGTAGGCATGTACCGCTCACGCTTGTGAGTGTGAACCATCGTGAGAGTCTCAGGCTGGGGAACTGCCGAACAGATGGAGCGGAAACGAAGGAGCACAAAACATTCACTTTTTACCTAACGAGGGATGGAAAGACACAGCAGAGCCCCTATACAAAACAGCCACTGAAGTGTTGCACCCCTACACTCATGGGACTGCAAAGCTGTGCATTTAAGTATAATGGCAAAAAAAAGGGCACGGCAGAGTCTGTTAGCGAAGCGTGCAGTATAGCGAGTGTATACCACCAGAAGCTACTTTGAAGCTGCAATGCTGCGCAGTTGCGACGGAGTGGAGGGTGAAAGTGGTGCCATGTAGATGGGGCCCTGGACTCTGAGCTTCTATGGTTTCCCTGTTTTGTTTCTTTTTTGACATCCATTATGCCAAAGCTCTATGTGAAGAAGAATGTTCCAACAAATCAGCCAGTTGTTCAGTTTTACTTATTTTGTCTATTTAATCACATTTTGTCTATTAAACCACAGTAATGGTATGACCAATAATATCATGTGGATTAGCAAATAAACAAACATGCATAAAATATACATCTAACCTATCTACTGTGGCATGTGACACCCGATGTTGGATTAGCTCAGGTCTCCTGCGATTAAGCTGTGTAACAAATATCTTTCACAAAACCTTGATTTGTGATGATCAAATCCCTCCAGCTAAGGCTCTGTCAATATAGGCTTCCCCCAACAGCAGTGCTGGGAGCTTCCCATGACTATGGGAAGAATTAATTAGCTTGTTAATCAGTGTCTCTCTCCTGGCATAATGTCCTTTGGCTAAAATTGAAATCAACAGAATTTAAGGGTGCAATCCTATGGGGATAGGCAGCTACCTCTGAACTCGGAGGCGACAGCCTATCCAATGCAGGGCAGGAGAAGCATGGAGGGGATCGTCCTTCCGACGCTTAAGCCGCCCTGCATTTGCAGCTAGACTGTCTAACTGCGGGAAGGCAGCTACCAGATGACACATAGGAGTGCAGGCTCCAAGGTCAGTTCTCGGAAAACCACATATCCTATGGCCATCTAGCTGCTGACTAGCAGCCATAGGATTGCTCCCTTAATTAATTATAATAAACATGATTATATACATTTTGTATATAATCATTTTGTATTTTTAAATTCCTTTGATCTGTTTCACATCATCACTCTACCCTCTTGAGATCTTATTGATCTATTTTATTTTTACACTGCTTGGAAATGCGTTAGATATTTCAGTAGGCTGCCTATGGCTTTTTTAGAGCAATGTAACCAGCTAATGAACTTGAGCACACTCCGGGAGAAAGTGGAGGACAGGAAGGCCTGGCATGCTATGGTCCATGGGGTCACGAACAGTCAGACAGGACTGAACGACTGAACAACAACAAAGAACCAGCTAGCTAGTTCACTCACTCACTGCTTTGAAAAACAGTGCCCTGTTTGAACAATGGACGTTGGGTTAGGGGAATATTTGACCCTGGTTTCAAAATGCATGATAATTTAGAGAAGTATAAGCAGATTTGAAGACACTTCTAAGAGTGCTGTAATTCAGATCTGGAGCAACATTTTGTAGCAGAACAGTTTTCAAAAAGATGGGGCTGGATATGAGTAGTAGGGTAAAAACAGTGAAGGGATTTGTTGCAATTCCTCAAAATATACTTGGACAATGTCATAGGATGCAACTATTAATTATATTGACAAATACATTATAGATAGATAAAGATATAGATACACACACAGAGTACTATAGCATTACACCATCTAAATGTGATAATCATTAACCAGTTATTAGTAGCATTTTAATCTGTCTCTTCTACTCATTTTAATCAGCCACAGCCCAGCCATTATCATTGATAACCACCCACAAAATGTGATGTGTGAGAGTATTTATGCATTTATTATTCCTATACTCATTCATCCTATGGCGGAATAAGTTTCTAGTTGCATTCCCATTTAAATGGGTATCACATGTTTAGGATGTGTGCATTAAACTTATAGAATCATAGAATAGTAGGGTTGGAAGGGGCCTTTAAGACCATTGAGCCCAACCCCCTGCTCAGTGCAGGAATCCAAGTCAGAGCTAGGGATGTCAGAGAATTCCACCACGGATCTTGGGGAGGCCGAATGCCAGTGCATTCGGCCCCCCGAAATAGGTGGCAGAACGGTCTGCCCCCCGCCCCCTCTGGGACGGGACTTACCTTGGGCGGATCTTCCTGGTGGCGGCGGCTCCGGCGGCGGTTTGGCGATGGCGGCTGCAGTGGCCGGTCTTCTGACCGGCTGCCACTGCCGCCATTTCCAGTTAAAAAAAAACAAAAACAAAAAAACGTGATAGGCTACGTAAAGATTTACGTAGCCTATCATGGCTAGATTTTTAAAAAACACTGTGATAGGCTATGTCAATGTTTACGTAGCCTATCACGGCTGATTTAAAAGAAAAAAAACACGCATACGCAAATGGCAGCACCCATGGGCACCGCCATTTGCGTTCCTTATATTGGCACGTCTTAGTCTACGTAAACATTTATGTAGACTAAGACGGTGAAAATAAGGGGAACACAAATAGCATAGACGCGCGTTTTTTTTTCTTTTAAATCAGCCGTGATAGGCTACGTAAACATTGATGTAGCCTATCACGGCTGATTGCAGGGACGCAAATGGCGGCGGCTACGGCCGCTGCCATTTGCGTCCCTGCTAGCCAGCGGCTGGATGTCCAGCCGCTGGCGGAGCTGGCCGGCGGCTCCGCAGAATCCCTGTGGAGCAGAGCTGGACAGCCAGGATTCAGGGGGGGGGGAGGAATGGAGCACCTCCCCCCCCGGTGAGGATTCTTGGGGGAAGGACAGAATGATTCCCCCCAACCATTAGCATAATCCCCGAAAGGTAAGTGATTTTCATACATCCCTAGTCAGAGCATCCCTGACAGATGGCTGTCCAGCCTCAGCTTGAACACCTCCAGTGTGGGAGAGCCCACCACCTCCCTAGGTCATTGGTTCCACTGTCATATTGCTCTCACAGAATCTGGCTTCCTGTAACTTGAGCCCATTATTCCGTGTCCTGCACTCTGGGATGATCGAGAAGAGATCCTGGCCTTCCTCTCTGTGACAAACTTTCAAGGACTTGAAGAGTGCTATCATATCTCCCCTCAGTCTTCTCTTCTCAAGGCTAAACATGCCCAGTTCTTTCAGTCTCTCTTCATAAGGCTTTGTTTCCAGTCCCCTGATCATCTTTGTTGACCTCCTCTGAACCCTCTCCAGTTTGTCTGCATCCTTCCTAAAATGTGGTGCCCAGAACTGGACACAGTACTCCAGATGAGGCCTAACCAATGCTGAGTAGTACTTCATGGGATTTGGAAGCTATGCTTCTGTTAATGCAGCCCAAAATAGCATTTGACTTTTTTGCAGCCACATCACATTGTTGGCTCATATTCAGCTTGTGATTGACAACAATTCCAAGATCCTTCTTGCTTGTAGTGTTGTTGAGCCAAGTACCCCCCATCTTGTAACTGTGCATTTGGTTTCTTTTTCCTAGGTGCAGAACTTAGCATTTATCCCTATTAAATTTCATGCTGTTGTTTTCTGCCCAGTGCTCCAGTCTATCCAGATCACTTTGAATTTTGTTTCTGTCTTCCAAAGTATTAGCTATCCCACCCAATTTTGTGTCATCAGCAAATTTGATCAGCATTCTCTGCACCTCCTCCTCCAAGTCATTAATAAAAATGTTGAAGAGCACTGGGCCCAGGACTGAGCCCTGCGGTACCCTGCTCGTTACCTCTCCCCAGTGTGAGAAGGTCCCATTGATAAGCACTCTTTGAGTCCAATTCTGTAGCCAACTGTGGATCCACCAGATCGTTGTTTCATCTAGCCCACTAGAGCTAGTTTGCTCATCAGGATATCATGGGGCACTTTGTTGAAAGCTTTGCTGAAGTCGAGGTATATGATGTCCACAGCATTCCCACTCTCCACAAGGGAGGGTACCTGATCAAAAAATGAGATCAGATTTGTCTGGCAGGACTTGTTTTTGACAAATCCATGTTGGCTTCGAGTAATCACTGCATTGTTTTCAAGGTGCTTATAGATGGATTGCTTTATCATCTGCTCCAGAATTTTCCCAGGGATTGATGTCAGACTGACTGGTCTGTAGTTCCCAGGTTCCCCCTTTTTACCCTTTTTGACAATAGGGACAACATTAGCCCTCCTCCAGTCATCTGGCAATTCACCCGTCCTCCATAATTTCTCAAAAGATAATAAACAGTGGTTCTGAGAGCTCTTCTGCTAGTTCCTTCATTATTCTAGGATGCAATTCATCTGGCCCTGGAGATTTGAACTCATTCAAAGGAATTAGGTGTTTCTTGACCATATGCCTATTGATCTCAAGCTGCAATCCTGCCCCTTCAGCCTGTACTTCGTCTTTGCCAGAGGGGTCATAGACCCTCTTTTGGGAGAAGACTGAGCCAAAGTAGGAATTGAGCACTTCTGCCTTTTCTTTGTCATCTGTTATTTTGTCATCCTTATTTAATAGTTGAACCACCTTTCTTTCCTCTGTCTTTTACTATGCATATATCTGAAGAAAGCCTTTTTGTTGCTTTTAGCATCCCTCACTAACCTCAGCTCATTCTCAGCTTTAGCCTTCCTGATGCCATCCCTGCAATTCTGTGCTACCTGCCTGTACTTTTTCTTTGTAGCTTGGCCTTCCTTCCACTTCCTATATGTGTCCTTTATTGTTTTCAGATCATCTCTAAGCTTTTTGTGAAGCCACATTGGCTTCTTCTGTTGTCTTCCACTTTTTTTTCTTTTTGTAATTGTGCCTTGAGAATTTCCTTTTTTAAAAACTCCCATGCATCATGGACTCCTTTTCTCATTAGAGTCTCTTGCCATGGGACCTTACTTGTCATTGTTCTGTGTTTATTAAAATCGGCTTTCCTAAAATCCAGGGTACGCATTTGGCTACACTCAGCTTTTGCTTCCTTTAGAACCAAGAACTCAAGTATAACATGGTCGCTTTCCCCCAGAGTTCCTGTAACTGCTACTTTATCCACTTCACTAAATCATCTCTGTTGGTTAGGATAAAGTCAAGGATAGCCCATTCTCTCATTCCTTCCTCTACTTTCTGTAGGAGGAAGTTATCCGTAACACAAGACAATAATTTCCTGGAGGGTCCATGTTTTGCAGAATTTGTCTCCCAACAAATATCAGGGATATTGAAGTCCCCCGTTACTACTACATCATGCTTCCTTGAAACATTGGCTATTTGCTTTTCAAAAGTTTTATCCTCATCTTCTCCTTGACTGGGTGGCCAGTAGTAGAATCCGACCACCCTGTTCCTTTTATTCTTTGCTCCATTTATTTTAACTCTGATGTGAGGGCCTAGTATTTCCAAGGATTGTACTGAATTCCCTGTAATGCAGATGGAAATATTTCCTTATATATACTTGCATGTAAAATGTGGTACATGCATTCACATATATCACCTCTTTACCACTCTGTTTTGCACTGGAAATAGAGCTAATGGCTATTAGTTTCTTACTAATGACAATATTATCAGAGACAAGTAAAGTAAGTTGGAATGGAAGATTTCACTATCTATGGATGATGTGGCACAAACATTACTGAAACCTATATTATAGCCTTATCCATTCTTCCACTTATTTTGATTCTGCAATTCTCTCAACCAATATGGCAATATTTCTATACCACGTTGATCATTCCCTATGTGAAATCAGTATATACAGGAATGGCATAATATCCATTTGTTCGTGTGTGTGTGTGTGTGTGTGTGAACATACACGCACACACACATATTCTCAGTTTTGTTTCCTCTTTTTCATGCATTATTAAATTATTCATGCTACATCTTAAAAACTAAATTGATAAACATAGGTAATGGGATTTCAGCAAAGCTGTTAACAATAATTTAGTTAATTAGCACATCACATATAAAGCCACATTGCCCATAAATGCTTCCATGTAGTAAATGGCAGACCATTAAGCATTAGACGAAAGAGCTATGTCTTGCTCCATGAAAAAGGTTTAAATACCAACAAGCTGGGTGTGAGCTCTGGCTGGATGGTCATGGACATCTTGATGTTGTCTCCTTCCTTGAATTGCAGGTAAGAGGAGGTCATGGCTTCATGGTGAATTCAAATTGATGAATTGCAAGTTGTGCATTGCAGGGGTAGGGACTTCCATTTTCTTATCAACGTAACAAGAGCTAAATCTTCATGGTCTCCTTTCCCCAGTTTCCTGTTCCTCTGTTGTCTCTTATCCAGTGAAGGCTGGTGGCTCTGTCTTCAGTGGGTCTGTGAATCCATTCTGGGTTTCAATCAGACCCAGCCAGAACTCTAAAGGAGCTATCCAAGGTGCTGAACCCATTTTGGGGGAATGATTTAGCACCATGGATAGCTTTTTTAGAGTTTTGGCTGGTTCTGACTGAAATCTAGAATGGATTCATAGCCCCACCGAAAGTGGAGCCCCCAGCCCCCACTCGCCTTACTTGCTGAGACTCTGAACATCCATTTCAAGGATGCATTGGAGTTTTGAACTGATATTTAATTGAAGCTGACTTATACCAGGTCCATCTAGCCCAGTATTGTCTAGTCTAACCTGGCAGTGGCACTTCAAAGTCTCATGCAGAGTCTTTCCTATCTTCTGCCACCTCATATTTTTTAACTGGAGATTCCAGGAATTGAGCCTGGGACTTCCTGCAAACAAACCTATGGTCCTTCTCCTGTTTAAATTATAACTTTGATTAGTATATTGCAAAAATGGTTCTGACACAGTCGATTTGCATGAAGCGTAGGGGTAGATGAGTCTGTCATTTTTGCTTTCTCCAAGTTTCTTATTTTCCAATCTTAAGTTTGATTCATCTCAAACTTTGAAATTTATTTTTTAGTACGCATAAGAATCATTTGGGGCCACATTTCTCCTAATACATGCATTTCTGAATGCACTTTTGCCCAATGTACACATTCTTGCAAGCAATTTTCCTAATAAAATGTAGTTTTGAATGTTCTTTTCACTCATGCATGCATGTATGTGTGTGGTTTTCCCCAATACTCCCATTTTTGTACACAGTTTTGGAACAAATTGGAGCAAAATTTGGAGAAATGCAATTTTCAAAAGATAACTTGAGTTTCTGTTTGTATATTGGTTTGACAGTGTGAAAATAGTTAAGTTCTCACTAAAATGCAGAATGAATTTCTCCCCCAGTCCTTGTCAAACACTTACATGCTATAAACACACACACACACACACACACACACTTTTAAAAATGAAAAAGTAAAGAAAAATGCAATGCCATTAAAACTTTTTTCCAGTGTACTTCACTAGGCTTCAACCATATTAAGCTGGTGTATAATAAACGTTGAAGGAAGCACACTCGATAAACTCAAACCAAAGTTATATCTGCAACCATTTAAAATAAAAATGATTGTTACAATCCAGTGTATAGTCACATCAATGTTATTGAAGTAAACAGGATTAAAATGGGTGTAAGTAGATGTTTGATTGTGTCCTTGCAGTTTAGGGAGCAATCCTATGGGGATAGATGGCCACCTCTGAACTCAGAGGCAGCAGTCTATCCAAGGCAGGGTGGGAAGAATGCAGAGGAGCGCATCTCCTCCATGCTCCAGCTGCCCTGCACTCATGGCTAGATAGCCCGTTTTGGCTGTCTAGCTGCTGGACCTCGAAGCGCATGGGTGGGGAGACCAGGCAACACATAGGAAGTGTCGGAGCAGCACTTCTGAAGTCCCTGCCCCACCCTGCTCCCAAGGATGCCCCGTTTCCCCTGCTCTGCGCTGCTCTTCCAAGTGTGGAGCACAGGAATGATCCGCACTGCCTATGAGGCAGCGGGGGAGGGGGTGGGGAGGCAGTTCTCTGGGAATCAACCAATCCTATGGCCATTTAGCTGCTGTCTAGCGGCCATAGGATTGCACCCTTATTCTATCCAATTCACTAGCCAAGTAATAAAGAATGGAACCAAAAGCTGGAGAATTTTGTCACTTTCCTTTTGATTCTGTTGCTAAGTTGATCCTCTACCCTCACTTGCAAAGGGTTATAAGCTTCCTAGTACTTTCCGGATGCATCCCTGTTACCGTTAGAAGTGGCCCCAAAAGCTTGTAGCAGGTATACGTTAAAGCACTTGTATTGTACACACACACATACACACACACAGTACCTGGTTTAGGAATGGCACGGCAGTCCGAGGAAGGGGTGGAGTCCGACAGACCCCCCCCCCCCGGCCTCCTGGACCCCACTCGCCGAGCTGT
The DNA here is from genome assembly GCF_057233095.1 of Heloderma suspectum. NCBI lineage: Eukaryota > Metazoa > Chordata > Lepidosauria > Squamata > Helodermatidae > Heloderma > Heloderma suspectum. The sequence continues at coordinate 149,560,321 of NC_139458.1, forward strand.
GGGGTGCTGATTGACCTGGCTGCCCTGTGCCCCAGAGCTTGGCGAACGTCTGGCTGTGATGCCAAGGACTCGTCCTACCTCTGCCGGCTGTCAAGGAAGCCCTTGACAACCAGGCACCCAAGCGCTCTAGCCCCATCCTCCTTGGAAGGAGAACAGGGCTGGAGTGCTGGGGGTGATGTGCCATGCTGGGACCCACTTTGCCTCTGCCAGCTGTCAAGGGAGCCCTTGACAACTGGCATGGGCAGGAGGGGCTTCGGCAGCACCCAAGCACTTGGGAGGAGAGACAGGGCTAGAGTGCTGCAGGAGGGGCCTTGGTGGTGCCCAAGTCCTCTAGCCCTGTCCCCCTCAGGTCAGGAGCAGGACAGGGATAGAGTGCTGGGGGAGGGGGTGCACCATGCCCACAACTCCGGCAGTCAAGCCCTTGTGTGCATAAATCGCAAGGGCTTGACTGCTGGAGGCCTTGGCGAGGAGAGGAGAGGTGGCTCGAGGGGTGAGCAGAGAGGCTCACTGAGTGAGTCCAGGCTGCGAGAGCGGGGTGGGGGGCAGCTCATCGAGCTCCCCCTCACCCCAGACAGAGATGAATCTGCCCATCCCTATCTGGCTTACACAACTCTGCATGTGTTGGTTGACAAACACCCAGCAGGTGTCAGTGAAGCAGAGTAAATGGCACAGAAGTTATTTATTTATGTTATGATCTGAGCAAGAGAGCTCATTGTATGTATTAAACTCAGTGCTGGCTCCAGGGACTTGTGTACACCAGGCTTTTACTCTGGTTCTGCTCTGTTCCCAACTCGATCATGTCAGATGATGCGCACAACACACCCCTCGCTGTAGCTAATGTGGCTTTTCTTGCCCTAGGTCCAGGTTTGGTTTGGTCTTTCACTATTTGTGGCAGGCTTTCCAGTCACAGCGGCTCCAGTGCAGTTTGGGAGTCCATGTGACCTCAGCTGGCTTCAATGTGAGCTGGTGGAAGTGGCGCTGAAGGGAAGAGTTGCACGGGGAAGGGGGCTTATGTCTACCTGGAAGTAACTCATCGCCTTGGGGATGGGAGTCAGCCCTGCTGCTTTGAAAGGATGCTGTTTCAGCACTACGTACAATCACTGCCTGTCCCTTTAAATGTTCACTGAGCAGGAGTGGGGACTGGGGAGAGGAGCACAACAAGGCTGTTATGTATGGAAGTGCAAAGGTATGCAGAGCCCTACTGATTTTAAAAGCTTGACCGAACACAGGGGGACAGGGCAGAGAACAAGCCTCCTCACTTCCCCACACCTGCCCATTCGATGACATTCAGTTCTACTCATTTGCCCCATGCAAACTGAATTTTAAAATGTATATACCACATTACTGGCTACCACTTGCCCCAAGGGGAGCTAACCCAATTTCAGAAAATCCATATTGAAACGGAACCACCTCAAAACCCATCCCCATGTAGATTAGTTCCAGGTTTTGGAAGGCCCTTGGGGAAAACACCTTCCATGGGCCTCCTCCTACAGTAACTTTGCTTTCTCATGGCCATCGTCACCAGATGTTATTGCTTCTCATCCTCTTTGCCAACACTGCTGTCACTTGCTTGAGAGCCAGTGAGCAGGTAGGCAGTGGCATCTCCTGCTCCTACGTGTCATCATCACCACTGTTCTCTGGGCCAGAGTGAGAGGTTGGTGAGCAAGCAGATTGCAATGGTGAAGAGGAGCAGCAACTCCTGGGCTGTGTGTGTAAGTGGGCCCCTGTTAGAGCGTTGGTCCTCGACAAGTGCCCAAACATGCCTACCACTGATGATGGCCTGGATTAAACTGTACAGCAGTAAAGTGGATGACAATGTAACAGAATTGAAAAAATGGGGAAATGTAGCGATATAGCACAACTGCACAATTTGAAATTGAAGCAATGAGCTGTGCCAAGCTGAACATCATTGTCTACCAGTTGTCTCTCTCCCATGTTTTTCAAGCACTTCTTTCATCTGTTTTCCTACCACAGAAAATCTGTTATGGAGAAAAAGATAGAATAGCTGCACAATGCCTTCTAATTGGGCAGCTATTCCATCTTTTTCTCCTTAACAGATTCTCTTAGGTAAGAGAAACAAATGTAAAAAGAAGTGGGAAAAGAAAGGAGGCTAAGAGTGGAAGGCAGCACTAATGTTCAGACCCCCCCTAAACTTATTTCAATGAGGCACGGCAATGGCGCCATAAAATGCTCACCTGGAAGCACCATAGGACAGCTTTCTACCACAGTTAGTTGGGGTACAGGACAGGTTGGACTATCAGACTGACAGATATGTTCCCTCTGCTTTGCTTTGAGACATCTGAACATAATATTTCCTAATGGCCCTGAGGTAATCCAAAACTTGCTTGGTTGCTCCTCCAGCTCAAGGTACTACATTTGACCTCTAACACCGTAACTCCATTATCTTCCATGAATTCAGTCAGTGTGTGGAAAGGCAGAAGGATCACACCACTTGAAACCTGTCCTTGCCCATTCATCTGCTATTTTTACCCTCAATGTCTAATATGTATCCATGAAAAGGGGATAACAGAAGGGGCTCTACATATGTACAATTGCACATGCACAGAGCATGTATGTAGGGATGGCGGAGAATTTCTAAGAATTTCTCCACGAATCTCGGTGAGGCTGAATGCCAACGCATTTGGCCCCCCGAAATTGGCGGTGAAATTCTCTGCCCCCCCGCCCCCCCGGGATGGGACTTACCTCCTGCGAATGTCCCTCTCAGCGGCGGGTCCCGGTGGCGGTTCAGAGGCGTTTCGGCGGGGGCGGGAGCAGCGGCCGGTCTTCCGACCAGCTGCCGCTGCCGCCATTACAAAATTAGGGATGTACGAAAGTCACTTACCTGGTCTCGCAGCTTGCTTCGCGGTGGGGGGGAGGCGCTTCGCTTCTCCCCCCGAAGTTCAGGCCGGGGGGGGAGGCTTCCTGCCTCGCCCAGCCGAAATTCAGGCCGGGGGGGAGGCTTCCCGCCTCGCCCGGCCGAAATTCAGGCCAGGGAGAAGCGCCCCATCTCCCCGGCCGCGAACTTCAAAAGAAAAGTAAAAAAAAAAAAAGCCCCGTGATAGGCTACGTAACGATTTATGTAGCCTATCATGGCTAGATCTGCAAGGTCAGCCGTGATAGGCTACGTTAATCGTCACGTAGCCTATCACGGGTGACTTAAAAAAAAAAAAGCGCGTACGCAAATGGCGGCCCCCATAGGGAGCCGCCACTCGTGTTCCTTATTTGGTCCCTGTAGTCTACGTAAGGGGGACCGCGGTGGCTTAGTGGTTAAGACGCTGAACTGCAGACTGGAAAGTCGGCAGGTCAGCAGTTCGAGACCCAAGTGCTGCGTGACAGAGTGAGCTCCCGTCTTCAGTCCCAGCTTCTGCCAACCTAGCAGTTCGAAAGCAAGAAACTGCAAGTAGATAAATAGGTACCGCCTCAGCGGGAAAGGTAACAGCGTTCCGTGCACCTTGGTGTTCAGTCATGCCAGCCACATGATCACGGAAGCGTCTTCGGACAGCGCTGGCTCTTCGGCTTAGAAACGGGGATGAGCACCGCACCCTAGAGTCGGACACGACTGGTTGGGGACACCTTTACCTTTACCTTTACCTTTAGTCTACGTAAAGATTTACGTAGACTACGGCGAAAATAAGGGCAACGCTATTTGCGTTGCCCTTATTTTCGCCGTACGTAAATATTTACGTAGACTAGACGTGCCAAAATAAGGAATGCAAATGGCGGCGCCCATGGGCCGCCGCCATTTGCGTACGCGCTTTTTTTTTCCAAAGTCGCCCGTGATAGGCTACGTGACGATTAACGTAGCCTATCACGGCTGACTTTGGAAATCTAGCTGTGATAGGCTACGTTAATAGTTACGTAGCCCATCACGTTTTTTTTCCCCACTTTTTGTTTCGCGGCCGGGGAGACGGGGCGCTTCCCCCCCCAGCCTGAATTTCGGCTGGGCGAGGCGGGATGCCTCCCCCCCCTTGCCTGAACTTCGGGGGGAGAAGCGAAGGACCTCCCCCCCACCGCGAAGCCAAGCTGCGAAAAGGTAAGTGACTTTCGTACATCCCTACATGTATGTGCAGTTGGTAAGCATGGCACACCTAGGTGCTCCAATCATGAATACAAGTCCCAGAACATACACTTGTACATATGTAATGCTTTGTTTCACTTTTGGTTGAATGTTTGGAGGTTGGAAGCAGGGCCAGATGGGGTCATCCAGCTTCACCTCAAATAGGGATGTGCAAATCAGCAAAACTTGAGCTCACTGAAATTCTCCAAATGAATCTCAAATGCAATTCTCTCGACACTCATTCTGACCCAAGTCAGTATCAGATTGTGAGCTTTTTTCCCCTTCTATCCACATGAAAATCTATGTGTATTTTTGTATTTTTCCAAATATACAAATCAGTTATATGTATCTTTGGAATGTACACATTTTTTCTTCCATTGATTAATGCATATTTGTGTGCATTTTTCAAAAGTACACATTTTTTCATGAGCAATTTTCAAATGTATGCATGCTGTCAAATGCAATTATTTTGGTCTGCAAATCACATTTCAAGTTACGAACTGTGACCTCAGAGTCTGTCTTCAGTTTGGAAGGTGTGAACTGGTTAAATTGTGATAAAAAATGAATTTAAATTAATGTTTCATATATCCCTACCCTCAATTAGAGATGTACAGCTTTTGTTAAATCCATTCCATCTGTGTTTCATGGATTTTTAGTAGGGCTGTGCACCATGTTTTGTCTGAATTCTGAATCCTGAAGCAAATCAGGGTGATTTGGAAGTGGGTGCTGAACAGTCTGAAGAGGGTCAAAGAGATCCAAAGCTCTTCGGATTTCTTTGGACAATTCTGACACCCAGACAGCCTGTCTAAGCAAATATACAACTTTCTAGAGAAGGGAAGGGGAGAGGAGGAGTTGGGAGGGGGGAGCCTTGGAAAGTAATGTCTCTAGGCACTAATAGGGCTGAACTTTTAACCCAGCAGTTTGTTTCCTTGGTTTGTACTGTTTGTTCTTTGGTGCCCTTCCCTCCTTCTCTGTTACTATTCCTTCCCTTCCTATTTTCAACTCTCTATATTCTTATAAAAAACAAAGAATACCAAATAACAACCCCTTTTCTCTTCTGTTAGGCTTTAGTGTTGTTTTTAATTCCCTTCCCCTCACTGCTTAGCTTGTAGGTAGGTTTTTGTTATGTTTTTTCTGCATCTGGTCGTGTGTGTGTGTGTGTGTGTGTGTATGCATGTGCTGTGTGAGTGCACCATACACATTACTGTGCACAAGCAAACAGTGTGTTGCCAAAGCAGTACACTAATACACAGTCCAATATATATTGTGGGGCAAAGCAGTACACAATACACATAATATGAAGCATCATAATTTTTGCTGATTTTCCAAGACACTTGTTTTCCCTTGTGTACATCAAATGACCATAAGAAGTTTATGATCAGGCTAAGCTATATGCATTTTTCTAATGTTTGCTTCATCTTACCCTTCCTGGTGAAAAGGGCTGCCAAAGTGATGGGGGGGCTGGAAAAACTCATCTGTAAAATGCTTCGGTGTTTGGGCTATTTAATTTAGAAGAAAGGCAAATAAGGGGGAAGGTTAAGGTTTATAAAATTATATGGAGTAGATAAAGTGCAGCAGTGCAATTAATAAATAAGTCCCACTGAGTTCAGTCAGTGTGACTTTTCCAGGTAATGTATATTGCAATTGCAGCCAAAGAGATGTTTAACTTTTCTTTCTTCCCTTAATGAGAGCCTCAGGTCAGTGGCAGATTCAGGACAAACAAAAAGAAAGTACTTCTGCACTTCAAAAAACAAAACCCAACACCAGAGTTTATGGGTAATTTAGGGGTAGTTTAGGGGTAGACCTAAGTGTCACTTTAAACACCTTCTGATTAGGATCTCTAATCCCCTGTGTGGCTGACAGTTTTTTTTTAACTTTTGTTGTAGTTTCTGAAAAAGGAAATTTTATGCATGGCTAGCAAACAAACTATTTGGTCAAACTGTCTGAAGTTTGGCAGATTTTCCATTGAGGCAGCCAAGTGCTCAGATTTCAAGCACTTCTATGGAAGCACTGAGAAATTATAATTCTTTGCTTTGAGAGATTTCCTTGAAAAAACAAAAAAACAAAATTTTACCTGCATCTAGCAAAAAATAAAATAAATAAACTACTGGGCCAAACTGTCTGAAGTTTGGAAGGTTCAGTCATCTCTACTGGAGCTGCCAGTTCCCCAAATTTCATGTATTTATCATAAAAACTGGAAAAAAGTTTTGGTCACTTCTCTTTTCCAATGCAAGTCTATGGGAAAACATAAAATCCAAATAATTGGGATATCTGAATGCTGATGCAGATCTGATTCTAAAGCAAATTGGATCAGGTCCGAATTGGTCCAAACTGAATTGGAGTTGACTCAGAAAATCTGAATTGGCCTCCAAAGCAAACTCAGGGGATCCATGCATGGCCCTAATTTTCAGGGTTTTTTTTGTTCCATTCTCTGCTCATTGATTGAATCAGGTGGGGCTTTTTTAGGCATGTACAATAATTTTGTTCCACTTGCACAAGTACACATGAGCACTAATGTGCATTTGTACTAATGAGCATTAGTACAAGTGCAAATTTGTGCAAATCCCCCCAAAAGTTAAAAAACAAAACGGGTCCACAAGCCTGTGGAATCCACATAACTTGGAAAAAACCAGTCCGCTGTGGAATCCACAGGTCTGATTCACAGAAATCTGTACTCATTTGAATCCATTGAGGATTTCTCTGGAGGGATATTCTAGCATTCACGGGTCTGACAGACTCCCCCTTACCCACCCTCCCAGACCCCACTTGCTGAATCATGGAGCACTTGCAGACCTGTCCGGTGAGCACCCTGTGGCTAGGGATGTTGGAGAAATCCTCCACGGACCCCAATGAGGTGGGATTCTATTGAATACAGCCCCCTGAAGTCCATGGAGGATCAGATCTCCTACCTTGTCTTCCAGTGCCAAATCCTCGCCGGTGGATCCTCCCTGCCGCCTGCTCCGAAAACACAGCGATACGGCCGCCATAGACTGCTAGGCCATTTATGCCGACTGCTACGCCATTTACGTCCCTGCTTTTTAATGTGATAGGCTACGTAAAGATTTACATAGCCTATCATGGTAAAGTGCAGGACACAAATGGCATCCGCTACGCCGGACGCCATTTGTGGACAAAGACTGGCCACAGCTGGAAGTCCAGCAGTGGCCGGGGAGGATTCCGGGGGGAGGACCAGATTGCCTCCCCCACTGCGGACCCCCCAGCAGACCCAGGTAAATGGGGTTTGTACACCCCTATCTGTGGCTCAGCGAGTGCCCAGCAGCTGCCCTTATGTGGGACAATTATGGCAGCTCAGGCACTTCTGGGTTGGTAATGTTTCACACTTGCAGCTGTAAAGACCCCATTCATGCAGCCTTATAGACATGGATGGAGCATTCACACCTGCAACGTTGCATAAAAGGGGCCTTTACAGCCACCACCTATGAAACATTACCAACCTGGAAGCACCTGAGCCACCATGGTTGGGCACCATGGCGGCTCATTAGGGAGGACGGGCGGCCCTGCAGCTTCACTGGGCAGGGTGGAAACTGAGCTGATAGAACCGCAGAGCAGTTCTGATTCTGAGGAGGAACAGCAATCTGTGGGAGAGGAGCTCACTCATCTCTCACAGGCACAGCAGCTGGCAGAGATTCCTTCTGCCACCATTCCTGAGATAGATAGTGACCCTATCTATCAACGCTATTTGTGTTGCCCTTATTTTCGCCGTAGTCTACGTAAATCTTTACGTAGATTACAGCGACCAAATAAGGAACGCGAATGGCGGCTCCCTATGGGGGCCGCCATTATCCGTACGCGCTTTTTTTTTTTTTTAAGTCACCCGTGATAGGCTACGTGACGATTTACGTAGCCTATCACGGCTGACTTTGCAGATCTAGCCGTGATAGGCTACGTTAATTGTCACGTAGCCTATCACGGGGGCGTGTTTTTTTTTTAACTTTTGATTTCGCGGCCAGGCGAGGCGAGGCGCTTCCTCCCCGGCCTGAATTTCGGTCGGGCGAGGCGGGAAGCCTCCCCCCCGGCCTGAATTGTGGCCGGGCGAGGCGGGAAGCCTCCCCCCCCGGCCTGAACTTCGTGGGGAGAGCAGCGAAGCGCCTCCCCCCCCCGCGAAAAGCTGCGAGACCAGGTAAGTGACTTTCGTGCACCCCTATCGCCATGTTGTTTCACCACATGGCAATCACAGCAGAGGAGGACAGGGCCCAGGTAAGTGCAGGAGGTTTGGTGAGCACAGGGGCGGGGGGGTCAAGTGGGGGCAGGGGCTCAGCGGGAATGGCTTCAGGGGTGCAGCTGTGGGTGATCCACTGGACTTCCAAACCAAAATTGGCACCTGCACCATCCCTAGTGAGACAGGGCTCTTGCCTAAACAACTATATGGCTGCAGTCTGCAGACTGTTGCGTTGTCTTTTGTTGCCTTCCCCCACTCTGTTCCTTCCTCTGGATCTCCCACCACATGTTTGCAGACCTTATAGTTCTCATCTCCATAGGTCAGCCTTCCCCAACCTGTTGCCAGGAACAGGTTCCCCAACCTGTTGCCCCAGATTGCTGGGGATGATGGGAGTTGTAGTCTAACACATCTGGAGGGCACCAGATTGGGTCAGTCCTTTTCATAACATTTTTCCCTTTATATTTTCAGCATTAGATACCAATTGCTCCATGCCATACCACTCATGGGGAAATTGAAGGTAGCTGTTAACAACAACCTGAAAATACCAACAATGCTATTTCCTCCTCCTCCTCCTCCTCCACCACCATCACAACCACCACAATTTCCTGCCATTTCATTAAGCCTTTCCTCTCTTTCTAATTCAGTTTTAATCTGTGCATCCTGCCCCCTCATCCAAGTTGAAATGCACACAATTTGTGAAGAAAGGACAACAAACTGCACCAAGCCTGTCGACACTTTCATCTGTCCTGAGGGGACAAAACATTGCACTCCTAGCCCCACTGGGTTAGCGCTACTTCAGTGCTGCCTTTAACACTAATAATGTATCCCATTTCCGCCCCCCCCATCTGGAAAGGCAATGGGTGTGGGAGCTCTCTAAAGTGCAACATAAGCAATGTGTAGATGTCACATTCTGTAAAAATGACAAAACATGGAACTTAGCAGGGGATAATAAAATAGTACTTCCAATGTCAACCCTGGTTGAGATTATCTTCATTGTTTGTTATAACCTCCATTCTTATCAAAATATAAATCAATCCATGTGATTATTTAGCTAGATTGGCTTCACGATGAAGGGCAAAATAAATTAACAACTGATTAGCCAGTTCTCTGGCACCATTATCTCTCTATTACTTTTCTTGCTCTGATAGTTCTGATTAAACGTCCTTTAGCTTGGAGGAGTCTTGGGACAGTAAAAAATCCAACTGAATTCTTTTTCCAGTAGCTAGTATATTATTAATGGCTTTCCTTTAGCAAACACTTCCAAGATGAAGGGTTCCTCCAACTTTGAGTGATTAATATCAGATTTACTCCTGAGCAGCAAGTCCACCAAAATGTCATAGCTGAAGTGTGAAGATAGCAGCTCAGCAATATCTGATTCAGAATCCTTAGCAAGCCATATTTGCTGATAGAGCACCATAATGGCCTCTCAACATTTCATAGAGAGCTAGAGGATGGTGCTGGATTTCATGTCCACTGGAACAAGGAGATCAAGCAAAAGGAACTTTAAAAAAAAAATCATTTGTCTGCCTTGAGTTATATCTGGGTTCTCTGTGAAGAACTAAAAGAAGAAGAGCTAGGAAGACTACATGAAATATAAATGGCAAATGAGATAGGGTTGGATTTAGGAGGTTTTGTATGTAACTGTGATGCATCGTGAGAAGTTAAGCCAAGTCCTGCCTCTCTGAAGCATTCAGAACCTTATAGGCTTATGTTCAAATCACTGCTGTGCATGAATATTCTCACAAGTAGTACCAACTTCCATGATGGTAGGATTCTCAAAAAATGCCCATGCTTTGTGGGGTTGGGGGAGCATTAAAAAACACCCAGCTCTTCAGCTCTGCATGTGTGATGCCTAGATAATATGACATTTAATGAAAGGATGCATCGCAATTCAGCGCACTGGCTTTTGAGACATTCCATATCTGTTTTAAAATTATTTTAACAATTTCTTCATCTTGCTCCTCTTTGAATCTATGGTCTGTGACTGTCTAAATTATCTTACCAATTGTATAAAGTTATGTAGTGGAAGGGCCTAAAATGAGTTTCCCACAAAATCTTAAAAAGCTCTTATTGCAGTTTCTTACGCCACTTAGCCTGGAGGGAGAAAAATCGTCTATCAGCTAGAGCTGTGTGCAAATGGCCTCTCAAAACTCTCCATCCCGTTTGTGGGCAGAGAAACTGTGGAAACCATTTTGCCAAATTTCTCCAAGGGGAGGGGAAATTCTCCCACAGTTTCTCAGAGGTGGGGCTCACCATTAGCAGCAGTGGCCTCTTTTTTCCCTGAGGTTGTTGGTATGCTGCTGCAGGTGGCAGCAACAGCAACAGTATTGGCATCCTGGCCACCATTTTGCATCGTCTACACAGTGCCCCAGATCTAGTGTTGTTCTGGGGTACTGTGTGGGGAAAATGGCAGACACCACCCAAAAATGGTGGAAAATATTTGGAGACAATTCTGTACCAGTTTCTCAAGGTCTTCTGAGAAATTTCAGCTCAGCTCTTTTATTAACACAAAAGTACCAAGAAAGGCAAAGAACTTGGGTTCTCATCCCCTCCTGATGTTAGTTTCTCAAACCCAAGTTAAGGAATTAGCTCAGCTGAGTTAACACAAAAGAGTTAAGCTTGAGCAGTATTTGGATGTAATGAAATGTATCAGTGATGCTTAATGGGGATAGAATCAAGAATTCTGCTCTAATTGGTTTGTTGGATGGATCAGATAGCCCAGCTCAGCTGCTCCAACATAATTCGGGGATGCCTTTGTAAAATGAGAGTTACAGTGATGTAAAAATCAAAGTTGCTTTAAATTATGCGTAGAGATATACTCCCCTTCATGGATCACTGACTTGTTGTGGTGAAGGGGCTTGCGTAACTCAGTGAAGCCATAAGTTATGCCATGCAGGGCCACCCAAGACTGACAGGTCATGGAGGAGAGTTCTGACAAAATGTGGTCCACTGGAGAAGGAAATGGCAACCCACTCCAGTATTCTAGCCAAGAAAACCCCATGGAACGTATCACAAGGCTAAAAGAAATGATGCTGGAAGATGAGCCCCTCAGGTCGGAAGGTGTCCAATATACCACTGGGGAAGAGCAAAGGGAATTTCCAAGTAGCGCCAGAAAGAGTGAAGCGGCTGGGCCAAAGCCGAAAGGACACTCAGCTGTGGATGTGTCTGGTGGTGAAAAGAAAGTCTGATGCTGCAAAGAACAATATTGTTTAGGAACTGGAATGTCAGATCAATGAATCAAGGTAAGCTGGAGGTGGTCAAACATGAAATGGCAAGATTGAACATTGACATCTTGGGAATCAGCAAACTAAAATGGACAAGCATGGGCGAATTTAATTCAGGTGACTATTATATCTACTACTGTGGGCAAGAATCCCTTAGAAGAAATGGAGTAGCACTCATAGTCAACAAAAGGGTGGGAAAAGCAGTATTGGGGTACAATCTCAAAAACGACAGAATAATCTCAGTACGAATCCAAGGCAAACTATTCAACATCACAGTAATTCAAGTCTATGCCCCAACCACTAAGGCCGAAGAAGCTGAGGTTGATCGGCTCTGTGAAGACCTACAACACCTTCTAGAACTAACACCAAAAAAAGATGTCCTCTTCATCATAGGGGATTGGAATGCTATATTAGGAAGGCAAGAAATAACCAGGATAACCTGCAAGCATGGCCTTGGTGTACAAAATGAAGCAGGACAAAAGCTAATAGAGTTCTGTCAAGAGAACACGCTGAACATAACAAACACTCTTTTCCAACAGCACAAGAGGCAACTCTACACATGGACATCACCAGATGGTCAATATCGAAATCAGATGGATTATGTCCTTTGCAGCCAAAGATGGAGAAGCTCTATACAGTCAGTCAAAACAAGACCTAGAGCTGACTGTGGCTCAGATCATGAGCTTCTTATCGCAAAATTTCGGCTTAAATGGAAGAACATAGGGGAAACCACTAAACCACTAAACCTAAATCATATCCCTTATGAATATACAGTGGAGGTGATGAATAGATTTAAGGGATTAGACCTGATAGACAGAGTGCCTGAGGAACTATGGACAGAGGTCCGTAACATTGTTCAGGAGGTAGCAACTAAGGATGGACAAAAGTCCCTTACCTGGTCCCGCAGCTTCGCAGTGGGGGGGAGGTGCTTCGGTCCTCCCCCCGAAATTCAGGTCGGGGGGGTGGCGCCCCGCCTCGCCCGGCCAAAATTCAGGCCGGGGGGGGAGGCGCCCCATCCCTCACCGCCGAAATTCAGGCTGTGATAGGCTACGTAATGTTTTACGTAGCCTATCATGGCTAGATTTCCAAAGTCAGCCATGATAGGCTACGTAAATCATTATGTAGCCTATCATGGGTGACTTTGAAAAAAGAAAAAGAAAAAGTGTGTACACAAATGGCGGCGCCCATGGGCGCCGCCATTTGCATTCCTTATTTGGGCCCAGGTAGTCTACGTAAAGATTTACGTAGACTACGGCGAAAATAAGGGCAACGCAAATAAACGCATTGCCCTTATTTTTGCCGTAGTCTACGTAAATCTTTACGTAGACTACCCAGGCCCAAATAAGGAACGCAAATGGCGGCACCCATGGGCGCCGCCATTTGCGTACGCGTTTTTTTTTTTCCAAAGTCAGCCGTGATAGGCTACATAATGATTTACATAGCCTATCATGGCTGACTTTGGAAATCTAGCCATGATAGGCTATGTAAATCATTAAGTAGCCTATCACGTGTGTATGTTGTCTTTTTTTACATTTATTTGTAAATCTGAGCTATTTAAAATCCTAAAGTGCTGCACTCAATATGCCAACAAATTTGGAACCCTCAACAGTGGCCACAAGACTGGAAAAGGTCAGTTTACATTCCAATTCCAAAGAAGAGCAATGCCAAAGAGTGCTCAAACTACCATACAATTGCGCTCATTTCACATTAGGGGTGAACGAAAGTCACTTACCTTTTCTCGCAGCTTTTTTGCAGTGGGGGGGAGCGCTTCGCTGCTCCCCCCACAAAGTTCAGGCCGGGGGGGGAGGCTTCCCGCCTCGCCCGGCCGAAATTCAGGCCGGGGGGGGAGGCTTCCCGCCTCGCCCGGCCGAAATTCAGGCCGGGGAGGAGGCTTCCCGCCTCGCCCGGCCGCGAACACGAAAGTAAAAAAAAAAAAAAAAAAAGTCCCCTGATAGGCTACGTGACGATTCACGTAGCCTATCACGGCTAGATCTGGAAAGTCAGCCGTGATAGGCTACGTGAATCGTCACGTAGCCTATCACGGGTGACTTTAAAAAAAAAGCGCGTACGCGAATGGCGGCCCCCATAGGGAGCCGCCATTCGCATTCCTTATTTAGTTGCTGTAGTCTACGTCAATGTTTACGTAGACTACGGCGAAAATAAGGGCAATGCAAATAGCGTTGCCCTTATTTTCGCCATAGTCTATGTAAACATTGACGTAGACTACAGCGACCAAATAAGGAAGGGGAATGGCGGCTCCCTATGGGGGCCGCCATTATCCGTACACACTTTTTTTTTTTAAAGTCACCCGTGATAGGCTACGTGACGATTCACGTAGCCTATCACGGCTGACTTTGCAAATCTTGCCATGATAGGCTATGTGAATCGTCACGTAGCCTATCAGGGGACGTGTTTTTTTTTTTTCTTTCATTGCAATGGCGGGGGCGGCAGCTGGTCGAAAGACCGGCTGCCGCTCCCGCCCCGCTCGAACACCGGACGAACCGCCAGCCGGACCCGCCGCCGGGAGGGACATTCAGGGAAGGTAAGTCCCGTCCCGGGGGGGGCGGGGGGCGGGGGGGGCAGAGGATTTCTCCCCGAAACTTGTTCGGGGGGCCGAACACATTGGCGCTCGGCCCCCCGAAGTTTCGGGGAGAAATTCTCCGCCATCCCTATTTCACATGCCAGCAAGGTTATGCTCAAAATCCTACAAGCTAGGCTTCAGCAGTATGTGAACCGAGAACTACTGGAAGTACAAGCTGGGTTCCGAAGAGGCAGAGGAACTAGAGATCAAATCGCCAACATCTGCTGGATCATGGAGAAAGCAAGAGAATTCCAGAAAAACGTCTATTTCTGCTTCACTGACTACGCTAAAGCTTTTGATTGTGTGGATCACAACAAACTGTGGCAAATTCTTAAAGAGATGGGAGTACCAGACCACCTTACCTGTCTCCTGAGAAACCTGTACGAGGGCCAAGAAGCAACAGTAAGAACCAGACATGGAACAACTGAGTGGTTCAAAATTGGGAAAGGAGTACGACAAGGCTGCATATTGTCACCCTGCTTATTTAACTTATATGCAGAGTACATGATGAGAAATGCTGGGTTGGATGAATCACAGGTTGGAATTAAGATTGCCGGGAGAATTATCAACAACCTCAGATACGCAGACAATACCACCCTAATGGCAGAAAGCGAAGAGGATCTCAAGAGCCTCTTGTTGAGGGTGAAAGTGGAGAGTGCAAAAGCTGGTTTGAAACTCAACATTAAAGAAACTAACAACATGGCATCTGGCCCCATCACTTCCTGGCATATAGAAGGGGAAGAATTGGAAGCAGTGACAGATTTTATTTTCTTGGGCTCCAAGATCACCGCAGACGGTGACTGTAGCCATGAAATTAAAAGACGCTTGCTCCTTGGGAGGAAAGCTATGGCAAACCTAGACAGCATAGTAAGAAGCAGAGACATCACCTTGCCGACAAAGGTCTGCATAATCAAAGCTATGGTTTTCCCAGTAGTAAGGTATGGCTGTGAGAGCTGGACTATAAGGAAGGCTGAGTGCCAAAGAATTGATGCTTTCTAACTGTGGTGCTGGCGAAGACTCTTACAAGTCCCCTGGACTGCAAGGAGGTCAGATCAGTCAATCCTAAAGGAAATCAACCCTGACTGCTCATTGGAAGGACAGATGTTGAAGCTCAAATATTTTGGCCACCAAATGGGAAGAGAAAAGTCACTGGAAAAGACCCAGATGCTGGGAAAGATTGAAGGCAAAAGGAGAAGGTGA
The DNA here is from genome assembly GCF_057233095.1 of Heloderma suspectum. Classification (NCBI taxonomy): domain Eukaryota; kingdom Metazoa; phylum Chordata; class Lepidosauria; order Squamata; family Helodermatidae; genus Heloderma; species Heloderma suspectum. The sequence continues at coordinate 149,575,563 of NC_139458.1, forward strand.
TGGCAGAGGATGAGATGGCTAGATAGCATCACCAATGCAATGAATATGGACTTGAGCGCACTCTGGGAGACAGCGCAGGACAGGAAGGCCTGGCGTGGTATGGTCCATGGGGTCACGAAGAGTTGGACACGACTTAACGACTGAACAACAACAGAGATATACTGGATACATTGGGTGACCTTCAGCCTCACCTTCCCATCTGCAAAGTAGAAATCAATGTCCTTTCTCAGGGGAATACTTTGCAAATGAATGAGAACATTTGTCAAGCACTTTGCACAGGGCAGATCCTATGTGAGCATTAAATAATGTACAATTTAGTGGGAAATCAATGCTTCATCTCTATAAAAGATATGTCTGGGATCAAGCCCATCTGGGAAGTACACTATCCGTTCGAAAGACCCTGATGTGTAGGGGGCTTGCTATTATTAGTCAGTGCTGAAGGGGGGGGACCTTTTTACAACTCTTTGAGCCAACAACACTTTTGTCTATTCATATGATTGAGGGCTAAGCCCTAGAACTGAAAACAGATACTGTGGCTGAGTCTGATTGAACCCTGGGACACATTAAATTCTGCAAAATTCACCATCTATCTTTCTTTTGGAAATTGTAAACAAATGCTGATACGATAGTAGCTGAGAAAAAGAGCTGCTACATAATGTCACGTAGAAGATAATTTGTCTATGGTTATTTATTTAAATGTACTTCATAGACTCCCAAGCTGATGGCTGCATTACACTATTGAAGAATTTGGTTAGCCAGGTTCTTATACAGTCACAATACCATGGGTTTGCTTCACATACTGTATTTTTTCCCACTCAGAGGGATGGAGAACAATATCACATGATGCAATTTGATTTCAAAATGAGTTATTGAAGGATATGCATATCATCCATGGTGGCAGAGGCCCTGCTTTACACACAGAAGGTCCCAGGTTCAATTCCCAGCATCTCCAGGTAGGGCTGGAAAAATCCCTGCCCCAAACTCTGGAGAGCCGCTGCCAGTCACTGTTGACAATCGTGTGCTAGGCCTAGATGCTTATGAGTGAGGGTCTAGAATGTGATGAAGCCCAGCAACTGGCTAGATAAGATTAATGTATTTTGTAAGCAGATCACCTGTACCTGCATGTCAGCATTTCCCCCCCCCCCACAAGGCAATTATGTGTTTAAAGCAAAGTAGGTCCCTGTGTTCTTAAGTTCTCATGAACAATTCATATAACTGAGTGAATCCTTAGCTTGCTTTTCCACCTTCATTTCTGCTCTTACTGAAAGGTGATTTAGGGTGCAGTCCTACTGGGATAGTTGGCTGCCTCTGAACTTGGAGGGAGACAACTATCAAATGCAGGGTAGGCGGAGCACCAGAGGGGAACCTCTTCTCCATGCTCTGGCCACCCTGTATTTGTGGCTGGACAGCTGGTTTTGGCTGCCTAGCTGGGGGCTCCAGGGGGGAGGCCGCATGGTGCATAGGAAGCATCATACTGATGCTTCTGTGGTCACTTCCCCTGCTCACCCCAGGAATGCCCCATTTTCACCCGCTCCACACTGCGATTATGAGTGCAGAGACGGGGAAGAACCATGCTGCCTATGAGAGTGCGGTTTCTGGGAATGGAGCTTGGAGCCCTGGTTGCAAGCTAGGGGCCCTGGCTCCAAGCTAGGGTCCCAGAAACCAAAACATCCTATGGCTGTCTAGACACTGTCTAGCAGCCATAGGATTGATCTCTTAAAGTGGGAAGCAAGATCTAGACCTACTTTGCTTTACACATGTCATTGCCTTGTGGGGGGGGGGGATGCTGACATGCAGGTACAGGTGATCTGCTTACAAAATACATTAATCTTATCTAGCCAGTTGCTGGGCTTCATCACATTCTAGGCCCTTACTCATAAGCAGGACTAAATAACTCAGCAGCACTTTCTAACAGCACCTCAAATATCATGCATCACCATGTCTACCCAGAACTAAGCATGAACAGCAGGAAACTGAAAAGATGTGCCTAACTGTGTACAGTATTCCTTAGAAAATGTAGAAATAAATAAATAAAACCAGAATAACTGATAATTCTTAAAGTGCTGGTTCCACTTCAGAAATAAGAGTAATTCAGAATCCCAAAACATGGGGAGAAATTTGGATGAGGAAAATATCAAAAGTGTCCCTCCCCATTAATTTTTGGATGCTATTTTATAACATCCCTTCTCTGAGATTATAGTTTACTAATACCATAACAATGCTACTGCTGACATTGCCAGTATTAATACCTCAATGAACTGAAGATATGTGTTTGCAGTAAAATTACCCAAATGCATTCTGTTCACTTCAGGATAAATCATTACTGAATATTTGAATAACAATGGCATGCACATGCCATAGATGGTTTTCTTCAAACATTTAATTAGCAAGATTGGATTTGAACACCAAAGTCAATTGCTTGTCTCTTATTCACCATAATCATTGCAGACTATGTAATGCGAATAATGAGAGATCTTTATTATTTTAGCACAACAGCACTGTGCCTCTATACAGATTATCGCAACACTTTTCATGGTGTAATTATGGATGCCTAACAAAGACACAAGTAAAAATAGACACTAGTAAAAATATGGAAACTGGATTGGAGAACATATTCATTTTCAAGTTACAAACAGAGACTTTGAGTGCCCCAAATGCAATATTTCAGTGGAAACATTGGATCTTCCTATGGAATTTTCCTTCAGAACTCTTTGATGTGCAAGTCATTGGGAAGTATGCTCAAATTCCACCTCCTGGTTCATCTCTAGTCATAACACTGGCTAACCCAGTTAGCATAGTTAAACTATGGAAAGCACTACCACAGGATATAGTATAGTGATGGCCACCAATTTGGATGGCTTTAAAAGGGGGTGGACAAATTTCTGGAGGAAAAGGCTATCAGTGGCTACTAGTCTTGATGGCTATGTGCTACCTCCAGTACCAGAGGCAGTGAGCCTATGTACACCAGCTGCTGGGAAACATGGGGGGGTGCTGTTGCGCTCATGCCCTGCTTGTGGGTTCCTAGTCAACAGCTGGTTGGCCACCGTGTGAACATAATGCTGGACTAGATGGAACCTTGGTCTGATCCAGCATGGCTCTTCTTATGTTGTTATACCATTATTTATTTATTTAATCAATGTATGCAGTGCTTACCATATGTACAAAATACCTCTAAGTGGTTTACAAATTCAAGAATGAAAATACATCATATGTACAAAAACTCATCAGGGCAGCATCTACATGGTGCCGACTTCACTGTTTGTTCCGTCGGAGCTGCGCAGTATTAGCACTGCGAATTAACAAGTGGGGCCATAGAGGGGAGGGTTAAAGCAAGCTTCCCAAGCTGGGAAATGCAGAGAGTGCAGAGCTTGGGAGGAGGGTGCGCGACTAGCATGTAGGACTTGCTTGTGAGTAGACGTTCATAACAAACCCTGCGTGCACATTTCTGAGGCGGGCAGGCAAGCAGGCAGCCACTGTCTTCGGAGATTGAACCCGTGCTGAGAGCAGGGAGTGTGGAGCTGGGGAAGGACAGAGTGAGTAGCACATAGTCTCTTAACTGCCCAATTAACAGACTCCCCCACCCCCCTGCACAAACACAGACTCAATGAAGTGCTTCTGGGTACATGCTTATGAAAATCATCTGCCCTGGCACCCTCCCTTTCTCAACTGCGCAGCTGCGAATCCACAGGCATCCAACATTTCTCAGCTATGTTCTTTTGTAGCTGAACATCTCCACTCTCAAGCTCGATGCTGAAAGTGAGAGGGGCAGCAACGTGAAACTGAATGAGTTACTTCCCAGTAGACAAATTTGCCCCTCTGCTCTCCTCCCGCCCCAGGCTACTTTCCCTTCCACCAATCAGTACAGCTTCCACCAGCCCGCTCCTTCATGCCTCTGTAACTGAGGAGCTGCAAAGAAAGAGGAGCATCACTAATGATGCTGCGATGTCACTCCGAGGAAGACAGACAGCTCACCCCCCCCCCCCGCAGTGAACCCGAAGCAAGTGAAAACCTCGCAGCAAATGGACTCCGAGAAAACCCGGATTTCTCCATGAAAACCACAATTGGGCTGCAAAGCAGGGACTGCATCATCTGTTGCGAAGATCTTCCCTTCAAAGCAGAACCGGGGCAAATGGCTCATGTAGATAGGGCCCAGTTAACATGTTGAAAATATTTAAAACCCAAACTAAAAACACTATCACTAAACAAGTTAACTATAGACGGTAAGTCCCATTGAGTAATGGTTATTTCACAATTCACACAGTAACTTTTACAGGGGAAGAAGAGTCACAGTAAAGTGGTTTTCTCCCTTAATATTCATATGGTCTTGTGAAAGGCTCCCATATACCCAGCTTTGCAGAGGAGCTCCAAACAGACTGGTTCCCTGATGTGTGCATTGTGCACTATAGATTTAATTGGCATTATCCTGATAGCCTGGCTCAAGGATTTTGTTAAATCCATTCCAACTGTGTTTCATGGATTGTCAGGTGTCTTTTGTTCTGTCATCCACTCATTGATAAAACCAACTGAAGCATAGGAATTGGCTACTAAAAGCCTCAAGCTGAACTCCAAATTCTAAGGGTATCTGTGCACACAGAATTTTTCTAATATTTAGCAACCAACTAGGAAGTAAAGACTTTTGGGTTCCCTTTCCTCCAAGTTCTTATGTACTAATTTGTTTATTTATAGCATTTTTATCCCACCCTTTAGCCAAAAAAAGGCTTCCAAGGCAGCTCACAGAGATATTTCGTATGACAGTCTCTGCCCATAGGGTTACAATCTAAAAAACATGACACAAGAGGAAATTATGGCTTCTCCTGCTCTATTTCTTTACTTTTTCTCCTACGTTTTTCCATTTCCACCCCGTGGCCCACCATTTTCACCAGCAGCCAAGCTTCATATAGCCTTTGAATCCCCTGCTCTTCTATTTCCATAGCATCATCTTCCCCTCTTCGTTTGGTAAATGCCAGTTTCCCCAATCTTCATTATTTCTCTCTCTTCTAAGTTGGACCTTAAGGTCAGTACATGGGTCAGCATTGGTAGTGACCCATGTGCTAGGAGGTATGCATATTAACTGAACCAATAATTCTGTCCTCTGTAATGAATCTGTACGCATGTGTTTTTAAGAATAAAAATCTGTGCCAATAACATTCATGGATTGTTGTTGTTTTTTACTTCAAATGTATTTTTTTAAAAAATGAGTGTTTGAGCTGATTCTCCCATTTAAACAGCAATTATGCCCCATTTTAGGAAGATCAGCATGCATAAGTCTGCTGTGTGTGCTCCACACATCTGGTTGAAGGCCAGCTTGGAAAATGACATGTACACAGGGCTGCTCCAAAGCATTTCAGAGTGCTACAGTAGTTAAATTTAGCCATTTTGGCACTCCATAGCCACTATGGATGCCATTTTTTCCCAAAAGAACATGTTTTTGAATTGGAGGGCACAACAGGGAGCCCTGGGGGCCACGAACTGCCCACAGGCTGCCCACAGGCTGCCCACAGGCCATGTGCGGTGCACCCCTTCCCTAGGGAATAACTGACAGTGTTGTAGACAGGCAAACCATATTTTAAAGAAGAAAAGCACAATTAAGTGAAGTGCTGAGGGCTCCGATCTCTAATTAATACTGATGAGAGTATCATATAATTTGACCAGGATGTAGAGAGAAATGGAGGGAGCTAAAGGAATGAAATCAGGAATGGCTTAAGGAAGCTAGCAGTGCCACCTTTTTCTGTGGTTCATAGCTTTTGACAGCTTCTGAAAAACCCAGCTTTTCCTATAACTGGGTTACATTCAACATCATGCAAACAGAAAAAGTACAAGAGGTGGCACCATTCCAGTAGTGGTTGAGTCTTCCACTTGTGGTTATGCAAGTGCTAGCAGAACAACTGACACATCGGGATGTGTGAATCAGCAAAATGAAAGCTCTCCAGAATTCTCCAAATTCCATCTTGAAGCTCTTCCAACTCCAGTCCATAACAGATTGCAGGCTTTGTTTTGTTTTTTTCAAATGAAAATCCATCTACACTTTCATGTATATTTTTTTCAAATGTACGCATCAATTGTGCCATCTTTGAAAAGTGCGTGTTGTTCTCCTATTGGTTAAAGTATATTTGTGCACATTTTTCAAATGTACGCATGCTGTCAACCACATTTTTGGGGTCCACGAATCACTTTGCCAGCTCGGAAATGTATAGACTTCGACTGCATCCAAGTCCATGTTTGGTCTGGAAGCCGTGAATTGCATAAAATCCTGATAAAAAATGAACTGAAATGAAAATTCTTATGCATCCCTACTGACACACTAGAGGAAGTAACATGTAGTCTTGCATATCACAACAATTCCATTTTAATATGGTTGATAACCACATTCACACAAGTGGACGTTGGCTTACATAGAAGTGATGCCACAATGAACCCAGAATTGTGCATACCCTTTTGCTCTCTTTCCTCCCCCCCCAAAAAAAATAAATATACATGTAAAGCTGGAGAGAGCCAAAAGAGGGGAAGGACATGTTATTTGATTAAATGGTTCCTGAGAGTCTTGAAAAGTAGAAACAAATATAAATCCACATTCTAGAAAAAAATATGTCTTGATAATGTAACTTTTCATAAGAAAGAAAGAAAAAACTTTGAAATGAAGGAAAGGACAAGGGGGTTTGGAACTTTCTAAGTGTTTCCTGCCCAAGATAAACTTCTGTTCCCTATCTTTTGTGGCATCAGGACTTAAGATAGAGTGATACTGGGGTTTACTGCATGATTCATTTTTATTCTTTTGATATTTCAATTATTTCATAGAAATGTTTTTCTATTTTAAGAAATAGTAAAAGAGCTTAAGTTAAAGAATAGGACTAATTCCTAGGGATGTACGTATCCCCTTACCTGGGCTCCGCAAGGGGGTCCCCGCAGGGAGGGAGGTGATCCATTCCTCCCTCCATAATCCTCTCTGGCTGTCTCCGCTCCATGGTGCGTCCACAGAGCCACCAGCTGGCTCCATTCCTCAAGTGATACAGCTGCCATTGCTGTGCCATATCGCTGAGGATGAGAAACAGGAAGTGATCCAGACGCAAATGGCGCCCACGATAGGCTATGTAATAGCTACGTAAATACAGACATGTAGCCTATTGCAAGAAGAAACAGGAATGCAAATGGCGTGGCGGACGCCATTTGTGTCCGGATCACTTCCTGTTTCTCATCCGCAGCAATACAGATGGCAATTGCGGCCGTATCGCTTGTGGAATGGAGCCGCTGGCGAGGAGGATTCAGCTCCATGACGATCCGGCGGGAGGCGGGGGTGAGTGGGAACGTTCTGCCATGGACTCCGGAGGCCGAATTCCCTGGAATTCGGCCTCACTGGAGTCCATGGTGGAATTCTCCACCATCCCTACTCATTCCTCTTTTTAAAGTCTGAAAAATTACCTTTCCTGTAAAAGTGGTTCATTCTGACAAAGGATCTAGAGAGTCCAGATTATACAGGGTTCTAGCCCCAGGGTGGGAGGGGTGTGTTAGGTCATTCAGCATGCTGATAAATATCCATTTTTAGATGTGGCCCAGATCACATTAGCATAATGAAATTGTAATGAGTTGTGAAAGTACTTGTGTGTCAGGGTGGACACTGAGCCCATAGAAGCCCAGAGTAGTTCTGATTCTGAGGAAGAGCAATCGCTCCTGGGAGAGGAGTGCGCTCCTCTTTCCCAGGACCAACAGCTGACGGAGATTCCTCCCACCAGCTTTCCTAGTTTAGTTAGCAGTCCAGGGAGTGACCAAGCACAGATAGCAGACTTGGTGGATGCGCGACGCAGATGCAGAGAGCGGCGCCAGATGGAGGGCGTGGAAAGGAGGCGAAGTGCCAGGTTGGCGTGCAAACAACGGCTGCGCCCAGAGGCTCCAAGGGAAAAGGGGAGGGACTCTCCCTAGTCCTTAAGTTCAGGGGTCTGCCTGTAATTCCCTTTCAAACGGGGACCAACTGTTCCAACTTAGGGCATAGGTACTGTGCTGCTCAGATCTAGTTGCAATTGGTATAGTTGTTAAGTTGTAAAAGAAGAATAAAGCTTTGAAAGGAATTCCTTTGTCTGTGTCTGGACTTGGCTACTGGTTTAGACAGAGAGAGAGACCTCCAAGGAGCCCTTGACATTGTGCACTTAAAAAAATAAAAAAGAAAGCTCTTGTGTTGTGCAAGGATTTGTGCATGAGGAATCAAAGTATTGGATTTGACACTTCTGCAAGAGATCAACATTGGGTTTCTGGAAAAGGTAGAAGCTTTATGCTTCCAGAATGACACAATTGGATACAGCTCTGGAAATTCTGCTTGTCAGGCAACTGCTAAAAAAAGGCATAAACCGTATGCTAAGCAAAATGGTAGAACCATACCACAGGGCCAGAGCACCAAGTCAGACAGTGAAGATAACTTGAAAGAAGACAGTGTTCTTTAATGTGGATGAGGGCCTTCTCTGATGAAGAGGAATTTCAGTGGGGGAATTCTGTGTTGTAACAAAAGCGGTCTGCCAAATATTGTTCTCTCTCTTACTAGGCAATGCTGATTTCACATACAGAAGACAACATCACAATATTACCATCCTAAACGTATAATCATGTTCTTCTCTTGTTCTGCAACTAGAAGATGCAGAAGTCTGTTACACTCAAATTGATCTTTTCCTCATTGCCTTGACATAAGTCACAATATTTTCTGATGAATTTGGAAGGAGTAGCGGTGCCTGTTCATTTGTTTCATTCCACGTTCAGTACAATCTGTATAGAGGCCATCCAATCTCAAAATAGCTTAGTTTACAGTCAGCAATTCAAGCAGATAAATTTAGGGTTTAAATGTCTAAAATTCAGGGTTTCTTTCCCTGAATATGAATATGAATATTAAGAGGGGTAAGGGATCCATTGTGCTAAGAAAGAGAAGACTCTTTTGGCATGAAGAATCTGCCATGTTCAAACAGGAAAACTTCCTGGGAATTCTTCTACTTGCATCCATAACCACACTGGTTGTAAGCAATTAACAGTACACTCTTCTACATGTCTACTGAGAAGTAAGCCCTACTGAGTTCCTTGGCACTTACTGTCAGATACGTTTGGACAGAAATGCAACCTGAGCAGTACTATGAGGAAGGGAAAGGGGGAATTGAGGTGGAGGAACAACCACTTCCTGTGCCCTGCCAAGCTGGTGCCAGCAGGCTGGAAGGTAGTGGTCTTTCCTTTTTTCCTCTGGCCTTTTCCACCACTTTTTAAAAATCCCCTCCCACTACTCTCAAGAAAGAAATTATATCAGCTGCAGGTCTGGCATAGTTTTTCCTCTTTTCCAGGGCCATGGGAGGGAACAGGAGGGCTTGTGCAGATCCACAACCTCTCCTGGCATGCCCACAGCACACCACCTTTTTGCCCTTTCTGCCATGGGTGTTATGAAGTCGTGAGCGGAGACATTGGCTAAGGTCCATTCTGTAGCTTCACATGGGCTCAGATTTCTCCCTCTGAAGATGGATGCTTGTGCCCTAAGTGTTGCTAATAATGTAACAAGAATCTTCAGCTTACATGCTTGGAATAAGAACATAAGAAGACCCATGCTGGATCAGATCAAGGGTCTATCTAGCAGGGATGAGCAAACCCCACAATGTCCGGTCTGACGGGGTGGTGGTGGTGTCTGCCACAGAGAAATCCAGGCCACTTGGGGCCCTGTAGATTTCCCCAGAGCCCTGGCACATCCGCTGGATGGTGGTTCTCTGTCTTTCTAAAAGGTGTGATAGGCTAATGGCATCTGCCATTAACCTATCATTGGAAATTACAGGCATAATTAGTGCATTTTACACCATTTGTAGCCATAAAGCACTTGCTTCTATCTAAACGGCAGCCATAAATGGAGAGCTGCCCCATGTGGAATCCAAGGATGCATAAGGGGGGGAGGGGTCCGTTGTGGAATCCAGAGGTTGGATTCTTGAGAATTTGGCCTCATTAGGGTCCACAGCAGATTTCTCCAGCATCCCCTACTATCTAGTCCAGCATTCTGTTTACATGATGGCCAACCAACTGCCTGGAGGAAACCCCAAGTAGCAGGACGTGACTGCAACAGCACCATCCTGCTTGTGTTCCCCAGAAACAGGCATACAGAGGTATCATTTATGTTAGGATATATTGTGATAAGTTTACTTACCAGTCCAATTGTTTCTGTCAAGATGTGCAGCTATCCACCTTTGCTCCTGTGTAATGCAACATTTGAAAGGAAATTATAGTTGATTGGACAGAAAATGGCATTTTATCCCGATTAATGTCTTCTCATGTCATTTTGGACGTCAGTGCCTCAGTTTCAAGAAGTATTGCTCTGTTTACATTTAAAAGATTGTTGTTGTTGTTGTTGCAGTTATATCCTACTTTCCCACTATTTGGTGGCCCTCAAAGTAGTTGACAGTCAATAAAATAGAAATGATATCTATATTTATGTATATATCATTTCAAGATGTAAAATCAAGTGCATTCCCTCTTTCCTGTATTCTGGCATGCATATCTAGGAGACATCTGCAAAAGTAGACATGCATATTATCTATACCACACTCCACACTCAAAAGCACAGTCAGCAAAACAAATCCTCATCACATGTGCCGTTTCCATAATTAATCAGTAAGTGGCACAGTTAAGTAGTTGTTTTTCAAAAATCAGACATTAGTATTCGCAAACCTTCTGTCTGTTTGGGGTGCTTGTCTGGAATAGCAAATATGTAGTTTTGCTTTGGGACCAGAAAACCAGAGGTAGCTGTTGCATCTGTACTTTGACCAACTTTCCATGAGAATCTCCTGTATTCCCATAGGGCACACATTCTTCAGGCAATTTTGGTCATCTGTTCATCATCATCAGTGGTCGTCTATAAGCTTCTCCCAGCTCTTCTGCAGTAGCAGCATCCCTCCTACAGGTGAATCCACAGTTTGCTCATTATACCTTCTGATCTGCTTTATGGGAAAGGCAGTAATGAAAGAAGCATAGAATAGTAGGGTTGGAAGGGGCCTAGAAGGCCATTGAGAGTGGACAGACATGTATTTTCAAGTATTTTCAAGGCTGTAGCTAGCTGTCTTGAGCCCTAGGAAGATCTAATGAAAAATATTTAAAATAAATACTTTCACCTCTTCAATTACTTTTTTCATACCAGCACAGAGCAAATTGAAGAATATTCATGAATATACAACTCCAAGTCATTGTCAAGGGACATATGAATGTGTCATTCTCTGTGGTGTGAAAATGATGTGTAATTGCATGTTACATTAGCAATATTGTATAAAGGTGTTAAATTAGTCAGAATGATCCTCTGAAAATTATACCTAAAAGGTCTTGAGTTGTGCAGGCAGTTCCTAATTGGATTGTGGGGAACAGGTGGAGGGAAGAAGCAACAAACTGACACAGAAACCTGAAGGGGTTAATAAAGTTTGAGCACAACTGTACTGGATACAGATGGAATAGTAGTTTGGTGGGGGCACAGGGCATGGCTCTGTTCATCAGGCAGCCTGTCTGCTGGCTGATAGTACCAACTGACCTGAGTGCCAGGTACAAAGGTGAGTGGAGTCAGGCATTTTGGCTCACAGCCCAGTGCCTACCATGCCACACAGCGGCTGGAGAATCTGAGTGGAAACCAAACAGTAAGTCTGTAAAAACTGCAGCAGAGTCCCATGAAACAAATTAGAACAGCAACAGTAACCTTCCTATGAGGAAGGAGAACCCTTCACAGCCACGCCAAGTGCATCTGCAGGTAAAATTCCTTCCCAGTCCCATTAACCAGTGGCTGACTGAAGCCCATGACAAGAGGAAAATTCCTCTCATTAGGCATGGATGGGTGGGGAAGTCAGCAAAGGCAATGACCTGTGCCTGAGGTGGACAAGACAGAGAAAGCCTTCCCTATGGTCTTTGCTGAAGCCCCATTTTTCTTTTTGCTAACTGAAGCAGTGATTGGCTGTCTCAGCTCTGACTGGCTATCTCTCCAATGCCGCCAGCCACTTCCCTCCATCCCCATGCCCAACGCCTGCACAACACAGGAGCCACTGTTTGTGAAGGCAGTGCCTAATTGGATGGCAAGGAAAAGGTAGAGGGAAGAGGTGGCATGTGGGGAAAGGATACCCACCCACCCACTCACCCTAGCTCCTGCGGGAAGCTTGGTGTTTTACCTTTCCTTTCCCAAATCTTTTTAAAAACAAAAACAAAACCTCCATCTTGTTAACAGAGGGCAAGGCCAGGTATAGTTTATGTGAAACCCATAGAAGCCTTGTATAATGCTACAGGCCAATCCACAACCCCATCTGTTCATGTTATCCCAGCTCTTAGCTGTAGGCAGCCCTATCAGTTTCCAAAGACAGAAAACTGAAATGGAGTGATATGAAAAAGGATCTGAAACTGAAAGGCATATATATGTTATTGTTTCTTTAGGAGGTGGGTAGGCCTGGCATCAGCACTCTTCTGTGTCCTTGGGTAGTTAAAGAGGGCCCATGATCATAGATGCCTGCTTCTGTTGGCTCCACCTTGTTGGAACAGCAGTGGCAGGGGATCACTCCCCTCAGAAAAAAGAAAAAAAAGTTCAAGATAAGGGTTAATTTGTTTGGGGATTTTTTTTAAATGCAGTCAGTAGGTATAACTGAAAAGATCACTCAGCGTGCAGAGATAATAAACAGCTTTGGATGCAGGAGACAGCCTTGGGTACAATCAGGGGTCTCAAGGAGGGAAATGTTGCTTAGCAGCCTGGTGAAACCAATACATTTCCTTTTAGCTTGGGTTTCTTGTGTATAAAAAAGAGAAGACTAGCATTTTCAGTGTGTTCTGAAGTAGTAGTGGTTTCACTTTTCACTCCGTTAGAAGCCTGGACTTATTGGCTGCTTAGGATGGGACTACCTGTTTCTGACTCAGTAACATTTGCCAGACCCTTCACTTTCTGAATTCAGTCTGTTTTATTCAGGTGCTTCTGCTAACATACCTGTGGCCCTATGTCCTGACTTTACCTTGTGGCGTGGTCATTTTCTGTTTGAAATTTCTTGTGGTGACTGAAGGTAGTGCTACGTCATGACATGGTGGAAACTTTACAATGGTGGATAGCTCCAGTCCCTTCTGCACCTTGTGGCACTGCTGCTGCTCTCTGCTGTTTCCACTGTGAGTAAGCACTGATGTTACGGGCCTTGCTGATGTTGAGGGCCTGTAGGCATTGACGATCCCCATGCTTGTTTGGCATAATCAATACCTTCAAGTCATAGAACTAAAACTGAAACAATGCGCGGATTGAGGGAGAAATTGTTGAGAAAATCCCCTGCTGAGATTGTGTTGGGGGGAAAACACACACATTGATATCTTCCTAATTTGCCTTTAAAAAAAATGACAACTACAATTATGGATGGATTTTTAAGTATTATAGAAACTGGATGAATTTGGCAAGTTGTGTAATATTGACTTTTGTCAAAGGAAAAACACTTACTTTTTAAAACACACACGCAATCAGAGACAGACAGACGGACACAGAGAAGACAAACTAGATGACTAAAATTTGCATGGATTTTCATGAGAAAAAAACAATAACAAAGGTTGCAGTCTGATATGGATTCAAGTCAGAATGAGATTCAAGATGGAATTCGGAGAGATGAGCTGGAACTTTGTCAATTCATACATCCCTAATTGAGACACAAGCTGGAAAATTAGAAATTAGATGAGGGTGGACTGTCTTCCTCAGGCCAAACCACCAGCTAACATTATCTAACAATCTCAAGCCTAATGTATGTTTATAATATGTACCAATATAATCTTATAGACCACAATCCAGAAGATGGCACGTCCATGAAAACTGGATCTTTACCAAAATGACCTCTTTTCCCATTCCCATTTTTCATCTTCTTGGGGGGGAACAGAGTGCTTCTGAATCAATTTTTTTTTTTTTTTGAAGAAGAAAACTAATCAATTGGTAGATTTCATTTCAACCTTACTCCCTTCTACTCCTCCCTTCATGCCAAATGCAAAGGATTGCTGTCTGTGCAGGGTTGGTGTGCCACATGGTGGCATCTGCTACACCAGCATTACGGTCTGTGCTAAAGTACCAAAATGGAGAAGGGGTGGGGGGAGAGATACGAAGCTCCCTGAAGGTGAGTTAATAAAAAAGAAAGCCATTCTGAAAAGATAATTATGCTTTATAGTTCATCTCAAAAACACTGATCTGCAAGGAAGGACTTAGGTGAGATTATTTTCAGCTGACGGAGGTCATGTGTAGCTAGGAAATGTCAAGTATATGACACAAGGAAAGAAAGAAAAAGTACAACATGCCTGCTAGCTATTATGATTATTCATACAGGAATTCATTTACTTTAACTCTCCATGTCTGCACTATGAGGAAAGAAATGGCTGAATTCCCAAAGGATTTGCCTCTCAGCAGGAATTTGATGATTTCAACTAATCTCCTCATTCACCTCACGAATTCCCAAATCATCTAGGGCTCAGCTAAAACAAACTGGATAGCATCTCCTTGATCTGCTGTGTGCACTTTAGAGTAATTCAAGATAATGGCACTCACTGACCGTGTTCGCACGATCACTGGCCCATTCTGTGATACTGTCATTCCCATGACCTCTTTTCTCTGAATGTTAAGAATGGAAACCTAAGACAGCTTTTCCAGTCAATTTTGTTTCCTTGGTAGAGGAGCACAGTGGAGATGTACAGACTGTGAGGAATTACAGGAACACAGAAGTCAACACTAGAAGTGCTAATACTCTAACAGGACCTATGAACTCCCCAGAAAAGAGAAGGTGAGAATTTTGTTTCAGTTCATTTTTTGATAAGAATTTGCCAAAATTTGCAAATTTCTTTGTATTTGGGACAGATTTCTCTCCCCCTCCCCTGTCTCGAATGTGGGAGAAACCAAAACTGACAGATTTGCCCATCCAGGTCAAGCGCTTTAAATGCTCAGTTCTTAAAAGTCTAGGTTTGAATCCTTGTGTATATTCAACCATGTTAGTGCTAAATTAGTGTTGCCACTTCTTTTTTTTCTGAGAGGCTCTTCTCATCTTTAACAGCTACATAGCAAGAAAATACAACATGATTCTCTCCATGCAGGGAATAGTTGAACCTATTGAACTTGGCCAGTGCAGATAGGTGAGAATTTTGTTTCAGTTCAGCATGGGACCAGAGTATCCAAAGGAACATCTCCTCCCATATGTACCTGCTTGGACCCTTAGGAGACCCTCCTGCAGGTGCCCCCACTGAATGAAGCTAGGCAGATGGTTATAAGAAAGCGCCTTCTCAGTGGTGGCACCTCATTTATGGAATAAACTCCCCAAAGAGGTTCACCTGGCATCTATGTCATTTTCTTTTCAGCACCAAGCAAAGACCTTTCTTTTCTCTCAGGCATTTTAGAGAACTAAAATTGTATGGCTGTTTTATGTATTCCTGTGCTGTTCATTTTGTTGTGTTTTATTCTTTTGTATTTTAACTGTTGTATGGCATTTTCGGGGGGTTTTTCCCCTTCACTTGTTTGTATTCTGCTTATTGAATGTCGGCTATTGGGCAGATTACAAATCCAACAAACAAATAAATAAATAATTTGCAGTAAGAATTTACCAAAATTTGTAAATTTCTTCATATTTGGGATGGAAAGAACTTTTGATTTTTAAAAATCTGAATGCGAGAGAAAGCAAAATGGACAGAATCAGAATCATCCCTCCCAGACATTCTGAACACCTGAGAGAAAGTCGTTTCACACACATGCCAACTCAGTCAGAACTAGGCCATGATCTCCCCCAATTGCCTCAGGAAGACAAATCAGCCATGTTCTTTTCCCACAAATTGGGAAGGACTCATCTTATTTTCAAAGACAATCCAAGGGTCAGAAACCAGACCTCTCCATCTGCAGAATGCTATCCCTGCCAGCCCCCAGCCCCCCAAACATCCTTTACTTACCTGCCAGTGGAAGCTACAGCAGACAGCACACAGGGAGAGGAAAGTTCAATCTCTTCCCCCTTCCCTTTCTGACACCCTGGTGAGGTGGCATTTGGAAATGCCATTGCAGTAGCCCTTGGGATAAACAGCATGGGGAAAATCCTGATGGCAAGCAACCACTGTTTTCTTCCTGGGGTGCTGCCTTAGAGTACCCCAGGGCAATGGAGGGGGATAGAAGAAGACAGACCCGCCGTCTCCCTTCTGCCCACTTGTGCCATCACTGCTTGTGGTGCTGCTGTTGACCCAGTAAATGAGGGGGAAGGAGCGGAGGGTGTTTTGGCAATTGGAAGCTTGGAAGGGACAAGTGTTTGGAGATGAGGAGAGATTTTAATCAAACATGGAGAAGAATTTGGCTGCTCATAAGGCTCACTACTCCTTCATGGTGGACTTGCATGAGCCTCTGACATTCTTTTCCAAGCCTGGCTCAGGAGAATTTGGCTGGCATCTCTATCCAGAACCAAACCTGTACTAGAACATATCATCCAGTTCAGATGGCAGAGGGAAATTTTTGTTGCTGAAAATAGCCTCAATATGGCTGGGCCTCCATGCCTCTGTGGTAGCACTGCATTGATTTCCTCTGTGAATTGGCCACATTGTGTGGGAAAGAGATCACACCAGCACTACACTGACCTAGGGGCCCCCAGCCCCAGAAGCACTGCCAGGAGTACTTATTACTACACATAGGGAATTAATTGAAATGTTTCCACAGCCACATGGAACCTCAACCATTGAGCACTGATTTTCAGCAGCTATCACTCAGCTGCAATAATGTTTCAATCAGCTTTAGCTAGGTGTGGTTGGGGAGTATAAGCTAGAACTATAGCCTGTAGCTGCTGTAACTGTGCACATAAGGTAGCCATGAACATTCAATCAATGAAATTCAACATTTCATTTTTAATTTTCCATAATTCAGCTTCTTCAGGCAAAGATGTTTCATTTTGCTTTATTCAGACAGCATTGAGCTGCTAAAGCTTCCTATTTAAATTGAGGGATTTAAATACTCATATACTGATCCATTGGATAGGATACTAGGCTGGTTAAAACACTTATACACAGCTATACCTGCATCAATAAAGTGTTCAGAGGCTAGAAAGATGGAAGGGGTGTGTGTGGGTGTGGGAGTGAGTGAGTGAGTGAGTGAGAGAGAAGCAAGCAAGCAATAGGGCTCAGTTGCTCAGAAAATAAAGGCCCATGACAGGGGATCAATAGGAAACTTTGCCACAAAGATACTGAAGGAGAAAGAAAGGTGGTTGAATGGCTGCAAAGGAAATGCTAAAGACTGCACTAAAATGCTGCGGCTCAGACCTTGTGGTAATGGAAGGCAATTAGTACAGGACATACCGGCTTAAGAATTGTTAGTGAGCCTGTAGCCCTTCTGCTTTAGTGGTCAGAGATAAGAGCACTATCTCTATGCAGCAATTGTAAGAGAAGTTTCTATTTTGTCGCCATTATTTAAGAGCACTGAACATGGAGGCCCCGGAACAGAATTTATAAGAAGGGCCTCCAGTGGTACATCACAGTGCTGTATTAAAACTAGACAGCTGCACCTTTCTTCTTCTATCCTGCTACCTAGAGCTGCAAGGGACAAAGTCCATACAAGACAAATTAGACAAAAACTGGGTGCTCTTCAAACTACTTGTCCTGAACAATCTGAATATTCATGCCCTTTTCCCCCCTTTGAAATTACAAATGCAGTCAAGGATATAAAAGCTGGCAAGGCACCTGGACATGATGGTATACAACCTGAATTCCTTCTGCATGCAAAATATTCTGCAAAATATGCAAAAAGATGGTTGGCAGAATTATTTTCGGATATTATGGAAACAGGTATAATACCACACAAGATGAAGCAAGCAAAAATCATCGCAATACTCAAACCGGGAAAAACAAATGACCAACCAAAAAACTATCGACCAATCGCACTGCTAAGCACTGTCTATAAGCTTCTCGAAAGGCTTCTGCATTACAGAATCAGTCAGAAGATACTCCAGATAATTCCACTGGAACAAGCTGGATTTCACCCCGCATGAAGCTGCGCTGACCAAGTGCTTTCTCTAACAACCTATATAGAAGCAGGATATCAGGCGAAGCGAAAAACATCAGTTGCTTTTATAGATTTAAGTGCAGCATATGATACAGTGTGGAGACATGGACTACTTTATAAATTAATACAAGTAACCTCGTGCCGAAAAACTACCTGACTTATTGATAATATGCTTGCTGGGAGAACTTTCTCTGTGACTATAGGAGAGGATACTAGTGTCCCTAAAATTTTAAACAATGGACTACCACAAGGTTTGGTCCTTGCACCTCTCCTTTTCAATCTATACATAGCTGACATACCACACACAAAGTCTAGGAAGTTTGGCTACGTGGATGATTGGGCTATCGCCACACAACATAAATCCTTTGAAGATGTCCTCACTTCTGATCTAGACATAATGGATAAATATTTCTGTAAGTGGAGGTTACAGCCCAATCCAACAAAGACGGAAGTAACGTGCTTCCACCTTTGTAATAGATCAGCAGGCAGAGAGCTCAACATTCAATTTAAGGGAAACCGGCTCAATCACAACTTGCATCTCAAATATCTTGGGGTCAGACTGGATAGGACACTTTCCTATAAAGAACACTTGATGAAGACTGCTGCCAAACTGAGAAGTAGAAATAACATCCTACACAAACTATGCAGCACTAGCTGGGGCTCGACAGTGGATACGCTAAGAACGACCGCACTCAGTCTGGTTTACTCAGCAGCAGAGTACTGTGCCCCAATGTGGCTTAATAGTCCTCACACGAGAAAGATCGATACACAACTGCATGAGTCAATGCATATTGTTAGTGGGATGATATGATCTACTCCCACATACTGGCTGCCTGTTTTGAGCCATATACCACCTCTGGATGCAAGACGAAAGAGTGCCCTTCTTCAAGAATACCAGAAGATTATTGACAATCTCCAGCTACCAATATTAAATGACGTAACCTACTTGGAGCGAAACAGGTTAAGATTGAGACATCCAGCCATTTCTACTGCTAAAGCTCTTCTAGAAGATGATTTCAATATCCACAACACGTGGAATTGGCTAGGAAATTGCCCTCCACAATGCCGAAGCTTGCCCTGCATCTTGGAAAAACCACCTGGATTTGACCAGCCCCGTGCGATATGGACAACCTTGAACCGAATTCGCACAGGTCATGGTAGATGTGCAGATGCCCTTTATAAATGGGGCAAAACAACATGATCAAATTGTGATTGTGGGGCTGAAAAACAAACTATCCAACATATAGTGACAGAGTGTCAAAACTGAGCCTATAATGGAGACTTTGCTGATTTCCTGGCTGTGACAACTGAAGTAAAAACCTGTATCTGTAACATAGACATACATTTGTAATATATTCCTGTCTATATTTCATATTTTATATTTTACATTTCATATTTATTATGCTCTATGTTTTTATTGTAATACGATGTAAATGTGCCATACGATAAATAAATATCCTGCTACCCTTTTCTGAGAGCAGATATTACATCTGCATGCATTGACAAGTTGTTTTAAGCTACTCTGCCTGTCCCACCTTTTCCCAACACTTCATTGCACTAGGAAATAGCACAGCAACTGCTAGGATAATTTTACTTACTACAGTCAAATCTATGGGTAGCTATATAAGGACATACTGGATAGTGATAGTATCAGCCAAAATTTCTCAGGGCCTCATGTATCAAGCTGCAGTTGTGAATTGTGTGGCAAAGGGCCAGTTCCAGGCATGAGTGGACCCTTGACATGGTGTTGCCAGTGTTCCTACAGTGCTACTCCCCCCCACCCCAAACCTGCTGCCATCCCCCCTAACATTTGCTGTTTGTGTCTGCCTTCACTTAAACTCCATCAGCATGGATGCTGTGCTTCCCCCAGCACTGAATCGGCCCCTCCCACTAGAGAAGCTTACCTTGTAGCTCTGGTGACAGTGTAAAATGGTGGGAGCCAAGTAACCACTTGGTGCCAGGCAGACAGCTAGTTTGTTTATCTCCCACAATGCAATGCCTGGTGCACCCATCACATTTCTGCACCACCACCAGGAAAGCCCATTCAGGAGGAAGAAATGACTTGCACAGCTGCTGGAGCCAGGGGCAGCATCTGCCATGCAGGAAAGCCTAAGTTGGGCTGGGCAGCAGTGCTAGAAGAGAGGATAGGATGGGCACATAAACCTCGGCAGCAGCCTGGGTATGCTGTGTGGTGTAGCAGCATTTCCCAGGTCCTGTGGAATGACTGAGGAGGACAATACAGCCACACTGGTGCAGTTACGCTGGTGTGCCTGAACCATAGAAGGCCAGGTTTAAGGCAGAGACGGGTAGAGGAATGGTCCGTAAGGGTGGCTTAGGTGTGTGACACACCACACCACAAACAATTATAATTTTGCCTGCAAGGCCAAGGGCATTTCTTGTAATATAGTGATGAAAAAACAAGAGCAAAGTGGAAAATGTGAATTCTGAGTACCAAGTCCAAAGGCTGAAGCAGAGCAAAGTATGATGGTGAGGAACAGAGTGCTGACTAGGTTACACCATTGTATCACAGTTGCTGGTGCAGCAGCATAAACCATCTCCAAGTATTCATAGGAATGACCACAAAAGTAGGAACAATAGACCTGTGCGGGCTTTACCTTTAAAGGTGGCCTAAAATCACCCAAATAAACAAACAGTAAAATCTGGGGTAACATTGTAATTGCTTGCAGCACTCTGAATCCCATGCAGATGCCTATATAATCATTTCTCTGACTGTGCCTTCCAGACATCATAATAACTCATGGACAGTGCACCACCGATCTGTTGTGCATTCAAACCACTTATGTCAGTTGTGTATGGCATTATGATTACAGCCTTCTTTTTATCACTTTTTTCCAGGCGCTGTAGACTCTTTCTCTTTCTTTCTTTTGCTCAGAACAGATGGGTATGCAATAAAACTGGGTGTGTGAATCACTCACCACAAATACAAATGGCAAGCTCCTGATTATCATTTTGTGGGTGAAGAACCACGAAGGAACACATCTTGTTTCACGCACAAAAAGAAAAACAAAGATGTGGTGATAGGGGGGAATACATTCAGTTTGTATTTTAAATTGACCTAATTTTGCACTTTTGAGCTACTATGTGAACCAAAATTCAGTTATCTTTCAAAAGAGGCATTTCTCCAAATTTTACAATGGAGTCCTCCAACCAAAAATGCATACATTGGAAGAAATCATGTTAAAGATGCATTACACTAGGCAGATTGCTTGCCAGAAAGTGTACTAAAAACATGTGTTAGGAAAAATTTGCCCAAAAATCTTATCATTTTTCATGGAAACTCTAAAGAATCTCAAAATTCAGGATGAACTGAACATAGTATTGGAAAAATGAGAAATTGAGAAAAAACAAAGTTGACTGATTCAACCAGATGCCATATGAACCATGTTTACCCAGAATTAAATTGTACTTCTTTCAATGAGAGTTATTTCCATGTAGATATGCTCAGAGCTGTATGTAACTTTAATAACTATTATTCTTAGAACACATACTTTGGTAAAGACTAGAACTATTACATTTTCAGAGTCTGAGCCTAGCAGTTGCATCAGCACAAACAGGGAACAGGCAAACAGCAAGGTCTCAATAGTCCAAGTCACAGACAATGAGGTTCCAAGGCAACACAGCAGACAAGGGCCAGGAACAAGGAGGGTCAGAGTCCAGTCCAGGTAACAGGCAACAAGATCCCAAGGCAACACAGCAAACAAGGAGTAGGCAGAAAGAGAGTCCAAAGTTCAGTTTCTTATGCCTGGAAGCAGTTTGGAGTGAATGTAAGGGAAGCTGGGAAGTTCTACTAAACATTGTTTCCAGCAACTCTCTCAGGCTTACACTGCTGCTATTTAATCATCATCATCATTATCATCATCATCATCAGAGGCTGTCAGAGCTCATCCAAGCCTCAGCTGTAAGGTGTTAGTGACTGCAGCTGAAAAGGTCCTCCTTGTGAGCAAGCCCCCCACATGCAAGTAGACCTTTTCACACAAGGAGACCTATGGCTCAGTCTAGCACTTCTTCTAAGTTCCTTTCTTTTCAGGTACTATCTTTCCCAAGGGCTTGGTGGTTTCTCTGCCTTCACCTATGAGGAATAGTCCTTGTCATCTATAGGTGATGGTAGTCAACCATGAGGGCCCAAGCTCCTCCTGGTCTACTGGCAGATCTTGGACAATACTGGTGGCAGGTGGCTCCTGGTCCTCCAACTCTTCCTCCAAGGAGGAGACTTCCAGTGGTGGCATGATAAGAACAGAGAAACTACTGTCACATAGAAATTGCAATAGTTTATGATTAATGTGTAATATTCATATATATATATATATATATATATATACACACACACACATATATATATATATATATATATATATTCACACATACATACATACACACACACACATATGCACACACATTGGTTTGTGTGGTGTGAGGACACCATCCTGCTTCTAATATCTTGTATTGAACCTAGACTACTGAATTCTTCAGGCAACACAAAGGTGATGGTAATTTACTTGGTATATTAACAGGGTTCTATACAACACTCTGGCAGGGATCTTAACATCTGCCTGAAGCAGGGTGCTTTTTTCCCTTGGCCAAAGGAAGAGAGGAAGTGGGGAGAGGCTGGACTAGAGGCTGGGTTGTACTCACAGAGAGAATGTAGGGTGAATTCACTGAATTCAAAACAGTTTTTATGTTATTAAGATAAGAACTGACCCAGGCAACTTACTTAGTGCAAGAAACTTGATATTTCCGCTTTATTCTCCCAATATTTTTAAAAGCTTTCCTCTCCCCCTATAGCTCTCCAAGGCTGCACTGCTGGCCTAGGACAAGCGTCCGCTATGCTATTATGTTCCCCTTATTTTCGCCGTCTTAGTCTACGTAAATCTTGATGTAGACTAAGATGTGCCAAAATAAGGAACGCAAATGGCAGTGGCCGTGGCCGCCACCATTTGCGTACACGCATTGTTTTTTTGTTTTTTTTAAGTCAGCCGTGATAGGCTACATAAACATTTACGTAGCCTATCACGGCTGACTGCAGGGACGCAAACAGCGGCAGCTACAGCCGCCACCATTTGCGTCCCTGCTAGCCAGCGACCGGATGTCCAGCTGCTGGCGGAGCCGGCTGGCGGCTCCGCAGAATCCCTGTGGAGCACAGCCAGCCGGCCAGGATTCCGGGGGGGGGAGGAACGGAGCGCCTCCCCGCCCCACCATCAACATAATCCATGAAAGGTAAGTGCCTTTCGTACATCCCTAGCTTTAGCCTTCCTGACACCATCCCTGCAATTCTGTGCTACCTGCCTGTACTCTTCCTTTGTTACTTGGCCTTCTTTCTACTTCCTTTATTTGTCCTATTTTGTTTTCAGGTCATCCCTAAGCTTTTTGTGAAGCCACATTGGCTTCTTCTGTTGTCTTCCACCTTTTCTTCTTGTTGGAATTGTTTGTAATTGTGCCTTGAGAATTTCCTTTTTTAAAAGCTCTCACCCATCTTGGACTCCTTTTCTCATTAGCGTCGCTTGCCATGGGACCTTACTGATCTGATGATCATTGTTCTGAGTTTATTAAAATCAGCTTTCCTAAAATCCAGGGTACACGTTTGACTACACTCGGCTTTTGCTTCCCTTAGAACCAAGAACTCAAGTACAACATGGTCGCTTTCCCCCAGAGTTCCTGTAACTGCTACTTGAGCCACTAAGTCATCTCTGTTGGTTAGGATCAAGTCAAGGATAGCCGATCCTCTAGTTCCTTCCTCTACTTTTTGTAGGAGGAAGTTATCCGCCACACAAGTCAGGAATTTCCTGGAGGGGCCATGTTTTACAGAATTTGTCTCCCAACAAATATCATGGAAATTGAAGTTCCCCATTACTACTACAACATGGTTCCTTAAAACATTGGCTATTTGTTTTTCAAAAGTTTCATCCTCGTCTTCTCCTTGATTGGGTGGCCAGTAGTAGACTCCAGCCACCAGGTTCCTTTTATTCTTTGCTCCATTTATTTTGATCCAGATGCGCTTGATGGGGCTCCAAGCTCATCCTCCTGTATTTCTGTGCAGAGATATGTATTTTTCACATACAGTGCAACCCCACCTCCCTTATTGTTCCTCCTGTTCTGAACAAGTTATATCCTTCAATTGCTGTATTCCAGTCATGAGGATCATCCCACCAAGTCTCAGTTATACGTATCAAGTCATAATTTCCCTCCTGTATTAAGAGTTCAAGTTCGTTGTTTGTTTCCCATACTCTGGGCATTAGTATATACTATAGACATTGAAGACCATGTGCTTCATAGTCTGGCTTTCTTCCTACATGTGTCTGAAGACTATATTGGGCGCTATCAGAGCTGTTCTCTCCATTGCAGTGCATTCACCTATGTCCATTGTTACCCCCAACATTACATCTCCCTTTCCCGTATGATTCAGTTTTTTGAAATGGGCATGGCAATGGAACTTACTTTTTTCTTTGTAGATATGTATAGTTTTGCACTTCTTTTGACAAAGTAACTAGTTTTGTGGTCATAGAGAAGGCCAGACAAAAAGCATCTAAGCCAGTTCCTCTCCATGTAGATTTACAGATGCCATGCCCATTTCAAAAATTCAGGCTATAATTTCTGTTGAACATCTGGCTTTAAATCACTCACTTGAGATCAGAGTTCTGGAGAAAGAACCCTTGTGTACTGGGTAGATTGGTTTGATGCTTCTAGACCCAAAACTGATTGTAGTTTCTATCCCAAATATCCATGGTTGGAAAAAAAAATATCCTAGCCTGGCCAGACATGTCCTACCCTGCATCTGGCTTGCCTGGCTGCAGGGGGGGCATTGCAGAGGGCAAGGGAGAGGAGAGACAGGGGCTGCAGGGGGGGCATTGCAGGGGGCGGGGGAGAGGAGAGACAGTGGCTACCTCCATTTGCAGGTTTTGGCAGTGCCATGGGGTGTGGGCGGGGCCCGAGAGGCGCTTTAAGCTGTCTGGGCCCATTTTCGATGCCTCTTTGAAGCACAGCTGCAGCGAGGGCAGCATGTGCTCCTGGTTGCCGACTTTGAGGGAGTGGCTTGGGCTTTGACACCAGGGAGCGGCTCCTGCGACCGATGCAGAGGAGGCATCAGCCTGTGCATCAGCTTTTGAACATGGGAGGCATCCTCATCCACAAGGGGCCCTTTCCTCTGTGGCAGCTTGTCGGCCTGGATCTTGCAGCGGTGGTGGTGGCAGAGGCAGGAGTGGTGGCTCCAGGCATTATTTTGGGTGGTGGCACATCAGGGTGGCTGTCAGAGCTCTGGCTGCCTGTCCTCCAGCTGGGGCTTATGGGAGTGTGGCAGGGCACAGGATATGAGCTGTGGCCGCTGTTGTGGCCATTTTGGCTCTTCCTGCATTCCAGGTCTCCCCCCCCCTTTATTCCCTGGAGGGTCAGAGAGGACAAGGCCCAGTCTTTGCCATGCTCTGCTGGGGCCTGGGGCCTGGAGGACCTGGGGTCAAGACCGGTGCCCAAACAGGATGGTGATTCCTTCTGTGGCACACTTCCTGGGTCACCCCTTTCCTTAATTGAGGTTGGGTGGTGGTATTCATACTCCCATTTCTGGATCCTATTGAGTTGGGTGCCCGGCAGCCTGGGTTAACCCCCACCCTCTCCCCGTGTCTTCAGTTTTACCCTTGCAGGGTGAGTGAGTTGTCTCTTAGGGACCAAGTCACCAATTGCTATTAACAGGGTGCGAGAGGGACTGTGGCTCAGTGGTAGAGCACCCGCTTGGCTTGCAGGAGGTCCCAGGTTCTATCCCTGCCTTCTCCAGGCAGAGCTGAGAAAGATTCCAGCCTGAAACCCTGGAGAGCCACTGCTGCCAGTCAGTATCATCAGTCCCAGGCCACAGTAACTCAGGATTGAGGTGAGGAGGGTCATATGCTTGCATGATCTGGAGCCGATGCATCTTGCACTTGCACTTCACCTGGGGAGCATTACATGGGGCTGTGGTATAGCAGGGGCAGATGTGCCCTGGCCCAATGGCACAATCCCATTCAACCTTAAGGAGGGATAGGGATGTACAAACCCAACCCCGTCCGGGTTCTCCAGGTACCCGCCCAGGCCCTGACCACCAGTCCCTGGACCACGCTCAAGCCCCTCCTGCACTCAGCAAGCACCCGCACTTACCCCTTGTCGAGCTCTGTGGTTTCCATTTGTTGAAAAATAAAATGACAATCGCATAAATGTGCATATTTGTGTATGCAAGAAAATGCACATTTTTGCGAATGTGCATATTTGCATATGCACAAAAATGTGCACTTTTTCAAAAATGTGGATTTCATGCATACGCAGAAATGAGCATTCACAGGAATGTGCATGTTCATGCATATGCAAATCTGCATTTTTGCAGGCGCCATTTTGTTTTTCAAAAAAAGGCGACCGCAGGGCTTGACGAGGCCACCGGGGTGAGTGCGGACTGCTCGCCGAGCATACGCAGGAGGGGAGCGGGGGTAGGGGCTTGGCAAGCAGGGCTTGGAGGTGCTGGTGGGGGAGGGGGTTGCCAGATTCCCAGTCAGAATTGGGTGCCCGTGCCATCCCTAGGGAGGGATGACCTGTATGTCAAGGCTGATTTTATTTATTTATTTATTTATTTATTTAATTTCTATACCGCCCAATAGGCTAGCCTAAGCTCTCTGGGCGGTTCACAAAAATTAAAACCAAACACACAATAAAACAATTTAAAATATATAGAACATTAAAACCACAATATAACAATACAACACTATAAAATCTAGCAGCAGTGCAGGAGTTTAAAATACAGATTTAAAACAGCAAAAATAAAAATTTAGAAAGCTAAAATGCCTGGGATAATAAAAAGGTCTTCACCTGGCGCCGAAAGGAATACAATGTAGGCGCCAGGCGAACCTCACTAGGGAGCTCATTCCAGAGCCGGGGTGCCACAGCAGAAAAAGCCCTCCTCCTAGTAGCCACCCGCCTTACTTCCTTTGGCAGGGGCTCACGGAGAAGGGCCGCTGATGATGATCTTAAGGTCCGGGCAGGCACATATGGGATAAAGCTGCAACTCCAACTGGCAGTACTACCACCTATATGAGACTATCTACTGCCAGCTACCAGAGAAGTTATGGAGGGATGAGTTGGTAGATGTATTTCTCCCCCTGTTCTATGAACAGAAATTAAAGGATAACAACAAACTGGGAGATAATGAACAGGACAGGGTGAGACAGAAGACGGTGACACACATGGGCAACTTTGCCCCTGGTTTCATCATTTTCACTGGTGTTCTCCAACAGAAATTTTTGTAAAGGGGGTTGGATTGGCCTTTGACACCTTCATTCAAAAGGGGATCAAGAACACTGTCTGTGGTTTTTCTGACTCCAGCCAGGCTGGGTTTTGAGGTAGGTCCAGCAGTGACCATATCCTGGCCACACAACATCCTGCCTCCACTGGGGATTTTGTTCACAAGTTTCCTGTGCCCACACCTGCTTATTATACTAAGAAGGCTCAATAGGAAGTGGATTATATACTTGCTCCAGCTGCCCCCAAGATTTAAGCAGGGCCTTAGTCCAGATAAACGGGGGCGAGATGGCTGGTGCAGGGCAATAGCCCTATCTAAAAGGGGCCCTCCCCAGTTAGAACCAAGAACCTCATGTGACTGTTGTGGCAGTCCTGTGGCAGGAGGATGCAGTGTGCTTAGAAAAGGGAATTTAAGAAGGGATTTGTTTCAGGGCCAGTGTAAGGCCCTCTTTTCTCTGAATCAGAAATCTATCCACAGCAGGAACATTTGGTTAAATGAAATATTTATAAGGAGGTGCAGTATGCAGGATTCTAGGCCAGTTGGCGGCCTTGTCGGTTCTTAATCTGACAGTCTCTTCCTGAGCAATAGTGCCCAAAGGGTGCCTGGGGGGATGCAGGTTGACCTATAACCCTTTTTGACTCAGCAGTGGGCACCTTTTTGGAACTGGGGCTGAGAGACAGGTGGATTTTCAGAGTATGGTCCATGATTCAGATGATCTTCTGTTATGGGCTCTGGGGGTTGCTGTCCAGTCCTCTCATTAGGGATGTTGGAGAATTCTGCCATGGACTAAAGAATTCTAAAGATTCTAAAGAATCCGGTCCCCCAGAATCTGTGGTGGAACAGCCTCCCCCCACCCACCATCCCCCCCAGAACAGACCTACCTGGCGGCGGATGTGGTGGCTCCGGCAGCAGCGGCGGCTCCAGCGGCAGCTCCAGGTCGTCTTCTGGGCTGCTGCAGCCGCAAATGGCGGCTGTCGTGGCAGCTGCCATTTGCGTCCCTGCTGTAGCCATGATAGGCTACGTAAATATTTACATAGCCTCAAGGCTAAAGCAGGGACGCAAATGGCAGCCACTACACCATTTACGTCCCTGCTTTAGTCATGATAGGCTACGTAAATATATATGTAGCCTATCATGGCCTAGCGTAGGGATACAAATGGCATCCCCTATGCAGGACGCCATTTGTGTCCGCAGCAGCCTGGCAGCGGATGGGGCCCTTCCTGCGGATTGGCCCAGCCAGTGGCTCCGCGGACTGGTTGCAGAGCAGAGCCAGCCAGGCAGGATTCCGGGGGGGAGGACCGGATCACTTCCCCCCCGTTGAGGATTCTGGGGGGAGGACCGGATCGCCTCCCCCCCATGGAACCCAGCGGAGCCAGGTAAGTGGGGTTTCGTACACCCCTACCTCTCATTTATCTAAGTGTTCAGAACAAGTGACCAAGGAACTGGGAATACCCTTCCTGATGAGATGAGCAAAGGCCCACTATCCACCTTAAAGTCTCTGGGTGATTGTGCTGGACTCCATTAATCAGTGCCATAAAATCCCAAGGGATAAGGGCCAGGCATTGAGAGAGAGAAGATCCTGGTGAGCAAGCATTATATAATGTCACACTTCATGCCCATTAGGAAGTGGTGGACACCTTATTTCACCAGCAGAGCTCTTGTCCCAAGCCTGCCATTCCTGAGGAGGCTGTGCTGTGCCACACAAGGGTTTGGGCCACACCGCTGAGTTAGGGTTTTTCCCACCATGGGAGAGGATTTTGGGTTGGGCTTCGATTTTTCTGGAGCTTACCGGAATTTCCATTTCAGGCAACATGAGTTCTTCAGTGAGGTCAGGCTGTATATATACTGCAATGCTTCCAGCAGGCTGGGTTTTAGGGTCAGTTTGCAGGACTGTAGCGTGGGGAGTGTCCATTCATGTCCATTCCTCCATTCATTCCATTCCACGCTGGAGGTTCTCTTGGAGATTGCTGAATTTAGGCAGGGCAAGCCATGGTGCACCCCATCTTCGCCATGGCTCACAGTACGAGGGCCTCTTATACCTAGGTATTTTTTTTTATATATAAATATTTATAAAATATATTTACCTAGGTATAAGATATACCTAAATATAGGTATACCTATCTTTTCGTGATAGGCTGCATAAATATTTATGTAGCCTGTCACGAAAAGACCAGGGATGCAAATGGCATCTGCTACGCCGGACACCATTTGCATCCGTACACCAGCAGTG
This sequence comes from Heloderma suspectum, assembly GCF_057233095.1. Taxonomy (NCBI): domain Eukaryota; kingdom Metazoa; phylum Chordata; class Lepidosauria; order Squamata; family Helodermatidae; genus Heloderma; species Heloderma suspectum. Next base: position 149,605,038 of record NC_139458.1, read on the forward strand.
GACACAAGGACTCAGTGGACGGACCCGGACCCGGCCGGTGCCAGGTAGGGTGTCCGTCCAGGATGAAGTTTGTGGAGTGGTGGGGGGGGGAGGGATGGTCCATTCTGCCACAGACTCCAGGCGGCCGGATTCTAAAGAGTCCGGCCTCGTTGGAGTCCATGGGGGAATTCTCTGCCACCCCTAAGTGGGGCTGAACAGAGGGCTTCCAGGTCAAGCTGTGGTGCTAGCTTTGACTTTGCTGGTGTGCTAACAGCAAACACATAAATGTTGGGTGGATGTGGCATGCAGTGGGAGTGCCTCTGGCCCATGTTATCCCAGCAAGAGTGTTGTTGAGACAGCTGGGATCACCGGGCCCTGAAATGGTCCCCCTGGAAGGTGAATAGGGAAATAGCATTGGGTCTATCTCAACAAGGTGATGGGATTATTCCTCATCCCAAGATACTATGGACAAGGGGAGAGCTTCCAGGCAGGATGGTTTCATCTGTCTCAGACATAGGTAATGATGTGTTCTGTAGGATCTGCAAAGGTGCCTGAGAGAGGTAATCCAGCGCAGGTTGGCAGGGGAAATGACTAAGCAATAGGCTTGTCATCCTGCTGTGGCTGCTGCTAGAGATGGGCAATGCTGATGAGAACAGGAATGGTGAGCATTCAGAGACACTGTTTTGGTGACAGGTGATGCCTGAGGCCTCCTACTCTGGGTTTTGTGGCCAAACAGGGGTATAAGGGTTGCCTGTGAGGCCAACTCACCTCACCCACCCAGTGTTTTGTGGCCCAGAAGGGGGTGAAAGGGGAAGGCTTACCTCCCCCAAAATTGGTAACCCTGGAGGGTGGTGAGCTGCGATGCCACTCTGCAGGCTTTGAGTGTTTTCACCCATTACAGTGTCTAGGTAGTGGCTGGCACAGATCAGTTGCCTATCCAGGTCTTTCCCCTTTGCAGCTCAATCAATGAATGTGGCCCAATTTGATACCAATCACTTATGTCAGTCTCTTTATTTCCCCCTTTCTGCCTGCAAAGTATGAACCTTAGCCTAACCAGAAATAGGAAGGGATGTACAAATCCCTTACCTCTGGGTCCTGTGGGGGGGCGATTCGTCCCTCCCCCTGAAATCCATCCAGGCTGGCTCCACTCCATGGCGATCCTGCGGGGCCGGCTGCCAGCTCTGCTCCACTGATGATACAGCTAGGGATGTACGAAACTCTCTTACCTGTTCGTGGATGTGGATCGTGGTGGGGGGGGAGGCGCTCTGTCCCTCTCCTCAGAATCCTTGATGGGGGGGGAGGCAATCCGGTCCTCCCCCGCAGAATCCTGCCTGGCTGGCTTAGCTCCGCGGACCAGCTGGCCAAGACCATCCACAGCTGGATTTCCGGAATTCTCTGCTATCCCTAGATACAGCCGGCCACCATTGCCATGCAGTATCGCTGGGGTAGGGTAAGTGAGTCTCCGGATGCAAATGGCATAGTGGGCGCTATTTGCGGCCATAACGCTGGTAGATTACGGCCACTATGCCATTTGCGTCCCTGTTTTTTGACACGATAGGCTACGCAAATATTTGCGTAGCCTATCGTGGGGAAAAACAGGGACACAAATGGCATAGTGGACACCATTTGCAGCTGTAAAGCTGGTAGATTAGCCTAAATGCAGCCGTAAATGGCTGCATTTAGGCTAATCTACCAGCTTTATGGCTGCAAATGGTGCTCACTATGCCATTTGCATCTGGAGACTCACTTACCCTACCCCAGCAATATGGCACAGCAATGGCGGCCGTCCGTATCACCAGTGGAGCAGAGCTGGCAGCTGGCTCCGCAGGATTGCCACGATGAGGGAGCCTACCCACACGGATTCCAGGGAAAGGCAGAGGTGAGTGCTCCGTTCTGCCATGGGCCCCAGTGGGCCCGGATTCTTGGAATCCGGCCTCATTGGGGTCCATGGTGGAATTCTCCCCCATACCTAGAAATAGCTCAGAGAGATTTGAAGAGACAAGTGCTCAAGCTAAAAGGGTAGACTCCTTTGCTCTCAAGAAGGCACATCTAGGGATGTTGGAGAAATCCACCATGGACTCCAGTGGGGCCAGATTCTTTGGAATCCAGCCCCCTGGAGTCTGTGGCGGAATGGCCTCCCCCCTGCCACCCCCTGAAATTCCCCCTCCGGGATGGACCTACCTGGTGGCGGATACGGTGGCAGCTCCAGCTTGTCTTCCTGCCACTGCTTGGCTGCTGCAGCCACAAATGGCAGCTGTTGTTGCGGCCGCCATTTGCATGCCTGCCTTTTGCCATGATAGGCTACATAAATACTTACGTAGCCTATCATGGCTTGGCAGGGACGCAAATGGCAGCTGCCGTAGTGGCCGCCATTTGCGGCCGTAGCAGCCCAGAAGCAGCCGGAATCCGGCTGTGGCTAGGGAGGATTCCGGTGGGAGGGATGGAGCACCTCCCCCCCACCACGGACACCCTGGATTGGAATGGTAAGTGCATCTTGTACATCCCTAGGCACATCTGTATCCATCTTTGCAACCTTTATGCCCTCATCCAATACAAGTTATGACTAATGTCACTTTCCAGTTCTCTTCAGACCAATCCACTTATTGCAGGAAACTTGATATTTCCCCTTTCCTTTCCCAGATATTAAAAAAGACTTTCAGCTCCCCACCACGGATCCCAATCAGATTAAAATAGCTCTCCAAGATTGCACTGCTCCTCCAGGCGTACTGACTAACTAAATATCACTTTCTCAGTGGTTAGTAATGAAGTAACTCAAAATGCTGCTTCCTCCATTATCCCATGTAGATGATGCACTCAGCTGCCAAGATTGCAAGAGATAATAGACAGTGACATGTAAGCGTGGGCAAAAATGGTCCAATTTGAGCTGTCGTTTTGTACTACTTGAAAACCGATGAATATTATATGACAACATAAGTGTCCCTTATATTCATACCACTGATGTTTAGGGTGGTATATGTCAATCACCAGTCCATGGACTGGACTTCAGATAGGCTGAGAATTGAGATTTGAGAATTTGTGAATTCTTGGGAGAAAGAATACCTCCCAGTATTTAGACATACATGGCATTTCCCTTAGATGTAGGATGTGTTATATTTTTCGCCAGGGCAAAAAAAGTGTCTTAGTTTCTTCCAACATCAGGAATGTCATTTCAGTTTTATTTGTGAAAGCCTGAGATTCTTAGGGTTCATTTTCAAATGACCCTTGAAGTTAGAGGATGGGGAAACACTTTCAACTGGAAACCTACCTAACTGATGCACAATTGGCTAAGAGAAAGCTGAAGACTGACAGATACATTCAGGTGCTTCTTTAGGGATATCTCATGGCTGTGGTTATAAATATGGATGTTTCTAGGGAAGGAGGAGGAATTCATTTAGTTCACATTTTGATGTGAACTTAACTAATTTTGCACTTTTGAAGCAATACGCAAACCAAACCTCAATCATCTTTTGAAATTTGCGCTTCTCCACATTTTCCAATAGGGCTGGAAACTCTGATTACAAAAATCCATACATAAATCTGTATATTAGGGGAAAGTGAACACACAAATACATATGTTCATGAGAAAATGCATAATATTAGAAAAGTCACTTTTTAAAAAGTGTACATTAGGAAAAAAATTGTGTACAAAAATGTACACATTAGGAGAAATGCACACCAAAAAGACATAAGAATTTTCATGAGAACTTAAAAAACAACACACACCTCAAAGCTCAGGACAAAATGAATTTAAGATTAGAAAAATAAGGAAGTGAGAGAAACCAAAATTGACAGATCCATCCATAACTACTTCTATGTATGTATACATATGAATGAATGTATGTGTGATTTGTGGTGTTGTTGTTGTTTAGGAATGGACATTTTTGGGTGTATATAGGTGCTACTGATAAGTTATCCATAATCACTGATTTGGGAAGGCATGCTAGTTTAAATTCTCGTGTGAGCCATGGACCTTAAATTTTGTTTTCATAGATTCATCTGCCTTAGCAAGGATCCAAAGAACTGCACACACCCAAGGGGTTTGAAGCTTGCTTATCTCATATGGGAGACACACCTTGTGACACATGGCAAACCCTGTGACAAATGTAGGAACAGAGAGGAGGATATGGCCTTTCAACATAAAGGAACCTATGCTCTTGTCCCTTTGGGCATTTTGGTGCCATATCCCCAATCTCAAATAGTACCCATAGTTCAGAGATGGAGGAAGACATGCTAGTCAAGTCTACAGCTGGCTGAAGAATATGACCACATTCTGGATACTAAAGCCAAGGCTAATGCCTGTGAATCTGAAGATACTGAGACAGGATCTCACAGATGCCCACCCCCATGAGCCTAATTCATCTGAGGACAAAGCACCTCTTCTAGTTCCACAACACCTTCCCAAAATGGATGGAGTGCACTGAAGAGAAGCCACTGAGGCACAGAAGTGCTTCTCTGTAGGCCAGGGGGTTGTCTTTTTAAGAAGCCACACTCTTCAGTCAGGAGAGACTACAGTCCAGGAGAGGTAGTTTGGACTGAGGGAGGAGTTATAAGGCTTCTGTCAGCCTCCAGATGTTGTCGAATAAAGTGATTCACTCAGAGCTCTCTGGGGTGCTGCTGCAGCTCTGGCTTATCTTATTGCTCCATTGTGTCCTTTGGCCATTTCTTGAGGTCAGGACACAACAGCCAGGTTCCCAGTCCTTGTTAGGGATGGCGGAGAATTTCTCCCCGAAACTTCGGGGGGCCGAGCGCCAACATGTTCGGCCCCCCGAAGATGTTTCGGGGAGAAATTCTCCGCACCCCCCCGCCCCCGCACCCCCCCCCGGGATGGGACTTACCTTTCCCGAATGTCCCTCCTGGCGGCGGGTCCCGGCGGCGGTTCGTCGGGTCTTCATCAGGGGCAGGAGCGGCAGCCGGTCTTTCGACCGGCTGCTGCTGCCGCCATTCCAATAAAAGTAAAAAAAAAAAAACACGCCCCCATGATAGGCTACGTGACGATTAACGTAGCCTATCATGGCTAGATTTGCAAAGTCAGCCATGATAGGCTACGTAAATCGTCACGTAGCCTATCACGGGTGACTTTAAAAAAAAAAAGCGCGTACGGCTAATGGCGGCCCCCATAGGGAGCCGCCATTCACATTCCTTATTTGGTCGCTGTAGTCTACGTAAAGATTACGTAGACTATGGCGAAAATAAGGGCAACGCTATTTGCGTTGCCCTTATTTTCGCCATAGTCTACGTAAAGATTTACGTAGACTACAGCGACCAAATAAGGAACGCGAATGGCGGCTCCCTATGGGGGCCGCCATTTGCGTACACGCTTTTTTTCCCCCTTTTTTAAAGTCACCCGTGATAGGCTACGTGACAATTTACGTAGCCTGTCATGGCTGACTTTGCAGATCTAGCCGTGATAGGCTACGTTAATCATCACGTAGCCTATCATGGGGGCATTTTTTTAACTTTTTATTTCGCGGCCGGGCGAGGCGAGGCGCCTCCTCCCCGCCCTGAATTTCAGCCGGGCGAGGCGGGAAGCCTCCCCCCCGGCCTGAATTTCGGCCGGGTGAGGCGGGAAGCCTCCCCCCCCGGCCTGAACTTCGCGGGGAGAGCAGCGAAGCGCCTCCCCCCCACTGCAAAAAGCTGCGAGACCAGGTAAGTGGCTTTCGTGCACTCCTAGTCCTTGTGTGATTTGATGGCTAATATTCAGAAGGGACCCCTTCATGGATCACTGCCTTGTTGTGGCGAAGGGGCTTGCATAACTCAGTGAAATCATAAGCTATGCCGACAGGGCCACCCAAGATGGACAGGTCATGGTGGAGAGTTCTGACAAAATGTGGTCCACTGGAGAAGGAAATGGCAACCCAAGAAAACCCCATGGAATGTATCACAAGGCAGAGGATGAGATGGCTAGGTAGCATCACCGATGCAATGAATATGAACTTGAGCACACTCCGGGAGAGAGCGGAGGACAGGAAGGCCTGGCGTGCTATGGTCCATGGGGTCATGAAGAGTTGGACACGACTTAATGACTGAACAACAACAACAACAAATTCAGAAGGGAAAGTTATATGTGAACAAATAGTTTAGAGCATCTCAAAGCCCCCTGTTTTTCATTTAATCTCTATCCTATATGGATGACTTTGAAGGCAGCAGCAGAGCAAGGAAGTTCACATTCTTCTCATGGTACACATTTTGAGTCACCCAGAGGTTCTAGATGATACTGCACACTCACCTGAGATCTATCTTTTCCATGATGTTAAGAGGCCAAGGCAGATACAGAAGCATCGGTGTTCTCCAAGGAAGCAGTAGCCTGGACAGCAGCATTCAGGCCCTCCATGACAATTCCCCCCTCCCCCAACTGATTCCATAGGGGCTGAGAAACTTCTTGTCCAAGGGTGAAGGATCTTTTTCTGCCAGAGGGCCAGATTCCACTTTGGAGAAACTCTTGGAGGGCACATTCCAGAGGTAGTTTGGTCCCCAAGCAGTTGGGGCTGGAAAATTGATAACCCCAATTCTATTGTTACCAATTCATAGTAGGAATCATGTCTACTCAGAGGTAAGCATGAGCAGCATGTCAACTCATAAATATGCAAAACAAGCTTTTGCATGTCTACTAAGTGGTAAGCAGGACTGAATCACTCAGCAGTACTTTCAGAGAGTATCCCAAAAACCAAGCCTTGGCATGTCTACTCAAGAGGTAACCAGAGCAAGCCTTTGCATGACTACTCAAAGGTAAGCATGACTGAATCACTCAGCGGCTCCTCCATATTCTCTGTCCCATTGGGGGAAAGCTCTTATCAGCAGTTTTTCCCAGGTAAGCACTGAAAAAGGGAGCCTTTTTTTTTTTTAACGCTAAGCAGGGGGAAGCTCTTATTATCACTCAACTGCTGATGGAGGTTAAGAGCTTTTCCCTCCATGGCAGAGGGGACAGGACTTTTTCTTGAGGAGGAAGCTTCCGGGCCAGACAGGGAATCCGCCGTGGGCCTTACCAAGCTCACTGGTTGGAGGTTCCTCATCCCTGTTCTAGTCCTTGGTGCTTGGTGCTGATATATACTCTGAGAACACTCTGAGAAGTATTAATCATGGAGTCATGACAGATTTTCCTGATGTCCAATGGACATCTAAGAAATTAATCGGGTATGAATTCCAAACTGGAACTGGCTGGTCCTGCTCATCCTGAAAACACACTCGTTCAACCAGGCCTTCTCTGACTTGTAAAGAATTGCAATTGATCATATATTGCTTCATCTCACCGTTCCTTGTGTCATTCTGTACTGCCATTGTAGTTGAAATTGTTTTCTAATCGTGTATTTTAAATGTATTTGTATTCTTGTTGTAATTGAAAGTGTTTTTAATAGTGTATTTAAATGCAGTTTTTAATATGTGTGTGTGAACCACTTGGAGATATAGATATAGATATAGATATAGATATAGATATAGATATATATGGCATATAAATATTAGTAATAAATAAATAAATAATTTTAAAATGTGCACAAATAAACCCTGTTTATGGCAGGGAGCAGTAATGCAGCACAGTGCACAACTGATCACTGTTGTCTTCTCCACACCAGAAGATCAAAGTCCCAGTCCTCAGATTATTTATGTTCCAAAGGTTCCTCTGTTTTCCTGTGCACCCACATGCAAGGTTTAAATCAGAGAGGACACCACTGAATTTAGAAGGAGCTATGCTAATCTGCACTAGAGGGTCGCTCACCTATTATTTATCCCTACATAGTTTCCCATGAGCTGCCTTCCTCTCAAACCATATAATGAATTCAGAGGAATAAGAAGCCAGATGTTGCATCAGAACATACATAGATGCTCAGATTGTAGGTCGGTTTAAAACCAAATGTTTCCCAGATGCCATAAAATCAAAGAACATGGAGAGACTAAGGACTGTGAAGTCCAAGGTTTGACTTTTAAACCCCTTTGTGGTTTCAGCCCAGAGCAGCTAAAGGACTGCCTGTCTCCATGCCTAGATCCTGACATCTTCCTCTGATCCCAGTGCACCAGCCAACTCAGGTACTACAAGTGGCTACTGCTGGCATTGCCTTTTCACTGACAGAGCCCTTATGTTATGCTCTCTTCAGGGAAACTCGTCTAGTGCAGGGATGGGGAACATGAGGCCTGCCGGATGTTGTTGGACTGTAATTCCTATCAGCCCTCACCATTGCCTATGCTGGCTAGGCCTGCGAGCTCACCAACATCTGGAGGGCCACATGTTCCCCAGCCCTGGTCTACTGCCTACTTTTGATGTCACTTCAGTGCCAAGTGAAAGTCCTGAATAGTACAATGCTATATATGTTTACCCAAAAGTAGGCCTCACAATGTTCAGTGAGACTTACTCCCAAGTAAGTGTGCATAGGATTGCAGCCAGGATCTTTTTACTCTTTAATTCACTTTGATTTAGCATCATATCTCCTAAGTGACTTCATGTTGCCTGTATATTTTGTTCTTGATGTGTATTATATTTTAATTTTTTTTTCTGTTTGTGCAAGCTGTCTGAGAATTCATTGAATGGTGAAGCATAAATTGTCCACAATAAATAAATAAGGAAGGGAATTTATAGAATCTCCTGCATTTATACTTATTTGTCATCAGACTACCAAATAAACATGCATCTCTCACAAGCCACTTGACACTGATTATCAACAGAAGAATGGCCATTTTGCAGAAAATAAAAGTCCTGTGGGAAAGGCGTATGGCATGACATTTGTTGTCTAATCCTTGAGTTTGTTTCATGGTTAGGTTTATGTTATGTTAGCTTTCTTTAGACTGCATTTCTTCTGTCATTTCTGCCTCCTTCTGGAGAATTACTGCGCATCGTGTGACTAAAGATTTAGAATTGCAAAAATTTGAATGCTTTCAGCTAGGTTGTAAATGAAACGGGAGAAATGCAAATAATTCACTCACACTTGTGGATTATGATTTTTCAGCATATGTTCATAATTTGTACAGTGAATTCACTGGGATTTATAGAAACACCAAACATCTGGAAATGCTAAGCTCCCCACCCCCCTCTTTTCACTTGTTTAGAACTTTGAAAGAAATCTGTGGATATTTAAAGCTTCATAATAAACACTGGCAATTCTGATTTTGATGCAGATGTTTCTTTAATAACACAGCTACCATTATTTAAGCCTCTTTGTAGTAGCATCCATAACAGCAGAATGAATTGATGGGGCTCCCTGATTAATATCATCATAGGCCAGCAGTGTATGAACTGACATATTTTAGCAATGTTTTAAAAGCTTTTAAAATATTACAGAAATAATTTTCACATTGTACCAGCTTCAACTAGGGTTGCTTAAAAGGAGAGATTCAAAGAGTGGAGAAAAAAAGATGTATGGCCTTGGAGAAAAAAAAAATATGGAAACTTGGTGTTAAGAGGATTAGTCTCCCAGAGTTCTTAAATCATAATGATATAGATTGACTATATTATGGAGAGGAAAGTGGAATGAACATAGAAGGGCAGGGCATGTTTAATATGGAACATCAGATCAGAATGACAAGACTTTATAGTTTCTCCCAGACTGACCAGATACTGTGACAAAGCAATCTGTTCTGAGTGCAGAAATACTCAGAGGAAGAACCATCGGCAGATCAGTGGTAGACCACAGACGTTGCATGTAGAATGTTCCAGGTTCAACCCCCAACATCTCCAGGTAGGGATGGTAACTGAATGAGGCCATTAGCAAAAAGGCAGCCCATATGTCAGAGCAGTATACTTGGAGTCAGGCCTACAGAACATGTAGTAGGGACAGAGGTCCAGGCAATTTTGTACTTCTTGGTAGGTCTGCTCTTCCTGCTTCGTGAAAGTCAGAAATGGAATCTTGTCACTGAGCTTTAGAAGTGCTTGGAGTTTAGGACAAGGTCAGGGATGTTTTCTTGTCAATGTCCCAGCTTTTTCTAAGCTGTTTCTCTCTCCCCCTCCCCTCAGCACCTTCCTGCAGTGAAGAATTTTGAGCATGTTCATATGGGAACTCCATGTCAGGAATGTGAGGTAGTATCCCATATTAGTCCTGCATAGTGTAGATACATTGAAATGAATGGGACTTAAGTTAGTCATGACTAACTTAAGTTTCATTCATTTAAATAGATCCACTCAATGTAGGACTAAAATTGGATACAACCTGTGGGAACTATAATTTATATTGCTCCTTTTGGAGAGAAATTAGATATAGATACCTTCCCAAAGTTCGTATTGACAAACACAATGCAGTTTCCAAGAATGCTTAGAAGCCTTTATTACAGAGAGTAAGGAAAACCTTAGAAATTGACCTCTGCCTTGCTGTTTTTCCTTCCCCATTTTTCCTTTCTCCCTACTCTCAACTTAGTAAATGTGGGAAATGGGCAGATACGTGTGAGAGTGCTCACCTAGACTGACATTTGGAAGAAGAGCTCAACTCATAAAGGCTTAGTGATTTCCCAACCATTTTTGCAACTTTTTAGGGTGGTGCAGCCCCATGCCATTTTAAAAATGGCGGCTCCCGCCAAAAATTTCCAATGCACATCTAGGGCTCAGGAGCTGGTGGCAGAGGAGACAGCGGCGGTGGCAGAAGTGATAGAGCTGATGGTGGCAGCGATGGCGGCAAAAGCAAATGGTGGAAGCAGCGACAGCACTGGAAGCAACAGTGGTGGTGGCAACTCCTGTGAGTCAGCTCAGGTAAGGAACTGGAGGTACTGGTGCAGCTGGGCCAGGGTGCCGAAGCTCTGAAGTGCTCGATGAGCTTTGGAGAGACCCTGACCTGCTTCAGGTCACTTTATGACTTTTATGTGCCTTCCGTTTTGCCTCAGAATGGGCCCAAAATGATCCAAGGTGGCCCACTTCAATGCAGGGGTCAGGCCTTGGGGCGAAGCGGTGCACAGACCTACAATTTTTGTCCATTATTAAGTAGAAGGTCACTGACAGGATAACTATTATGTTACAGCATTTTTGAATATGGTAGACCTCAGTTTTAGGGAATGCATGTATCTCTCACAATCATAACAGAGGGGCCACTAACTTTGAGGTAGGCAGTGGAGGCTGTTGACTCTGATGTCAGTGGGGCAGTGAATCCACACTGGGTTTCAGTCAGAACCAGTCAGAACTCTAAAGGAGCTATTGCTGCACCCACTAATACTGGAGCTACTAGCCTCCACTGGAGGTGGGTGTGGGCAAGCTTCTTGCCCCCTACCCGTGTCCTGCCAGCCAGGCTCCCCTCCTTTTTTTTAACCTGCTGGTGGTGATGACAGTAGCTCCTCCTCCTAGCCCAGCCCTGCTGGCAAAATGAAACACCACAGCAGCTGGCTTAGAGAGGCTGCAGGCCCTGCGGTGTGCCATATTTTAAAAGGAACGTTTCCGCTTCCATTTTGAGTTGCAGCAAATTGAACCAACCAGACACTGCCTTTGGGGGACATGGCCAATGTTGGCACGGGAGTGACAAAAGGATGGCCTTTACGTCACTCCTCTGATCTCATTCACCATATCCCCCCAAAGCAGCATCTCATTGGTTCAGATAGCTACTACTCAAAACTGAAGGGGGGGAAGTTCATTTAAAATGGCACAACACAGGGCCTGCGGACCCTCCTGGGCAGCTGCAGTGGTGCTTCATTTTTCCAGAGTAGCCAGGCTATGAGGAGGAGGAGGAGGAGAAGCCAACATTCCCATCTTCAGGAGATTGTTTGGGGGCCCACACAAACTGTGGGGCCCCAAACCTGTGCCCCATGGTCTGGTCCTGGCTGCGCCACCGATCATACACGTGTATTTGAGCTTTCACTTTCCACTTCTGAAATATTGAAGGCAAAAAAGGATCTAAAGGAATAATACAAACTCCTGCAAACAATCCAAAACTATCTTTATTACTTCTCATTCAGTTTTTACTGGGGTCTTCCCCAATCCTTACTTTAACTGGTTCTAATTGCATGATGATGATGATGATGATGATGGCTTAATTTGACAGCTTGGAAAGCTCCTGTCTCACTTGCACTGTGAATCCAAATTGCTCTGTAAAGTTTAACTGAGAGGTGCTAACTATGTTAGAGATATTTTCCAAATGCATTTTATTCTACCATGATGCTGCAGAGAAAAAAACAAAACAAAAGCACAGTTGATGCTATCTGGTGAAAATATTTAAGTGCCCATTAAAATGTGTCAGACTAGAAGAATAAAATTATCTGAGCTTCCTGTGGCACCATACCACATTATAGCTCTTCCCTGAGAAATGTGTTTTCTGAGAATGGCTTGATGTATGTGGACTATTGACTGGGCCCTTATTTTACCTCATGTCGCCACTCGCCAGGTGTGCTATCAACTTGGACTCTATTATCCCTGTCTTGTGGGCTCAGCAGGTTAGCAATAGAGTTTTTACCCCCAAAGTGGTCCCACACATATTACTGAGGAAGCCAGTGTCAAGTGCTAAGAGGCCCTTACATTATTAGCATTGTTAATTATCAGTGTTTGGGAATGAGGTACATACTTATTCTGGCTCAGAATGCTCAACCTCCTCTTTGGTACTCAACTAACAAACTATAGTGAAGATTAAATTTCACTTTATATCTTGATCTCAGGCCAAAAAAATCAACAAGCCCTGTAAGTCCCCCCCCCCAAGTCTATCTCTTTCCCAAGGAACATCTAGTGAAGAAAATGGGTGCTGTGATGTTGTGATGATGTTTTTCCACCCATGAACACTTCATCCACTAGTCAGAACTCTAAAAGGGCTATCCAACATGCTGAACCCTATCCCCAAAATGAGTTCAGCACCTTGGACAGCTCCTTTGAAATTTTGATGCATTCTGACTGAAACCCAGAGCGGATTCACTGCCCCACTGACTTTGGAACCACCAGCCTCTGGCCCCCAATCCTTACTTTCTTTTTTATGTATATTTCAGTGCTGTTTTGGTTATCAAAACTTTATTTTATTTTATTTATTTTTAAAAAAACTGTTTCAGAAACTCTGTGTCAGCATGGCACATACTGTAGCCTACTAAAGTTTTCACCTGCACAAAAGTAAATGCTCCAAAACAAAAGGAACAGGTTGCCCAACTACTCTGCATAATATCATAAAATCACTGTGTGAAGACGGTTACTACTTCAGTGGACTACAACAGAAATTTATTAGTTCATATAACTTGAGTACGTTATTGAGCAGACATGCTTTAAAATCATCATGAAGTTCTGTTTTAAAAATGCAGTTACCCTTCTGTAGAGTTATTTTTACACTCATGAAGAAAATGAATAAAACACAGGTTATGAAAAGGTACATAAGGCCAACTCTCTCTTGTCTTGCGGAATGCAGAAGTTTTCATTATTATTGCAGGAAGTCCAAATTGTCAAAAAAAAAAAAAAAATCACACTCACCACCCGAGAAGGATTTAGACTCAAAGTCCACCTTACAATGGACATCACACACAAAAAGGCTACTGTATTTTGATATTGCCAAAGCCAGACAAATCCATAAGTAGATTCAGCCACAAGGCTAAAAAGATTATCTATTTCTAGCAAAACCTTGTTTCCAGATGAAGCTAATGGTTTCTTTGTCTACACTTAAGACCCTTAGAAGATCTGTCTTATGTTGTAGGGGATTAGGATGTTCTTGCTGAAGTTAACATGGAGCCAGCATGTTCCCTATATTCTCTATTACCGCAAATGAATCAAACTCTAGAAACTCTATTGTAGGTGAGTAGGTTTTCTAAAAAGATTTTAAACAGAAAAAATCCAGACCTGAGAAAGATACATTCAGCTTTTGTGAGTTGAGATGGGGAAATAAAGAGACTGACACAGGTTCTTGGGTTCAAATTGGGCCACATTTATTGATAAATCTGCAAAGGGGAAAACAGGATGGGCAACTAAACTGGGGCAGCCTCTAGCTGTCCCTGACATGGGCGAAAGCATTCAAAGCCTGCATGGTGGTATGTCATCTCACCACCCCACAGGGCTACCCCTTTTATGGGAGGTAGGCCTTCCCCTGTCACCCCCGCCTGGGCTGCACAACACCGGGTGAGATGAGTTGGCCTCCCAGGTAACCCTTATCCCCCCGATGGGCCGCGAAACCCAGAGCGGGAGGCCTCAGGCGTCACCTGTCACAATAACTGTGCCTCGGAATGCTCACTGTCCCTATTCCTGTCTCCAATGCCTGTCCCCAATGCCTGTCCTAACAGCACCAAAATGTGACCGTGAATTAAACCTAAAACAACAGATTTGCCTAAGGACACACCAACCCCATTTACAGTGTGAAGTAGGCGAGAAGACGCACAGCCCAGCCCAATAAGGCTGTGAGCCAAAAAAACTTGGCTCCCAAAAGGATGACCAGTCCAATCCCACACTGCATAAGAGAGGGTGGGGGGGGGAGCTGCACGTTGAAGAGGCATTTGGGAGAGGATTGGAGAGCTTAAGACAGCTCTCTGGCCCCTCCCACCTCTGGTGGCACCACCACAGGCTGCCAATCATGGCCGAGGACATCAGCTCACCCCACCCACCCGCAACAGCCCACCACGAGGCCAAGCAAGCCTGACTCGGGGTGTGGCATTTTGTTTAAGTAGGAGGGAAAAAGAGCACCTGTTTCAGAGTTGGTGGATTGCGCCTTATAGAATCAAAAAGACTCTGCTTTCTAAACATGCTTTAAAGCTGTATATAAAGAAAGGCTTTTCTACAAAGCTCTCTTAGGCTGTGGCCTCTCTCTCCTCAGGCCAGAAGCAGTAGGTGTTGCCCTCAGCTACTCCCTGGTTCCCCCCAGGAAGCCCAGCTCATTCAGGCTGCATCTAGGCATTCTTTCATATTGTCACAGCATCACATTAATAAGAACTGTTGAGCTACTCAGCTCAATTTGGCCAATAATAAGAATGGAAGCCCAGATACCAGTTTCTCTAAAAGCTTTGATCTAATTGTTTCATATTTGAAGCTTTACAACCAGTTATAATTTCAGCTGTATGCATATACCCTAAAAGGTTGAACTAGTACAGCATAAAGGAATTGCACAGGAATGACACTGATGGATGTTAGCAAATGTTGTCATTGCAAAAACAATATCCACAGAGGTCTCTGGCACTTCAGTGTTTCTCTTCTTAATGATGAGAAGTTTAAAAACCAGATCTCTGCCGAATTAGTCGGGTATTTTAAAATTAATGAGGGTACTGTTAATTCTTGCGCCATTGAGTGGGAGGCCTGTAAAGATTTGATAGCTGGAGGGAGCAATCGTATGGCCACTAGTCAGCAGCTAGATGGTCATAGGATATGTAGTTTTCCAGAACTGACCTTCCCCCCCTTCCGTGCTGCCTCACAGACAGCGCAGAACAGACCTGCGCTCCGTGCTTGGAAGAGGAGCATGGAGCGTCCAAAACAGGACATTCCGGGCGGTGTTCCAGGGCAGGGAAGGCAGAAATGCTGGTATGACATCCAACATGTCATTCAGTAGGCTCCTCCCCCACTCCGCCATCCCATGGCTAGACAGCCAAAATCAGCTGTCTAGCCGCAAATGCAGGGCAGGAGAAGCACAAAGGGAATGATCTCCTCTGTGTTTCTCCTGCCCTGCATTGGATAGGCGGTCACCTCCGAGTTCGGAGGTGGCCGCCTATCCCCATAGGATTGCACCCTAAAACACTGATAGAACAAACCAGGTTGCTATTGTTTCTTTGGATGCTGAAAAGGCCTTTGACAAAACTCAATGGAAATTTATTTTTGCCTCATCGAGTAATTTTGACTTTCCCACAGAATTTCTGAAACGGGTTAGAATTTTATATTCCCCCCAGAGCTACAATTATGACTCATGGTCTTTTTTCAGCTTTCTTTTTTCTTGGGAGAGGTACCGACATGGATGTCCACTTTCTCCATTGATCTTTGATCTATTTCCCTGGTGTGTACTGTTAGACAGAATAATAGTATTCATGGCTTTGTGCATGGCGGTTTAGAATTTACCATTATTTTTTATGGTAATGATCTTTTACTGTTTATTTTGAAACTCCAGTTGTCTGTTCCAGCTTTGATGCAGTTGATCAATACTTTTAGTGATTTATCTGGCTATTCAATTAACTGGTCAAAGTCTGAACTTATGCTGGTTGGAGATAACATATCTCCTAGTGTATTAGCTAGCTGTCAGCTTTGATGGTGCCCTGATCATATTATTTATTTGGAAGTTATTTATTTATTTATTTATTATTTATTTATTCCCAGAGACATATCTCAAATGATCAAGCTCAATTTGAATAAGTTGATTCATGAGATCTCATGGGACATAGACAGATGTGCATCTCTGAAGTTGAGTTTGTGGGGCAAGGTAAATACACTTAGGATGAATAATATATTTTGGATTGTTTATGTTATATGTGGGATTACTTTATTTATACCTGGCAAATATTTCCCAAAACACAAAGTTTTGTTCTGTGATTTTTTTAGGGGGGAGGGGTCCTCTCTGCCATGAATATCCTTGAAAAGGGTGCAACTTCCAATTTAAAAAATGGGTTTGGCTTTCTGGAACTTGCTTTATATCATTGGGCCTATGTTGGCCTGTACTAAATTTTGGTCTTTTCCACTCAGATTAGATTTTCCACTTTGGTCAGTTTTGGAATCTTCTTGCTTGGATCTTCTCTCCAAATGGATGGCATTAGCTTTCTCGGCATGTTCAAATGAATAGGGTTCCCCTTACAGTTATGGCTGTTACTTAGAGATGTGTGGCATACAATGTCATGTCAACTCCATTTCGATCTATTTTCTCATGTTAAATTGACTTTACAGGGAAATCCAGATTTAAAAATAGGCCAGAAAATGTTTTTGTGGCAGACTTGGATAGATAAGTTGATTTTTAACTTGGATCAATTAGTGGGTGCTGATGATGAGTTTTTGTCTTTCCATTTTCTGTGCCAAATTTTCCTGCTGTGGCTCAGTGGCAATACTTGTGATTGCAACATTTGTTAGAATTTAGATTTGGCCCTGCTGCTTTTACAGCTTCAGAATCTCCTTTGCTGTTGGAAATACTTATTGAGGCTGATCAACTATATCAACTCATGATCCATATGTATAAATACTTATTGTCAGTAAATAAATATGACACACAGGTTCATAAACAGGAATGGAATACAGAATTGGATTGTATTATTTTGCCTAATCAATGGATTGCTGCTTTAGCAACTATATCTGAAGTGTCTATGGATCTCAGGTTATGTCTTATTCAGCAAAAACTCTTGTTCCATTCCTATTGGATGCCACAATGTATCTTCAATAAGGGTTTGTCTAAGTGAGCTAATTGCTGAAGGTGTAATACTGCTAATGCTTCTCTTAATCATATGTTTTGGCAATGTCCAATAGTTGCCTTTGTGGGTGGAGGGTGGTGGAAGTCATTATATGGATAAACTTCATATTGGAACACTCTTTAATGTTTACTGATATACACATTCTTTTAAATTATCTGTGTGCTTCCTGGAAGTTAATGCATAGTCAGTGTAAATGGATTCTCTGTGCTCTTTTGACAGCTAACAGACTGATATTACAACACTGGAAGGATAAATTATCACCTCCTATAACGCAATGGTTTGAGATTTAATAACGCTTTCAACATTTGAATGGGTGGTAGATAGGCTACCGAACTGATACATATGTGGATGTTTGCTCTGCCTTTATGTATAACTTCTTTTATTTTTTAGAAAGCTGTATCTGAAGCTTTACAACCAGTTATAGTTTGAGCTGTTTACATATAACCTAAAAGGTATCGTACAGCATAAATAAATCACACAGGAATTACACTGATTCATGTTAGCAAATATTGTCACTCCAAAAACAATATCCAGACATATACATTAGGGCTGTGCACTGCTTCAGCCTGAAGCTTGAACTCTGAGCTGAAGCAAGGCATTTCAAGCCTCTTCTGAGGAGCGGTGGATGGGCATGTGAAGTGACACCGAGTGGGTCGAGTTGCTCCAAAGTGCTTCAGCATGATCCAGAAGCCCAGCTGCACCACTGCCCAGCCCCCAGCTCCTTACCTGGGTCCTCAGTATGCGTGCTGGCAGCCATCTCCTTGTTCCAAGGAGTCACCATTTTAAAAATGGCAACTTCCTGTATTTCTGGCAACTCCTTGGAACAAAAAGACAGCTGCCAACATGTGTCCTGAGGGCCCAGGAGTTGATGGTGGTAGCAGTAGTGACTTTCTGGAGCAAGGAAACAGCTGCTGGTGCACATCCTGAGGGATCCTGTAAGGAGCTTGGGAGTTTGTGTGGTGCATCGAGGGGGGCCAAAGCGAGATTCAGCCATCCAAATCCTGCTTTGGCTCTGGAGGCTGAAAGTGGTTGGGGAGGCCTGAATCAGAGCAGAGTGAATTGAGCCCACCTTGGAAGCCTTGAAGCAGCCCCCGAGACAGATCGAGGGTTACCTGCACAGCTGTAATGGCCATGTCCTTACAATGGTCATCTCCATTGACTTTGGACTCTGTTGTTTTTTTCCATTCTCTTTTTCAGCAGTTGGCTCCTTAAATTTTGAAGAAATGGAATCTGCTGCCTTTTCTTTCTTTTCTCTTTCTCATGACCATAGCCTTGTTCTTCATCATAATCACTTGTGACTTTGACACCCTTGATGTTCCCCAACTTTATTAATTTTTATTAATTTTATTTTTTATTTTATTATTAAATTTATTAATTGCCCATCTGGCTGGTCACCCAGCCACTCTGGGCGATGTACAACATACAATAAAAACAGTTTAAAACAATAAAATTCTACAATAAAAACATTTTCTAAAATACCCTAACCCACCCCAAATGCCTGCCTGAACAACAACGTTTTTAATGCACAATGGAAGCTCATTAAAGAGGGGGCATGACGGAGTTCCCTAGGGAGGGAGTTCCACAGAGTGGGGGCCACCACAGAAAAGGCCCTCTCCCTTGTCCCCACCAGTCTAGCTGTCCTGGCTGATGGGACAGAGAGAAGGCCATCCGATGCTGATCTTGTTAAGCGGCCTGTCTGGTGCTGCTGGAGGTGCTCCTTAAGATAGGCTGGGCCAGAACCATATAGGGTTTTAAAGGTCAAAACCAACACCTTGAATTTGGCCCGGAAAACAACTGGTAACCAGTGCAACTCCTTCAGCACTGGAGTGATGTGATCTCGCCGGCGGCTGCCTTTAATCAGGCGAGCCGCCGCGTTCTGTACCAGCTGCAGTTTCCAAACTGTCTTCAAGGGTAACCCCACATAGAGCGCATTACAGTAGTCTAAACGAGAGGAGACCAGGGCATGTACTACTAGGGGTGCACGAAAGGCACTTACCTGGTCTCACAGCTTTTCGCAGTGGGGGGGAGGTGCTTCGCTGCTCTCCCCCCGAAGTTCAGGCTGGGGGGGGAGGCTTCCCGCCTCGCCCGGCCGAAATTCAGGCCAGGGAGGAGGTGCCTCGCCTCGTCCGGCCGCGAAATAAGAAGTTTAAAAAAAAAAAAAAAACTCCCCCGTAATAGGGTACCTGACGATTAACGTAGCCTATCATGGCTAGATTTGCAAAGTCAGCCGTGATAGGCTACGTTAATCGTCACGTAGCCTATCACGGGTGACTTAAAAAAAAAAAAGTGCGTACGGATAATGGTGGCCCCCATAGGGAGCCGCCATTCGCGTTCCTTATTTGCTGACTTTGCAAATCTAGCCGTGATAGGCTACGTTAATCATCACGTAGCCTATCAGGGGGTGTTTTTTTTTTCTTTCATTGGAATGGCGGTGGCGGCAGCCAGTCGAAAGACTGGCTGCCGCTCCCGCCCCGCACGAACACCCGACGAACCACCGCCGGGACCCGCCGCTGGGAGGGACATTCGGCGAAGGTAAGTCCCGTCCCGGGGGGGCGTGCGGGGGGGTGCAGAGGATTTCTCCCCGAAACTTGTTCGGGGGGCCGAACATGTTGGCGCTAGGCCCCCCGAAGTTTCGGGGAGAAATTCTCCGCCATCCCTAGCCAAGATGGGCAAGGATCAAGTAAGCAGGTGGTCGGCCGTACCGATGAAAGCACCTTGTCCACTTCATCAGGCGGAAGAAGCTGGAACCGATCCCACAAAACCGGTTTGCCACCAGCCGCCTCTTGCTCACTAACTGTATCCACAGCATGCAGAGTAACACACCTAATCTGATCAATTTTATCTGCAAAGTGCCTTGCCAAGGCCTCACAGGAGGCCTTAGAATGCTCCAGTGGTTCCGGAGCCACAGGACCGACCAGGCTCCGGACCACTTGGAACAGCCTCCTGGGACAGCACTCTGCAGACGCGATGGAGGCAGCATAATATTCCTTTTTTGTTGCCTTCACTACCACGTGATAGGCTGAAGATACAGCTCTAGCCCGTGTCTGATCGTCTTTGGAGCGAGACATCCGCCACCGGCGCTCTAGCCGTCTCACCTCCTGCTTCAGAGCTCGTAACTGTGGGTTGAACCATGGTGCAGTCCAAGCCCTGTTCAGGGGGAGAGGGCGTTGCGGAGCCACCTGATCTAATGCCCGAGTGATTGAGGCATTCCAGCCACCCACCACGGTCTCGACCGAGTGGCCGTTGGCATGCCCCAGAGAATCCCCAAGCGCGTTCAGGAATCCATTTGGATCCATAAGACGCCTGGGGCGGACCATTTTAATGGGTCCTCCACCCCTGCGGAGGGGTTGTGGAACCGAGAAGTCCAACGTCACCAGATAGTGATCTGACCATGACAAGGGGGTGGTGGATATACCCCCAACTTCCAGATCTTGCCCCACTTCTCCAGAAACAAACACAAAGTCTAGTGCATGACCGGCTACATGGGTGGGCCCAGTTAGAATATGGTGCAGCTCCCAGGAGGCCATGGTCTCCATGAAGTCCCAAGGTGCTCCTGTGAGGATGGCCTCCAAATGTACGTTGAAGTCCCCCAACACCAATAAGTTAGGGGACTGTACACGCACATCAGAGACCACCTCAAGCACCTCGGCCAGGGAGACAGTCGTGCAGTGGGGTGGATGGTACACGAGCAGAATCCCCAGACTGCCCTTTGGGCCCAACCTCCAGTACATGCACTCAGCAACCTTGGTCTCCCGGAGAGGGGGTCTGGTGAAGACCAAGGACTCTCAGTAGATAACAGCCACTCCCCCTCCCTGATCCCCAGCCCTCGGCTGCTGTGCATATGAAAATCCAGCTGGACACATGGCTGCAAGGGTTGGAGCAGCAGCCTCGGCCAGCCAGGTCTCCGTAATACATGCCAGGTCTGCACCCTCATCCAGGATCATGTCATGGATGAGGGAGGTTTTCTGGGTAACAGACCTGGCATTGCAGAGCAGCAAACGAAGGCCAGAAGATGGGGTCACACCTCCCCCAGCCATCCTTTGGCTCTGGACAGGCCGAGAGGAGGGGACAGATACTACACATCTCTTCCTTGCTCCCCTTACCTGGCATGGCCTGCCCCTAGCGCTCCGCCAGCGCCTGCTGCCCAGCCTCGGTATCTTCTGGCCCCCAACACTCCCCCCACTGCCTCCATCAGGTGGACACATGCCCCCTCGCTCCCGCCTATCAGGCAGGCTACCCACCCCTAAAAACACAACAAAATCCCCCAGAAATTAAAACAAAACAAAAATTAAAAATCCCCTTAAAAATAATAATGCCAGGCAGGAGTCCACAGGGAAGGCCAGGTGGTGGTGGTGGTGGTGGCGGCGGCGGCGGCGGCGGCAGCAGCAGCAGCAGCAGCAGCAGCAGCAGCAGGCGCGCCTCTTCCCCAGTGATGATGATGATGATGATGGTGATGGTGATGGTGGTGGTGGCCTCTCCTGCAGGCCCTGGCTCTTCCAGGCCACCTCAGCCAGCCAGCTTATGTAGCCCCTCCAGGGAGGGCAGGTGGAGCAGCACAGCTGGCTCAGTACCTGGGGGCCTGGTCCTGCAGGGACTGGCGGTCTGCCAGGCAGAAGTCTCCAGAATTCTTCTCTTTGTCTTTGCTCTTTTTGTTGTTGCATATTGACCTCTCTCATTCATACCTGCTTCTCTCTTTTTGTCTCAGCTCTCCTCTTTTGTGTCTTTTTAGTGAAGGGGATTTATTTTTATTTTAGGAGATCTTGGCTTTTCAGGTGGCCTGGATCTACTCCTGCTTCTTCTGCACCAAGTTTCACTGCTTGAGTGTCTTGGTCACCTAACTGTGCTGCCCGAAACTGTTTGCTGGAGTTTCAGAGCATTTCTTATCTATCTCTTTCTTTTATATCTGGATTTGGATGTACTCTGATATTTTCTAGAGCTCTTTCTTGAATGAGGACTCAATCACCAAGGAACTTTAGATCTTCTCCTGATTTTTTATTTTGACTGAGACACTGCCGCTGCTGTTTGGAGCCATTGTGCTGCCTCCTACTCTGGCCCTACAAACATATCAACTGGACAGGGGTCAGGGACCCTAGAGAACTGGGTGACACAGCCTCTTCCTTGCTTCCCTCGACACTTCCCATCAAGCTGTCATGGCAGGAGTCAAGGAGGGAGTCATCCCATGTGCACAGTAACTACGGCCAAGCAATCATGTCACCACTAGCCTGCCCAGGCTGCAGTATCCAGAACATACTTTCCTGCTTCTTCAGAGTATTTATTTTATTTATGATTTATGACCAGGGACCAACATTTTGAAATGAATCTGCAAAGCAGCCTGGAAAATGCCAACATCCACTAGGCACCTTTGCAACAGCCTTATTTCTTTGCTATTCAGTGATTCCATGTCATTTTTATTGCAACAGAAACAGAATCCAGTCTTCTCTCTTTTTTACTGACAAGCTAGGTTGCATGCACTTGAAAAATGTAACTGCACAAATATGAGAAAATTCAGTAAAGCTGGAGTTAAACTAAACAAAAAAGAAAACAAGAATGAAGATCTCATATAAACAACTTTATCTACTAATTAAAAACACAGCTCCTTCACATAACATCTTACCTTCATGTTCTCCCTCTGTGTTTGCAGAGGCCCAAACGTTATGAGGGAAAAGGAAGTAACTAGCATTAAATACTTTATTTTATTTTATTGTTTTTTTATTTGCTTTTGCAGATTTTGCTTTCATGCAGTAAGGCAGGCATGTTTGGGGATATACATATGTCTGGTTGTCAATATGTAGACTAGTGTATATCAGCTATAGCAATGAATATTATACATTTTATTAACCTGTTTGGTGTTTGATATATGAGATGCAGTTTAATTTTTTGAAATTATATTTATGATTTGCATTTTAAAGAAAAAGGTGGCTTCCTTTACATTGAAAACAGTGGGAGTCCAAATGATGCACGGGAAGGCAGAACAAGCCTTAATGCCTGATCACTTCCCTGACAGTAGTTACTTCAGAATGAATCACCATTAGCTGCATGAGTTTTTCAAAAGAAGCACTCTGTTGGAAATTGGTGCACTAAAACAAAGTCTGCCACCCAGTCTGGTTTAAAGCAATGGCTATGCTATACTGATACCCCAGTGAGAATCCCTCACAACATAGAATGTCGCCTTTATACAGACTCAGAGCCATTTGATCCACCAAGCTGAGTATGGTCTACCAAGGACGGACAAATCTATCCATTTCATTTCCCCCCATATTTGATTAAAAAACAACAACAACAAAAAAACCCTCAAGTACTTTCCATCCTGTTTATGAAGAGATTTGTGAATTTTGGTAAGTTCTGATCAAACAATGGACCGAATGAAATTCTGACCTACCTGCACTGGCCAAATTCAATAGGTACAGCTGCTATTCCTAGCATGGAGAGGAGCATGTTGAACCTGTTTGCCAGTAGCTGCTAAAGATGAAGAGCCTGTCAGGAAAAAAAAAACAGAGGTGGCAACCCTGAGTACCACAAACATGCTGAATACACCTGGGTTCCAACCCAGATGTTTAAGAGTTATGCACTCCAAGCTCTCTGTCTGAATGGACAAATCCAATCTGTCCATTATGCTTTCTCCCACATTCTTTTTTAAATCCCAATTTCTTTCCATCTGGTTGATGAAGACATTTGCAACTTTGGGTAAGTTCTTATCAAAAAATGAACCAAATAAAATGCTCACCCATCACTATTGTCTACAGACTGGCAGCAGTTCCTTCCTTAGCATTTCAGGGATTGGTCTTTACTAGTCCTACCTGGAGATGCCAGGGATTGAACCTGGGACCTTATGCTCACAAAGCAGGTGCCCTACCACTGAGCTACGTCCCTTCTTCTTCAGAACAACCTCTGAAGGGTTTCTCTTCAGTTGTTGCTGATTGCTGGAGTGTAAGCTCATGAAATAGGTAATTCATTAATTGTTCGAGCCATAAGGCTGAAGGCCATACACAGGATCCAGTGCTAAGAATGAAAAAAACTGAAAAGAGGCTTGGGCAGAGCTCTTTTAAGCCCTAGCGCTATTTATGTCCTATGCACATAAGATGGTGTCACACGCTGGTTTTGACTGACTGTGATGTGTGTGCATGTGCATGTGTGTTTTAAATCACTACAGTGGGAAACTGAGCGTAGATTGTAGAATGTATCCAAGAAGTATCCTGGGATTGCAGGTCAACACATGTTAAGAAGGCCTGGGGTTTGAGATGGATGCAAAGTCAGATATTGACAGGAAATATTTAATGCAAATATTCAGGATAGTACCATGTGTTCTTAGATAGTGTCACAGTATACTTGGGGTGCTAATTTCACTGAGAGCAAATGAACCAGAGCAACTTGGGTCCGTACTTTGTAGCACTGCCCAGCTATGATAGGCAATATGTTCTCAAAGACTAAAGCTTTGACAGAAACATTTCACTGGCACTTTTGTTATGCCACTGCTGAATCTGAGAGAAGCATGTCTCTGTTACCTACCCCCTCCCAACTACATATTATATTTTACTCTGGCTGGGACTTTTCTTTCGGTGCAGAACATTGTTATCCTCTAGGATGAATGATAGATTTACAAAGCAAACGTGTGTGTGTGTGTGGGGGGGGGTCCATTACGTTAGCCCATAATAGCGAAATTAGTGGACGATAGGGTACTTGACCCTTCCCATCCCCACCAAATCCCTCCTACAACTGCCCCCATTAGCCTTTCTTAAATGTCCCAACACCACCACCATCATCACCACCAGTGTCATGGTTAGAGTGCTGGACTGGCGAAACCTGGGTTCAAGTCCCCACTTGGCCAGGAAGCTCACCATCATCAGTGGCTTTGGGCCAGTCACTAACTCTCAGCCAAACATATTTCACAGGGTTGTTGTGAGGATAAAATGGAGAGGAAGAGGTTCATGTACAACACCTTTGGCTTCTTGGAGGAAATGGTGGAATATAAATGAGGCAAACAAACAAATAAGGCCTGTGGGTTCATTAGCAGGGCAGAAATGGGAGGTGAAGGAATGTTTAAGCCCATCCTGTCTTCTGATTCTCCCCTGCAAATGCCCTTCTGACCCCCTGCATTCACGTCAATCAGCAGCCACAAGATTGGGAAACACATATTTTCCTGTCTAACATGTTGTTCTGCCCCTACTGCTCAGGCTCAGTAAGGTCTCAGCCATGTGCCATGCCCTTCCTTCCAGCGTTCCAAACATTTTATCCCATTGATTCAAAATTCCATCCTACTTCAGTGACTGGAGTCTGGCCAACATATCATCCTAATCCATTCCAGTGAGCCATGGTGGAAATTGCTGACATGCTTCAGACTGGCAGTCTAATTAAAATATATGTGCTAGATTCACATCTTGTGTAAATAAAGTGTGTCATTGAAGTCACCAGTTGGCCATTCACCAGTAATAGCATCAAGCCTAAGCCTAAGCAAAAGAGCAGGGTTTGGCCACAAGCCATGCAACTGATTGCTTCTCTGAATGTTGGAGAGCCACAAAATTAAAACTGAAATATTCTATTAATTGATTCAGGATGGTTCTTTCCCAGCAATTATAGCAGAGATGGCACTGTCAATACAATTTGCTCTCAGTTGTCAGTACATTTTCAAGTAGAATAGGTTCAGGTGCACATAGGATAATGACTGGCTTGCATGAATAAGTAAAATTTTGTCCAAAAAGAGAGAGACAAATCCTCTGGACATAGAACCACCAGAAGAAAATAATAAATGAAAGATCTGATTTTATGTATGTATGTGTGTATTCTCTCTCTCTCTCTCTTTGTGTGTGTGTGTATAATCTGTTGATCAGCTTGAAATGTTACTTTACTGAATGATATGTGAAAAGTTTGCCTCCCATTGATAGATGCTACATGTGAAATATGAAAGCTCTGTGCATGACACATGATTTGTGATAGCTATGTGACAAAACTGAGGGATGATATCTTGGGTGTGCAGTCATCAAACTACTCACTCTAAAAATATGTCTACTTATCTTAGTAAGGCCAAATCAGAATAGATGTCTTGGTTATGCCATTCCTGTATTCATTGTGATACCATCAGCAACTGTGAAGTTGTTCACACTATCCATCTTCTCAGCAGACCAGGTTGAGTGGGACGTAAGGAGGTCCATTAGTCATAGAGCTAAGATTGCGTTTTCAGTGCCACCTTTTCTTTTCTGGCACAGCTGCTATGTTTTTGGCAGCTGTGCAACAGGCAGATATTTAGCGATGTTTCCAAATACAGGAATGCTTAGAACTTAAGACTGTAGTTAACCCACTCAAATCAGTGGTTTTACCAGTGGCGCATGATTTCAGGGAGGGTCGAGGGCTGGAATGTTTTAGAAGCAAGGAGGTTCTTACCATGGCAGTCACAGTTTCCTCTCATTCTTTTATTTCTTTAAACTGTTGTAAAGCTTCTGCATTTGTTTGTGGCTTCGGTGGTGTAGCAGAAGTGTAGGTCTGGCCAGAGGGCCCCAAGAATAATGTTTGCATCATTCCCAGTGCACTCTGAGGAGGAAACATGGCCATGGCACCTGGAACTCCTCCTCCTCCCATCACCAAAGTCACCATGGAATCTTGCCATGGTAAGCACCCATTCCCCCCAAAAAAAACCATGTTGGGGGTCAGAAATAACATCCCAAAATGGTCACCTCCAAATGGATAGTGAATTTGGAATGGCCATTTTGTTTCTCCCCTAAGAAATGGGAGAAAGAAGCTTTGCCTGCTGAATTTTGACTGGCCACCCAGCTTTGCAAAGAACAGGAAGCCTACTAGAAAAAGTATCTAGTGACAACCCTGGCTCACTTGTAATTTAAAGAGGCACCACTCATTCCTTTGCACACTTTTATGCTATAAAAATGGTTTAGAGACTTCCATGTGGTCTAAAGACCGGAAATAATGTAGTACATGTATAGTATCCAAGATACCCTGAGTGATTACCAGGCAAGTCTGTAAATGGGCATTTCTACATATGTTCCTCAAAATGGCAAATATGCTGTATATTCCAATATGGTCAAAGTACTTCTACATAGGCATGGGTGATCACCTGCTTGATTGTCCCCCAAAATCAAGTGGGCTGTTTGAGTTTTCAAGTCAAACATTCAAAAAAACTGAAGTTGAATATTTAAAAATAAAAACCTCAGTCTCTGGCTGCAAAGCTCTATGAAGCCCAGGAGATGACTGAGGAGGTGGCTGTCATTGACAGCAACAGATGAAGGAGATGGCCATGAGCTACCCTTGGGCAGGGCAAGCTCCCCCCACCAAATGCTAATGGTTCAAGCCCTTAAGCTAGAGACCTTTAGAAAGGCTAACCAGGAAGAAAATGGGGTCCAGTAAGTTCTGCATGGAATATTTGTGAGATGTGTGACAATATAAGTGCTACCTCGGCTACTCTCTGAATGGGAAAAAATAGTAACATAAAAAAACCTCTTTTGCTGCAGCAAATTTCTATCCACACTTGAAACCATTATTTTTCTAATACACTATGTGGGAGTCGAGAATAGGAAAGGAAGGCAAGAGAAAAACACGTAATGAGTCATTTCAATCGTAATAGCCAGTTCCATTTTACCGACTATAATTCACACACCTGTTAATTTGCTGAGGTAGGTCTTTCCATTTTCTATCTCCATCTTGCCCTTCTTGAATTCTCCTTGTCTCCTCCTCTTACTTAATTTAAATCCTGTCTATGCTGCTGGTTTGTATTTCCCTTCATGTTTCAGAGAACATATAATCGATAGCATACCCCCCCCATTAGTTTTATGTCAAAAATTTTGCGAACAAGAAGTTCATTGAATATTGCATTTTGAAAGCACGGTTTGTTGCCTGAGGTATTTTGCAGGCTGATATCCAGGAAAGAAAACACAGTTAAAATGAACTAACGATGGAAACCTTTCATTTAGAAAATCCATTTGTTCAATTCGCATGTCGAAAACATGAACGGAGAGAGATGTTTCGTTGATAGCTTTGCCCTCCTGTAGTAAAGAGTGGGAAAAACTCAATTCTGAACTCACACATACACACAAACACACACACACTGCTGAAACTTGGCTAATTACTTCAGAGGTATACAGCCAAGCAGGTGTTTTGCTCAATGTAAATGTGTGCAATCTATGATGGCATTCATGTTGTGCTCACACTGTCAACAAATGTTGATCTTTTCAGGGTGAAACTACATGTTGCAACTAACTTCTATACCATGTACTGAAAATCTGGCTGCTGTGTTCTCTTTGCAATGCCCATCCCACCATCCCACTGCCAACACTGCCACCTTTTTTTTTACCCCCTCAGATGGGGATCCAGTCATCTGCTTCCATTGATCTGGACTGGAACCTGGGCTATGGAAGTTGAGAAAAGCAGTAGTTAGGGAGAGGATTCAACACACATGTGCCTTCCTTGACCACCACTTCATTGCAAATTGCCCCCTCCTGGCATTGCTTTGCAGAGATGAGCTGCAAAGTTTCAATTTAATTCAACTTGGTGGGTACGGTAGCAAAACAGGCCTGCCTGCTTCTGTATCTCCACCTATGCCAATGGTGGCAGTCCTCCCAGGATGGCAGCCACCATTTGTACCCCACAATTCCCATGGAATGATACCATATCATCACCCAGCATATAATTCCAAGGAGAATTGTGGGTAAAAAAAGATGATGGCCTCCCTTTTTTTTACCCATAATTCTACTTACCCATAATTATTTACATAATTCTACTTTGAGGCAAACCGAGGGCTGCCTTAAAAACAAAGGAAACCTTACTTTTGAAGAACACGTAATAGCTGCTTAAAGTGCTTGTTTGAAAGCATGACTGCTGCTGTGTGTTGAAAATGCCATGGAGCATTTCCTGATGCCATGGGGATCACAGGGTCAGCCATTATTTTACCTGGGCTGGGAGGTATGGTATGTCATCACATCACTCCCAAGAGTGTTTGTGGCCCCATTTTCAAAGTGTGTGGCACTAGTCACTTAGAGTGTATTTTTTAAAAAGGTAACCTTTAGACCACCTTGTAATGTTTCTTGTGGAACAGAATCCAAAGTGAAACATTGTACCAATCCACACATCAGTCTGGATGCAGACCTCACTAATTCTTTAACCATCCCTAATTTCAAGCAAACAAGTGTAGGATTGGGCCATCTGGTTATCCAGCCCAATTTGGAGTCAAGCTGAGGAGAGTTTACCTTTCACTAATTTCTTGAAACTTTCCCTACCAGACTATTCTGTGACCTGTCACTTCTCAAAGGCTTTTTATTTCCTGCCAAAATACCACCACCTTCAGGTAAAAACACACACATATTAATTGGATCCAGAGGAGAAAGAAAATAGTTTTGAGCTCTGTGGCATCGACGTAATATTCTTAAATGCTCTCTCTCTACCTCTCTCTTTTTTAGGACACAAAACGCTGCTTTTACTTCTCTCAAACACTACTGTACAACTGTTCAATTTTAACATAACATTCAAACGTATTTTCAACTGTAGCACAAAAGAACACAGTGGTATGAACTGAGTTTTCCCTAATTCATTTTTTATAATAGAAAGTAAGCCATTGTAATCACGCACTTTGAAATTGTTTCTTCAAAGGGTGCAAGAGATCTAATAAACTCTCTTTTTTTCAAAACCTGTAGGAGGCCTTATACATTATACATTCATTGCCAGTGCATAAGACCCGTGCATCACAGTTGATAAAATGGATCAGTGAATGTTAACCTCTTTAGCAGCTGGACCTGCACTTTTACTGTGGAGAAGGACATCTCATCCTTCTCCATCTTTTGAAATCACTTGAAGAAATTTTTATTTTCTTGATGCTTGTCAAGAACCCCCTGGTGGTTACCCATAGTGTATAATTCATATTATTATTGTTATTTTCTTTGTTTTTCTGATAACATAATGCTCACTCAGGTAGGGATCTGATAATATTTCAAGCTTCATTCAAGTGTCAGCTATTGGGTGGTATAGAATTGAAATGAAATAAATAAATAAGGAGGGTCATTTTCTGGCAATATAGGGATTTTCTGGCAATATAGCAAATCTGATGAATGACAAGTGAGAGATGATTGCATTTTATGGTGGGACATGTCCTATTTCAATTACTGCACATTGAATTTGGGGCTGTTCTATAGTTGGGAACTATAGTTAGTACAAAATATGGCAGCCAGATTAATAAATGGGACCAGGTATTTGAACCACATTTGGGCCATTTGAAAACAACTGCACTGGCCCCAGTCTACTTCGAAACCCAATCCAAGCTCCTGGTGTTAACTGTTAAAGCCCTAAATAGCTTAGGACCAGGTTACCTTAAGGACCATCTTCTCCCACATCTTCACCAGTTAACATCTTCAGAATCCTTTTTAGAATGTAAGAATATGAGAAGAGCCATGCTGGACCAGACCAAGGTTCTATCTAGTTCAGCATTCTGTTAACTCAGTGGCCAACCAGCTACCCATGGAAAACCCACAAGCAGGACATGAGTGCAGCAGCACCCTCCTGCCCAAGGTTTCCCAGCAGCAGGTGCACATAAGCATACTGCCTCTGACAGTGGAGGTAGCATATAGCCATCAGGACTAGTAACTACTGATAACCTTTTCCTCCATGTATTTGTCTAACCCCCCTTTAAAGCCATCCAAATTGGTGGCCATCATCATAGAATAGTAGTAGGGTTGGAAGGGGCCTATAAGACTATCGAGTCCAACCCTCATCATTATATCATGTGGTAGCAAAACTTCAGCAAGGTGGAGACCAATGAGAGAGCCTTTTCTCAGTGCTTCAGTGTTAGAACTCTCTCCACAAGGAGGAGAGAATGCCCCTGGAACAATGCTCATAGGGGCAGCCATCTTCCCCCCCCCCATGCTGAGCCCCTGGGAATGCTGCTACATCATCACACAGCATCATTCCCAGAGGGCATTATGAACCAGTAGCCGGCTGCCAAGCAGAGCAGCTTGGCTTTATTGCCTTTTAAAAACTGCAGAGCTTTGATAATTGGCCTGTTGATCATTTCACCAAATTTTTCCAGGGGAGAAGACATTCCCAAATAGATGCTTGGGGGTGGGACTCATGTAGAAGAGCTTCTTTCTTTCCTAAGGATTGGGGGGAGGGGATTTTTGTTTGTTTTGCTGCCCCTGTAAGTGACAAATGTTGCAACTGTGCTGGCAGATGCCACCATTTTGCACCCTAGCATCATTCTGGGGCATTGTGTGTGCATGTGTCTGGGCGGGACATTTGAACATATGCCCACCTCTCCCAACTCCCTGAATGCATCAAAACTAGGTTATTATGGAACTCTGGCATAGCCCTAATTACTACATAGCTGTGGGTTAAGCTCCCATAGTGACGCTGTGTCTCCAATTTCAGTGGGGCTGTGAATCCACTCTGGGTTTCAGTCAGAACCAACCAGAATTCCAAAGGAGCTATCCAAGGTGCTGAACCTATTTTTTCACAGCCCCACCAGAATTGGAGCCACCAGCCTCCACTGAGCTCATGGCATGCATCCTCCTCAAGCCTAATGCTCTAGGATGTTACACAAGCTCTTAGAGAATCAAAACAGCCAAACAGACCAAGCCACAGGATCTCCCTCAAGTTTTTCATCTGACAGCTTCAACATTCCATGGTTCACTTGCCCTCATCCACTTAATTGGTATCGGCCTACACACTTTGTCTGACTTACATTTCCATTCAACCCTTTTTTTCCTCCTCCAGGGGAGAAGTGAGAACTGCCTATAGACAACCATGGCTTTCAGTGTGAACCCAGAGAGGTTCCTTCTCCTGTTGGTAAATAGAGTTATTCTTGAATTTTCTTATCTGTGTCCTGAACATTCCATAGATCCTGGAAGCTCACAGGTCTTGGAAAACCTTCATGTCATTTAGGGTATTTTTACAGAAATATATTTTATTCTTAAAAACAAAACAAAACATGTATACCTAGGGAGTTCCCTGCCTATGTAGAAACTATTTCCTTATTTTTGGATAGCCCTGTCTCATTTCCAATCGACCATCCAAGTTCACTATTAAAGGGAATTATAGCCTTTCCATGGTGGCGTTTGGATGATGTGTTCTGAACTTAGTCAGGAATGTGCAGGTTAATATATCACGTTCATTCAAATTAGCATGCGACTACTTAATTATACCCATGGAATAAGTTAGCACTGGGACTGCCCAGGTGTTAATTGCATTTGTTTTATTCTCAGCTGTAAGATCAGTTTTCAATATTTAAAGGCATCTCTGTCTACAGAGATACCAAGTAAGGGTACTATGAGAGTTGTAAAGCTTGAGTGGGCTATCCAGTTCTTCTGACTGCTCCCAAGGTTCTTGTAGGTAGAATTATTATCAAGTGTAAGTAACATATTAGTGGTTACCAGGTGTTCCTGTTGTGAAGGATCCCTCTCCTTTTATCTTTAATTATGTGGAAAGTCGCACATTTTTCATGGTGAAATGACATTTTTATATGTTCACTGAACATTTTTGTGGCTGTTATGAGGCTGTTGAGTCTAGCTGAAGATTCAGCGAATAATTTTATGTTCTCCATATATAAAAGGTATGTAATTCTCATTCTTTCTCTGCTTTTTTGTCGTTGGTCATTAGCCAGAGATAAATACTTTTAATAGAGCTCAGAGTGGCACAGAAACTAGACAGAACCATATTGGGTTTAGGAGCTCCCCTGACAAGAGCCCATCTTCATCTGAATATTCAATATTGTCTATCTTGATGTTATCCAGTTTTATATTGATTTTCCCATTTGCTATTCCAGCAGCACTATAACAAGGGGATTCAATTTGTACTCTTTAAATTCTTGAAGTACCTGGAAGAGTGGCACAACATCAGAGGCCTGCAGCAGTCAATACTACTGAGAAATTATATTGCTTGAGGGTGCGTTATTGAAATATACTGTGAAATAATTAATCCAAACTATGTACCACCCTCTGGTGGTAAAGGACAGAATTCTTTTTAACATTTCCTTTTTGGTAGGATTCTCACAGTCATATAGGCACAGTGCATCTAGTATGGTTAGACAGATGCTTGGGGCTGTTGATTATTTATATTATTTAAGGTGCAACCTTATGCATGTTTAGACAGAAAAAATGCATGAAAAAAGGGAGCGGTAGGCCTTTTTTCTGTCTAAATATGCATAGGATTGTGCCCTTATTTACTTATTTTAGGGATTTATTTCCTACACTTCAACAAGTTGCTCCAGTAGGAATTAGAATGGAAGTACAGTTCTTATGCCTTTTTTAGTTACAATGCCAGCAAGTTTAAGGATGGGATTTGACCACTGACTGGAATACTATGCTTTCCAATGGTCCCAATTTCTAGCGTGGCACTAGCTTTCCATTCTGTATCAGGATGGGTCAATCCTACAGCACTGGCTTCAATCACCATTGTTCAGTGCACCTGTGGCATGGCACAGTAATGGGTTGGAGGGAGATACAGGATTGTATCTAGAGATCCAATAAGTAAAGATCCACTTACAGAACAATCCGGCTAACTGAATTGGGGAGGCAATTTTTCCTGATTTATCCTTCTCTTTGCAGCTCCTTGTGCTGCCTGAAAATCTGATCTAAAGGGCTCAGGGACCTTCTAAAACATGGGAAGGGGGGGGGACAAGGTTTAAGGGGAATCTAGAATTTGCACACACAAAAATCACCTCCCCACATCTTCTGCCAGCAGGATCACAGGTTCTTCCACAAACAGAAGAATCCCTTCCATTTTCACAGGGGCAGCTTGGGATCCAAGCCCTAATGGGAAGAGGCTGGAGGCAGAAGAACTTTTAGGACCCAATATCATCACTGTCTTATAGTAAGTAGTTCTAACGGGGGTGAGGGTGGAACTGACACGTATAGGATCAAATTGCCTTAGGGTACAATCCTATCA
This sequence comes from Heloderma suspectum, assembly GCF_057233095.1. Lineage (NCBI taxonomy): Eukaryota > Metazoa > Chordata > Lepidosauria > Squamata > Helodermatidae > Heloderma > Heloderma suspectum. The sequence continues at coordinate 149,639,103 of NC_139458.1, forward strand.
GGATAGGCAGCTGCCTCCAAACTCAGAGGCGACCGCCTATCCAATGCAGAGCAGGAGAAGCGCGGAGGGAATCACCCCCTCTTTGCTTCAGCAGCCCTGCATTCATTGCTAGACAGATGATTTTGGCTGTCTAGCCACAGAAAGTTGGAGCAGGGGGGCAGATGCCCGACGACACATAGCAAGGATTGGAATGGCCCTTCCGCCCTCACTGCCCTGGCACGCCCCAAAGAATGCCCCCGATTTCATCACTCCGCACTCCTTTTCCAAGTGTGGAGCACAGGGCTGTTCTGCACTGCCTACAAGACAGTAGGGGGAGTGGAGGTCGGTTCCCAGGAACCTATCCTTTGGCCATCTAGCCACTGACTAGCGGCCATACGATCGTGCCCTTAATCAGATAAGAAATGGATAAAAAAGATACCCAGGTCACCTAGTCTAAACCTTCATATTGGAGGGCTGTCATAACCAAACATTCTATGATACAAACAGAAATCAATAGAAACAAATTATATGCTTGGAATAAAGCCCAAAGGAAGTAGATATAATATTGAGATATTATATAATAATATTAATAATATTGCAACCTTCAGGATGTATGTCTGGCATCTCACCAGTGATTATCCCTGGTGATTGCAATCCACTCCTTGGCCCTGCATGGAGAGCAGGTTGCTTGTGAAGGAAGGTCCCCTCAAGTTCTAAAAGACTCCAGAGTCAGGTATCAAGTACCATCAATGCTAACAACCAAAGAATCATAGAATAGTAGGGTTGGAAGGGGCCTATAAGACCATTGACATCACTTCCTGGCATATGGAAGGGGAAGAAATGGAAGCAGTGAGTGACAGTTTTTATTTTCTTGGGCTCCAAGATCACCGCAGATGGTGACTGTAGCCATGAAATTAAAAGAGGCTTGCTCCTTGGGAGGAAAGCTATGGCAAACCTAGACAGCATCATAAGAAGCAGAGACATCACCTTGCCAACAAAGGTCCATCTAATCAAAGCTATGGTTTTCCCAGTAGTAACGTATGGCTGTGAGAGCTGGACTATAAGGAAGGCTGAGCGCCAAAGAATTGATGCTTTCGAACTGTGGTGCTAGAGACGACTCTTACAAGTCCCCTGGACTGCAAGGAGTTCAAATCAGTCAATCCTAAAGAAAATCAACCCTGAGTGCTCATTGGAAGGACAGATACTGAAGCTGAAGCTCAAATATTTTGGCCACCTAATGCGAAGAGAAAACTCTCTGGAAAAGACTCTGATGCTGGGAAAGACTGAAGGCAAAAGGAGAAGGGGATGGCAGAGGATGAGATGGCTAGATAGCATCACTGATGCAATGAATATGGACTTGAGCATGCTCCGGGAGAGAGTGCAGGACAGGAAGTCCTGGCATGCTATGGTCCATGGGGTCACGAAGAGTCAGACATGACAGAATGACTGAACAACAACAACAAATAAGACCATTGAATCCAACCCCCTGCTCAGTGCAGGAATCCAAGTCAGAGCATCCCTGACAAATGGCTGTCCAGCCTTGTCTTGAATGCCTCCAGTGTGGGAGAGCCCACCCCCTCCCTAGGTAATTGGTTACATTGTCATATTGCTCTAACAGCAGGAAGGTTTTCCTGATGTTCAGCTGGAATCTGACTTCCTGTAACTTGAGTCCTGTATTCCATGTCCTGCACTCTGGCATGATCGAGAAGAGATCCTGGCCTTCCTCTCTGTGACAGCCTTTCAAGTCCTTGAAGAGCGCTTTCCTATCTCCCCTCAGTCTTCTCTTCTCAAGGCTAAACATGCCCAGTTCTTTCAGTCTCTCCTCATAGGGCGTTGTTCCAGTCCCCTGATCATCTTTGTAGCCCTCCTCTGAACCTTTTCCAGTTTGTCTGCATCCTTCTTAGTGTGGTGTCGAGAAATGGACACAGTACTCAAGATGAGGCCTAGCCAGTGCTGAGGGCTAACCAGTGCTGAGTTCCAGTCTTTTCCTAATACTAATAGCAGGTAGAGGATTTTTGTTTAGAGTCACATCTGGTTTGTCCCTTAGCATCACTCCCAAAGTCTACAGAGTATGTGTAGATCATGCTGGAACTCTTGTGACAATTGGTTTTACTTAGCTGTTGGAGAATGTTATGTTTTACATTACATCGGTCTGCTCCAAAGGAACTGACTCAATAAATGTATTATCAGATTTCACTGTCTCTTCACTCCTTTTGTTCCTAAGCTTCAGACAGTGTATAATATTGATCTCTGTACTTATAGCATCTAAAAATAGTAATGAGCAGGCTATTTCCTTTGGCACCACAGCTGCCCGCTACTCTTACACTAGCATCCTATTGATGAAATGACCATTTATTTTTAGTTTTCATTCTTGCTTCAAATTTCAAAGTTGTTGGAGACCAGTTTTCTTTTTGATGTAATTTCCCCCATCTTTTGGTTCCCTCTTTCATCCTTTTTGTCAACCACTAGTCACTGACATTCCTATTATTTTACAAAGTTTAAAATGCAAATACTTGACTGACTTTTTTCTTAGGCCTCTGCACCAATTTGGTTTCAAAGCATGGCAGCCATTTCCTATACTATCCGCCATTGTGTGTCACAAGCCTAAGACTGTGAGCTCCCCTTGCTGGTGATGAATGGACTTGTCTACAGTGCCCCTGATGGTCATGGGAGACATTGCATGGGAGTAAGCCATTTGCCTATCCTGCATGGCCATAAATAGCAACACAATGCATTTCAATGGGATTCTTGAACTACACCTGTCATACTTTGAATACCCCACATCCACCGTGCCACCTGAAACTCCTATCCCTAAAAGGGGAGGTGTTGATGCTGGAGGGCTGGTGTATGGGGAGTTTGGGGATCAATCTTTTTACCTCACTCTCCTCTAGGTGTAGTTCAAGAATCCCATTGAAATTCATTGTGTTGCTATGTATGGCCATGCAGGATATGCAAATCGCTTAGTGCCATGCAGTGTCTGCCATGACCACCAGGGGCACTATAGGCAAGCTCCATTCATCACCAGCAGGGGGAGCTCACAGGCTAAGGCCTGTGACACAAAATGGTGGATAGTACACGAAATGGCCGCCATGCTTCAGACTTCCAAATTAGTGATGTACGAATGTTATGAAATCCATTCCATTTCTTTTTCATAGCTTGTTAGGGATCTTTCGTTCCGTCACCTGCAGTGATTTGAGAAAGTGTATTGAATCTGGTCCATGTTTTCCGGTTGGCCATTTGCAAACTCCGGAGGTTTGCCTATGTCTGCCTCTTTTCAAGGAGGCAAGGAACTCCCATTGAAAGCAAATTGCCTTCTGATTTGGAGGTGACAGACACTGCTTTCCCACCCAAGCAGTAGTGCCTAAAGCAACTTCTTTTAAAAATATCTTAAAAGATGCCAAGCTCTGCCAGATGAATTGCATAAATGGCACAATCCAATGCAAGTTTAGACAGAAAAAAAGTCCTACTACTCACAGCATTCCCCAGCCAGCCATGCTGGCTGAGGAATGCTGGGAGTGGTAGGACTTTTTTTCTGTCTAAACATGCATAGGGTTATGCCCTAAATAGCCCTAAATAGCCAGTGAAAGCCAAACTTTGAAGGCTGAAAAAGAAGACTCCCCCATCCACCCAGGGCATCCACCCAGGGAGCCAATGTGTTGGGAGGTACTCGGTAAAACAAGGGTATGTAAAATCAAAAAAGGGATCCTCATAATTTCATATGATTTTTAAAGGGGAGACCCACAAAACCAGTATCCAATCACAGAGCACATCTGCCTCCACTGACTGAAGTAAAAAAAATATGGATCTTCCACCAGCCTAAAATCCTACATTTAATATGGGGTTTTCTGCTTCCATTTTAAATGCAGGATCACAACTGACTGCCTTTACACACACTCCCCACCTCCCCTCCCCCCCCCTTCTCCTGGTAGCTTAACTTCTGCTGTACTGTTTTCTAGTGGCCCAATCCTGGGCACTTACTTACTTGGGAGTAAGCCACATTGAACTCAATGGGACTTACTTCTGAGTAGACATAAAATCACCCTGTAAGTCTGCAACCCTCAGGTAGCCCCACTGAACTTAATAGGGTGCTCTGAAACAACAGAGGATGTTGCTTCTGAGCTTGGTGGGGTGGGGTATCAGATGTGTCTCCCTTCATTGCAGGGAGGCATTTTACCCTCTTCTCCCTCAACTGAGAAATGCAGAGACAGGTGACGCAATCGGCAGGCACTTGTCTGTATTTGTCTGTTTTCTCATGGCCCCAATCCTTGGCACTTACTTAAGAGTAAGCCACATTCAACTCAATGGGACTTACTTCTGAGTAGATGTAAGATCACCCTGTAAGTCTGCAACCCTCAAGTAAGCCCCATTGAACAACAGAGGATGTTGCTTCTGAGCTTGGTGGAGTGGGGGATTGGATGTGTCTCCCTTCATTGCAGGGAGGCATTATACCCAACTGAGATATGCAGAAGCAGGAGATGCAATCGGCAGGCATTTGTCTGTATTTGTCCCAGCGAAAGGCTAATGGCAACTGCCATTATAGCGGTGTACGAAACCCCACTTACCTGGCTCCGCTGGGTTCCGCTGGGGGGGGAGGCGCTCCGTCCCTCCCCCCGGAATCCTCACTCGGGGGGAGGTGCTCTGCGCCTCACCCAGGAATCCTGGCCTGCCGGCTCCACACCGTGGGGATTCCGCAGAGCCACCAGCCGGCTCCGCCAGCAGCCGGACATCCGGCCGCTGGCTAGCAGGGACACAAATGGTGGTGTCCACTATGCTATTTGCATTCCCCTTATTTTTTCTGTCTTAGTCTACATAAATATTTACGTAGACTAAGACGGCCAAAAATAAGGAACGCAATGGTGGCAGCCGTAGCTGCTGCCATTTGCGTACGCGTTTTTTTTAAAACCCAGACATGATAGGCTATGTAAGTCTGTGGTGGAATGGCCTCCCACCTGCCACCCCCCCAAATCCCCCCCCCCAGGATGGGACACCTACCTGGCGGTGGATGTGGTGGCGGCGGCGGATACGGCAGCGAATGCGGTGGTGGCAGCTTGTCTCCCGGCTGCTGATGGGCTGCTGCGGCCGCAAATGGCAGCCGTCATTTTGGCCACCATTTGCGTGGCTGCCTTTTGCAATGATAGGCTACATAAATAGTTACATAGCCTATCAAGGCAAAGAGCACAGGTGCAAATGGTGGCCGCTACGCCATTTGCGCCCCTGCTCTTTGCCGTGATAGGCTATGTAAGTTTTTACGTAGCCTGTCACGGCAAAAGGCAGCCACGCAAATGGCGTAGTGGCCGCCATTTGCTTCCCTGCCTTTTGCCATGATAGGCTATGTACATAAATACTTACGTAGCCTATCATGGCTTGGCAGGGATGCAAATGGCGGCTGGCATAGCGGCTGCCATTTGCGGCTGCAGCAGCCTGGCAGTGGCTGGAATCCAGCTGCGGGCAGCCCCGGCCGGCGGCTCCGCAGAGTCACCATGGAGCAGATCTGGCCAGAGAGGATTCCAGGGGGAGGGATGGAGCACCTCCCCCTGACCGCAGACGCCCCGGATCGGAACGGTAAGTACATTTCGTACATCCCTACATTTCAGTCCATAGTGGAATTCTCTGACATCCCTATTCAAAATCCGAATTGGTGCACAGGCCTACTTTTTATCCATTCACTGACTTTTCCATATGTGAGCACATCAGTTTCTTTTGGGCTTCAGTATAAGAGAAAATTTCTCTTGTTCACTGTCAGCACTTCAGATGTTAATTTTGTGCTTAGGCTCCAATGCCTGAATACAATGACAAACTCATTGTATGAATTATGTAAATCTGCCCAACAGTGAAATTCTATGCACCTTTACTTGGAAGAAAGTTCCACTGTGTGTGTTTGGGAATGCAACAACTATATTTGCAAGTAATTTGATGAGAATTCCATTCCTCCCATGCAACCCAAATGGGTTAGGGCAGAGATGGCATCGCATCCAGCCCCTGGATGGAGAAAGATGCACACTGTGTCCAAATGCCAACTGGAGGGGAGGTTAACTGTAGGTATTTGAACCTGTGTTGTCCCAGCCAGCCCTCTTTCATTACTATCTTATCATTCCTAAGTCTCACAGCATTGAATAGCAGGTTGAATAAGGGCTGACTGGGAATTTTTTGATTGTCCATCAGACTGGCCACAAAGGAATTACTCCTCACTGTGCAAATGGGGTTGGGGTGGGGGTGGGAGAGAGATTAGGAATGGACAAATGAGCAGTATTCAAGATCACTAGGATTCTCCAAACTTCATCTCACTGCTCATCTTGTGCCTGATTCCTATTTGCATTTGCGATCGCTGCTTGCTCTGTGCAAATGGAAAACTTGTGCAAATTGAGTATCAAATGGAATGGGAGATTTGTGCAAATTTCCCCCATAGACTAAAGCAGGATTAATTCAGTATACAGGGAAAATGTTGTAAACTGGGAAAGTTGTGCAAATTGAACACAAGCACATGTCCAGCAATTTGAGAACATTTTCGGTGGACATGCACTCGTGCTCACATTCAGGTCTTCAAACAGGGCATGCTCACATGTTTTGCAAGCAAAAATGAAATTCTCATACATACATCCCTAGGGGAGATTGGTAAGGAGTACCTGGCAGCAGTTGTATAAATATGTTGGTCAATCACTCAAAACAGCAGGGCTATGTGTGAAAGTAACAGATACAAGGAAGACCATGGATGAGTACTCTGAGGCACCATGAGGCTGATGTGGTTCCTTACTCCTAAGGGGTTAAACAGTGGGTATTTCAGCACGTGCGGCTCAAAAATTTGCTACTTAGGGCTTTAGGACTTAGGAGAGGAGGGAACGAAGCCTTTTGATACTAATTTGCCTCATAAAACTAGAGCTTTTTATGAGGCATAAAAAAAAGCACAAAAAGCTTGGGGGGTATCTCAGGAAGCCCCCCCCCCCCAAAAAAAATCCTGAAGAGGTGTGGCCTGATGGGAAGGAGATACGAGGCACACTACCTCCAACACAGGGATGGACAGCCTCACCCTAACAAGGCAGAGATAGTTGTGTGGCAGATCCTGCATTAGGACTGTATCCCACACGATCGTAGAATTCATTGCACTCCTTTTGTCATGTTAAAGTTTAAATAATGGTGTGGTGGTCCTAGTTTATCTCAAAAGGAGTGTCTCATCTCTTTCTTCTGGGTGTGGGCGTAATTGCTGTGACATTTACACATGTGCCCTTCATATCTGAGGCAGTGCTTGAATTACAGGAGGATCAGAGGCAGCCATCTCATCCCATACCTTTTGTAGCGGCCCTCTTATCTGCTGAACTACTGGAAGTACAAGCTGGGTTTCAAAGAGGCAGAGAAACTAGAGATCAAATCACCAACTTTTGCTGGATCATGGAGAAAGCAAGAGAATTCCAGAAAAACGTCTATTTCTGCTTCATTGACTATGCTAAAGCCTTTGATTGTGTGGATCACAACGAACTGTGGCAAATTCTGAAAGAGATGGGAGTACCAGACCACCTTACCTGTCTCCTGAGAAACCTGTACGAGGGTCAAGAAGCAACAGTAAGAACCAGGCATGGAACAACCAATTGGTTCAAAATTGGAAAAGAAGTACGACAAGGCTGCATATTGTTGCCCTGCTTATTTAACTTATATGCAGAGTACATCATGAGAAACGCCGGGTTGGATGAATCACAGGTTGGAATTAAGATTGCCGGGAGAATTATCAACAGCCTCAGATACGCAGATGATACCACCCTAATGGCAGAAAGCGAAGAGGATTTAAAGAGCCTCTTGTTGAGGGTGAAAGAGGAGAGTGCAAAAGCTGGTTTGAAACTCAACATTAAAAAAATGAAGATCATGGCATCTGGCCCCATCACTTCCTGGCATATGGAAGGGGAAGAAATGGAAGCAGTGTGACAGATTTTATTTTCTTGGGCTCCAAGATCACCACAGACGGTGACTGTAGCCATGACATTAAAAGACGCTTGCTCCTTGGGAGGAAAGCTATGGCAAACCTAGACAGCATAGTAAGAAGCAGAGACATCACCTTGCTGACAAAGGTCCATCTAATCAAAGCTATGTTTTTCCCAGTATTAACGTATGGCTGTGAGAGCTGGACTATAAGGAAGGCTGAGCGTTGAAGAATTGATGCTTTCGAACTGTGGTGCTGGCGAAGACTCTTACGAGTCCCCTGGACTGCAAGGAGGTCAAATCAGTCCATCCTAAAGGAAATCAACCCTGATTGCTCATTGGAAGGACAGATCCTGAAGCTGAAGCTCAAATATTTTGGCCACCTAATGTGAAGAGAAAACTCTCTGGAAAAGACCCTGATGCTGAGAAAGACTGAAGGCAAAAGGAGAAGGGGACAGCAGAGGATGAGATGGCTAGATAGCATCACTGATGCAATGAATATGGACTTGAGCACGCTCTGGGAGAGAGCGCAGGACAGGAAGGCCTGGCGTGCTATGGTCCATGGGGTCACGAAGAGTCAGACACGACTGAACAACTGAACAACAAATTGCTAGGGATGGTGAAGAAATCCGCCATGGACTCCAGTGAGGCCGGATTCTTTAGAATCCGCCCCCCGGGGTCTGTGGCAGAACGGACTGCTCCCCTCCTGCCACCCTGCGAAGTCCAGTAGGGATGGACCGTACCTGGCACCGGCTGGTCCAGGTCCATCCGCTGCCATCCACAGCCATCCGATGCTGGGCTGCAGACGCAAATGGCGTCCGGCGTAGCAGACACCATTTGTGTCCCTGCCCTTGGCCGTGATAGGCTACATAAATATTTACATAGCCTACCACGGCAAAGAGCAGGGATGCAAATGGCATAGCAGACGCCATTTGCATCCCTGCTTTTTGCTGTAATAGGCTACATAAATATTTATGTAGCCTATCACATCCAAGGGCAGGGACGCAAATGGCGTCCACTACACCGGACACCATTTGCGTGGCAGCGGACGGAAGTCCGGCTGCAGACAGGCTCAGCCAGTGGGGAAGGATTCTGGGGGGAGGGACAGATCGCCTCCCCCCCAGCGGATGCCCTGGACCGGACAGGTGAGTGGGGTTTGTACACCCCTAGCTATTGCGCAAGGGCATGATTTGGATAAAATTGGAAGGAATCAGAATGTGGGGATCATAGATTTCATTGCGGCCATCCCATTTTTTCATCAGTTCCATGATTTACTTATTTTTAAAGTCCATGTCAAAATCTGTATTTATTTTGTGCACATTTCTCCTGATGTACTCATTTTTATATGCAATTTTGCACAATATTAGGGATGTACGGACTCTGTAAAATCCGTTCCATCTGTGTTTTGCAGATTGTCAGGTGCCTTTTGTTCCGTCATCCTCCCACAGATGGATGTGATTTTTTTTTGGTCATGTGGAAAAATACGCAAATAATTACGTAAATATTTATGCAAGTATTTACATAATTTACCTCAGCATGTAATACTTATTGTATTGTCCCCCATTCCATTCAATGTTTCCTCAGCAGAAACATATGTATTTTTCTACAGATTTATATGCATAAATTTGGGGAAAGTAAAAAAATCATCTGAAAGTCCACGGACTCCACGCGGCCTGAGGGGGGCACTCTGCAGCAGATTCCACAGGTTGGATTCTTAGAAATCTAATTTTAATCTGTCTCAAATTTCCTCAGCAACCATACTACACAATACACAGTTTGTGCAAGCATTTTCCCTCAACTTAAAGCATTTTTGTGTAATTTTCACTCTTATACACATATTTGTGCACACCTTCTGACATAAATAAAGAGATAGATCTTTTTAATCAGAAAGTGCACCACAAAATTCAAAGAAGTGTGAATACTGATGGATACCATTGTCTTAAGTTTACATATTGGTTCAGGAAATGCAAATTGCATATCTCCTCATAAAAATGTGAACTGAACAAATTTTCCCCCATCCCTAGCTGTGAGAGCTGTTCTCCGACCTATTCCCCTTTACACTCTTCAGGGATCTGCCCCAGTCACTTAAAATAGCAAGAATTTTTGTTTCATCTTGCCAAGCCTTTAATAATGATTTTGCCTCATTGCCCACTATAATGCTTATAGCAAGTTTGATGAATTTTTAAATACACTTTGACCTAACATTAAGATGAAACTATCAGACTCCAAAATAGTGGGTCTTGTTGTTCTACTCTTCATTTTCTGCCTTAATGACAAAGTAGAGGTGCTTCAAGTTTCTGTTGGCACTCTCTTTTATCATTACTCAGCAGCCCTTTATACAAGGGGAGCCATTTTGTCTGTTGTGGTTAGCAACATTATTTCACTCTTTTTACTAAGTGGACTGGAATCCCTTTTACTGGCACTTGGAAAGATATCAAATACCAACAAGGATGCATTACCAGGCATACTCCAAAAGCATCTTGGAGTAGCAGGTTTTCTGGAAAAATAGAGAGGAATAGAGGAAAAGAGTGAGACTGGAAGGAAAGACAGAGATTTTGTTTAAATAATTTCTGTGAGTCGAAGAAGTTCACCACCTTAGAATGGTGAACCTCAGAGCTATTTCTATTATTTTAGTGATGGACTTTTATATTCTTGGTGGGTATTCTGTTCTTCATGCAGTGGTCTGGGGACTGTGGATGTATTTTGTCATGGAAGTCTTCTCCTACTACATGAACAGAAAAAATAGGCTTTATAGTAAAGTTGGCATTGACTGATTGAGCAGGGAGTTGGACTCAATGGCCTTGTAGGCCCTTTCCAACCTTACTATTCTATGATTCTGTGATTCTATGAACTCCTAGCTGGAAGCACATGTATTGGTTGGAGCACAGACACAACATTCAAAACCCAAAGACACATGTAGAAATATAAACTATAATATCTCTGTTTGAAAACATTTTTGTTTCATAGAATTGTTGAATTATAGAGTTGGTGGGATGTCTGGTAGGCCATCTAGTCCAACCCCCTGTTTGATGCAGAAAATCCAGAGCCAGAAGACCTCCAGCAGGAGAGATCCTTCCTCCCTGGTAGGTAATTGCATCCATTGTCAAACTGCTGTTACTGTTAAGAGGTTTATCCTAATATTCAGTTGAAATCTACCTTTATGTAAATTAAGCCCATTAAATCTAGTCTTTCTCTCTGGGTCAAAAAAGGACATGTCTTAGCATTCTGTAATAACTGATGCGCTGTCACATAGAAGAAGGCAAACATGTTCCCCTGCAGTCTCCTCTTCTCCAGGTTAACTTCTTTAAACTGTCTTCATCCCATTCCAATCTTTTTATACCTGATGGACTTATAATTTAGTCCACATTTAACCTATTTGCTAACTAAAATATAATGAGGAACTTTGTTTAGGGCTCTGTGAAGCAGCAGAACTCAAGCTCTCTGAGGTTCTCCGAACTCCACCTTGAAGCTCATTACAAAGCATGTCATATCAGATTGTGAACTTAGGGTTTGTTTATTTTTCACATGAAAATCCATGCATATTTTCATTCACATGTTCCAAAATGTATGCATCAATTTTTTTTTCTGATGTACACCTTTTCTCCCATTGATTAAAGCATGTTTGTGTCCATTTTTTCAAAAGTACACATTCTTTCATACACATTTTTCAAGACTCGTCAGGCAGGATTTCTTCTTGAAATGATCTTGCTGACCTTTTCTAGCTACTGCATTGTTATCAAGATGCTTATGGATTGATATCTTCTCTGGAATCAAACTCAAACTGATTGATATGTAGTTTCCTGATACTCCTTTTTCCTGTTTTTGGAGATTGAAACAAAATTTGTCCATCTCTAATCTTGTGTCATCTCACCTGTTCTCCAGGATTTTTTTTTTAAAAAAGATGATAGACAGAGATTCTGAGAGTACATCGGTCAGTTATTTTAGTACCCTAGGATGCAATTTAATATACAGTCTTGAATATTTAAGGTAGGTAAGTATTTCCAGACCAACTCCTTATCAGTTCTGAACTGCAATTCTGGTTCTATTTATTCAAAATGACTTGCATCTTCCAAGAATTTTTGGATGTTATTTAACATCTTGTATTTTTCTGTGGTTTGATCATATAACCTGCTATGACATACATTTGATTTCCTCACTGAGATTTCTTAAACGGTTTCATTGGCAAGAATGACACTATCCCATACTTCCTGCTTCTCTGTGTGTGAGCTGGTACATATTCTGGACCCTTTAGAAACCTAGTTGGAAGCATCTTCTATGTAGCATTCATTCATTTCAGTGAAAATTGTGCAGGACAAATTCCCAATGGATTCTAAGTTCCATCTTATTAATTAATTAATTAAATCTTGACTTCATCTTACCTCTACTTTCTGGCTCTGATATTGATTTAGCACCAGCCAGCTGCAATACACGAACATTCTGCAGCTCTAATAATGAATAGCAGTGATGGTACATGGTAGCCATTTTTTTCCAGGTACCTTTGAAGGTCAGTGCCCAGGACTGGTAGGTGGGCTTTCTGACTTGCCACAAAGAAAACCTGAAAAATTGTGTGCTACCTCATCCATCCTCACACAGGTAAAACTGAACATTTTGCTTTTGCTAAGTAAGTCCAAAACTCCATGCACCATGAGCAGTAAGCACCACAAATTGGTGGTCATGCATAGCACAACAGCAAATATGTCCCATGGACTGTAGTAGGCCTAAATATGCTAAGTAAAGACTTTGTTGTTGTTGTTGTTCAGTTGTATCTGACTCTTCGTGACCCCATGGACGATAGCACGCCAGGCCTTCCTGTCCTGCGCTCTCTCCCGGAGTGTGCTCAAGTCCATATTCATTGCATCGGTGATGCTATCCAGCCATCTCATCCTCTGCCATGCCCTTCTCCTTTTGCCTTCAGTCTTTCCCAGCATCATCAGGGTCTTTTCCAGTGACTTTTCTCTTAACGTTAGGTGGCCAAAATATTTGAGCTTCAGCTTCAGTATCTGTCCTTTCAATGAGTAGTCAGGGTTGATTTCCTGTAGGATTGACTGATTTGACCTCCTTGCAGTCCAGGGGACTCGTAAGAGTCTCCTCCAGCACTACAGTTTGAAAGCATCGATTGTTCGGCACTCAGCCTTCCTTATAGTCCAGTTCTCACAGCCATACGTTGCTACCGGGAAAACCATAGCTTTGATTATACGAACCTTTGTCAGCAAGTTGATGTCTCTGCTTCTTACTATGCAGTCTATGTTTGCCATAACTTTCCTCCCAAGGAGCAAGCGTCTTTTAATGTCATGGCTACAGTCACCGTCTGCGGTGATCTTAGAGCCCAAAAAAATAAAATCTGTCACACTGCTTCCATTTCTTACCCTTCTATATGGCAGGAAGTGATGGGGCCAGATGCCATGATCTTTGTTTTTTTAATGTTGAGTTTCAAACCAGCTTTTGCACTCTCCACTTGCACCCTCAACAAGAGGCTCTTGAGATCCTCTTTGCTTTTTGCCATTAGGGTGGTATCGTCTGCATATCTGAGGTTGTTGATAATTCTCCCAGCAATCTTAATTCCAACCTGTGATTCATCCAACCCAGCATTTCTCATGATGTACTCTGCATATAAATTAAATAAGCAGGGTGACAATATGCAGCCTTGTCGTACTCCTTTCCCAATTTTGAACCAATCGGTTGTTCCATGTCTGGTTCTTACTGTTGCTTCTTGACCCTCATACAGGTTTCTTGGGAGACAGGTAAGGTGGTCTGGTACTCCCATCTCTTTCAGAATTTGCAACAGATTGTTGTGATCCACACAATCAGGGATGTACGAAAATCACTTACCTGTTCGCGAATTATGTTTATGGTGGGGGAGGCATTCCGTCCCTCCCCCTGGAATCCTGGATGGGGGGAGGCTCTCCGTTCCTCCCCCCCGGAATCCTCCATGGCCGGCTGTGCTCCGCAGCAGCTCCGCGGAGCAGCCGGCCAGGCCCAGCTAGGCCAGAGCCTTCCGCAGCCAGATTTCCGGCCGCGGAGGGCTCTGGGGAAAAAAAATACAAAAAAAACGCGTACGCAAATGGCAGCGCGTACAGCCGCCGCCATTTGCATTCCTTATTTTTGACATCTTAATCTACGTAAATATTTACGTAGACTAAGATGGCGAAAATAAGGGGAACGCAAATAGCGTAGCAGGTGCTATTTGCGTTCCCCTTATTTTCGCCGTCTTAGTCTACGTAATTATTTAGGAAGACTAAGACGGCCCAAAATAAGAAACGCTATGGCTGCTGCCATTTGCGCATGCTTTTTGTTTGTTTTTTACCCAGACGTTTCACGTGTGTGCAAAAAACAAAACAAAACTGCAAATGGTGGCGGCGGCAGCCAGTTGGAAGACCAGCCGCCGCCGCCACCGAAGCCACCTCCGGAGCCGCTACTGCGCGGAAGATCCACCCCAGGTAAGTCTCATCCTGGGGGGATCCGCAGGGGTGGCGGGGGGGTGGCAGGCTGTTCCGCCACAGATTTCGGGGGTCCGAATGCACTGGCATTCAGCCTCCCCAAGATCCGTGGCGGAATTCTCTGCCATCCCTACAATCAAAGGCTTTAGCGTAGTCAATGAAACAGAAATAGATGTTTTTCTGGAATTCTCTTGCTTTCTCCATGATCCAGAGAATGTTGGCGATTTGATCTCTAGTTCCTCTGCCTCTTCAAAACCCAGCTTGTACTTCCGGTAGTTCTCGGTTCACATGCTGCTGAAGCCTAGCTTGTAGGAATTGGAGCATCACCTTGCTGGCATGTGAAATGAGCGCAATTGTATGGTAGTTTGAACACTCTTTGGCGTTGCCCTTCTTTGGAATTGGAATGTAAACTGACCTTTTCCAGTCTTGTGGCCACTGTTGAATGTTCCAAATGTGTTGGCATATTGAGTGCAGCACTTTAACAGCATCATCTTTTAGGATCTTAAATAGCTCAGCTGGAATACTGTCATCTCCGCTAGCTTTGTAGTTAGTAATGCTTCCTAAGGTCCACTTGACTTCACTCTCTAGGATGTCCAGCTCACGTTCAGTGACCGCACTCTCATGGCTATCAGGGACATTAAGAACTTTCCTGTATAGTTCTTCTGTGTATTCTTTCCACCTCTTCTGAATCTCATCTGCTTCTGTGAGGTCCCTGCCTTCTTTGTCCTTTATCTTGCCCATCTTTGCACAAAACGTTCCCTTGAGATCTCTGATTTTCTTGAAGAGATCTCTAGTCTTTCCCATTCCATTGTTTTCTTCCATTTCTTTGTATTGTTCTTTTAAGAAGGCCCTCTTGTCTCACCTTGCTATTCTCTGGAAATCTGCATTCAGTTAGTTATATCTTCCCATTTCTCCCTTGCTTTTCACTTCCCTTCTTTCCTCAGCAGGAAAGAAAGCTCCAGGTCTTGTTTTACTGTATAGAGCTTCTCCATCTTTGGCTGCAAAGGACATAATCAATCTGGTTTTGATACTGACCATCTGGTGATGTCCATGTGTAGAGTCGTCTCTTGTGCTGTTAGAAAAGAGTGTTTGCTATGATCAGCGTGTTCTCTTGGCAAAACTCTATTAGCCTTTGTCCTGCTTCATTTTGTACACCAAGGCCATGCCTGCCTGTTATCCTTGTGATTTCTTGACTTCCTACTTTAGCATTCCAATCCCCTGTGATGAAGAGGACATCTTTTTTTGGTGTTAGTTCTAGAGGGTGCTGTAGGTGTTCATAGAACCGATCAACCTCAGCTTCTTCGGCCTCTGTGGTTGGGGCATAGACTTGAATTACTGTGATGTTGAATGGTTTGCCTTGGATTCGTACTGAAATCATTCTGTCGTTTTTGAGATTTTACCCCAGTACTGCTCTTCCTGCCCTTTTGTTGACTATGAGTGCTACTCCATTTCTTCTAAGGGATTCTTGCCCATAGTAGTAGAGATGATGGTCACCTGAATTAAATTCGCCCATGCTTGTCCATTTTAGTTTGCTGATTCCCAAGATGTCAATGTTCAATCTTGCCATCTCATGTTTGACCACCTCCAGCTTACCTTGATTCATTGACCTTACATTCCAGGTTCCTAAACAATATTGTTCTTTACAGCATTGGACTTTCTTTTCACCACAAGACATATCCACAGCTGAGTGTCCTTTCGGTTTTGGCCCAGCCGCTTCACTCTTTCTGGCGCAAATTGGAAATTCCCTCTGCACTTCCCCAGTAGTATATTATAAAATATATATAGGGATGTCAGAGAATTCTGCCACGGATCTCGGTGAGGCCGAATCCCAGTGCATTCGCCCCCCTGAACTCCATGGCAGAATTGTCTGCCCCCCCCGCCCCCCCACAGATCCCCCCGGGACGAGACTTACCTGGGGCGGATCTTCCGGGTGGCGGCGGCTCCGGCGGCGGCAGCTGGTCTTCCGACCGGCTGCCACCGCCCCCATTTGCAGTCTTGGGGGGAAAAAAAACAACGTGATAGGCTACGTAAAGATTTACGTAGCCTATCATGGATGGGTTAAAAAAAAAAACGCGTACGCAAATGGCGGCGGCTATGGCCGCCGCCATTTGCGTTCCTTATTTTTGGCCATCTTAGTCTACGTAAATATTTACGTAGACTATGACAGCAAAAATAAAGGGGAACGCAAATAGCGTAGCGGATGCTATTTGCGTCCCTTTTTGTTTCGCCGTTTTAGCCTACGTAAATATTTACATAGGCTAAAACAGTGAATCAAAAAGGGACGCAAATAGCGCTTGCTATGCTATTTGCGTTGCCCTTTATTTTCGCCGTCATAGTCTACGTAAATATTTATGTAGACTAAGACAGCCAAAAATAAGGAACGCAAATGGCGGCGGCCACAGCCGCCGCCATTTGCGTACGCTTTTTTTTGCGTACGCGGGTTGTTTTTTCCCCAGAGCCCTCCGCGGCTGGAAATATGGCTGCAGACGGCTCTGGCTTAGCTGGGCCTGGCTGGCTTCTCCACGGAGCTGCCACGGAGCACAGAAAGCCGCAGAGGATTCCAGGAGGGAGGAACGGATTGCCTCCCCCCCACCATCAACATAATCCGTGGAAAGGTAAGTGATTTTCGTACATCCCTAATATATATTATATTATATAATAATAATAATAATAATATATTTTATATTATATTTTATACTACCAATATATTTATATTATATATTTATAATATATAAATATATAATATATTTATATTATAATATTCAATATATTTATATTATATTTTATACTACCAACATAGTAGTATATTGAACACCTTCTGACCTGACTGAGGGGCTCATCTTCCGGCATCATCTCTTTTAGCCTTGTGATACGTTCCATGGGGTTTTCTTGGCAAGAATACTGGAGTGGGTTGCCATTTCCTTCTCCAGTGGATCCCATTTTGTCAGAACTCTCCACCATGACCTGTCCATCTCGGGTGGCCCTGCCCGGCATGGCTTATGGCTTCACTGAGTTATGCGAGCCCCTTCGCCACAACAAGGCAGTGATCCATGAAGGGGAAGTAAAGACTATGTGCCACCAGTTAAAAACTGTCTTCTTATCCACGGCAGTCATAGTGCAGAGTGGTTTCACTTATATTTCAGCCACAGAAAATTGCACAAATGCTTATAAACATGTTGCCTATCAACTTCATTCCAAACACTTATTCCTACCTAAGCATTTTGGGAATCAACCTGAGAAAGAGTTTCCCCTCTTTGTTTTATTTCCAGTAATCGTCATCGTTGTACATTATTTCTGCATGAAAATATTTGAATGTGTAGCCCAGAGAAGAAATCTGTACAGTCAGAAAGTTATTTTTAAAATGATTAGCAGAGTCTACTGAATCTAGAAGATGGAGCTCTGTTGTTGTGAGTAGGGTTAGGCAACTGCCTCTGAGCAATTAATTTTCCGGTAAATAATAATTGAAGTATTTTATATTTGTGTCTCACTGGCCATATGCAAGCACATCTGTAAGAAAGAAATAGCAGGTGTTTTATTTTTATGGCTTCCTTCTGTTTATTTTTGACAAGTCCATTTGTTATTGTATAAGAAAATGAATCATCTCAGTACAGATTTGATTGGAATGGAGTACCTTGACTATGTACTATCATTAGTATTCTCTCTGAGGCGCTTGCATAGACATTGCAATGCTGGAAACGTTTAGCCACTGAGAATAAAAATCTGCATATACTTTTTGACTTGTTCCATAGACAATCAAACATATTAGCTACATCATGTTATAATTTGTTTGCAGTTATTTCATGCCATATTTCTAATCAGAAAGCAGCATTTGACCTACCGTTAGGGATGCACAAAAGTCACTTACCTTTGCGGAGCCTGGATTTGCGGTGGGGGGGAGGTGCTCCTTCCCTCCCCCCGGAATCCTCCCTAGGCCGGCTCCACTCCACAGCAGCTCCATGGAGCTGCCGGCCTGGGCCGTCCGCAGCCGGAGTTCCGGCCGTGGACAGGCTGCTGCGGATGCAAATGGCGGCTGCTGTAGCGGCCGCCATTTGCGTCCTGGAAAGCTGCTGTGATAGGCTACATAAGTATTTACATAGCCTATCATGGCAAGCCAAAAAAAAACACAAAACACCAGCGTACCCGTATGGCGGCGCGGTGGCTATGGCGGCCGCTATTTCCATTCCCTATTTTTAGCCTTTTTAGCCTACGTAAATATTTACATAGGCTATTATGGAGAAAAAAAGGGGAACGCAAGTAGCGTAGTGGGCACCATTTGCATTCCTTCCCCCCCCCCCGTTTTAGCCTACATAAATATTTACGTAGGCTATTACAGCGAAAAAAAACGAATGCAAATGGCACCCACTATGCTACTTGCGTTCCCCTTTTTTTCGCCGTAATAGCCTACATAAATATTTACGTAGGCTAAAACTGCTAAAAATAGGAAATCAAATGGTGGCTGCCGTAGCCGCCGCCATTTGCGTACACTGTTGTTGGTTTTTTTTGGCTTGCCATGATAGGCTACGTAAATACTTATGTATGTAACTTATCACGGCCTCCGCAGGGATGCAAAAGGCGTCCCTGAGTTAGCTGTGATAGGCTACGTAAATACTTATGTATGTAACTTATCACGGCCTCCGCAGGGATGCAAAAGGCGTCCTTGAGTTAGCTGTGATAGGCTACGTAAGTATTTACATAGCCTATCATGGCTATGATGAAGAAGCGAATGGCGGCCACAGAGTGGCCACCATTCGCAAGTCAGCGCAGACTGCAGCAGGTAAGTGCCCTGTTTCACATGCCTTTCGTAGGTTGGGGGGTGGGGGCTTCGTTCCGCCATGGATTTCGGGGGACCGAATGCACTGGCATTCGGCCTCACCGAGATCCATGGCGGAATTCTCTGACATCCCTACCTACCAGACACCATTTGCATGAGGTAGAAATTAAAACTTTACACAGTAATACAGTTGGCTTCGGATGATATTTAGTCTGGCTTCAGAGAACACATAGCAACCTCTCAGGCAGCCTGCTGACTGTATGCTGGCATATATATTCTATTTTAAACATTTGTATATTGACCTCCACCCAATACATCACATGATGGAAATATAAATAAGAAATAATGTGCATCATAAAACACTAGAATAGACCATACTGGTAGATGTTATGTCTAGAGATAGGCAGAAGTCTCATGAGAAATTTTGGTAGTCCATTACTTCAGGTCTGGGCATATTGAGGGGTGAGGGATTGACATGTGGGCTTCATATAGTCCACTGGCATTCCTCTCAACATCACATAGAAAGAAAAAAAATTGTTTGGGGGCCATACCAAGCCAACTACAGGTAGGCATCGGTGACGGTTAGTCCAATGCACTCTACATGGGGCTGCCCTTGAAGACAACTTGGAAGTTGCAGCTAGTGCAAAATGCAGCAGCTAGACTGTTGACCAGAACATCTCATAAAGTTCATATAACACCAGTTTTAAAGGAATTGTACTGGCTGCCAATACGCTTCGGCTGGAATTCAAGGTGCTGGTAATGACATTTAAAGCCCTACACAGCATGGGACCTCGATATTTGAGGGAGCACCTCTCCCTATATATGCGTGCCCAAGGATTGAGATCTGTTGGAGGGGCCCTCCTCTGCACCCCACCAGTGCGAAACATATGCTATGGTGGGATGAGGGTGAGGGCCTTCTCTGCTCTGGCACCCCGGTTGTGGAATGCCCTCCCCTTGGAGGTCCGATTGGCTCAGACACTGGTTTGATTTCGGCGCCAAATTAAAACATGGCTTTTTACCAAAGCCTTTAAGGGCTTATTGGATTCCCTGAGTTTGTACACTGTTTTAACTTTTTTATTGTTTCAGATTTTAAATTGATATTAGCTAGCTTAATGATTTAATATGTTTTTAGGTATTCAAATTATTTATTGTTTTGCACTGTTTACATTTATTTTATTTAAATTTATCGTATGCCACCCTGAGATCCTAATGATATAGGGCAGGATACAAATGTTTTAAATAAATGAATTTGCCTGAGGAATGCACATGCCTGAGGAATGCACATGCTGACACCAAGCTTGATTCATTATCTTTAGATTTTCAAAATGATTTTGATACCTTCTCATTGTACTTCCAAGTGAAAGGGCACTCTATTCAGTGACAAGAAGTTCCACTGGAATCTGCAGGGGTTGCACAAGGATAATACAGGTTATTCATTTCTGTAGTGTTTATGTACTGGAGTGTGGACATAACTAAACCTTGGAACTTGCTACTTCAAGATGGCCACCAACTTGGACAGCTTTAGTGGTGGATTAGACAAATTAATGGGGGATAAGGCTATCAATTAGTGCTATGCCAAAAAATGATCCCACATGTTTTTTGACCATTCTCATTCAATTTGATAGAAAAGAAATTGCTTCGAGGGGAAATGCAAAGGAGAAGAGATTTCAGAGAAATTCTCATGGGTTTGGTTCAGGGTTTTTGTGCTTACCTCGCCTATGAGGTGGCCAAGGAGTGTGTGTGAGTGTCTTGACATTCAGTATACAATCATCTCTCTGACAGCCTATAGCCCACGTGGCTTCTTGCACTTCCTGCCCAGGGAAAGCCATCATGAGGTAGGGATGGACGGACTCTTCTCCACCCGAGGCATGGGAGAGCTCAATAAGCTGCCTGGCACTCGCGTGGCCCAGGCCCACTCAGCAAGCCTCCCTGCTCGCCCTCCCTGCTAGGAGTGCACGAAAGCCACTTACCTGGTCTTGCAGCTTGCTTCGCGGTGGGGGGGAGGTGCTTCGCTGCTCCCCCCAAAGTTCAGGCCGGGGGGGGAGGCTTCCTGCCTCGCCCGGCCGAAATTCAGGCCGGGGAGGAGGCGCCTCACCTCGCCCGGCCGCGAAATAAAAAGTAAAAAAAAAAATGCCCCCGTGATAGGCTACGTGATGATTAACGTAGCCTATCACGGCTAGATCTGCAAAGTCAGCCGTGATAGGCTACGTTAATCGTCACGTAGCCTATCACGGGTGACTTTAAAAAAAAAATAAAAAGCACATACGCAAATGGCGGCCCCCATAGGGAGCCGCCATTCGCGTTCCTTATTTGGTCTCTGTAGTCTACGTAAATGTTTACGTAGACTATGGTGAAAATAAGGGCAACGCAAATAGCGTTGCCCTTATTTTCGCCATAGTCTACGTAATCTTTACGTAGACTACAGCGACCAAATAAGGAGCGCGAATGGTGGCTCCCTATGGGGGCCGCCATTAGCCGTACGCACTTTTTTTTTTTTTAAGTCACCCGTGATAGGCTACGTAACGATTTACATAGCCTATCACGGCTGACTTTGCAAATCTAGCCGTGATAGGCTACGTTAATCGTCATGTAGCCTATCACGGGGGTGTTTATTTTTTTTTTTACTTTTATTGGAATGGCGGCGGCGGCAGCCAGTCAAAAGACCGGCTGCCGCCTCTGCCCCTGTCGAAGACCTGACGAACCGCCGCCGGGACCTGCTGCCGGGAGGGACATTCGGGAAGGTAAGTCCCGTCCCGGGGGGGTGCGGGGGGTGGGGGGGTGCGGAGAATTTCTCCCCAAAACTACTTCGGGGGGCCGAACATGTTGGGACTTGGCCCCCCGAAGTTTCGGGGAGAAATTCTCCCCCATCCCTACTCCCTGCCCACTGAGCTGCCCCTCCTCTGTGCACCAAAGACTCCAGCAGTCAAGCCGTTGTGCTTTATGTGCACAAGGGCTTGACTGCAGAGTCCTCAGAGCTGTGTGTGCCTCACACAGTCTAGCCCTCCTCCTCCTCCTCTTCCTCCTCCTCCTCCTCCTGAGGACAAGAGGGCTAGATTGCTTGGGTGCCACCAAGGCCCATCCTCACCCACTGGTTATCAAGGGCTTGCCAGTGGAGGCAGGACAAGCCCTTGGCATGGCCCATCTCCCAAGCTCTCTAGCCTTCTCCTCCTCCCAAGGAGGACAGGCCCAGGGAGTGCTTGGGAGCCTCCCACTGGTTGTCAAGGGCTTCCTTAATGGCCTGCAGAGGCAGGATGATTCCTCTCCCAGCCATTCATCGAGCTCTGGAGCGCTTGGTATCTGGGTTCTTCAGCATCCCATGGCTTGGTGAGCGGGGTCCAGGAGACCAGAAGGTGGGGAAGTCCATTGTACTCCACCCCCTCCTCAGACTCCCACACCACCCCTATCATGATGTAATTCTTCCCATAGAGCTTTTTTAGATCAGGAAGTGAAAGCAGCCTGGGAGACTGCAGAGCAATTGAGAGATTTATTTATTTATTCATTAAATTTATTAATCGCCCATCTGGCTGGTCACCCAGCCACTCTGGGTGATGTACAACATATAATAAAACAGTTTAAAACAATACAATTCTACAATAAAAACATTTTCTAAAATACCCTAACTCACCCCAAATGCCTGCCTGAACAACCATGTTTTTAATGCATGGGGGAAGCTCATTAAAGAGGAGGCATGATGGAGTTCCTTAGGGAGGGAGATCCACAGAGTGGGGGCCACCACAGAAAAGGCCCTCTCCCTCGTCCCCACCAGTCTAGCTGTCCTGGCTGATGGGACAGAGAGAAGGCCATCTGAGGCTGATCTTGTTAAGCGGCCTGTCTGGTGTTGCTGGAGGCACTCCTTAAGATAGGCTGGGCCAGATAGGCTGGGTTTTAAAGGTCAAAACCAACACCTTGAATTTGGCCTGGAAAACAACTGGTACCCAGTGCAACTCCTTCAGCACTGGAGTGATGTGATCTTGCCAGTGGCTGCCTTTGATCAGGCGAGCCATTGCGTTCTGTACCAGCTGCAGCTTCCAAACCATCTTCAAGGGTAACCCCACGTAGAGTGCATTACAGCAGTCTAAATGAGAGGAGACCAGGGTCCAGGGCATGTACTACCATTGGGAGCAGATGGTTGGGAAGGAAGGGGCACAGCTGCCGTATCAGATGAAGTTGATACAGCGCTGTCTGGCTCACAGCTGACACCTGAGCCTCCATGGACAGCTGGGAGTCCAAAATGACCCCCAGGCTGCGGACCTGGTCTTTCAAGGGTAGCCGTACCCCATTCAACACCAGGTCAACATCCCCCAGCCTCCTCTTGTCTCCCACCAAAAGTACCTCGGTCTTGTCAGGGTTCAGCTTCAGCTTATTCCTCCCCATCCAGCCACTCACCATCTCCAGAGATTTGGACAGGGATTCTACAGCCAACCTTGGTGAAGATTTGAATGAGAGGTAGAGCTGCGTGTCATCCGCATACTGATGACACCGCACCCCAAACCTCCTGATGATAGCCCCCAGCGGCTTCACATAGATGTTAAATAGCATCAGGGAAAGGATGGGACCCTGTGGCACCCCACAAGTGAGTGGGCACGGGTCCGAAACCTCCTCTCCCAGTGCTACCCTCTGGTACCTGCCGGAGAGGAAGGACCAGAACCACCGCAATACAGGTGTCTCCAATGCTCAAGCCCTCCAGGCAGTCCAGGAGGATACCGTGGTCAACAGTATCAAAAGCTGCTGAGAGGTCGAGGAGAACAAGGAAGGAGCATTCACCCCTATCCAGAGCCCATCCACCTCATATCATCCACCAAGGCAACCAAGGCTGTTTCAGTCCCATGCCCAGGCCTGAATAGGGATGTACAAAACACTTACCTGGTTTCGTCCAGGGACTTCTGCAGTGGGGGAGAGGCGCTCTGTCCCTCTCCCCAAAATCCTCAATGGGGGGGAGGTGATCCGTTCTTCCCCTACAGAATCCTGCCCAACCAGCTACGCTCCACGGCCAGGCTGTGGAGCCGCCAGCCAGGCCCATCTGCAGCGGGCCCTCCAGCCGCTGCCAGGCTGCTGCAGATGCAAATGGCATCCTGAGTAGGGGACACCATTTGCGTCCCTATGGTAGCCCGTGATAGGCTATGTAAATATTTATGTAGCCTATCACAGCTGAAGTGGGAACGCAAATGGCATAGGGAATGCCATTTGTGTTCCCGTTTTAGCTGTGATAGGCTACGTAAATATTTATGTAGCCTATCACGGGCTACCATAGGGACACAAATGGCGTCCCCTACTCAGGATGCCATTTGCGTCCGCAGCAGCCCGGCAGCGGCTGGAGCCGCCGCCACCACTGCTGCCGCCACAGGAGCCACCGCTGAAGCTGAAGCCAGAGCCACCGCCAGGTAGGGTCCATTCCGGGGGGCTTTCATGGGGTAGTGGGGCAGCTTGCTCCGTTCCGCCATGGATTCTGGGGGGCCAAATTCACTGGAATTCAGCCCCCCTGGGATCCATGGCGGAATTCTCTAACATCCGTAGGCCTGAAGCCTGACTGAAATGGATCTAGATAATCGGCTTCTTCCAAGTGTGCCTTGAACTGCATCGCCACCACCCGCTCAATCACCTTGCCCAAAAATGGCAGATTTGAGACTGGATTAAAGTTCTTCAGAACTTGAGGATCCAAGGAGGGCTTCTTTAAGAGCAGTCTTATCACTGCCTCCTTGAGGGCTGATGGCATCACTCCCTCCTCAAGGGAGGCGTTCACCACCTCCCTGATCCCCTCATCCAGTCTCTCTCTGCAGCCCATAACGAGCCACGATGGGCAAGGATCAAGTAAGCAGGTGGTCGGCCTTACAGATGAAAGCACCTTGTCCACTTCATCAGAAGGAAGAAGCTGGAACCGATCCCACAAAACCGGTTTGCCACAGGCCGCCTCTTGCTCACTAACTGTATCCATAGTGTGCGGAGTAACATTCCTGATCCGATCAATTTTATCTGCAAAGTGCCTTGCCAAGGCCTCACAGGAGGCCTTAGAATGCTCCAGTGGTTCCGGAGCCACAAGACCGACCAGGCTCCAGACCACTTGGAACAGCCTCCTGGAACAGCACTCTGCAGACGCGATAGAGGCATCATAATATTCCTGCCAGATGAAAACACAGACAGTACCCTCGGCCATCTTACACTGATTAGGTAAGGTCAAAACCACCACCAAAATAAATTCAAAATAAATTCAAAATAAATTATAAAATGCCCTGAGAAAGAGACCAAAAAACATGAGATCCTCTTTCATAGGGATGGATGGACTCACCTCTGTCCGGGGGAGCTTGGTGAGATCCCCCCCCCCCGCTCGTGCAGCTTGGACCTACTCAGTGAGCCTCTACTCACCCTGTCAAGCTGTGTGAGCCATCCCTTCTCTGTGGACCAAGAACTCTGGCAGTCAAGCCATCATGCTTTAAGCACATAAGGGCTTGACTGCTGGAGTCCTCAGAGCCATGTGTGCCCAAGTGCTCTAGTCATCTCCTCGTGAGGAGGAGATGGCTAGAGCGCTTGGAGTGCTGAGGCCTTATCCTGCCCCCATTGGCTGTTAAGGGATTCTGTGACAGCCAGCAGAGGCAGGATGAGGCCTCAGCTTTCATTCATTCATTCATTCATTCATTTATTACATTTCTATACCGCCCCATAGCTGAAGCTCTCTGGGCGGTTTACAGAAGTTACAACATTAAAATACAATAGTTTAAAAGGCATTTACATGAAAGCACACAGACAATATACAAAAAACAACATATAACTAAAAAGAACTTTGAACAGTCAGTCATAACTAAAGAAACATCCAGGACCGATTAAACTCATCATGTACTGCCAAATGCCTGGGAAAAGAGATGGGCCTTAACCTGGTGACGAAAAGATAACCATGTTGGCACCAGGAGGACATCTTTGGGAAGCTCGCACATGCCCCAACCATGCTATCCATCTACTCCTCGCAAGGAGGAGGCCTGTGGAGGCCAGGATGAGCGCACTGGGGGCTGGCTGCACCGAGGACTTGGCAGTCAAGTCCTTGTGCACATAAAGCACAAGGGCTTGACTGCCGGAGTCTTTGACACAGAGAGGAGGGGTGGCTTGGTGGGTGGGGTGAGCAGGGAGGCTCACCAAGTGAGTCCAGACCATGTGAGCTGGGTGGGGCAGCTCATTGAGCTCCCCCCACCCTGGAAGGAGATGGGTCCATCCATCCCTAGAAGAAAACTTTTTGGAAGTTGGAGGTCATATTTTGGCATAGCAACAGCTACACCTCTTTCCTGGAATTGGGCTCAACACTATCCCCTCTCCCCAACACCCCCCTCCCCGCTACAGGGCTTTCAGGGAAGGAGTCATGTTATCAGTGCCCGCATTAGGGGCAAGATGTATCCAGAGTCACCCCTCAGAAATTTAACATCTGGAAGAACCTGGAGAAGGTGCTGAATATACAATCACTCTAATATTGTGCTTATTAAGCTTTCCCATCCCCAAACTGCGCATATTTAAATATGCACATTTTTAACTTCCTTTTTTACATAGAAATCAAAGGTGGGAAAATGGTGGGTGCTCACCGGATGGGATCGTAGTGAGCCCGGGCTACTCACCAAGCTCATGGGTGACCCAAGCACAGGTCCCGGGGGGAGGTGCGAGTGGGGGCACCATTTCAGCGGGCACCCAGAGATGCCGAGCTGGGTGAGTTCTCACATTCCTACTAAACAGGAGTCAATATACATTTGACTTATTCAGTTGTTTTGAGTGTCTCTCAGTTGATAATTTAAAGACTAAGGTTGCAAGCCTATGTTCATTTACTACGCTACATAGCTATATTCCTAAGAATATTTTCCTTAAAATAAATCCCAATGAATTCAATGGGACTTACTTTAGACTAAATATGCATTGGGTTAGGCTGTAAGCCATTACTTAGCAACACAACACTGAACAGAACTGGCCAAGCTTCTTTCTTCTTCTTTTTAATTGTTGCTGAAATAAATAAATCTTGCTGAAATTTTAACCAAAATAGCTTAAAGATGTTCTAATTATCATCACCCATCACCATCAATTTGAAAGAGATGTTTAGATATGAATGTTGACAATCCCTGTAAATTAAAAGGCTGTCATATGTATAAGCCTTAATTTTGCTCATACTTAATGGAGCACCAGTTCCACACTTTATACTGTCTTGCCTAATCAGTCACACAACAACCAATCATGGTCTTCATCAGCCTTGACAGTGTCATTGGCAAATCCTGCTTTGAGGACTTTAATTACCTGTTGGCAATCAAAGTTTTGGAGGGTATATTCTTCAAGCTGAATGGCCAAGGAGTAGCTGGGATGCCACAGGCTATTTCTGTTTCTGCAGGCAATTTCCATTTAATTTTAAACAATGTATTAGGAGTAGAACTCCCCAAAGGAAAACAGAATTGGTAAATCCAACAATCTATTATAGTTTCCTGACAGCCTACCACTGGTGTACCTCTGCTTTAAACAGGATTTGTTTTATCAATAGGACTAGCTGAAACAAACTCCACTCCAATTCCGTTAGAAGACCAATTTCCTCTAACTAAATGTTGATTGTGGGCAAAACACTCTACAGTCATTGCCACACATACAATGAGTTACGCATATTCAGCCAGACTTCTGACTTTTTTCTCTAACGAGCAGCTTCTTAAAAAAGACTGCAATTGCAATCCAGTTGACAGATGGAATGCTAACCATAACAATATGGAGATGTTGGTGGGACTATATTCTCTAGTTGGTTATAGACCTGTCTAGATTTTCTTGCCTGCATTTGATTCAAAGCTACAACCCAAGGAGTGAACATTAAGATTGCCTGGTTTAAGTCAAATTAAAAGAAAATGCATTCACATACGGATAGAACCTTGGTCCAGATTTCATTGCAACCTCGTCCTCATACTATCATTTATGTGTTCAGTGAGAAGAAGAATAGAATGGAACCCTATGGAAAATCTATCTATCTATCTATCTATCTATCTATCTATCTATCTATCTATCTATCTATCTATCTCATAAGCACACTCTTTCAGCTTGATCCTAATGGGTTGAGGCTAGAACAGATTTGCAGCCAGTCTGAATTGGAGCACATGGCCAAGGAGACAATATGGGTGTACTCCCCAGCCTGACACTTGAGAAGGAGCTGAGCCAAAGAAGAATATTTAAGCTTGCTCGACCCCAAACAATCCCTCTTTTGATTCAGTCGTGGCACCCCACCCACCCCATCTTACATTTACAGAGATAGCTGGTTGCATAAAGACTGAGTAGAAATTTTTGCCTACTCTACGCTGTACACTCAACAATTTTGTAGACTGGCATGAGGTAATGGGATGGTTTGTTTGTTTTTGCCTACTTTACACTGGTCACCATGTGAACAGTTAGTTCACCTGTTTAGGCAAATAACTTGTAGGGATCTTCACGACAACAGAATGAGAAGTGGGTTGGAGTATTATCTGGATTTCCATGGAATCAGCTTTGATCCATCAGGGACACATGAAGCAAGACAAGCCGAGTGTACTGTCCCTTTATAATCTCATTTTCACAGGTCACACAGCACTTGAAAGGACCATACTTCTGGGTTGGGTGTGGGGAGTAGGACTGAATGTCATTGCTCAACCAATGAGAGAGGCTTGTTTCCCAGCCCATGCCCAGGCTCCCCCCTAGGGATGGGGGAGAATTTCTCCATGAATCTCAGGGAGGCCAAATGCCAACGCATTCAGCCCCCCAAAATTGGTGGTGAAATTCTCCACCCCCCTGCCCCCCCCCCGGGATGGGACTTACCTCCTGCGAATGTCCCTCTCGGCCGCGGGTCCCGGCAGCGATTTGGCGGCATTTCGGCGGGGGCGTCGGCCAGTCTTCTGACCGGCTGCTGCCGCCACCATTTCCAAGTAAATGTAAACCCCACACACACACACGTGATAGGCTACTTAACGATTTACGTAGCCTATCACGGCTAGATTTAAAAAAAAAAAAGCGCGTACGCAAATGGCGGCGCCCATGGGCGCCGCCATTTGCGTTCCTTATTTGGATGTCCAAATTTCCAGATGTCCATATTTCCTGATGTCCATATTTCCGGATGTCTGGCTGCTGGCGGAGCTGGCCGGCGGCTCCACAGAATCCCTGCGGAGCACAACCGGCTGGCCAGGATTCTGGGGGGGGAGGAACAGAGTGACTCCCCCCCATCCAGGATTCCGGGGGGAGGGATGGAGCGCCTCCCTCCCACCATCAACATAATCCGCGAAAGGTAAGTGCCTTTTGTACATCCCTAATTATAAGCCTCTGCATTAGAAACTATGATGTATCCACAATCACCCCTCAGAGATTTAATGTTTGGAAGACCCTGAGGAAGGTGCTGAGCACTGAAGAACGACAACTACATCTGAGCCTAAATTTCTTAGAAGAGATTTTTATCAGAAAAGTTCTGAGATTTTTCTTTTCTTACCCCTAGAAATAAAAGGCCACATTGAAGGATTTATTCAAATGTTCATCACAATGTGTGTGTGTGTGTGTGTGTGTGTGTGGTGGTATCCTTCCCAAAATGGGGGTCAAGATGCCAACACAATTGCTGCTGTTACCACTTCCAGTGGCAGCACATACCCCCCAAAACCCTTAGAAAAAAGAAACAATTTGTGTTACAACCCTGTCAATGGTTAGACCTACCTAGGAGGAAATGGAAGAATTTCTCCACCCTCTGGAGAAAGGTCTCTGTCCACAAATAGGGTGAAGAAGGCTGTAGACTAAGGGGCTGTGTTCCTGCAGATTGGGAGCATTTTGAGGTCATTCACAGCACATGACATCATGGCCAATGCACTGTCAACCATCAGCTTCCATTTTGAAA
The DNA here is from genome assembly GCF_057233095.1 of Heloderma suspectum. Lineage (NCBI taxonomy): Eukaryota > Metazoa > Chordata > Lepidosauria > Squamata > Helodermatidae > Heloderma > Heloderma suspectum. The sequence goes on from NC_139458.1 coordinate 149,669,032, forward strand.
AGCCTCATTATCTGAGAGTCCTTTTACTCTGTTTTTTCCCCCAGTTAAAGCTTCCCTCAAAGGGTTCCACTGCATGTGCCGTGTTCCTCCTGGGTGTGCCTTTGTGACATGACTGTGATCTGGCAGTGATGTGGTCAAGGGGTGGGGCTGTTCCTTACCCCCTTCCTCCCCATTCACTCATTTTCCCCATTGGCAGTACTATCCCCAGGGAGAGTAATTAGAGTAACTACAGTAACTAGCCTGCCCTTCCAACTCATCAAAGTGCTAGAGCACTCTTTCAAGCCTTCAGAATAGCACTGTACTTCCTTTATTTATTTATTTTATTTATTTCATTTCTATACCACCCAATAGCCGAAGCTCTATGGGCAGTTCACAAAAATTAAAATTACTTCCTTGTCACCAGTACTAGCCTTCCTTTCCCCATCAATGCACTTCTCTGCTGCTTGCCTGATGTTAGGTTGATTGGCTTTTCTGATGTTGTGTTAATTCGCCTCTCTGATGTTGCATTACTTTGCTTCTCTGGGCACTTGTTTGATCCTTGCATTTCTTAGAAGCTTCTCTGATGTTTGCTTTACTTTACATTTGCTTTACTTTTGGGCTTGTCTGATCCTTGCATGTTGGTTCACTTCCCTGCTTCTTGTTGCAGGGCTTTGCATCCCTGCTTCTCGTTGCGTTGCTTAGCTTCTCTGATGTTTGCAGTAAAAATGGCTTGGAAGCTACAACTCTGTGACAGTTTGCTGGAATGAGGTGAAATTGGAGTGATGGGGTGCTCTCAGGGGGAGCCTTCAGATGCTGCACAGGAGAATTGGGGAGTTTGGCTTCTTCTTGGAAAAGGGAGGGAACAGTGAGCTTAAACTCTTTCCTTTGGTATTAAACAAATGTGCCTTAGGGCTTTATTGCAGTAGCAAATGGCCAAGGCATTGGGATCATGAAGCAGAGAAGTCTTTCATTGCAAGTAGGGAGAAAGTGCCCAGAGAAGGAGAAAGGGGGTGGGGGTGGAAACTATAACTCTGCCACAGTTTGCTGGAATGGGAGGAGATTGGGGGGGTCTCAGGGGGAGCCTTCAGATGCTGCACTTGAGAATTGGAGATTTTGGCTTCTTCAGGCAAAAGTGCATACATTTGGGAAAATGGGGTGGGAGCAATAACTCTGCGAAAGTTTGCAGGAATGGGGAGAAATTGGGGTGGTGGGCTGCTCTCATAGGAAGCCTTCAGATGCTGTACTGGATTATTTGTAGAGAACTGTGAATTAGCTGGTCTCCGTTCATAATAATGTAGTAGCAGGGGGGAGTAAGGATGGACAAAAATCCCTTACCTGGTCCCGCAGCTTCCTTCGCAGTGGGGGGGAGGTGCTTCAGTTCTCCCCCTGAACTTCAGGCCGGGGGGAGGAGGTGCCCCGCCTCGCCCGGCCAAAATTCAGGCCAGGGGGGAGGCGCCCCATCCCTCGCCGCTGAAACTCAGGCCGGGGAGAAGCGCCCAGTCTCCCCGGCCACGAAATAAAAAGGTAAATGTAAAACACACACACACGTGATAGGCTACGTAACGATTTATGTAGCCTATCATGGCTAGATTTCCAAAGTCAGCAATGAGAGGCTATGTAAATCGTTACGTAGCCTATAACGGGTGACTTTGAAAAAAAAAAAGCGCGTACGCAAATGGCGGCACCCATGGGCGCTGCCATTTGTGTTCCTTATTTGGGCCCGGGTAGTCTACGTAAAAATTTATGTAGACTACGGCGAAAAAAAGGGCAACGCAAATAGCCAAATATTTGCTATATCCAGAAATATTTGCCACGGCCGCCGCCATTTGCGTTCCTTATTTTGGCACGTCTTTGTCTACGTCAAGATTTATGTAGACTAAGACGGCGAAAATAAGGGGAACGCAAATAGCGTAGCATCCGCTAGGCTATTTGCATTCCCCTTATTTTTGCCGTCTTAGTCTACGTAAATCTTGACGTAGACTAAGACGTGCCAAAATAAGGAACGCAAATGGCGGCGGACATGGCCGCCACCATTTGCGTATGCGCATTTTTTTTTTTTTTTAAGTCACCTGTGATAGGCTACGTAAACATTTACGTAGCCTATCACGGTATTTTTTTTAAACTTAGCCGTGATAGGCTATGTAAATTTTTATGTAGCCTATGACTTTTTTTTTTTTTTAACTGGAAATGGCGGCGGCGGCAGCTGGTCGGAAGACCGGCCGCTGCAGCCGCCACCGCCGAACCGCCGCCGCAGCCACCACTGGAGCTGCCGCCGCCAGGAAGATCCGCCCCAGGTAGGTCTCATCCCGGGAGTGGGCGGGGGGGTGGCAGACCGTTTCGCCACCGATTTAGGGGGGCCAAATGTGCTGGCATTCGGCCTCCCCGAGATACGTGGCGAAATTCTCTGACATCCCTACTTATAATATTGCTGATTCCCTGAAAGCCCCTGTAGAAGGTGTGACAGGGGGCAGTGTTCTATTACAGATCTCTCCATTGCTTTGCAGCCTCCCGGTTAGATATGCTTCCTGATCTGAAAAAGCATTATGGGATAAATTGCCTCATGATGGCTTCCCCTGGGCTTGAATTGAAGTGCATGCAGCTGGAGAGGTTTCAGCTGCCACAGAGATGATCATACAATGAAAGGCAGGACACTCACACACACTCCTCTCAGCCACTTCATAAGTAAGCACAAGAATCTGAACCCACTCCATAAACATTTCCTTCAACTTTTCTTCCCCTTTGAATTTCTTTTTGGAAGCAATTTCTTTTCAATCAAATTGAATGAGAATGGTCAAAAAATGTAGGGATGTACGAAAATCACTTACCTGTTGGTGGATTATGTTTATGGTAGGGATGGCGGAGAATTTCTCCACGAATCTTGGGGAGGCCTAATATTTTCGCTGTAGTCTACGTAAATCTTTACGTAAACTACCGGGACCAAATAAGGAACGCAAATGGCGGCGCCCATGGGCGCCGCCATTTGCGTATGGGCTTTTTGTTTTCCCAAAGTCACCCATGATAGGCTATGTAACAATTAACGTAGCCTATCACGGCTGACTTTGGAAATCTAGCCATGATAGGCTACGTTAAACGTTATGTAGCCTATCACGGGTGTTGTTGTTTTTTTTTACTTTATTTTGTAATGGCAGCGGTGGCAGCCGGTCAGAAGACCGGCCGCCGCCCCCGCCGAAACGCCGCCGAACTCCCGCTGGGACCCACCGCCGAGTGGGACATTCAAGGGAGGTAAGTCCCATCCCGGGGGGGGCAGGGGGGCAGAGAATTTCACAATTTTGGGTTGGTGAAAAATTGTTGGTGAAATTCTCTGCCACCCCCCCGGGATGGGACTTACCTCCCTCGAATGTCCCTCTCGGCGGCGGGTCCCGGCAGGAGTTCAGCGGCGTTTCGCCGGGGGCGGGGGCGGCGGCCGGTCTTCCGACCGGCTGCCGCCGCCGCCATTACAAAATAAAGTAAAAAAAAAAAAACACCCATGATAGGCTACGTAACATTTAACGTAGCCTATCACGGCTGACTTTGGAAATCTAGCCGTGATAGGCTACGTTAATCGTTACGTAGCCTATGACGGGTGTTTTTTTTGTTTTTTTTTACTTTTGTATTTCATGGCCAGGGAGACGGGGCGCTTCTCCCCGGCCTGAATTTCAGCCGGGCGAGGCGGGGTGCCTTCCCCCCCGGCCTGAACTTCGGGGGGAGAACCGAAGCGCCTCCCCCCCACCGCGAAGCAAGCTGCGGGACCAGGTAAGTCCCTTTCGTACATCCCTAGTTTATGGGGGGGGAGGCATTCAGTCCCTCCCCTTGGAATCCTGGACGGGGGGGAGATGTTCCGTTCCTTCCCCCCAGAATCCTCCTTGGCCGGCTGTGCTCCGCAGCAGCTCCGCGGAGCAGCCGGCCAGGCCCAGCCAGGCCAGAGCCATCCGCAGCCGGATTTCCTGCTGCGGAGGCTCTGGGAAAAAAACAAAAACCACGTACGCAAATGGTGGCAGCTATGGCTGCCGCCATTTGCGTTCCTTATTTTTGACGTCTTAATCTATGTAAATATTTTTGTAGACTAAGACGGCGAAAATAAAGGGAATGCAAATAGCGTAGACGCTACGCTAATTGTGTTCCCCTTATTTTCGCCGTCTTAGTCTACATAATTATTTACGTAGACTAAGACGGCCCAAAATAAAGAACACAAATGGCGATGACCGTAGCCGCCGCCATTTGCTTATGCCTTTTTTTTTTCTTTTTACCCAGTCGTTTTAGGCTACGTAAGTTTTTACGTAGCCTAAAACATCTGGGTTAAAAAAAAAAGTGTACGCAAATGGCGGCGGCTGTAGCTGCTGCCATTTGCATACGCCTTTTTTTTTTTTACCCAGAAGTTTTAGGCTACGTAAAAACTTACATAGCCTATCACGTCGGGGTAAAAAAAAAACAACAACCTGCAAATGGTGGCGGCAGCAGCCGGTCGGAAGACCAGCCGCCACAGCCGCTGCTGCCCCAGCCGCTGCCAGAGCCGTCACCGCCCGGAAGATCTGCCTCAGGTAAGTCTCGTCCCGGGGGGATCCGCAGGGGGGGCAGGGGGGCAGGCCGTTCTGCCACAGATTTCGGGGGGCTGAATGCACTGGCATTCGGCCTCCCAGAGATCCGTGGTGGAATTCTCTGCCATCCCTAAAAAAATGTGGCAGACATTTTTGGCACAGTACAAATTGGATCACAATGTCCAGGAAATGTAACACAGACAGGTATGCAAATTGGTGAACACTTAGTCTGAACACCATTAAGGTGACGGGGGATTTCCCGAGACTTGACCCTTGGGACTGTAGTTTTGTGGGGCATAGTATGTATCCCTTTGTACTCAACCTATCTCACCCACTGAGGTTTGTGAGACCTAGAAGAATGAGCGACTCAGGAAGGACTCCCTCAGTGCCTGAAGGGGTGTGGCCAGTAGGGAGGGGGTAGTTATTACACTACCATTCATGGCTGATAGCTCTCCCTAATATGAGGCAGATAAATAGGGATGTCAAAGAAATGCAGAAAAGCGCAACCAAACTGATCAAGGGGCTGGAGCATCTCTCCCATGACAGAAGGTTACAACAGCTGGGATTGTTTAGCTTGGAAAAAAGGAGGGTACGGGGAGACATGATAGATGTCTACAAAATTATGCATGGTGTGGAGCATGTGGTTAGGGAGAGATTTTTCTAGGGATGTATGAATCCCTTACCTGGCTCTGCGCAGGGGCATCCACGGTGGTGGGGAGGCGTTCCGTCTCTCCCCCCAGAATCCTCCCCGGCTGGCTCCGCTCTACAGCAGCTCCGTGGAGCCGATGGCCGGGGCCGTCCACAGCCAGAGTTCTGCTTGAGGTCCTTGCAAGCAGCCATGATAGGCTACGTAAGTATTTACGTAGCCTATCACGGTAAAGGCAGCCATGCAAATGGCATAGTGGTTGTCATTTGCGTGACTGCCTTTACCGTGATAGGCTACATAAATACTTACGTAGCCTATCACGGCAAAGAGCAGGGGCACAAATGGTGGCCAGCAGCCTGGCCAGGAGACCACCTGCCACCGCCGGAGCCACTGCCACCTCATCCGCCCTAAGTAAGTTCCGTCACGGGGGGATTTTGCGGGGGGGTGGGAGGCCATTCCACCATGGATTCTGGGGGGCTGGATTCTAATGAATCTGGCCTCACTGGAATCCATGGCAGAATTCTCTGACACCCCTAGATTTTTCTCCCTCTCAAAATACTAGAACCTGGAGTCATCCTACAAAGCTGATTGGTGGGAGATTCAGGACAGATAAAAGTAGGGATATCAGAAAATTCCACCACGGATCTTGGTAAGGCCAAATGCCAGTGTATTTGGCCCCCTGAAATCCGTGGCAGAACAAAGCCCCCGCCCCCCCAACCCACGAAAGGCACGCGAAATGGAGCACTTACCTGCTGCTGTCCGCTCTGACTTGCGAATGGCGGCTGCCCTGAGGCCACCATTCGCTTCTTCATCATAGCCGTGATAGGCTATGTAAGTATTTTTCGCCGTTTTAGCCTATGTAAATATTTATGTAAGCTATTAGTGCGGGAAAAAAAAGGAACGCAAATAGCACCCACTATGCTATTTGTGTTCCCCTTTTTTTCGCTGTAATAGCCTACGTAAATATTTATGTAGGCTAAAACAGCGAAAAATAGGGAATGCAAATGGCAGCTGCCATAGCTGCCGCCATTTGCGTATGCTGTTGTTGTTGTTGTTTTGGCTTACCATAAATACTTACATAGCCTATCACAGCAGCTTTGCTGTGCACAAATGGCGGCCATTACGGCGGCTGCCATTTGCGTCTGCAGCAGCCCATCCCTGGCCGGAACTCCGGCTGCGGATGGCCCTGGCCGGCAGCTCTGCAGAGCCGCCACAGAGCGGAGCTGGCCCAGGGAGGATTCCGGGGGGAGGGACGAAGCACCTCCCCCCCTCTGCGAATCCAAGCTGTGAAAAGGTAAGTGACTTTTGTACATCCCTAGATAAAAGGAAGTACTTCTTCACACAATGCATAGTTAAACTATGGAGTTCATTACCACAGGATGTAGTGATGGCCACCAATTTGGATGGCTTTAAAAGGGGGTTGGAAAAATTCCTGGAGGAAAAGGCTATCAATGGCTACTAGTCCAGATGGCTATGTGCTACCTCCACTACCAGAGGCAGTGAGCCTATCTACACCTGTTGCTGGGGAACATGGGTGGGAGGGTGCTGTTGTACTCATGCCCTGCTTGTGGATTCCTGTCCAACAGCTGGTTGGCCACTGTGTGAACGGAATGATGGACTAGATGGACCCTTTGTCTGATCCTGCATGGCTCTTCTTATATTCTTATGTTCTTAAATCTGCCATGGAACCAGATCAGTAGCCTTTTTATGAATCTGACCCATGGATTCCACAATGGACCAGCGTTTTCCCTATTGGGCAGATTCTGTGGATTTGCAGACCATTTTTCTAACCTTCAGGAATTTTGCACAAATTTCATTGTAGAAAAACAGGCAATTTAAAAAAGAAAATCAGGAGAAAATGTGCATTTCCCCCATAGGCTAAAGCATGAAAATGTGCATGTGGGGGGATTTGGGCATTTTGGGGGGATTTGCACATTTTTACACGTGCAAATTTGCACAAATTCAGAAATAAAAAAATTGAATTCCATCAATGGGTGGATGATGGAATGAAAGGTACCTGACAACCTGCGAAAAACAGATGGAACGGATTTTACACAATCCAATCGATACATCCCTACAGATAAAGGTGCAAGGCAGCTCCCGCACTAGTAGTATCCTGCTCAGTGTTATGATAGTTGCAGATCCTATTATGTTAAAGTTAAATAAAGTAGTGGCCCCAATTAAAGCAACAACACATTTTTCTGGGTATGATCACATATTGAATGCATTTCTGATGTTCAAAAACAGTTTTGAATGCTGTTGTTTATGTTCCCTAAATGGCACCTCTCACAGACAAGAGAGAGCAGGCTTGGGAGCAAAGTGCTGGATTTGCCTGATCTCGTCTGATCTCAGAAGCTAAGCAGGGTCAGCCCTGGTTAGTACTTGGATGGGAGACCACCTGGGAATCAGGCTTCCTGCATTGAGCAGGGGGTTGGACTCGATGGTCTTGTAGGCCCCTCCCAACCATATGATTCTATGAACCCTGAGGATTGCAGAAGTACAAAGCATTTTTATGGGGGTGGGAACCTAAGATGGAACCCCCCCCCCCCCCGCAAAACAGCTCAATGAAGACTGAACATCCTTAGCAGCCACAGAATGCTGTGTGTGTGTGTAAGGATGGTGCAAGCATCTGGTTGGGGCTTGAAGCCTGGCGAGAAGTTGCTGGTTCAGCCCCTTGGATGCCAGTTCGTGGACCTGAGCTCTTGCCCAACTCATGGCGTGCTGAGTCGGGCTAGAGCTCAGGCGCCCGCTCCCTCAGCAAGGAGAGGGGAAGAAGGCAGCGCCTCTCCTCCTTCCCCCATCCTTGCTACAGCGGCAGTGGCGTGGGAAAGGCTGGTCATTTTCCGTAAGTTTTCCTGGCCTTACGGAAAATGACCAGCTTGTCCCTTGCCATTGCCACTGTAACAGGTAGGGATGGAAGGAAGAAGGAAGCACCTATCCTCTTCTCCCCCCCCCACCTGCTGGAGACCAGGGAAAGAGCCTGGGAGCTGGCCGCCCAGGCCCTCCTTCCCTGCGCCAGCCCTTGACATCTGGCGTGAGGAAGAGGGCAGGCTCATGTAGCTCGCAGGCAGGTGGGGCAAGCAAGGAAGCTCACCGAGCAGGCCCAGGCTGTGCAAGCTGTGGGGGGCAGCTCATCAAGCTCCCCCTGCCCCGGACAGAGATGGGCTCATCCATCCCTATGTATGTATGTGTGTGTGTTTGTGTGGAATGGAAAATCAGATGGGAGGATGAATGGAACAGAATATTGTGGAGGAGGAATGGCTGATTGACTGGAACCATGAAGAGGAGCACTCCACATGGCAACATTTTGTTACAGCTCTCTGTTATTACTAAAGAGAATAATTAGTGAACTCCAGCACAATGCAGTCAACGGTAGTAGCTGCAATGAGTTCTCTGCCAAAAATTTATTCCACCTTTTTTTCAACCGTTCTAAGTCGATTTGACAGAAAAGAAATTGCTTCTTTAAAAAGTTCAAAGGAGAATAACACTTTGCTGAAACCCTCATGGTGAAGAATTCTTGTGTTTACCTTAGTTACAAATGGCTGAGGGGTGTGTGTGACTGTTCTGTCTCATTATATAATCATCTCTCTGGTAACCTGCAGGTCCTTGGCTTCCCACACTTCAGTTAAAGCCCAGGGGAAGACATAATGAAGTAACTCCTCCCATAGGACCTTTTTAGATCAGGACACACAGGCAGCCAGGGAGGCTGCAGAACAATGGAAAGGTGTCTAATACAACAACAACAACACAAAAACAGTATACCCACAAAAATAAATTAAGCTCAAAAACACCATCAAAAAGACTTTCTAAAGTGCCCTGAGAAATGAAGGCTCAACTGCAACCTATGTTAAATACATAGTGTGCAGATGATCTTAATTTTCCTTATTAACTTCAAGTAAGTGATGGTAATAAGGAAAATTAGGGGGTTGGACTTGATGCTCTTACAGGCCCCTTCCAACCCTACTATTCTATGATTCTATGATTCTAAGTGCATGGGGCCCTGATCAAGACCGGGACCTGCATGTGTGGGTAGGGAAGGTTTAAACCTTCCCACCCAGCCACTCCTCACTCCTAAACTCATCCACTCTGCATGGGGGCTAACAAGAGAGAGATTTTTTTTTAAAAAAAAAGAAACCCCTCCACTGCTGCCAATGGACTTTTTTCCTGTTTAGTCCCCATGTGGTGGGGTGAATTTAGGAGAAATAGAAGCAGCCTTAAACCTTCTCTACTCATGTTTGCTGCTCCAGAACCAGATCAGGGCCCTGCACGTGTACCATGTGGTGTTGTAGTAGTCGTTATTATTGTACTATGATTATGATGATTATTGTTGTTGTTACATTTCTAGCCTTTTCCCTTCCTGCAAGGAACCCCTGTCAGATTACAAAGTCCTCCTCTTCCTTGATGCTGTTGTTGTTTAGTCTTATGATAGTAAACTGCCTTGAGGGCATTTGCCAGTTGGGCCTTTCTAGTAAATAAATAAGTACATAAATAAATCTAATGTAGCATGTAGTTTAGCCCTGAGGCAGAAATCCAGAAGCCTCTTTTGCAGGGGGAAAAATCACGCAGGATATCGGAGGACAGATTTTGGTACAGCACTCATTGCACCAAAATGAAAGCTAGGCTTAAATACTCCTGTGCCTTCTAGTGCTAACATTTGGACTCTCTGCACAATGATTTGCATCCTATGACAATGATTTTTTTTTTTTTTAGGCTGATAATACTTGTCCAAAAGTGCAGTAAGAGTCACAGCCATTGATACCAACACTTTTCAGTGGAACTTAATTGCAACCACCAACTCATTGATAAAGGGATCCATGAGCACTCTAATTAGCAATGTTTTTCCCACTAGGGACGCTACTTGAAGGTCTGGAAGAAAATGTTTCAGGGGGAATAAAAAATCCAGGGCTCTGTTTTTATTCTCTCATTTTCTATTTCATCATGGATACAACTTAGGTTAAAGAAAGATGTAATGTACAACTGGATGACAGATGACAGCTTGTTCCGTATACCATTCCAGCATTCTCATTAGGAGTACAGGGTTCTGGGAACCAAAATTGAAAAGCAAACATGTAACCCATCTTCATTTTTTAAAAAATACATCCCTTGTATTCGAACTGTAATCACATGATGACTGCAGGTGTTTAGAATAATTAAGGAAACAGTTTAGATGGACTAAAATAATGTTCCCTATTACTTTTGTCCCAGTGGAGTGGCAGCTATGTGTTTCTTCAGGTAAGAGAAGGTTTGTTCAGCTTAAAGTAATGAGCAACCCACTAGAAGCCAGACAGCAGGGTCCAGCAGAACATGTTGGAGAAGGCAAAGGACCTATAGCTCATTTATGCTTCGGCAGGGAGAATTTTCTTGCAGTGAATTCCCCACGCACTCCCCAGAATATAAACTTTTCCTGTGCTTGAAGCCAACAACTGTTAAAGGCAAGGATGGAGGAATCTTGCAGGACGCAGACTTGTGTTTGCAAGCTTGAAACAGGCCAGCACAGTTTTTAGCCCACAGATGTTGGGGGCTTGGCTCCATTTGGCTTTGGGGGTTGGGGGGGGCAAACAATTTCCTATGTGATTTTGGAGAAATCAGTGTAGACTTGCATAAATGAAACAACATTGATACACAATACATTGCCTTTGGCTGTCCAGTCACCCGTCTGTAATCCAATATGATGTACTAGGGATGTCGGAGAAATCCGTAACAGAATCAAATGAATTTAGATCTCTGTTTAACCTGAAGATTCCACAGTGGACTAGCTTTTCCCAAGTCACATGGATTCCGCAGACTTGTGGACCTTTTTTTAAAAAACTTTCCACAATGTTATGCAAATTTAGTTGTAGAAAAATACATTTTAAAAAAACGGCCAAAAAAGCACATTTCCCCCATAGGCTAAAGCATGAAAATGCATATTCTGGGTGGAATTGCACATTGAGGGGGGAGGGTTGCACATTTTTGAAAGTGTGAATGTTTGCAAATGCAAATTTGCACAAATTTGGGAAGCTGGAAAAAATCCAGTTCCACCAATGAGTGGACAATGGAATGCAAGGCACTTGACAATCTGCGAAATGCAGACGGAACAGATTTTACAAAATCTGTGCATTCCTGTGATGTGCATATAGCAAACATAATATTTGAAATGCAAAACTCAATTTTATAACACATGCAACTTTCAATGTTAAAATGTAAGGATCAAGTTTCATATATTATCTTGGAGTTCAATTTATATTTTTGGGTGGCCATATCTGGTTCCCTCATATATAAATATGCTGTAAAATATGCTGCAATATCCCATAGGTCGTATTCTGGCCCATCACCAATCTCCAGATGGCCTTCATCGTTTCCAGACCTTCTGTACTGTCAATGATCCAACTCTGCTTAAATAGTGAATAAGACATCTGAAAAATAAGGGGCATACAGAACTGGACAATTACTTCCGCTGTGAATACCATATCTGGAGAAGAATCTCCTAGTGTTTGAAAGCTTCCAAGACCAAGATATAAGTCCCACTATTCTATTTGTTTGATCCAGATAAAAGTGTGTGAAATGGAGCTGGAAGAAGCTGACTTCCCTGCCCCCTCCTTCCCTTGGTAGGCCCCCAGACTTGCAAAAAAAAGGCCCTTCCATGGCACTCCTCTGAATGGGATGAACTTTGGTGCTGCCTCCACCTGAATTTCAGGGATTCCCCTTAGCCACCCCCCAACCCAGTACCACAGCCTCACCTATTCAGCAGGGCACCCTGACTCCTGTGTGAATCTTCTGGAGGGGTGGGGTGGGGTGGGGCTAATTTGAATCTGGCAAGCTGTTCCCACTTCAAATGGAGGCAGCCCTACTTTATTTTTTAGCACCCTGATTCAAATAATTGCCCTATTTCTATTGCTTTACAAAAAGGTTCTGAAGTTCGTAAGACAGATCTGAGCCAGTCTGTTCAATGTAATTAGGGTCATGTCACCCTAACATGGCTATAATTTATTCCATTAGTCTTGGTTATAAGCTCTGTACTATCCACAGACTCTATCTGTGGCCCCATTTGTTTTTCATTGTCTGATATACTGTGGAAGAAAAGATGAAAAAATTCAGGTGAAATAGTCAGTAGTTCCAAAATTAGAGAGTTCACTTTCCTTGCAACTCCTTAGTGTCTTTCCTTCAGGTCAAGAGTTTGGATAAAAATTTTATGTGTTCCCACTTCCTTTTTTTTTCCACTGCATTTAACACCAGCAGAGTGATTTTCTATTTGGCTGACAAAGAACAACAGTGAGGTAAATTGACCGGTTGATTTTCCACATAGCAGAGATGTAGGGTGTTAACACTTGACTTGCTGCAATTCAACTGTTGGCAAATGGGCCATGATTCTTAGCAAGAACCATTGCCTCTACCTCATCAATAACACTTTAAGAAAAGTTGCCCTTTGTACATCAGCTGCAGCATGGACATACACAATAGGATTATCTATCCCAGCTCAACCCTAAGAGAACCACAATCAAAACATGTGTGCTAAAAAGTCCAGTGATATTAGCAGCATTAGAAATAAATGCATTCTATCCAAAATGGGAATAAATTTGCTTTTTAATATACTTTTTGCTCCCCAAATTTAGAGATTTCCAAATTTTAATGCTTCCTTTTGTTTAATTTAAGTTAGGGCACAATCCATGCATAACCTTGTACTCTTAATGCATTTATTAATTTGTCCACCATTCATAAAAGATGGGCCCATCAATAGTTTTTAGTTGCTATTGCTAACCGGAAGCCCCAAGTCCAGAGGCAGTATGTTTCTGGGACAACCAACAAGGAATGAATGCAGCCTCCATGACCTTCTTGGGAGATTCACAGAAGCATCTTGCTGGCCTCAGTTGGAAACAGAATGAGGAGCCCTTGGTATGATCTAGATGGGTTCTTCTTATGTTCAGTTCTCCTAGTGTCAGGATAATGAAGGGAAAATGATATGCAATAAGAACAACAATCGAAAACAACAGTAAGAGACTGGATTCCAGAAGCATGGGTAGGAAAGTAGGTAGTGTGCAGAACCTCAAGTCACTTTTTGGAGTACAATAGGTGCCTTCATTCTTCACCTGACACTTGTCCCACTTTCCGTCTGTTGTTTTCAGTGGGTTGTATGCATTTGCAGCCCATGTCCTCCAGCTGATTGCCTATCTTCAAAAGGTCATGCTGATTTCCATAACAGACTAGCCTCACATGGTCACCTTCTAACCAACTAATGATCGTGGAACCTAGACATCCCCACTTCACAGCTTTCTTTGCATAGCCTCTGTGTTGCCTCCGTCCCAGCCAGGTGGCCATTGGCACACAGCACCAGCTATTGTGCCTTTCTCTGCTTTCCTTCTCATCTTGAAAGACCATAAGGTTTTCCCAGTAGTAATGTATGGCTGTGAGAGCTGGACTATAAGGAAGGCTGAGCGCCGAAGAATTGATGCTTTCGAACTGTGGTGCTGGAGAAGACTCTTACGAGTCCCCTGGACTGCAAGGAGGTCAAATCAGTCCATCCTAAAGGAAATCAACCCTGACTGCTCTTTGGAAGGACAGATAATGAAGCTGAAGCTCCAATATTTTGGCCACCTAATGCGAAGAGAAAACTCCCTGGAAAAGACCCTGATGCTGGGAAAGACTGAAGGCAAAAGGAGAAGGGGACGGCAGAGGATGAGATGGCTAGACAGCATCACGGATGCAATGAATATGAACTTGAGCACGCTCCGGGAGAGAGCGCAGGACAGGAAGGCCTGGCGTGCTATGGTCCATGGGGTCACGAAGAGTCGGACATGACTGAACGACTGAACAACAACAACAAATACTCTATTAGGTTGTAGAAACAGCAGAATAAACTGAATCCCTTGGTGCTTATGCCACAGTCTGTTTATTGTTAACAATAGTCTGAAAATTCCAGAGCAGAAGGTAGAATAGTGCAATCAGATAACAAACACCTATGTTACTGTAGCTTATCTTTGAGCCTAGCTAATTCATTGTGTTCTCTAGTTTAGGGGGTGTAGGCCTGGGAGCCAAATCCAGCCCACTTGGGTTCCTAGAGGGCCACACTTCCTTCCTCTGGCTCCATCTCCTTTCTCTGACCACTTATCGTTTGGTAGCCTTGTGCAGTTTTTTTCCCCATCCTAAAAGGTTGAAATTCTTCCCTTAATGCTTAGTTACTGGCAGTAAGAAGTTTAAGTGAAAATATATTGCTATTTTGGGGGCCTGCCCCTTTTGCCTTTGGGTGCATGCCCCTTTTGCCTTCGGCCCCAGCCACCACTGGAATGCAGCCCCCAGGAGCTTCTCTGAAATGGAATCTGGAACTCAGATTCGATGCCCCTGCTTTAGATGACCATCTCACTGGCTACTGCCTGAAAATTACCCGCGTATGACTGGCTCACCATGTTGCAAAACTGCTGTAAAGCTGCTACATGAACGCAGTAGGGCTTGCAGGAAGCACTACTGTTGATGAAAATGTAGTCAGATACAACACACACCCCAGTCAACGTGTCTTGCTGCAGCTTTGACAGGTGCTTCTCACTCGTTTTCAGATGTACCCATTTGTTCAATGCAACTGAAAAAAATACATGGGAAAGCAATTATCTGCTACTTATAATGAGAGATACACCGACCATTGCCATGCTTCTGCTGCTGTTCAGATATCTAGAGAAGTAGGAAGTATGAGCGTATAACCCTGGTTTGAATGAAGGCTGCAAAATTATGCCAAGCTAAAAACAGCCTGCTAGCTATATGCGATGGCTCATTGGGGACTTCATAAGCTTCCTGCTTGCCTGCTGACAAGTGGTGAATTGTGTTCAGCTGGGTGGGTTCTATGTTGTCCAGGCCTTGGTTATTACATGAGCAGAAGTTACAGACACATACCTCTCCTTTACCTAGGGAGGTGGTGGGCTCTCCCACACTGGGGGCATTCAAGATGAAGCTGGACAGCCATCTGTCAGGGATGCTTTGACTTGGATTCCTGCATCGAGCAGGGGGTTGGACTCAATGGTCTTATAGGCCCCTTCCAATCCTACTATTCTATGATTCTATGCTATGATTCTCCGTGTCACTAGTCTGCCACTGTCTGCCATGTGGTTTGTGGCAATTCTACAATAACATGAAATAGGAGATATGAGATGTTAAGGATTACAGACTGTGTATTTGTATAGTATCTGTGCTGATCCCATAATCATTGTTATCATTTGATTAAAAAGCCTGCCCCAATGTTTGAAAATTAAAGCCTGTTCTCATGGCCCAAATGTCTGTGGAAATTGTATTTATTATGTTTTTATCCCACTCTTCCTCCAAGGAGCTCAGGCCAGTATACTCAGCTCTCCTTCTCTCACTGTCCCCACAACAACCCTGAAAGGTAGGCTAGTCTCCAAAAGAGTGACTTGCCCAATGGCACCCACTGAACGTCATGGGTGAGTATCCCCACTTTTAGCCCAATACTCTAACTAGTACCCTGCACAGGCTCTAATGTGTCTTTGCTTAGCCTACACCAGAAAAACTCCAATAACTACACTGGGGATTCAGGGATCTGGTGTCCTCTCAGACATATTTTGGTCCTAGTGTCAGATCACTAAGATAGAGGCCACAACCCAAAATAGAACTGAGCACAACATCTATTGAAAGCAATTGGTTTTATCATACTTAACTCTCTGGCTGATTGTACAGCCACAATTTCTTGGTTGAATTTCAGTGCAAGAGGCATGTTTTGGATTTTATGGAACCATGCCTATAACCTTTCCCAGGAATTTATTCCCAGATTTGCAAACTCCATGGGTCAGAAAACGTATTGCTCCTTTGCACATGTTCAGTCACTTCTTGTCTCTAAATGTAACAATTGTCTATTTCTGAAGCGTGCTAGGAAATAAAAGCTGGGTATCAGAATTAAAACAAAAAAACGTATTTGCCAAGCTGCTTTAAAACTGGCCAGATGGCATTTCTACCTGCATCAATATTGGCGGCAAATGAGAATGACTGACAAGCCAACTCTGGAAAGTCCAATTAGATTTCAGGATCTCTGTGAGAGGAGTGTGGGGGTAAACTCTTCAGTAGTCTACCAAGCTATTAGTTTAGTCCCAAAGGAAACTAGCTTAGCCAGCCTGAAGGGAAAATGCAATTTCTTTCCATTTATAAAGCAAACCTAGAAAATTGCCAGCTGTTTCAAGAGGCAAAGGAAACATACACACACACTTCACCATCTTCCTTCATTCCCGTTTACATTTCACCAAACCTGGCATCAGGCATCATCATCTTCCATGTTGTGCTGTTTGTGTTGCTTCTTTCAAGACCCCTTTGAAGCAGTCCTTTTTCTAAAACATATTGACAACAAAAGTGAGATTTACTGCAATTAGCACTATCTGGCACAGTCTGGTGTTTTGACCTGGCCAATGTCCCTTCAGGCTGGTGAGTTGGTCTGCAGGCATAGCTCATAGCTGAGTATGTGGGGGATGGGGGTTTTGATCTAACCTCTGGGGAAGAAGGAGAGAAGGCAACTGCAATTTGCATTTCACCCAGGCTCCCTCCTGAGGATCTTACCTGAGGCAACAGTCGAAGGTAGAATTTTTATTGTTCCACAGCCCCAGAGACTTAGTGGTGGTAATATTAATGACCTTCACCCCCCTCCCCTCTCTCTGTGCACTTAACTGGATCTGAGAGAATATATTATCCTGAACTGGACCAATTCTGGGTTTGCCTCTCCTTGCTGTCTTACAATCCAGCTTTGTCTGCCATCGGGATTTTTATAGTGCTTCTATAACTCTTTCTGTATCCAGGTGAACCCCAGAATAAATTATTTGCATACAACTAGCAGCTGTGTTCCCCGCCTTGACCCTGCCAGTCATCCACATCGGTAAGAACTGGTGTGTGCTGTAGACCCAGTGCATCAAGAGTGGTGTGTGGACATAGGCAGGACAAATTGTACTCTACTCTAGATTTTTATTTTCATGAAAGTATCCTCTCTGTAGTTTGGTTGGTTATCCTGCACATAGAAGAGATACTAATTAGAATTTATAAGAAATGATGATGGTAGCCAAGAGTAAATCGACTTCCATACTGTTGCTCATTGACCATCACGTGGTGGTGATTTTCCACCCCTCAACCCCCCTTGGGAGAAGGAAGACGTGTGTGCCTTCTCTCCTGGTTGTGGCCATATAAAGGGCATTTAGCCAGTGGGGGGAGGTGGTGCACAGGCCTTTTTAAGGCAGCCATGCCTCCCACATGGCCTCTTTTCCACATGGTATGACAACCCAATCCCAGCTCCCTATGCTATGCATCAGGAAGGGACTTGCCAGTCATCCATTAATGGTATGAGTAGGATTTTGTTTTGATGACCATGGAGCCATCTTTTTTCACCCATTCCTTGCTGTATCAACACTTTGGGGGATTTCTGTAATTTGCTAATTGGCTGTCTACCCCTGGTCACTAGAGCTGTACAATGATTATAAGATTTGACTAGAACTCAGATTTAGCACTTCGTTAAAATGGTCCAATTCTTCTCAGACCAATTCAGAGGCCGTCTGCTTTGACTTAGACAGTGAACCCAAGTTGAGATTTGGAAATCCAAGGCTTTGTGCCTCCCATTAATTGTCATAGGAAAAGCAAAAATAGCTATCATGTGCTTTGTTTTTGTTTTCTAGATCTAGGTCATCTAGAAGTAGATGAAATTTGCATGCATGTAGCCCCTTAGGAAAGGATTATACCTGCCAAATGACAGAAGAAAATAGGTGTAAAGGTTTTTGTGCTACACAGAGGTGGGGTGGGGCAGACAGGGCCCTTTCTTGCCTTCCTGGTGGGCAGATGATGAAAGGCCAGAGTCCTAGCGGAACAGAAGTGTCAAAGCTGCTGGAACTGGAGAACTGATTGCGAAAATGCTGGACCTATGACAATAATATATTTCTTGGATAAAGGACCTGGATAAAATATGGACAGTCTAGTTAATTAGCTGGATGTTTTTATATATAAATTTATATATGTACATTTTATTATTTATTATTGCTTATATGGTTGTTTTGCTGTTGCATCTGTGTTTCCATTCAGATGTTAAAACTTTTTCCTATTAAAATTTTCTTCAATAAAACATTAAACTTTGTTGTTTGAAACTTTCTGCTCTCTTTTCTTTTTGGGTTACCTATTCCACATCTAATAGCCAACCCCACACTACCTAAATGAGATTCCTGATACCCAGGGAGCAATCCTGTGCCCCTAGACAGTGTCTGGGGAACACAGGATTGTTTGGTTTCTGGGCTCTGAGGTCAGAAACAGGGCTCAGACTTCAAAGCCCAAAAACACATTCCCCACCCCTCCTCCTCGTAGCCAGGGGAGCATGGAGATGGGAAAAGGGGGCATTCCCGGGGTGGGGAGGGGAGAAGACTGGGGCATCAGCCATATGACATTTCCTATGGCCGCCCCAGCCTCCTTCCCTCCCCTTCTGAACAGCTGCTGCTAGACGGCTGATACCACCCTTCTAGCAGAAATACAGGGTAGCTGGAGAGCAGAGGTGAAGATTATCTTCACACTTCAGCCACCCTGTATTAGATACTTCGCAGCCTCCACGTTTGAAGACTGCTGACTGTTTTCATAGGATTGTGCCCTCAGAGAGTTTTAAGGCTGGTTTGCTGGAGGCTGTCAGAAGAAAAAATGATTTCCACTTGGTGCAGCAAAAAAGGCCACAGGAAGGGAATGGCAAAAAGGAGGGGGGGGGGCATCCTATTTTTCCTGCTTTCCCTTCCACTCATGAAATGGAATTGCTGGTCCATTACAGCATTTATGGTGATGTCATTAATGTTTATTTATTTGGTATGAGAAGATATCTTGTGAATGTACCAACATATTATTATTAACCTTTGTATCCCACCCTTCCTTAAAGTGGCATACATGGGTGTGAGTTATCCCAGTTTTTCCTTACAACAAACCTATGAAGTGGGTTAGGCTGATAAGGAATGACTGGCCCAAGAGCAACCTTGATTGTGTTAGAGATGGATGAATCTGTTAGTTTTGGTTTCTCCTACATTCATTACACACACAAAAATATCTCACAGGCAGAGAGCTTCGGCTATTGGGCAGTATAGAAATTAAATAAATAAATAAATAAATAAATAAATAAGGCAGTATCCAGTGGGGCATTTATGGGGCAATTATTTCCTGCCATTCCAATTCCATTGCATGAGCGGTGAATCCTGCCAGTTGCATTGTGCAAGTGGGACCCACTGCTTTCTAGGGGAAGCCCCAACATGAGTGAAAACACTCATTCCTGGAAGGAGGCAGGTTGGCAGAGCTCCCTTATGTGAGCTCCACTGACCTGCCTCTTCCAGAAATGAGCATTTTCACTTGTTTTGGGTTGCTCCAGAAGTGCTAAATCGCCATTGCACACATGGTGGGGGCTGCTTGCACAACACAATCAGCGGGGAAGAAGAGATTCCATAGGGGTGGAAGCACTCTGTTGTATTCTTCCCCAAATTCTTTCCACCACACATAGGAAGACATCTGTGAATTTGGGTAAATTCTTATCAAAACCAAACTGAAACAAAATTTTCACACATCCCTAGGCAGAGTGCAGACAGGTTCGAATTCTGATCTCCCTGGCCAAAGTCCAACACTCAAGCCGCACTAGCTCAGTAACAACAGATGACAATATCACTGTTTGCCACACAGTGTAAAATCCTGAAATGTCGGTTGACTCAGAGTATGTTAAATTGCATTGAATATCAAAAATATTCACAAGCAGAAGTCAACTCATTATCTCTTTACTACATAACTATCCTGAAAAACAAAACATAGTTGTGTGACCTGGCTCCAAGTCCTGTATCAGCTAAATTTAATGCTGGTGCTTTAGAGTTAATTTCCTTAAGATGTACATAGAGGTAATTCATTAGATAGTAGATCTGGAAGTTCAAACATCTCCCTGAATTTCAGGGCATCTGGAAAAACTGGAATTTGCTTAAGCTGACATGGCCTATTTATGTTTGCTGTGTTTTCTAAGGGTGGCTTATTCATACATTATCACAACTTTGATGTGCATCCTCAAGTGCTGATTGTCTTGTATGAATGAGCCATCACCAAAGACTAGGGATGTTTTGGGAGTCTGAAAGGAGGGTGGAGTCCAGCGGACTCCACCCCACTCGGCCTCCTGGACCCCACTCGCCAAGCAGCCATGCACGTGTCTGTAATGTTGTGTAATGGCCCCTGTACAGTTGCCATTTATGCAACATTAGATTTCCGGAAAACCCTATGCCACCATTTTATGCAAAATGGCAGCTTGGTAAGGGGACAGAAGGCTGCTGTGCACTCGCCAGGAGCTTGCCAGGCTGCCAAGAGGCTCAGGAGGCAAGTGGGGGTTCAGCAAGCATCCAGGGAGGACGGACAGAGGTGATTCCATCCATCCCTGCCACAGACAGAAACTTCACATGACTCCCATCTCAAACAAAATACTTTTCTAGTTGATACAGTTCCCACCTTCAGCTGCATGAGTCATCAGCTAAAGTGAAATCAAGTGATGAATATGCATTTATGAACTTAGAACCCTTAGTCATGCAGCCAAAGTAAATCTTAAGGAGAGTTTTGAAGACATAAGATGGGGTCTTAGCAGGAATTTCAGAGTCTCGTGTGGCGCAGAGTGGTAGGTGGCAGTATTGCAACTGAAACTCTCCCTACGACCTGAGTTCGATCCCGGCGGAAGCTGGGTCCCAGCCCAGGTAGCTGGCTTAGGTCAACTCAGCCTTCCATCTTTCCAAGGTTGGTAAAATGAGTACCCAGCTTGCTGGGGGAAAGGTAGTTATGATTGGGAAGGCAATGGCAAACCACCCTGCTACAGTCTGCCATGAAAACGCCAGCACAAGTGGCGTCCCTCTAGGAGTCAGTAATGACTCAGTGCTTGCACAGGAGCAACCTTTCCTTTCCAGCAGGAATTTCACCAGAGCACTGTGCTCTTAAGTGTGCTGCTAAATAGCTGAAGAAAAAAGTAGCCTGTAAACGATTTTCAAAACCCTTTTTTATTTCTAAATAAAATGTCTTCCACCATGTCAAAGGCGCAGTTAGGAATAATTGCTAGGCTTTTTTAAAAAAAGGAAAAGGAAACCGTTTTTGACTTACCTGAGCACAAATAAAGCATGTGAAATGTTTCTTCACCAGCAGAGAACACTTGTTTTTATTTCCCAGCCTTCATTCTCACATAAAATGCCCAAATGGGATTTTATGAAGCTTTCCAAAAAATTTCTCACCCTTGGGTTGAAAACAAGCGTGAGAAATTTCAGTCCAGAGGGTAATTATTTTACGAAGCATTCAAACCAGAGAAATGTAATGGGGGTGCTTCATCAACCATAACTATAGCTGTATTGCTGTAATGCACTGCGCACAGTGGCAAGAGTGGGGAATCACTACCATTTGTCATGGAGATAGCTTTTACTGAGGAACTGTAGGGAAGGTATCTTGGAGGGGAAGGAGGGAGGCAGCACTAAGAAGATACTAGTGGGTGATAACGAGAAACACGTATGGCTCCCCTCTGCATTGACTTGTAGCAGTCCAGTGGAGAAGGGAGTCCTAGATGACATGGCAGGAAGAATGCATTCCTACTCACTTACCAGACAGCAGGCTGGCTTGAATAGCAAGATTGCCAGCCAGGTCACAACCCAGAGAAGACAGTCATATCTTTAAGAGCCTAACTCTGCGGCTACTACAGAAGCAGATATTGTACCTCTCCTGTGCCTTACAAGCTCCCTCACTTTGTTCAGGTCTTGTGGCTGCACAGAAGTATCTAGGAGCCAAGCAGGTGAAACAAAATAGACCATCAGTACTGTGATACATACAGCCCTGTTCAGGCAATCCCAGTACAAGGGCTGCAGGGCCACACGTTTAGACCTGCCCTGAGGTCATGTGGCTCCACCCGGCCCCTCATGTGAGTGGCAATAACTTCTGCAATGGTGAGCCTTTTCTATCTATGATTTTCCAGGGTTCTGAATCACATGGAGAACCTCAAAAGATAGGAAAGGCTTTCTGCTGCCAAAGTGATCCCTATAGATATAATGTACCAGGAGGGGCCATGCAACATCAAGGACATCAAAGGTATTTGCCTGCCAGTGGAAGGACAGTATAGAGGGAGTGAACCTTCCCTCCCTTGGCAGGGAGTTCCATAGACTGGGAGCAGCCACTGAGAAGTCCCTATTTCAAGTCGCTACCAAAAGCATCTCTGAAGGTGGTGGTCTTGAAAGAAGGGCCTCTCCCGAAGATCTTAAGGCACAGGCAGGCTCATATGGGAGAAGGCAGTCTTTCAGGTAGCCTGGTCCCAAGTTGCATAGGGCTTTATACATAGATCATAACCAGCACTTTGAATTCTGCATGGAAACAGACCAGTAGCCAGCGAAGCTGTTGTAAAAAGGGAGCCACATCCTCCCTGTAACTGGACCTGGCTGCAGCATTCTGGACCAGCTGAAGTTTCTGAAGTTTTCAAAGGCAGCTCCATGTAGAGTGCATTACAGTATTCCAAACCTTTGGACTACTGTAAAAATTTGTTTCTGTTCATTACATGTCCCATTTGCAATCCCAAATGTGAATGCAACCAGGATCACTTTTTTTTTCGAGAAATGTTTGCAAATTCCTGAATTTGAAATTTGAAATGCACATTTTTGAAGAAATATACATTTTCATGTTTTAGTTAATGGGGGAAAAGTGCACACTTCTGAAAAAAAATGTATACAGAAATACACAATTTTCTTATTCAAACAAGCTGAAAAACAAGTTGAAAACAAACATGAGAACAAGCCGAAATGAGCTTCAAATTGGTGTTCGGTGAATTTAGGTGAGCTTGAAAATCACTAGTTCTCCTGTCCCTAGATTGCATCTGGGAAACAATCAGTGTAGGAGATGTGGTTCACTTTGGTAGGAAAAAAGAAAAAAACTATATAAGTCCAAGAAGAAGAAGAAGAAGAAGAAGAAGAAGAAGAAGAAGAAGAAGAGGAGGAGGAGGAGGAGGAGGAGGAGGAGGAGGAGGAAGATGCTTGAGCGGGTGGTTGTAGGACAGCTCCAGGCACTCTTGAATGAAACAGATTATCTAGATCCATTTCAATCGGGCTTCAGGCCTGGTTTTGGAACGGAAACTGCCTTGGTCGCCCTGTGGGATGACCTCTGCCGGGAGAGGGACAGGGGGATGCGACCCTGTTGATTCTCCTGGAACTCTCAGCGGCTTTCGATACCATCGACCATGGTATCCTTCTGGATAGGTTGTCTGGGTTAGGAGTTGGAGGCACTGCACTACAGTGGTTCCGCTCCTACTTGGATGGCCGATTACAGAAGGTAGTGCTGGGGGATTATTGCTCTGTGCCATGGCAATTGTGCCATGGTGTTCCACAGGGCTCTATTTTATCCCCCATGCTGTTTAACATCTACATGAAACTGCTGGGGGAGGTTATCCGGAGGTGTGGGCTGAGGTGCCATCAATATGCAGATGACACCCAGCTCTACCTCTCTTCTCATCAAAACCAGGTGAGGCAGTGGCTGTTCTGAATCAGTGCCTGGGCACAGTAATGGACTGGATGAGGGCTAATAAAGTGAAACTCAGTCCAGACAAGATGGAGGTACTGTTAGTGGGTGGTTCGTCTGCCCGGCTAGGTGATATTCAACCTGTTCTGGAGGGGGTTGCACTCCCCCTGAAGGATCAGGTTCGTAGTTTGGGGGTGCTCTTGGATCCAGAAATGTCACTTGAGGCACAGGGGAACTCAGTGACACGGAGCACTTTTTATCAGCTTAGGCTGGTATACCAACTACTAGGGGTGGACGAAAGTCACTTACCTGTCCTCGAAGGACGTTCGCGGTGGGGGGGAGGCACTTCGCTGGTCCCCCCGCAAAGTTCAGGCCGGAGGGGAGGCTTCCTGCCTCGCCCCGGCCGAAATTCAGGCCGGGGGGGAGGCTTCCCGCCTTGCCCGGCCGAAATTCAGGCCGGGGAGGAGGCGCCTCGCCTCGCCCGGCCGCGAACGCGAAAGTTAAAAAAAAAAAAGAAAAACGCCCCCTGATAGGCTACGTGACGATTCACGTAGCCTATCACGGCTAGATCTGCAAAGTCAGCCATGATAGGCTACGTCAATCGTCACGTAGCCTATCACGGGTGACTTTAAAAAAAAAAAAGCGCGTACGCTAATGGCGGCCCCCATAGGGAGCTGCCATTCGTGTTCCTTATTTAGTCGCTGTAGTCTATGTAAATGTTTACGTAGACTACGGCGAAAATAAGGGCAACGCAAATAGCGTTGCCCTTATTTTCGCCGTAGTCTACGTAAATCTTTACGTAGACTACAGCGACCAAATAAGGAAGGGGAATGGTGGCTCCCTATGGGGGCCGCCATTATCTGTACACACTTTTTTTTTTTTTTAAAGTCACCCGTGATAGGCTATGTGATGATTAACGTAGCCTATCACGGCTGACTTTGCAAATCTAGCCGTGATAGGCTACGTTAATCGTTACGTAGCCTATCACAGGGGTGTTTGTTTGTTTTTTACTTTGCTTGTAATGGCGGCGGCGGCAGCCAGTCGAAAGACCGGCTGCTGCCCCCGCCCCTGACGAAGACCCGACGAACTGCCGACAGGACCCGCCGCTGGGAGGGACATTTGTGAAAGGTAAGTCCCATCCCGGGGGGGCGGGGGGGGTGGAGAATTTCTCCCCAAACAACCTTCGGAGGACCGAATGCATTGGCGCTCAGCCCCCCAAAGTTTCGGGAAGAAATTCTCCCCCATCCCTAATTTCTGGGCCCGATTCAAAATGCTGGTGTTAACATTCAAAGCCCTTAACGGCTTGGGGCCAGGTTACCTGAAGGATCGCCTCCTCCCATATGTGCCTGCCCGGACCTTAAGATCATCATCAGCGGCCCTTCTCCGTGAGCCCCTGCCAAAGGAAGTGAGGCGGGTGGCTACTAGGAGGAGGGCTTTTTCTGTTGTGGCACCCCGGCTCTGGAATGAGCTCCCTAGTGAGGTTCGCCTGTCGCCTACATTGTATTCCTTTCGGCGCCAGGTGAAGACCTTTTTGTTTTCCCAGGCATTTTAGCATTTTAGCATTTTAGCTTCCTAAATTTTTATCTTTGCTGTTTTAAATCTGTATTTTAAACTCCTGTACTGCTGCTAGGTTTTATTGTGGTTGTATTGTTATATTGTGGTTTTAATGTTCTATATATTTTAAATTGTTTTATTGTGTGTTGTTTGGTTTTAATTTTTGTGAACAGCCCAGAGAGCTTTGGCTATTGGGCGGTATAGAAATAAATAAATAAATAAATAAATAAATAAATAAATAAGAAGAACAGCAACAGCAACAGCAACACCAACAAAGTGATTTAAGCTCAATTTATTTCAATAGGAACTTAGTTCAACTACAGATGGGCAAATGAGCAATGCTTGAGGTCACTAGCATTCTCTCAATATCTGCTTGCCACTCATCTCATGTCTGATTCCTGTTTGCGTTTGTAATTGCTACTTGCTCTGTGTGAACGGGAAAATTGTGCAACATGTGCAGCAATGGAATGTGGAATTTTTTGAAAATTTCACCAAATTTGCTCAAATTTTGTAATTTGCACAACTTTCGTCCATAGACTTAAGCAGGGCTTTCAGTCTGCAGGGTGAAATTCGCAGAAAATCAAACTTGGAATATTGCACAAATCAAACATGAGCACATGTCTCACAATTTGCAAACATGTTCAGCGAACAGGTGCTTATGATCGTGTTTGGGGCTTCAAACAGGACATACTTGCCTGCTTTGCATGCAAAGACAAAATTTTCATATATGCCTAGGTTCAACTAACTTAATCTGGCTCCAGCCCAATATTTTAAATTCAGAAATTGCAGTAAAAGGAGGCCAGAGGCAATTTCATCTCCTACTGCTAATATGTCCCAGAAAGTATTCAACGGAGCTTAGTGTCACTTCTGGCAACTGAACTGTATAGTGAATGCCCTCCCAATATTTTGGAATATAGCTTCCATCATCCCTGAACATTGGCTATGCTGGCTGGGCTGCTGTAGTCTGAAACATCTGGAGGGCGCCAGGTTGGGAAAGAATGGTTTAGACGTTTAGTGAAAAACCCTTACCTGGAGGATGTAACAAATATAAGTGACAATGTTTACAGTTATTTCACAAAATAAAAATAAATGCACTGGAAATCAATAGAGGGGTAAATTGATGAGTGACGGTCAATTGTTATATTTTATTTTATTTTTAAATTTTAAAAAGTTTGTTTGTTTTTAACCCATTAAGGCTGCAATCTTGTATAGGCACTTAACTGGGGGTAAGTCTTTTGAACTCAGTGGGTCTTACTTCTGAGAAGACATGCATAGGATTGCACTGTCATAAGATTGCATTGTTAGTTATTGACTTCCAAGTCAAGAGAAATGGATGGGCATGTAAATCAGCTATGGAACTTTGCTAATGACATTAACACTCAAAGTTGAAACAGGACACTACTATCTTGCATGGTATGGTATCTTACATCATTTAATCCTTTGAAGACTTGAATCCTCACTGAATTAATCTCTAGCCAAGTTAGCTGCTGTGTGAACTTCCCATTGTTTCAACAGTAGCTCTATATTATCAGCATGCTCTTTCCTTTCCGATTTTCATCCTTGGCATGAATGTTCTTGGCAAATTCTTTCTTGCATATGTGGCAGCAGTGTATTGAGGTATTCCATTATTGTATTGGTGGAATTCCTTCTTCTTCATCATCATCTTCTTCTTCTTCTGTAAAGTAAAAGTTTTGATGCAGTTTCTGCTAAGTTGTCGAATGCATCGTCTTAACCTGTTTTGTGGGATCAGTTTCAATTTTTGGAGCCTAAAGATGAGGACAAGACGCTTGCATCAGTACAACCCACCACATGCTCGCTCAACCCTAGCCCTTCATGGCTAGGGATGTACGGAAGTCACTTACCTTTTCGGGGATTGTGTTCGTGGTGGGGGGGGAGGCGCTCCGTCCCTCCCCCGAGAATCCTTGACAGGGGGGAGGTGATCTGGTCCTCTCCCCTGGAAACCTGCCCAGCCGGCTCTGCTCCGCAGCCGGCCAGGCCCATCCGCAGCTGAAGCCATCCCTATTCATGGCTTATTTGAGCTAGCCATGGGGGCCTGACCAGATGGATTGGGGGAATGCTGAATGCATCATGGCTTGATGCTGTGGTCCCTACTGCCTTGAAGGATGTAGTGGTATGGCCACTCCTGAAAAAAACCCTCCCTGGATCTAGAGATCTATGCTAACTATCATCCGGTCACAAATGGTCACAAACACCTCGTTCCTGAGTAAGATGCACGAGAGAGGGGTGGCATCTCTCTAAAGGTGCTTTGAATGAAACTGAATATCAGGATTGATTCCAGTTTTGGGACAGAATCAGCTTTGGTCGCCCTGATGGATGACCTTCTTTGGGAGAGGAACAGGGAACGTGTGCCCCTGTTACTTCCTGAATGCTCTGTGGCCTTTGATGCCATTGGCCACAGTTTCCTCCTGGACCTCCTCCATGAGTTGGGAGTTGGAGGCACTGTTCTACAGTGATTTGGCTCTTACTTGTGGAGTTTCAGAGAATAACATTGGGTGTCGGTTAAACTATGGAGTGCCATAGGGCATCATCTTGTCCCCAATGTTATTTAATATCTATATGAAATCCTTGGGAGCGGTGATTAGGAGATTTGGGGCAAGGTGTCACTAGTACGCTGATAACATCCAGCTCTATTTCTCATTGATATCCACAGAGCACCCCCATAGTTTGGCAGTGCTCATGGATCCATCTCTGTCACTGGAGGCCCATGTGACTTCAGTAGCCCAGAGAGCCCATTACCAATTTTGGTTGGTGTGCCAACTATGTTTATTGGGACAGCCTAGCCATGGTGATCCATGCTCTGGTAACCTGAGCTCGTGATTAGACTACTGTGATGCACTCTATGTGAGGCTGCCCTTGAGTCTGGTTCAGAAGCTGCAGCTAGTGCAGAATGCAGCAGCTAGGGTGCTCATTGGGACACCCAGCTAAGCTCACATAATGTCCATGTTAAAAGGAATGCACTGGCTGCCTATTAGCTACCAAGCTATGTTCAAGGCTATGTTGCTGTCATACAAAACCCTAACTAAGTTGGGACAGGATATCTAGCAGACTGCCTTCATAGACATGCATGCATACATACATACATACATAGTGTGTGTGTGT
The DNA here is from genome assembly GCF_057233095.1 of Heloderma suspectum. Lineage (NCBI taxonomy): Eukaryota > Metazoa > Chordata > Lepidosauria > Squamata > Helodermatidae > Heloderma > Heloderma suspectum. The sequence goes on from NC_139458.1 coordinate 149,697,319, forward strand.
GTGTGTGTGTGTGTGTGTGTGTGTGTGCCCAGCCCATCTCTAAGATTGATAGAGGAGGTCTTGCTGGTCATTCTGAAACTAACAGGGTGTCACCACATAATATCTCAATGGTGGGCCTTCTCGGTGGCTGTGCCCACCCTGTAGAAAACCCTCCTCTGCACAGTTGGGAAGGCAGAGAATGTGGAATGTTTCAAAGACCTCCTGAAATTGCACTTGTTTAGCCAGACTTTCCCTGGCTTGTAATTAATTCCAATTAATCATACACTGTTCTATCTTACTGCTCCTTGTATTGTTTTGCATTGTTATAGTACTTCGAATTGTTTTTAGCAGTGTACTTTAAATGTGATTTTTAATATTTATGTGTGAACCATGTAGGGATTTCATTGTATTAAGTGGTATATAAGTATTACTAATAAATACATAAATAAGTTTTCAGGAACTGTTCATTAGATGGGTAACATTTTAAATGTATTTGATAAAAGAAGGAACATAAATGAAACTTCTCTGATGTACAAGGGGGCTATATGTTGTCAAAAATAATGACTTTAAATTGTAAGTAAAGGCTTCGATCCTGAGTTTCCTCCCACCAGCGCAAGAGTAGAGGAGATTTTCACCTGTTTCCAAAATACTTCTATATTCCTACCCTAGAACCTACATATCCTACAAGTTTCTTGCTTCCAGATAACTCACACCCCATCAGTATGCCCTCAAAACTTGGCAGTTCCTTGTGGGACTTTATGCCTGGCCAGAACAAGGCATGCTGCTAATATGCAGTGGCAGTGCAGGGGCCCTTTGTTCTATTAGAGTTCCTGTTTTTGAAGAACAAGCTAACTCCCCAGTCTGAGTTCCTGCAGTGTGGAAAGTGATGCAAACACAGGAGGGGCATAGATTTTCTCTCCTTCGGATTGCGAAAATATTTTTCTGTCTCATGAGGCAGTAACAATCTAATATTAATGAGACAAATTAAAATTGCATCCTTTCTAGTCTGATATTTCTCTTCTTTTTGTCTTCAGTTCTAGAAGCAGAAATCATTCAGGGGAAATAGATGCTTTAGATGCAGTCCAACATAGATGATTGTTAGGAGATCAAACACAATTCTCTCAGTAAGTGTGTATTTCTGATTCAATTTGCCACCACGCTTTAAATTGCTTCCGCAGATACATGTGTTTGCCTGCCTCTACTGAAATATTATACGTCTGCCACAAACTTTGCTCTCTGCATTTATTTAAGGTGTCATTTGAAACACTACACAGATCTGCTGGTACACGAACAGCTAGCATGCTTATAAGGAGAGCAGAGCAGCATCTCACATTTACAGGATGCAGCTCGGGAAACTTCAGCACTGACGGGTGTGAAACAAGAACAGAAGGTGGAAACTACAATGGGTTTAGCTGCATCTCAGCAGGATGCAATGGTAACCCCTTTTTACAGTGTGAATGGACCAGGTTTGACACAAATGATTTTAACTCTTAGTCTGGGCAGGGTTGGCATGGTCGGGCACCTGTCGAGTGCCCACACCCCAGCAGGAGCCCACAGACAAGAGCCCCCTGGAGTTCTTCCTCTTCAGCCTTGCAAGGTGCAACCTGCTTGTTCACCTGCCTCTCCCTCTGGCCCAGGCCACGGTGGTGGTGAGAAGGAGGAGCAGGAGATGCTTGCTTGACAGGCTTTCTGCTTGTCAAGCAAGCAAGTGGTATCAATGGCAAGAAAGAAGATGAGGACCAACAGCAGCTGGTGACAAGGGCAATGAGAAGGTAGATTCACAGATGGAGGGGGCCCATGGAGGGCGTCTTGCCCAAGGACCCTCAAACACCTGGAACCAGCATTGAGTTTAGGGGGAAGGGAGTCCAATTTGATTCTCCTGAACTTGAAAGATGATTTTGCTGTTGATATCAGTGTAATGGGGATTTCAGTTCTTAGAATGTGTTTGTGTATCAAACAGCTAAATCAATCAAAACTACCCATGCTAACATTTGCATCTGTCTTTATATTGTATCATCATTACACGATACACTGAAATTAGGGTCACCTGCAACTCTCTTCCTTATTTGCAGAACTGTTGAGTGCATTCAATGCATAATTAGATAAAATGATCCCATCATACAGACATGGAAAAGGTAGGAAAATGTCTGGTCATATGAAAAGAAAAGAGTTGAACTCATTTGTTATGGTTTAATGCACATTTGTTTCATCTGCTTCTTGATTGTGTTGCTCCATTATCAGTGAAGCAGTAATTGTCCTATAAAGATTCCAGGGTTCTTTCGCCATGCTTCATGTTTTGCTTTGTTTTTACTGTTTTTTTGGATTGCAAGTGAATGTTGAATTTTGCCATATATGATGCTTGCAGTTTTCATTTTATTTTAATGTGCATGCGTGAACATGTGAGTTAAAGTTTCTTTTTATGTGTATGTATGAAAAAATGCACCACCTCCCAAAATTGGGTTGTCACCTGACCAGAATGTTTCTTTTTCAGTCAACCACAATGCTACTCATTGCCCCATGTAATTATGCTGAAATGGCCACATATTCATCCTTCCCTATAAGATTTACTATAAGAGGTTACTTTACTACAACACTTTTTTTTTCTTTATTGGGCTATCTTGTGACCCCTCTGCCCAATACTGAAGTTATGGTCTAAGCTATTCTTTCATAGCCAAATATATTATTTATTGCATAATAAACAAGCAAACAATAACAACTCAGCTGGATTCATAATCTGCCTTCTGCTAGAGGAAGGGACCTTCCATGAGAGGAAGGGGTCCACTCGAATAAGGTCTCTGTGCCTGATTTTGGGGGATCTCCAATTCTCCTACCCCAGCTCATCCCATTCAGCAGGGTGTCCTTATTCTCTGTGTAGCAATTTTAGGGGGTAGGGACTGCAATGGGAAGGTGAGGATAGGGGTATCCACCTCCCTCAGCACAGTTGATCCAGCATAAATCTGGATCCAACCCATAATCAATTAATTAATTAGTTAGTTATATAATGTTCAAAACTCAACTATCACTGCCCCTATAAGACGTCCTGATGCTGCACTGGTCTGACTTCATCTTTGTTTTCTTTCCTGTAGTGATGGAACAAGTGATATACCTACCAGAACAGCATCAGACCAGATGTTTTTGTTTGCTCTCACATCAGGAGAAAAACAACAATTAAAAACCCCAGTGTGTGTTGCATGCAGGAAACCCTCCCAACAGAAATACAGAAATGGTTTCATTGTGTGTGTTTTTATAGCAACCCCCCGAAGTATATAGAAAAGGATTTTCTGGTTTCACAGAAGCAGCATTTAGCCAATACAAATAGGTGGTGCAGAGCAGACCATTTGTAAGTTGCCTTGCAGAGGAATAATAATAAAAAAAATAAATTAATTTTTTAAAAAAATAATAGAATCATTTTTACAGCTACCGCTGATGTAGATAAAAATTTATGGTTTCACAGCTGTGAAGTTCTTAGATTTAATTAGAAGAACTGTTTCCCCTTCATGCACAACTTGTGCATTGGCAGAGAGGCTATGCTGATTGAAAGCCATGTGTTTGGGATAATTTGAACTGGGTTTTCTGTTGTGAACTACTACAGAGTGGCTTTGTAAGGTATGGAACTCACACCAAATCTTTCTTTCCCCTTGCTTTCACTTTCCATTTGTCTACTATTGGAATGTAGGGTTATACAGGCCCCCAAACAAAACCCCACAGACTCGCAGTAATAGCAGTATGGAAAGGCTTGGCACAAAGAAAATGAAGACATGCTGCAGCTTGTCCATGCTATAGCCGCACACCAGTATTTTCCTATGTGTGAGAGTGGCACTGAGCAGAACCAATCAGCTTGTTGCCTTTGGCAGTGGAGTGGAAGCCAACGGAGCTTCCTTTGAAGCCAATAGAGACTTGGAGGTGTGGGGGCGGGGGGATAATTTCTGTAAGCGAAAGGCTGGCTGATTGCTTCAGTCATTCCACCTCCCAGTGCACACTGGTTCCAATCTGCTCCCAGACCTACGCCCCACAGTCTGGCCTTAGTGGGTCCACTGGGGCAGATATCATCAGCAGGCCCTGTCAATCTGCTGGGGTCCTGGCAAGTGCTGACACTGGCCCTGAATAGAATCACACCTCCATGCTAATACCCTCCAGTTTACAGGGAATGTGGTGCTCAAGGCACCATCAGCCAGATGCAAAGTAATTTTTGCATTTGACGGATGGTGCTTTTTTATAATGTTTCAGTCTGCAGTAGCTGGTGAAGGCAGAAAGATGATGGTGATTCTTTGATAATGATAATGCATATTTTCCTGCTAAAGAAGGAAGAAGGGTCTGGATGCAGAAATACTTACAAATCTCACAGAATCTGTTCCAGCCAATTAGGTCCCATTGATTCCTAACAGAAAGTTTAGCAAGAGCTTAAATCTCTTCAGCTAAAATCAGTGTGACTTCAAAATGGGGACAGGCAAATCAGTCTATTCCAGTCCATGACAATTTCACATGTATTGAATGGCAGGTTCATACGGTCCACTTTCCGCATCATTCTGATTAAAATATATATATATATATATATATATATATATATATTCACATGAAAATTCACAATTTTCCCCTTGCATCTTCTGTGTGTACTTTCCTTAATATACACATTTTTTCTATGCATTTTCTCCATATACATATAGATATACATACATACATATATATATATGTATATATATATATATATAACTGCATCCCAAAATTTAGAGAAGTGCACATAAGAAGATAAGAGTCATGCTGCATCAGACCAAGGTCCATCTAGTCCAGCACTCTATTGATACAATGGCCAACCAGCTGCCTGCAGGAACCAACAACCAGGACATGAGTGCAATAGCACCCTCCCACCCATGTTCCCCAGCAACTGGTGTACATAGGCATAATTGTCACTGCCTCTGACACTGGAGGTAGCATATAGCCATCAGGACTAGTAGCCATGGATAGTTTTCCCCTCCAGGAATCTGTCCAATCCTCTTTTAAAGCCATCCAAATTTAGGGATGTCTGTCCGGGGGGTGGAGTTTGCATCAGTTAATCCCCAAAGACTTTGGCTCGTTTACCCATGAGCTGGTCAGACTTGTTCTGCATCGAGTCAGGCCAGTTCATGGATTTTCTGTTGTTGTTTTTTAAATGTGTAAATAGAAATGCATGCAACTTGTGGCCTCGATATAATTTATGCAAATTGAGACCATAATTTGTGTAATTTGCATAAATTGCAGCTACAATTTGCACACATTTCTATTTATGAAAATTGTGACCATGATTTGCACACATTTCTATTTATACAATTCAAAAACCGCACACAGAGGAAAAGTTCCTGTATTTTGGGCAACTCCCTGCAGCTTGGCCAGCAAATGCAAACTGAGTTGGGTGCTCAGTGGGAGTCTGTTGAGACCAAAAGGGGGCAGATCTCACAACCACAGACATCCCTATCCAAATTGGTGACCATCACCACACCTTGTGAAAGTGAATTCCGTAGTTTATTCCATAGTTTAACTATGTGAAGAAGTACTTCCTTTTATCTGTCCTAAATATCCCACCAATCCACTTCATGAGATGGCCCTGGGTTCTAGTATTATGACAGAGGGAGAAAAATGTCTCCCTATATACTTTCTCCACACCATGCATGATTTTGTATATCTCTGTCATATCTTCCTTTACTTGCCTCTTTGCTAAGCTAAATAGGCCCAGATGTTGTGACCTTTTCTCGTAGGGGAGTTGCTCTATCCCCTTGATCATTTTAGTTGCCTTTTTCTACACTTTTTCCAACTCTGCAATATCCTTTCTTAGGTGCAGAGACCACAACCATACACAGTATTCTAAGTGTGGTTGCACCATATATTTATACAAGGGGAGTATGATCTCGACAGTTTTATTGTTATTTTTTTTATTATGCACAATCCAAAACATAACTTTGTTCCAATCTGCATATTAATAAAGGAAGTGCAAATTTGGTCAGTTTTTTGTTTTTGTTTTAATGTAGACCAAATGAATTCAACCCATCCCTCCTTATAAGTGCCTACTTCTTACTAGACTGTGCTCTGTGTCACCTCTACACTGAATCCTCATTCGCTATAGTACTTAAATAAATCGTCATACATTGCCATGTATATCCTGGTCTTGGAAGTTTATTGCTATGCATATATATATTTAGCATGCTTTGAGTGAGAGGTAATCTGCCATCCTTTAGTATTGTGTTGTACACAATTATTATAATAGGGATAAGTTTGAATTAGCCAAATATAGGAATAATGAATAGATGGAAAACATGAATAGAGGCACTAGAAGAAATGTAAAACTTATCTAGTTCACCCATGTGTGCTTAAATAGAACTACCTCAGATATGCACTATGCCCTTTTCATGGGGTGGGGGAAGGTCAAAGGTCAAGGATTCAGTCTTAGGATTTCACAGCTTCCTTAGTAATCAGTGCTCTGCCTGCCTTAGAAACAGAAAGTTCTTCCTGATGCCTAATCTAGTTCTTACACCTTTTTCTTCTGTATAACAAGATCCTTTATTATCTCAGACATGGCAACAAATTGGCTCAAGAAGGATTATCTGAGTGCTTATTAATTACAAAGGATTTGCATTTCAATCTAGAGCTCTTCACAAGTCTGAATTGTAATCCTGATCTGGCCTGAGCTTGAAAAAAATGTAACCCAGTTCAATAGAAACTCAGAATGGACATTTGTCTTCATTCAGTTGGGTTCAGGAGTCTTGCTGGCTGAGAAAGCAAGGTAGACATAAATACAAGTGGTATATCAGGACTCAGAAATAGATTTCACAACCTGTCCTATGGTGGATTGTCCCAGTGGTGTTGGCTCCATTTTCCATATATATTTTTGTCCTGTGTCTAAAATAAAGGACAAGGTAGTAGAGATGGGAAGAGGGTAGTGGTGGTGATGATTTACACATCAGCAGTTAGGGCTGTACAGATTGTATAAAATCGATTCGGTCTGTGTTTTGCGGGTTGTCGGGGAACCTTTTGTTCTGTTGCCTGCCCATCAACGGGATTGTATTTTTTTGGTTTCTAAATTTGCACAAATTTGCATGTGTGAAAATGCACAAATTCCCACCAAATGTGCAAAAAATTACCCCAAATGTGCATTTTTATGCTTTAGGCTATGACGAAAATGTGCATTTTTGGCTGGGTCTTTTTTTAACTGCATATTTTTCTATGATGAAATTTGCACAAAATTTCTGAACATAAGAAAAATGGACCTCAAGTCCATGGAATCTGCTTGACAGGGGAAAAGTTGGTCTGTTGTGGAATCCATGGGCCAGATTCATAACAATCCAAACTCATTTGGTTCCACCACAGATATCTCTGACATCCCTATCAGCAGCTGATGTGAGAGTCATGGATAGACTGCTGGAAGAGAAAAAGGAAAAATAAATAGTGGGGGAGAGAGAAGGGGAAGAACAAGATCAAGATAGATTTTTTAAAAAATGATAAGTAGCATCCATGTTGAAGACTATGGGCAAGGGCAGTTTCACTGTCTTTCGAAAATAGTCTGAACTTGGCTCCCACTGAAAATCAATGAGGTAGGCAATTTGGATTTGCTGGATTTCCTCACCACAAATTTTGGGCTTCTCCCCTTCTTTATAACAGATGAGAAAATCCTGGTGTGTGTGTGTGTGTGAGATCAATCAGTGGGGCACCTCGATCAATATAGGTATATTTTCGAAAGCAATTTCTTTTCTATCAGATTGAATGAGAATGGTTGAAAAATATGTGGGAGAAATTTTCGACACAGCACTAATGTTTAGCTTAAAGCTCTTATTACCACCAGTAACTAAGCCTTAGGAGAGGCATTTCAACCTTTTAGAATGTGGGGAAAAAAACTGCACAAAAGCCAAGAAACTACCAAACAACCAGTGGTTGGGAGAAAGGGGAAGGGGATTTCTGGAGAACCTAAGGTGAAGATTGGGAACCCAGAAGGGCCATATTTGGCCCTGAAGCCTGAGGATTTGCACCCCTGCATTAATGTATGAACTCTGTCATTACAGGGCTCATGTTGTGTCTCCTTCTGTGATGAGTATAATGTTTGTGGCAGATCCATTCCTTGATCCATGCCAATACTTCAGAATATTCTGGATTGATCTCAGGCTAGGAAAAGGGGAAAGAATAACAATTTGCCTATGACTCTATGCAAGAAAGGAACCAGAACTTTAAAATGAACATCTCTTAAGCTTAGTCTGCGTATAGATTCTTATTTCTAAGAGTCCTCTGAATATGACAAGGAGGACAGCATATGCATCTCTTTATGAGATGGAATTTATATATTTAGTTATTTATAAATTGTTATCCCACTTTATATCTCAACGGGTCTCAGGGTTGCTTAGGGAGGTTTATTTAAAATCCCAGTAGAGAATAACGCCCCCTTCATGGATCACTGCCTTGTTGTGGCGAAGGGGCTTGCGTAACTCAATGAAGTCATAAGCTATGCCGAGCAGGGCCACCCAAGATGGACAGGTCATGGCAGAGAGTTCTAACAAAATGTGGTCCACTGGAGAAGGAAATGGCAACCCACTCCAGTATTCTTGCCAAGAAAACCCCATGGAACGTATCACAAGGCTAAAAGAGATGACACCGGAAGATGAGCCCCTCAGGTCAGAAGGTGTCCAATATACTACTGGGGAAGAGCAGAAGGTATTTCCAAGTGGCGCCAGAAAGAGTGAAGCGGCTGGGCCAAAGCCAAAAGGACACTCAGCTGTGGATGTGTCTGGTGGTGAAAACAAAATCCGATGCTGTAAAGAACAATATTGTTTAGGAACCTGGAATGTCAGATCAATGAATCAAGGTAAGCTGGAGGTGATGGCAAGTTTGAACATCGACATCTTGGGAATCAGCAAACTAAAATGGACAAGCATTGGCAAATTTAATTCAGGTGACCATTATATCTACTACTGTGGGCAAGAATCCCTTAGAAGAAATGGAGTAGCACTCATAGTCAACAAAAGGGTGGGAAAAGCAGTATTGGGGTACAATCTCAAAAACAATAGAATGATCTCAGTATGAATCCAAGGCAAACCATTCAACATCACAGTAATTCAAGTCTATGCCCCAACCACAGAGGCCGAAGAAGCTGAGGTTGATCGGTTCTATGAAGACCTACAACACCTTCTAGAACTAACACCAAAAAAAGATGTCCTCTTCATCATAGGGAATTGGAATGCTAAAGTAGGAAGTCAAGAAATTACCGGGATAACAGGCAAGCATGGCCTTGGCATACAAAATGAAGCAGGACAAAGGCTAATAGAGTTTTGCCAAGAGAACACGCTGATCATAGCAAACACTCTTTTTTCCAACAGCACAAGAGGCAACTCTACACATGGACATCACCAGATGGTCAATATCAAAATCAGATTGATTATGTCCTTTACAGCCAAAGATAGAGAAGCACAGTCAGTAAAAACAAGATCTGGAGCTGACTGTGGCTCAGATTGTGAGCTTCTTGTTGCAAAATTTCGGCTTAAATTGAAGAACGTAGGGAAAACCACTAAACCGTTCAGGTATGACCTAAACCATATCCCTTATGAATATACAGTGGAGGTGAGGAATAGATTTAAGGTATTAGACCTGATAAACAGAGTGCCTGAGGAACTATGGACGGGGGTCCGTAACATTGTTCAGGAGGCAGCAACTAAATCCATCCCAAAGAAAAAGAAATGCAAGAAAGCAAAGTGGCTTTGCTTTTACAAGTAGCTGAGGAAAGAAGGAAAGTGAAAAGCAAGGGAGAAAGGGGAAGATATATCCAACTGAATGCAGAGTTCCAGAGAATAGCAAGGAGAGACAAGAAGGCCTTCTTAAATGAACAATGCAAAGAAATTGAGGAAAATAACAGAATGCGAAAGACTAGAGATCTCTTCAAGAAAATCAGAGATCTCAAGGGAAAGTTTTGTGCAAAGATGAGCATGATAAAGGACAAAGAAGGCAGGGACCTCACAGAAGCAGATGAGATTAAGAAGAGGTGGAAAGAATACACAGAAGAACTATACAGGAAAGTTCTTAATGTCCCTGATAGCCATGATAGTGCGGTCACTGAACTTGAGCCGGACATCCTCGAGAGTGAAGTCAAGTGGGCCTTAGGAAGCATTAGTAACAACAAAGCTAGTGGAGATGACAGTATTCCAGCTGAGCTATTTAAGATCCTAAAAGATGATGCTGTTAAAGTGCTGCACTCAATATGACAACACATTTGGAACACTCAACAATGGCCACAAGACTGGAAAGGTCAGTTTACATTCCAGTTCCAAAGAAGGGCAATGCCAAAGAGTGTTCAAACTACCGTACAATTGTGCTCATTTCACTTGCCAGCAAGGTTATGCTCACAATCCTACAAGGTAGGCTTCAGCAGCATGTGAACCGAGAACTACCGGAAGTACAAGCGGGGTTTTGAAGAGGCAGAGGAACTAGAGATCAAATCGCCAACATTCGCTGGATCATGGAGAAAGCAAGAGAATTCCAGAAAAACATCTATTTCTGCTTCATTGACTATGCTAAAGCCTTTGATTGTGTGGATCACAACAAACTGTGGCAAATTCTGAAAGAGATGGGAGTACCAGACCACCTTACCTGTCTCCTGAGAAACCTGTACGAGGGTCAAGAAGCAACAGTAAGAACCAGACATGGAACAAATGATTGGTTCAAAATTGGGAAAGGAGTACGACAAGGCTGCATATTGTCGCCCTGCTTATTTAACTTATGTGCAGAGTACATCATGAGAAACGCGGGGTTGGATGAATCACAGGTCAGAATTAAGACTGGTGGGAGAATTATCTACAACCTCAGGTACGCAGATGATACCATCCTAATGGCAGAAAGTGAAGAGGATCTAAAGAGCCTCTTGTTGAGGGTGAAAGTGGAGAGTGCAAAAGCTGGTCTGAAACTAGGGATGTACGAAAGTGACTTACCTTTTGCGGATTATGTTGATGGTGGGGCCAGGCCAGAGTCATCCGCAGCCGGATTTCCGGTCGTGGAGGGCTCTGGGTAAAACAAACAAACAAATAAAAACGTGTGCACAAATGGCAGCAGCTACGGCCGCCGCCCTTTGTGTTCCTTCTTTTTACTGTCCTAATCTACGTAAATATTTACGTAGACTATGACAGCGAAAATAAAGGGGAACACAAATAGCGTAGTGGGTGCTATTTGCGTCCCTTTTTGATTCCCCGTTTTAGCCTACATAATGATTTACTATTAAAGTAACAAGTGCAGGAAATGTGAGCTCATCTTTCCTAATTATATCAAAAAGCAATGAGACAGGAACTTTTCCTACATTTACCCTAATATAATTTACAAGTCAAGAAAGCTGCATGGTAAAGCTTTGTAAAGGGTCAGGACTGGGTCTTTCTTCTTTCCCAAATTAAAAAGCAGGGTTCCACAGCCTTGCATGTAACTTTATAGGATAATAGGATTCTGCAATGCAGTATTGTACTTCCAGTCCACTGAACTGTAAAATCCACTTCAGAGCTTTATGTGACTTCCAGTTCAGTCCAATGAACAAAATCATCCACTTCAGAATTTATATCACTCCAGACCAGTGGATGACATAATCTAGACCTTGGTTAGAAATTCTCAGTCATGCGAGCCACATGACCATGGAAGCGTCTTCGGACAGCGCTGGCTCTTAGGCTTAGAAACGGGGATGAGCACCGCACCCTAGAGTCGGACACGACTGGTTGGGGACACCTTTTTATAGATGGCAAGAGTGTTGGGGGTAAACAGTTGTCAAGGTGTCTCTCTGTTCAGTTAGAGAAAGAACTTATCTTGCAGACAGCTAACAAACAAATGAAAGCCTAGTGTTCAAAACGGCTTGTCTGCTCATTCCAAGAAGACAATAATATCCCTATCAGCAGCACACTGATGCTACATTCTTTCTTGCTTCATGTTTTTGACCACTGCTAGGGAATCAAGGTTTCAGATCAGTAACTTGGGAGTTACCAACTACAAAGCCAGTAGCAAAGATGCAAGGTTGGCTTAGTCTTTTTCTCCTGTTCCAACGTAACTGTTCTATCTTTTAATGGCAGGGCTGGCCCTGCACTGCTGTCATGATTTTTCTAGTCCAAGTGGGAAAAAAAAAAAGCCTGCTCTGTAGGGATGGGATACCTGCAGTACCTTAGAAACCCAAAAACCTGACTTTTATTTCATGTATTTAGTTATAATATTTTATACCACTTAATATATTAAAACTCCTACGCTGTTCATATTAAAACACAACACAAAAATATAGAAACAAGGAAAAAGTAAATAAATAATTAAAAACACTAAGAACATTTTAAAAATAGAACATCGTCCTAACAATAAAATAGGGTGGTAACCAGAGTCCCTCATGGGTCAGGGAAAGCCCCTGTGAATAGGTATATTTTCAAGAGAGGCATGGAAAATGTCTCTTGCCACTGTTTCTGCCTCTTGAATCACACATGGGACAGTGTTCCAAGGGATGGATGCCACCACTTTTCACTGAATCACAAAGTTAATACTACAGGTAACAAGAGCCTCCTATTTTTTTATATTTCTGGATTATTATCAGTATTGCTTTTGTCATTGATCAACATGGCCACCTGCAATTCTCATCTGCTTTAAAGTTCAGTCTGTTACCACACTCATCACAAAGCAAGCAAAGCAAAGCATGCTTCAATCAACATCGGCCGTACAAAATTCTGGGGGTACCCATTTCTCATCATATCCTGTATCTCTTCAAAATTTTAAAACAGTGTAAAAATGTCTCCCTGAGTTTATTGATCTTTTTCAGGGTAATAATAACTTAATAAAGTGGGATATTATTACAGTGAAATGGATCAATAAACTCAGAGGAGATGCATTTGTTTCACTATATGTTTTTTTTCTGCAGCAGGTATGCAACTGTAAAAAGAATTACAGGGCATAATCTAAAAATGCTGCACTTTTCAACCCCAAGGATCTTAATGGGGGGGGGAAAAAAACAGTTTCACAAAACTACGGTATAGGCCAGAGACCCCTTTCTTCACTCCCCCAACTGTCCACAAAGCTGCCATTGCTAAGAGAAAAGGTCAGTTTGTTAGCAATTCACATTAATATAATGTAGCACTTAGGGGAGAAAATGAAGGAAAATTGAAGCCAGCACTGAATTCACTTAGGTTAGAGGTCATCTGAAAGACAGCCAGACCCAAACTTTATGCACTCATTTTTTAGTAATTTATCAGTGATATTTGTAGTTCCACCTTCTCCAAGGAGTTCTGAACATTTTTTTTTATCTCCATAATAAAACAGGGATGAGGCTAAAGTGAGATGTATTGACCTCCACAAGGCCACCCACTGAGATACATACCTGTCCTGAATGGGGATTCAAACCTGGGGATTTGAACCTGGCCAAGCCAGACATTATGAGAGGGGCAAATAATTCCTAACTCCATTTACCCATAGATGTGATAATGCAGGGCTGAGAGTACATTTGCAGGAGAGAACTGATGTGGGATAGGCATATTGGAGGAATCCATCTAGGAGTGGAGCTCACTGAGCTTTCATCAGCTCCCCCACCCCCTGCTGGACTTTGGCTAATTTCCCCAAGAGCTGGCCCAGCTCCATCCGCATCGTGTTAGGCCAGATCATGCATTTTCCCATTGTTGTTTTTTTAATACATAAATAGAAATGTGCACAAATTGCAGGTGCAATTTGCATAATTTACACAAATTTCAGCTGTAGTTTGTGTAACTTGCACAAATTGCACATGCAATTTGTGTAAATTATGCAGCCAAAATTTGTGTAAATTACAGAAATTGCAGCTGAAATGTGCAGAAATTGCAGCCCACAATTTGTGCACATTTCCATTTACATAAACTAAAAAAACACAGGAAAAGTTCCTGGATTTTGGGAAAAGCCCCATGGCTTGTTCCGCAAATGTGAGCCAAGTCGGGTGCTCACTGGGAGTCCATCGAGCCCCAAAAGTGCTGGATTCCACTTGACAGCCATGCCTAATATGGCATGATAGACAAAAATACTTTTTCACACTATGTATAACTAAGCTATGGAAAACTCTGAGATGTGATGACAGTCCCCAGTTTTGATGGCTTTCAAAGGGCATTAGCAAATTCTTAGAGGATAAGTCTATCCATGGCTATATGAAAACTCCAGTAGTAGTTTGCAAGGAACAGCAGGGGAGTGCTATCACCCTCATATCATGCTTATGGGTTTCCCAGAGGCATCTGGTTGGCTACCGTGGAAATAGGATGCTCAAGCAGATAGTAGGGATGCATAGTAATTTAGTTTCTGTTCACAAATAATGCAAACACGTGCCATTCGCAATCTCAAACATGATCAAAAGTGCTTTTTCCTGAGAAATGTTCACAAATTCCCAAATTTGTGATTGTATCAAAAACATTGTATTTTAAAAAATAAATGTGCACTTTAAAATGCACTTTTTAAAAAAGCATTTTCATGCTTTAGTCAGAGGGTGGAAAGTGTGCAGTTCTGAAAAATATTAAGGTAATGTCCCGCCCAACAGTTTTGGCCAGTTTAACAGACTTTTTCTCAGATCCCAACCTTACAATCATAGAATCAACAAGCTGGAACTACCTTGAAGATTATTCAGGCAGGCTACTCCTTTTCTCCTTCTCCACAAGCTTACAACAATATGCACATACTTTAGCTCTATCTTTTGTGAAAGCCAGAGTGTGGCAATACGTGGCCAGCCTCTTAAGACTTAATAAAAGAATATTGATACTTATTTTATTAGTTATTATGTATTAGATTTCTGATGCTCCTGCAATATGCTGCCCTCCATCTGCCTTAGTAGAGTGGTCACAATCCTTGCTGGGAGGACCCAACTGGTAATGGTATTCAGCTGGAAATCTGAAAACCCAGAGTGGGTCATAGCCCCGAGGGCTCCTGTTTGTTTCTGGATCCCAGGAGTTCATGGCCAAAGCAAACCTGGAGTCTTGTAGTTGAGTGAATGGCTTTCACTAAGACAATCAGTACTCAGACTCTCTGAGTTATATAAGTCACCACAGAGACAAGGTTACCACTCTAAATAGTTTTCATTTCAAGAGGAGATGGAAGAACAGGTATGTCGGGAGTGTTTCTGAGCACAGGGAGTGGGAAATTAGTTCAGATTCTAAAGAAGAACCACCAGACATGGGGGAGGTAGTTTCCCAGGCTAGTCCAGACATGGCTTGACAGGTTCCTCAGGTTTCAAAGGAACAGCTGGAGGAGGAGGGTCCCTCTTCACCACCCCACCACCCCATGAGAGATAGCGAACAGGGAGAG
This sequence comes from Heloderma suspectum, assembly GCF_057233095.1. Classification (NCBI taxonomy): domain Eukaryota; kingdom Metazoa; phylum Chordata; class Lepidosauria; order Squamata; family Helodermatidae; genus Heloderma; species Heloderma suspectum. The sequence goes on from NC_139458.1 coordinate 149,712,556, forward strand.
GTGGGGTTTGGGGAGTCTGAATTAATAGACACCAGATGCAGATGCAGAGCCAATAGAGAGAAGGTTGGAGTGGAACTTAGATGGTCTACCCAATTGGCCCTGCGTGAACAGCTGTGCTTAGAAGCCTCACAAGAGAGACAGAGACCTACCCACCACCACCCTTTAAGTTAGGCTAGTGAGACCGCCTTTCTTTCAAATGGTGGGCAACTTCCTTCGCTAACTTTTGAACCCCCGAAGGCATTTCCTTGTAGGCTGAGAGTCTCAGAATTTGCATCTGTATGTCCCTTTGAAGTATGGATTAAAAGCTGCAGACTGAAGCCTCTTTTCTGTGTTTGATTCGGCATTTGTAGTTCAGCAGGGGCAAAAGAAATCCTGACAGCGAGCACCATAAAGATTTGAGCTGTGTAATCCTATATACACTTATCTGGAAATAAGTCCCATTGAATTCAGTGGGGCTTCCTTCTGAGTAGACATATATAAGATTTTGGTATTAAACTTGTTAGTAACACAAATCAGTTTTAAGGGTTTTGGCTACCAGCAACATCTCAAGACAAATGTGAAGGTTTATTCTTGAATAAACCCTGAATATTTTCAGGGAAAATGAAGCATTTCAATAAGGGTAGCATATTTCTGGAGGGGTGGAGCAGGTCCCTAAATTAAATACATATATACTAAAACAAAGAATCAACTAGGGAGTTAGTTAAGGCTGTTTGCAAACAGTCCATTTTTGCCATCTGTTATGGGGAAATCATTTTCATTATATGATCAGTTACCTACCCTTCCTGTTGCATATTTCTTTGCATTTTTTATGACTGTATCACAGAGGGGGGCATCCTGCTCCCATTAATAAGATGGCCTTGACTTGGAATGTTAATAAGAAATCTATATGAGGCTACTGCTGTATCACAATGAAAATGGTTCCACAGAGAGAGGGGTGGGAGTAATTGTATTACTTCATTCTAGTAATCAGCAAGTGTCTCATCCCTTTTTGCCAAATGAGGTGCAATTCTCATCACTTTCACAAAACTCCCAGGATTTATGTTTAGTGTGCTTTTGTGACTACAGGCTCCAAAAGAAAAAGAAGAAAAAGAGTAGAAGAGTAGGCATGAAGCTAATTACATATGCTCATATTTTGAGACTGCAACCCTATAGCCGCTCACTTGGGAGTCAGCCTCACTGAACTCAGTGGGAGTTACTTTTGAGTAGACATGTATAGGATTTCACTGTTAATGTATGATGCCCTCGTGGCCTGCACTCATGTCACCATGCCCAGAATCTCCTCCTCGGAATTTGATGGTTGTTTTAGAAACTTGATCCCTAGTTGACACAACCCATAGAAGTGGGAACCGAATCAACGTCAAGAGGGACAATGAGAGAGCCAGGTAGAAATGGTGAGAATTTATATTGGCCACATGGCCTTGAGTGGCCACATCCCCAGTGCCCACAGGCTATAGCAATGGCATTGGGTGCCATTCCCCCCCCCCAGTGGAAAGGCAGGGTAGAAATGAAATAAAATGAAGAAACAAACAAACTGGCATTGCTGACACACAGGGATTTGTAACTGGCAAATGGAACATCCTGAAGACTTATATGACATTAATGCAGAGAACACAGGCACTGAGCTTTCTCCTGGAATGAACAAACCAGAAAGGGGATGTTCACATGAACCCCTTTGTATGTTCAGTGAACATGTAGACAGGGCTGTGGGGCCACACGGGCCACCCACTGGTAGAACTCCATGCTGCTGCCTCCTCCCTTCTGTGATATCTGTCCAATAGATAATTAGAGATGGTAACATATCTCTTGGGTTAATACACATTTCAGTTCATTCAGAATGAAATGAGATGTTTAGATTTAGGATAAAGCATAATGCTTGCCAGAAAAAAAATCAGACTGACACCCAATTTATTGATGCTAAATTTATCCAAACCATGACACCGTAAATTAAATCTTTGTATGGCTGATTGGGAAAAAAATGACTGTGTACAGCAAATGAATCAGAGTGGAGGAGGGGACAGGCCCCCTGTTAATTGGAATTGAATTTTTTCCGAATAGGTGAAATGAATAATGATCTGCTTCATTTAAATGACTTGTTAATATTTACTCTGCAAATCCCCAAGGGGAAGTTGGCGTTGCTAAAATAGCCTTTAATTTGCATTCTGTCGAGCATGACATCATTTCCAACTAGGAGTAGTGCTCTCTCCTTTTTTTTTCTTATCACACATGCATGCTGCACTTTCTAAGTGGTTATGAAGACTGAGTTCTGTGAAACTCTTCTCATATTTATGAGGAACTAACTGGGTTGATAACTGAGATGCTACGAAACAGACATGAAAGAGAAAAAAACTGCAGGTGTGTTTACTCTTATTCGACGTGATAACATGATAGCCAAATGCCCTGTGGGTTCTGGCATGTGGAAAAACATTTGTAAAAATAATAACAATGGGAATCTCCATACTTACAGAAAATAAGCCAAAAACTGATACCTGGCTTTGTTCACAACTCAGCACTGCTGAAATTCAACTAAATATGTTCTTGTTCTCCTAGTGTGTTTATAGGTTCTACAACTGGTTCCACAGTGTCTCATACGTTAGAAACACGTTTCTTCCTTCTAAACATTGTAGGACCTTTGCAGTGCACGCCTGTAGACATTCTCCATAGCTACAGGCAGTTCAGTCTTTGTGGCTCTTTCTACCTAGACTCAAAGATCTGAAAAGCAGCACTTAACATGCGTACAGCTGCATATGTATAGGCACTCATGCTGGGTTTCTGATCATGCAGAGCACCCACAGGTGTACGGATGGATGTGTGTAGTAGGGATGGATGAGAATTTCATTTCATCCTGAAGGAAACCCATTTGCCTTCAAGGGTTATGCATTTGTTTATGACCGTCTTCGATTAATATTTCACACCATTCTAGGACAGGAGACAGTTTGCAGGACCAACCCTACATTAGGCAGAGAGAGGCGGTTGCCTCAGGTGGCAGATGCTAGGAGGAAGAAGAAAGCAAGAAGAGAGAGCTGTGGGCCATGCATGCCACCAGTCCTGTGCCCCCTAAATTAGCCTGCTGCCTTCAGGTATATAAGCTGAAACCACTAGCTCATCACACAGTATGTTATGGATTTGAGGGTGATCTTCTTTGGCTTCACTCCTGCTATGTGGTGGGTGGGCAGATCGGATTACAGCAGGGGTGGGCAACTTGGGGCCCTTAAGATGCTGTTGGACTGCAACTCCCATCATACCTCACCATTGGCTGTGCTGGTTAGGGCTGATGGGAGTTACTATCCAACAACATCTGGAGGGCCTCAAGTTGCCCACCCCTGGATTAGAGGGTTTGCTTAATCCCCTATATTTATGTGTCTCATGTGGGATTAGGAGCTATATATGGCATCATGGTTTGGCCTTATCTTGGGGTGATGATAGTGAGCCTGATTTAGTGCCCAGGGATGTCTTGAATGAATTGAAATTATTGCCAACTTAATCCATTTCCTGCATTCTCTCTCAGTTTGTGTTCATTAAACATCTGTTAAGTTTGTTTTGAAAGGCGCTGTTCTAAATTAATTGCTGATTGTATTTTTTCAACTATCTGGAAGTTATTAGATTTATTTCTATATGCTCTTTCCAGTTTGTTAATATATATATTAGTTTAGGTTGCCTATAATATTCTACAAGGTGCTTCTGGAGTTTTATTGGGCCTTTCTATTAGTTTTGCCTGCTGGTATTGTATGATGGGGAGCAGATAGATAGGGGGCAAGATATCACTATTGGACAAGTCTTGGGCAGGGGGAAGTATGGTGCTTGGCCATACCTGGCCCCACTTAAGGGGTTCAGACATTTGTGTGCTTTCCCTTCTTCTAGTCCTCCCTCTAGCGCTGGGAATGCCAGCAACCCATTGGTCTCCCCATGGTGTTACTGAAACCAGGCTGATGAATCAAAAAACCTGGCCAGGCATGTATTACTGAGACTTGGCTGGGAGAGAGGGGTGTTTAACCTCTCTCAAGTCTGCCCATCAGATCATAAAAATGTAAGAAAACAAGCTGAATCAGACCAAAGACCTGCCTAATCCAGCATTCTGTTCTGCTCACACAGTGGTCAATCACTGGCAAGTCTACAAGCAGGACATGAGTGCAACAGCATGCATACACAAACAGCCATGTTCCCTGGCAATTGGTATACAGAGGCCTGTATACAAGGATACTGGAGGTAATTAAGGATGTATGAAATCCCTTACCTCCAGTTTGCCGGGGGTCCACGGGGGGGGGAGGTGATCTGTTCCTCCCCCCCGGAATCTGTCCAGGCCGGCTCCTCTTTGAAGCCCTGCAGAACTGGCTGCCAGCTCTGCAGGGCTGGAGAAAGTCGATACAGCCGGCAGCCATTGCAGTGCTGTATCTCTGTGTAAGTCAGTCCCCCAGATGCAAATGACGTAGTGGGTGCCATTTGCGGCCGTAAAGCTGGTCGATTAGCCTAAATGCAGCCATTTACGCAAATGGCATAGTGGGTGCCATTTGTGTCCCTGTTCATGTGATAGGCTATGCAAATATTTGCGTAGCCTATCACGACCAAAACCAGGGACACAAATGGCGTAGTGGACATAAAGCTGGTCGATTAGCCTAAATGCAGCCATAAATGGCTGCATTTAGGCTAATCGACCAGCTTTACAGCCGCAAATGGCACCCACTATGCCATTTGCGTCCGCGGGACTGACTTACTCAGAGTTACAGCATGGCAATGGCTGCCAGCCATATCGACTTTCTCCAGCCCTGAGGAGCTGGTGGCCGGCTCCGCAGGTTCGACGTGGACAGGGATCTGACCCAGATGGATCCTGTGGGGAGGCGGAGGTGAGTGATCCATTCCGCCACGGACTCTGGGGGGGTGGATTCTTTAGAATCCAGCCTCATTGTAGTCCGTGGCAGAATTCTCTGCCATCCCTAGAGGTAATATACAGAGATTATAGCTAGTAGCCATGGATAGCTTTATCTTCCATGAATTTGTGTAATCCCCTTTTAAGGTGATCCAAGCTGATGGCCATCTCTGTATCTTATTTAACTGTACATAGTTTAACTGTGCACTGTGTGAAGAAGTACTTCCTTTTACCTGTTCTGAATCTCTTTTCTTTAAGCTCCATGGAGTGACCCTGGGTTCTAGTATTATGAGAGAGGGAGGAAAGCATCTTCCTATGCATTTTCTCTCCCCCCACCCCTAAATAGCAAACTTTGCTGCCTCATGGTTCATTTCATTCCTAATTCCAGATCATTTATGAAAATGTAAAAAAAAAATCACTGGTCCCAAACACTACAGTTCTCTGTGGCACCACACTGTTTACAAGCCTCCATTGGGAGAACTGACCATTTATTCGTACTCTCTGTTTTTTGTTCTTTAAGCCATTACTGATCCATAAGAGGACATCACCTCTTGTCCCATGACTGCTAATTTGTTGAAGAGATTTTGATGTAGAAGTTGGTCAAAAGCTTTTTGGAAGTCCATGTAAACAATGTCTACTGGATCACCGCTGTCCACATGTTTACTGACACTCTCAAAGGACTCTAGATAGTTAGTGAGATAGGACATAGCTGTTCAGAATCCCTGTTGATTCTTTTTCATTAGGACTTGTCTTTCTATATGCTTACTAATTTTATCTTTAAGAATGCTTTTTACCAATTTACCTGGAATAGACATTAAGCTAACCAGCCTGTAATTACCAGATCACACCTGGATCCCTGTCTTAGAAATGGTGGTACATTTGATCTGTACTGTAAGATCAGTACAGAGGCTGATCTTAGGGACATGTTACATATTTTTGTTAGAAGATCAGCATTTTCACATTTGAGTTTTTTAAGAACTCTAAAGTGGATCATATCTGGACCAGGTGATCTGTTAGCTTTCAATTTGTCAATCAGTTCACGAACATTATCTCTTGTCAGTAATATTTGCCTCAGTCCCTAAGTTAGGCTCCCTTCCTAAAAATATCATTTTAGGCATGGGTATCTGCCCTAATGTTCTGCTCATTCAGCTTCTCATTCAGTTTCTCCACAATCTTCAGATCCTCCTTTAGAATGGCTGTAGCACCATTGTCTTCCAACAAACCAACTGCCTCACTAGTCCTGCTTCTGATGTATATATATATATATATATTTTAAAAAAAGTTTGCCTTGATGTTATTAGCAATGTGCTCCTCAGAATACTTTTTTGCATCCCTTATTGTCTTCTTCCATTTCTTTTGTGCAAGTTCATGTTCCTCTTATTCTCCTCATTTCGGCAAGACTTCCAGTTTCTGAAGGAAACCCTCTTTGCTCTAATAGCTTCCTTGATACTGCTTGTAAACCATGCTAGTGACATCTTGGACTTGGTGCTGTGTTTCCTGACTTGCTGTATGTATACTTCTAGATAGAAAAGCCTTCCAAGAAAGAGTTGTCTGCCCCACTCCACTTTGGTCACTTTTAAGTGGCTCTTAAGACAGTATCACTCCAGTGACTTTTTTTTTAGTTCGAGATCCTGGTTATACTTTTAGTCTGCTATTGCTGGTATGGTGTTTATTATGCTGATTGTTTATTTGGTTTTATTATTAGGATTATTTTTATTTTTTGTGTGATATACTTTTTTTTAATTGTAAGCCATCTTAAGTTTGGTTTTATCATAGAATTGTCAAAATAACACATGCATCCATACATATATGCATAATCTTCTTAAAGAAGGCTGCCAGAAAAAAAACAACCACCGTTTTATTTGATTTTTCCTGGGATATGGTGCTGGCATGATGTATACTGAAATACATATTTCACAGATCATGCAGGCAGATTCCCATTTTGCCTAAAGATACTGGACAGGCTGAGATGCTAACCAATAAATCAACAGCCAGAGCCTAAAGAGGATAGAGCAAAGATTTGTGTCCTGGGACTCCGCTGTTAATCATCTGCTTTATATAGCACAACAGCCCTGATATCTGACACTGCTCATTTGTCAAGTGTTATGGGGCTGTGGTTGTTTTTTTATTGTTTCTTAACTTCCTTCAAATGTTGGTGATTCACTATGCAAAAGTGCAAAGCAACAACTCTTGGGGGGGGTTGGGGGGGAACCCATTCACATTTTCATCCTATTCAAAGCAGGTATATATAAATTCAGCAAACTGAAACTTTCCAGCCAGCATTTACTTGATTGGCATAGTTTTGCCACAGCTAGAATGTTGCTGGGACTTTCTGTCTCTGCAAGACTCTGCTTCAAAAATGTCTTAGGTTGACCCTGGATATATTCCAAACTACCAGACTGCCTGTGTCTTAAATTCTTCAGAGAGGCCTCTTCTCTGAGTTCCTTTGACTGAGGAAGCTTATTGCATAGGAACTAGGCAGAGAGCCTTCTATGGTGGCAACCTGTCTGTGGTAGGGATGTTGCAGGAGTCCAAGAGGAGGGTGGATTGGTCACCTGCAGCCTACTCAGCCTCCTGGACTCCAGTCTGTGGACCACCACACTGGTCCAACTTGGCGCGCACCAAGCCAGGCAAGTGCAATGTTTCCCTCTGGTCTACCAAGCCGCCATTTTGCATAAAAATGGCAGCTTGGGTGAGTCCGTCCATCCCTAGTCTGTATAATGCCCCTTCCTACTAAAGCTTGACTGGCACCAACGCTGCTATCATTTTGGCACCAGAATAAAACTTACTTAATTGCCCAGGCATTTTAAAGTATTGAGCTCTTTTGTTTGCTCTGCTGCTTTGATGCCTTTCGTTTGCTTTTGTTTATAGGATTATACGGCATTATATTGTTTTAGGGTTTTTTTATGGCTCTTGTATACCGTTCTGATATCCTAGGATGAAGGATGGCTTAAAATATGGTAAATAAATAAATAAATAAATAAATCATATTTCAGAACAGTTTAAACTGCATTACTGAAACAAAATACTCTAAGGATAGGGTGGCCTCTTGTGAATTGCCAAAAAAAGAGAATATACATCACCAAAAAAGAGGACAAAAGAAAACACCTATTTGCATATGATCTGTATATGCTGTTATATTTATAGATGCAAATTTAGAAATAATTATTAGAATGTTAATAGAAATAGAGTACATCCATCATAGTGTGGAAGCAGGTGGCATGTGTTCTTTGCAGAGTCTGCTATCCAGGTATTGTTGATGGGCCACTTCAAGGCTCAGCACTTCCTTCTTGTGGTTCTTTTTCCTTAAACCGGGCTTGAACTGGACAGGCCTTCTAACAGAGGATGCTTTCAAAATAGAGAACTGTCCCCTGGCAAGCATTCAGATACTGGACTGTCCTCGGTAAAAGAGGACACATGGTCACCTTATGTCAACAGCACTGTACAGATGTTCCCCCTCCACATGTCCACCTAATGCCCACAATCTGAGAAAATGGACTGTGTTTGCTGGCTACTCCCCACAACACCTTCCATAAGCCAGGTGTTCAGTGTTTGTTTGTAAGGGAGTCCTATATGCACACAACAGTATGATGGTAGGGTTCTTCCACACAATGCAGAACACTTGTTGATCAGGTGTTCCCCGTAGGGCCCCTTTCTCACAAATGCTAAATGTGTGGCCATGGGGAGTAGGACATGGCCAGAAGGCTGAGTTCTTCTTCCTACTCTGTGATATGTGTGTGTGTGTGTGTGTGTTGGGGGGGCACACTTCTACACAAATTTTGTGTTTCGATGGCTTGAACATGGAATCTCTCATAGCCTGAGGTTAGGACCTACCCTACTGAGTGGACTACATGTGCTCTGACATCAGTGTCCTGTTCAGGCACAAAACAGAATAGTGTAGTGGTATGCAACATCAGCCACAGCGATTGACAGGCCATAATATGTAACCACTGGATTGACTAATATACATAACAGTTGTCTCGCTTTTCTCCTTTCCCTAGTCAACACACAGCGCACACCTTTCTGCTTGCTCCACTTAAAACTTCAGCTTAAACCCCTGACCTCAGGGGCTGTGAACTAGAGAACACACCACTGGGCAGGCCTCGAATCAGATGAGGCTCCTTCCCAGCCTAGCCCTGGTGAACTGTGATTTACGAGAATACAGATTGTTCTCTAATGCTGAGGTTTGAAGAAGCCCTATTGTTCATAGGCACTCCTGTCATTCTGGAGCTTGTTCAGCAATCTACTATTGTAACTGAACAGCAGTTGTAATTTCACCCAAAGTCATTCATTCTCCATAAAGAGGAGGAATAGCATCTCCACCCTGAATGCATTTGTCATCATCCTTCCTGTCGCCATAGTCAGTTCCATCTCCTGAGAGATAAAGTAGAGGAGGAGAGGTGCAATCTGTAAGGTTTCTAGCTTCATATTTCAAAAGCAGAGAAGAAGAAGGCTGTGCTTAGATGAGACAAGGCTCCTTCCCTGGAACACTGTGACCATTTACTGGTGGATCTTGCCATGATGAAAAGACAAGAAACCTTTTTTCACCCTCAAAAATTGTGCATAAATAGCATAATACATACACGCGCACGCACACGAGAGAGACGTTGGGGTAGAGAAGATAACAAGAAAGAGAGCATGTAACTTCATTCTGGGTGAAAAACAATTTTCTGAAGAAACCTGATAAGTCTCATTGGTTGACCTACATAAGCAGCAAGTTTGTACCCATAGAACTGAACTCTGTCATGTCTTCTAACTTTGATTGTAGAAGAACAAAAGTCCTGCTGCAGAAAATATCGTTAAGGATAATATTTTCTGTGGCAGTCCTCCACCTTTGGAACTTCCTTCTCCAGGAGATTCATATGGCCCCATCACTGCTTGCCTTCAGGAGGGCAGTTAAAGCTTTTCTTTTTTAGTCAGGCTGTTGAGCCTTCCTAGGAAAAATGGCTGCTGTATGTTTTGTTGTTTGTTATTGTATTGTTCGTATTATTTAACAGTATTTAACTGTTTTAAGTGTACACCACTCTGATCTACGGAGACAGAAAGAGCAAGGTATAAATGATTTTAAAGAAAGGAAAGGAAAAGAATGTGTGTGTGTGTGAGAGAGAAAAGGTCAACACTTTATGTAATACTTGTTTTAACAGCAATAAAAAGTCCTGCTATTTCAAAAAATATTTTACATCACAATCCTATGTGGGTCTGCTTAGAATTAAGTCTCATTGAGTTCAATGGAACAGAGTCTCCAGGAAGTGTGTATAGGAACACAGCTAAAGTTACAGATTAATGCATAATAGATCCATCCTTTATGTTGCTCATGTATCTGCTGTATGCACACCATTGTTTGCTACAGTGAAGGCTGTAAATGGTGAAGATTAGTTATGTCTCCCACACAGACACACACACAGACACGTGCACACACACACACCAAGTGGATAACAAGCAGCAATGAGTTTCAGCCAATCAGTTCTCTTGCTTATGTCAATCCTGTTTAGGATGTTCACATGATATAGTGTTGTACACATGCCCTTATTGCAACTCAAAAAATAGAATGCACCACTCTTCTTTTGTTCAAAGATGACCCCTACAAACTTCATGATCCTATGAATTCCTGTAAAGTGAATGGGATTATGTAAATGAGGAAAAAGTAATGAGACGGAGGGAGCAATCCTATGGCCACTAGACACTGTCTAGAGGGCCATAGGGTATGCTCATTTCTGGAAACCGACCTCAGAGCCTGCGCTTCGAGGTCAGTTCCCAGAAAACTGACCTCTCCCCTCATCCATGCTGCCTCCAAGGCAGCATGGAGAAGCTCCGTCCTCCATGCTCGGAAAAGGAGCATGGAGCGACTGAAAAGGGCAGGGCTGGGGGCATTCCAGGGCGGGGAGAGTGGAGCTATGCCTTTCAAGTGCCGTCACCCCGCGCCCGGCTTGCCTGGCCACGGGGGGGGCTGTTGCGGGTGGCGGGGGGAGGACGGGACAAGGGCGAAGGCCATTGGCCTTTGCCCCTGGGGTCTCCAAGGGGCGGGTCTAGCCGGCCACTATTTAGGCCGTGCTCCCATCAGCCTCCTCATTCCGGCTATTCCAGCTCCCTCCCTCCCACCCTTACTGCAGTGCGGGTTGTTTACTGGTCGTTCTATTTTGGGGGCCGAGTAGGAATTTTGGCTCCTAGCCGCTAGGGGTGGACGAAAGTCACTTACCTGTCGTCGAAGGCCGTTCGCGGTGGGGGGGAGGCGCTTCGCTGGTCCCCCCGCGAAGTTCAGGCCGGGGGGGGAGGCTTCCCGCCTCGGCCCGGCCGAAATTCAGGCCGGGGGGGAGGCTTCCCGCCTCGCCCAGCCGAAATTCAGGCCGGGGAGGAGGCTTCCCGCCTCGCCCGGCCGCGAACGCGAAAGTAAAAAAAAAAACAACGCCCCCTGATAGGCTACGTGATGATTCACGTAGCCTATCATGGCTAGATCTGCAAAGTCAGCCGTGATAGGCTACGTCAATCGTCATGTAGCCTATCACGGGTGACTTTAAAAAAAAACACAATAATTTTATTATTTTGGCCCCCTATGGGGGCCGCCATTATCTGTACACTCTTTTTTTTTTTTTTTTAAAGTCACCCGTGATAGGCTACGTGAGGATTCACGTAGCCTATCACGGCTGACTTTGCAAATCTAGCCGTGATAGGCTACATGAATCGTCACGTAGCCTATCAGGGGGCGTGTTTTTTTTTTCTTTTATTGCAATGGCGGCGGCGGCAGCTGGTCGAAAGACCGGCTGCCGCTCCCGCCTCGCTCGAACACCCGCCGAACCGCCGGCCGGACCAGCCACCGGGAGGGACATTTGGCGAAGGTAAGTCCCGTCCCGGGGGGGGTGCAGGGGCAGGGGGGGTGCGGAGGATTTCTCCCCGAAACATGTTCGGGGGGCTGAACACGTTGGCGCTCGGCCCCCGAAGTTTCAGGGAGAAATTCTCCGCCATCCCTACTAGCCGCATTGGTCAGGCTTTGGGTTTTTTGCCTACTTCGCACTGCAGTTCCGACATTGAGCTGCATACGTTAAGCTAGCACTCAACGATATGAACTTCTGGTCACATAGCTGCACCGGCGGCTCCGGACAGGCTCTCCACTGGAGGAGTGGCCAGGTGAGCATTCGTAGGCACCGTTTCAGGTGACTGGTAAGGCCCGAGGCTTCCGGCTCAGGGTTTTGTGGCCCCAGTTGGGAGATACGACTTACCTTTGAGGCCAACCCTCCTCACCCACTCGGGTTCTGTGGCTCGAGGGGGGGTGACAAGGGAAGGTCTCCCAGCCCAGAACTGGGTATGTCCGATTGGTGGGCGAGGGCGGACGCCTCACGACAGACAACAAATGCCTCACTCTACACCTGTCATGTTGGTCTTGTGGTGTACCCGCCGGTGCTTTCTTTGCAGAGTGTAATCTATCGATAAATGTGGCCCAGTTTATCCCAAATTGATTGGTGTCATCTCGTCATTTCTCTCCTGTCCACTCACAACACATCCAATGTGTCGTATGGCAGCTTCCTCTCCCGGTTGGCCCCCCCACCGGTACACAGCCGAAAATGGCTTTCTAGCGAAAAACAGCAAAGCACAGAAGGAACAAAAAACCCCATGCCTCTCCTGCCTTGCTCTGGATAGGTGGTCGCCTCTGAGTTTGGAGGCGGCCACCTATCTTGATAGGATTGTGCCCTGAGGAATTCTTACAAAACACCCAGATGCATTACATGACTTCTCTCACAGAATCATCATGTATTAGGGAAAAGATCATTATCTATTAGGAAAAAGCATTCTACAGTTATAATAACATGGGTTTTAGGACATAATCCACCAAGGTACAATGCTCCTGTATAACTTCATTCACTTAAATAGAGCATGTCCAAGAGAACTTCCTTATAAATTGCACCCTGTCTGTGGACAAAGAAGGAGTATTGGGAAAGGAAGTATAAATGTTCTTCTTTACTAATAGTAAGATCAGCAGGAAAAAAGCAAGTTATTTTAAAGTCAAAGTTCAACAAGGTTTTTAAAGGATGAAAAGGATTTGACTATCCAAAGGGAATATTCAAGACTGATTTTCAAAGTTTGGAAAATTCCTTTCAGCTGTATTTTAAAGGAGATATTGTGAGCATGAGTAAAGATCTCATTTGCATGGTAGAGATTTTGAATGGCATAGGTGGAAATAAATAACAGCTTAGCATATTGTGAAGCAAGAACTGTTTGCCTCGCACAGGTAGTTCTTGAGATTTTTATGAAAAGTTCCACATGTTTCGTCCATGTCTTTGAACTTTGGAGCTCATATTGGAAGAGAACAGAAAAGTTATTACAGCATGAACTGTGTTTCCCTTGAACCTTCTGGATGCTTCAGGTGCCTAACATAGTGAATGCACTTAGTGATAGATTCCTCCAATATATCAAGAGTAATGAACTGTAGCCTCCATGATGACCCCTATGCATGCCTACAGTGAAAAGCCCAGGGGAAACAGCACAGTGACTAACATGATAAAAAAAATAGGAAAGGACTGAGCTGCGTGGGATTTGGCAAAATTGCTCATGCTGTGTGATAAAAGAAATCAACCCTCATCGTTTAAGGAGTAGGAAAGAATGTTCTTTGATTCAAAGCAAAACTGAATGGCCAGTCAACTACTCCTTCTGAGCAAGGTTGCTCTAATTTGGGGATGAGCAATGGAATGTGGACCTGGAACTTCAGTCTATGGAAGGCCACCATATATGCCATTAAAACAACAGCCTTTATATTTGCATTAAAGCAACAATGACTTCTATTATCACAGTTGTCTGGGATCTTCATTAACTTAAATTTCTCACCCAACTTCTAGTCCATGTTGAAGTTATGCAGTCATGAGATCTATGAAGGAATTCAGAATTAATCCAACCTCCTGTTCTGTAGATCATTTTGCAAAGGCCTGGAAACATGGTAATTATATAATTATAATATGTTGCATTTATTTAGCAGATTTGAAATTTCAAAGCACCACATGTGAATTATTTCTGCAGTCCTTACAACAGTCCTTTGAAGCAGGCCAATATTGTTGTTCCCATATTCCTAGGGACCCAAGTACAGTAAGAGAGCAGTGCCTTGCCTAAATGCCACCTGGTGAGTTCATGACTAACTATGAGAATTCAGACAGTGACTTTCTGATTTGCCACTCAGTCATCATGCTACAGCAACTAAGATAGCCCCAGATTTGTGGAATTCCCTCACCTGATAGCTCTACTTGGTGCATTCTCTTGTAGTTGTGGCCCTTAAGCAGTTCCTGAAGGCATTGGAAGGAGCAATCCTATGTCCCCTAGACAGCATCTGGGAGATGTAGGATTGTACAGTTTCCTGGCTCTGCGCTCGAAGACCGGAAACCGTGCTCCCTGCCCCTTGTAGCCAGCATGGAGAGAACCATGCTGGCTGCCTCTCTGCACTTGGTAAATGGAGCACAGAGATGGGTGAGAGGAGGTGTTCCTGGGGGAGGGGAGGGGAGGAGACTGAGGTGACTGGCTTATGCCTTTTCCTACTGCCATCCCAGCTTCCTTCCTTCCCCCTCCCCAAAGCCTCCTCTAGGCAGGTGAAATCACCCATCTAGCTAAAATGCAGTGTGGGAGGTGTAAGGTGCCTCCCTCTCTGCATAAGATACTCATAAGCTTCCATGTTTAGGAGCTTATGAGTACTGAGGGTGAAACCCATAGGACTGCACCCTAAAATAAATGTCTGCCAAGCTTTTTACTGATGCTATTGCTGTCTTTCATATATGTTTCTAACCAGACATGTTTTTTTTATTATGTTTGTTCCATTGTTTTGTTTTTATCTTTATTGGAAGCCAGCTCTTAAAGGGCCAGTGCAAACTCCGGGACACTCCTACACCACATTGCTTCTGGCAGATGATCAGGTATCTGTAATGCACCTGTTTATTTGAAGGAAAACCTGCACCCATATAAATCTGTCCAGGCCCTGAGATCAGCGTCAGAGGCCCTGTTCTCTGGCATTCCACTAAGAACAAACAGGTAGGTACCAGAGGCAGGTTTTTACTGATCTTATTGCTGCTTTCCTATATATGTTTCTAAACTGACATGGTTTTCATTATGTTTGTTCCATTGTGTTTTTTAATCTTTATTGTAAGCCACCTTGTGAGGGTTTACCCTAAAAGGCAGGATAGACGTATCTGCATTAAACAAGTAATTTAAATACATATTATTAAATATATAATGTTAATATTTCTGAGGTTCTAAATATGGGGGGAGGGAATATGCTGGAATGCAGCCCCTGAGAGCTTCTCCAACATGGAATTTGGCTCTTGGGCTGAAAGAGGTTCTGTACTCCTGTTATAAAGGATGTAATTAAATATAAATACCTTTGCTAAGATGTGGATAAGACAGGAACAAGATCGGATGTGTCTTTTGTTTGGAAATTGTTCCTATTTCAGCATTCATGGGAAGTCTCCATTTCCTATTTATCTGGGATGGTTTGATTCCAGAAGAGCTGACAGCTTCTTGACATCCCTAAAATTATTGTAAAAATAACTCCAACAGTAACAGCATCATTTAGGAATCTAGTGCATCCTCTGTCTGAATGAAGTTACAGATCTACTGTAAGTAATAAAATAATGGGAAAGCAATATCTTAGTGAAAAGAGTTGAAATTAGATTGTACTATTGTACCAGGACAGAATGCAGAAATGTTGTAACTTGGTTTAGAGAGTTTGGCTTACCTGCAATGGTTGTGATCTACTGACCAGGAAAACATATTTTCTCTGATAGTGGCACACAATGGTCAGCACAGCATATGTTAATCAAGAGGGAGGACAGCCAAGGTATGTGTGGTATAACCTTCTTTTGGGCCTCTGAACAAACTAAGTGATCTTTTTGATCAGTGATATAACTGAGCCCACAACATGGACAAAAGAGGCTAGACAAATACTTGGGTGAACTAGGCCACAGTATATTTAGGTTTTGTACAGATCTTCAGCAACACCTAACAGCATTGTTCAGTCAAGTCAGCCAAGGTAGGGATAGTATCCTATACCATCTCCTCCTCACTGCATATTTTGAGGGCAAGCCATCCCTAACCCAGACACAAGTGGATTTTTTTCTGCTTCCACCCTGCCAGCCACCTCTTGGTTGAGGCAGGCCCTCTCGACTCACCAACCCCCCAAGCCCCAAGACTTTGAAGGTGGGCCTCCCCTATACCCCAGGTCCCTGCTTCCCCACCCCAGAACATCCCCTGGAATGCCCCATTTTGGCCACTCCATGCTCCTCTTTGGAGCATGGCATGTGGGGCTGCTCTGCACTGCCTGAGAGGCAGTGCGGAATGGGGGGAAGGTCGGTTCCTGGACAACCAGATATCCTAGGTGCTGACTAGTGGCCATAGGATTGCTCCCCCCATGTATTATTATTGTAAAGGGTTATATCCTGCCCTTCTGCTCATCAAGCATCCAAGGTGGTTTACTCATAATTACATCAATGAACAATTCATCGATGAACAATCAAGAACCAACCTCTTCAGTGGTTGGCTATGAAACAGTGACTAGCTTTGGACTGAAAAGCAATGATGAAATGGGCAATAATTGTAAATTAGGGACATGCAAATCAGCAAAACTCAAGCTCACGAAAGTGTTCCGAATTTCATCTTGAACCTCATTCAAACTGAAGTCTGTATCAGATTGTAAGCTTTGTTTTTGTTTTTTTCATGAAAATCCATATGTATTTTCATGCATATTTTTCCAAAAATGCATCATTTGCACATCTTCGAACTGTACACATTTTTCTCACATTGATTAAAGTGTATTTGTGCACATTTTTCAAAAGTACAGTGTTTTTGTGCACATTTTTCAAATGTGCTCATTCTGTCTAACACATTTTCTTTGGTCTGCAAATCTTGGAAATGTATGGACTTTCACTGCAGATTGCATCCATGTTCGGTCTGGAAGGTGCAAACTGGGTAAAACCTGATTAAAAATGAACTGAAACAAACTTCTCATACATCCCTATTGTAAATAAATCAATGTAGTATTACTGGAGGGAAAAGGCAAATCAGGCAACATGTGGAATTTTGTGTTTGGTTCTGGGCACCACATTGTAAGAAAGATATAAACAAACTGGAGTGCAAGTGTAACCAGAGGAAGGCAACCAGGATGGTGAGGGGGCTGGAAATCAAGTTGTATGAGATGGGTTGAAAGAGCTAGGTACTTGTTTATTATATTTTTATCCCTCCACCACCACCTTTATTCCAATATAGAACTAAAGGCAGCATATAGTATTCCCAGTTGGTCTCCAGGCACTGATCAGGCCCAAGCCTATTTAGCTTCCGTAAGGTGGCTGTATCATTTACCCTCAGACCATGTTTCACCTGGAGAAGAGAAGATTATGGAGAGACATTATACCAGTTGCAGTTATGTGGAAGATGGAGCAGATTTGTTCTCTGTTGCTTCAGAAGGCAGGACTAGAACCAATGGGTGGAAATTGCAGGGAAGCAGATTTCTGCTAAACATTAGGGAACACTTCATAAAGGTAAGAGTTATTCAATACTGGGACAACCCGCCTCAGGATGTAATGGGCTCTCCTTCACTGGAGGTATTTAAATAAAGGCTGGATAGCCATTTGCCACAGATGCTGCAGCTGAACCTGCATTGCAGATCCTGCAGGGAGCAGGGGGTTGGACTAAATGACTCCAAGTTCCTTCTGACTCTATCATTCCATTATTCATTTTTGTGCAAGGAGAACATGGTAAGAGGGTGTATACTACATAGCTGTAGTATAACCATTCATTTCCTGTCCCTCTGAAGTTATCTTGTATTCTCAGTGGACTTTTCAAAGGTGCATTTAAAAAGCATAGCCCCCTTTATGCCTAATTATCAGGAGCATTTTTTCCTGAAATTTAATAAAGCATGAAGTAGCCTCACCAAATCATTCAAAGGAAACTTGAAGCATTAAGGCCTGTTACATTTTCTTCTCTGGCAAGATTGGGATATAAGTAATAATGATTTACTGTATTCCTGAATTAGATAATGATCCAGCTATGATGCATCATAGGCACAGCTGAAAGCAACGACAAAGCAAAAGCTTCCATAAATAAATGTGCAGCTGTTCTATTTGCTTCCAGTATAACAATTTCCATTTAAGCAATATACGAGTTCCTCTCACATGTATACATATGTACTAAAAAGTAGTCTACATTTATTTTACATGTAAGCTCATCACTTGGGGCTGGTTTATCTTTATCAATACACACAATGTAGGATAAATTTGTTTCAATTCATTTTTGATCAGGATTTAGTCAGATCACACCTTCCAGAGTGAACAAGATCTTGGACACAATCTGGGGTTGAAGTCTGTACATTTCTAGACTTGCAAAGTGGTTCGTGGACTAAAAAAACTGTGTCTCACAGCATGCATACATTTGAAAAATGTGTATGAAAAAATGAGTACTTTTGAAAAATGCACATAAATATGCTTTCATCAATGGGAGAAGAATGCACACATTTCAAAGATGCACACAATTGATGCATACATTTGTAAAAATAAGCATGGATGTTCATGTAAAAAGAAAAAAACTTGCAATCTGATATGGATTCGACTCGAGTTGGAGAACTTCAAGATGGAATTTGGAGAACTTCAGTGAGCTCAAGTTTCACTGATTTGCACATCCCTATTTATCACTTAATGGCTGCAGCATCAAAGCAGTGTTCACTCATGCACTTGGGTACAAATTTATATATATTTATTATGCTTACATCTTGACTTTTTCCTCTTACAAATAGGAATGTTGGAGAAACCTGGGGGGTGTTTCCATGACAATGGAAGGAGAAGTGAATGGAGGAGTACTGGATTTTTTAAAAAGGAATCAGCTTTGCTGCGCTTTGGTCCATGCAGGGCTCCATGAGAGAGTGCTCCGCACCAGTAAAAATTGCTTCACAGAACATGCTTCCCAGTGGGGGTGGGGGTTGGAGTGAACATCATCTGACTGGCAGGGGCTGCTCAACCAATAAGAGAGGCTTCCCTCCTCTCCCCCCTTCTCCTTGAGATGCACCTGCATTTCAGAAGCAAGGCTCATTGACCACAACAGGAGTTATTTCTGAATAGACACACATACACTTGTGCTGGGAAAAATGGGGGATAGGTAGGGATGGACAAAAGTCCCTTACCTGGTCCCGCAGCTTTATTCGGGGGGGGAGGCGCTCCATTTCTCCCCCCGAAATTCTTGGCGGGTGGGGAGGCGCCCCGTCCCTCCCCACCAAAATTCTGGCCAGGGGGGAGGCGCCCCATCCCTCCCCACAGAAATTCTGGCCAGGGGGGGGAGCACCCCGCCTCTCCAGCCGCGAAAGAAAAAAGTAAAGTTTTTTTTTTAAAAAAAAACGTGATAGGCTACATAAAGATTTACGTAGCGTATCACGGCTAGATTTTCCAAAAACACCGTGATAGGCTACGTAAACCTTTACGTAGCCTATCACGGCTGACTTTGGGGGAAAAAAAAAAGCACGTACGCAAATGGCGGCACCCATGGGCACCGCCATTTGCATTCCTTATTTTGGCACAGGTAGTCTACGTAAAGATTTACATAGACTACAGTGAAAATAAGGGCAACGCTATTTTTTATTTGCGTTGCCCTTATTTTCGCCGTAGTCTACGTAAATCTTTACGTAGACTACCCGTGCCAAAATAAGGAATGCAAATGGCGGTGCCCATGGGTGCCGCCATTTGCGTACGCGCTTTTTTTTCCCCCCAAAGTCAGCCGTGATAGGCTACGTAAAGATTTACGTAACCTATCCCGGTGTTTTTGGAAAATCTAGCCGTGATAGGCTATGTAAATCTTTATGTAGCCTATCACGTTGGTTTTTTTTTTTAACTTTACTTTACTTGGAAATGGCAGTGGCGGCAGCCAGTCAGAAGACCGGCCGCCGCGAGAGACATTCGCACAAGGTAAGTCCCATCCCGGGGGGGGGGCGGGGGGCAGACCGTTTCTCCACCAATTTCGGGGGGCCGAATGCATTGGCATTCGGCCTCCCGGAGATTCGTGGAGAAATTCTCCGACATCCCTAGGGATAGGAAGAACACAGGGATGGGAAACTAGCCCCCTTTATAACCTGATGCTGTCTCTATAACCAAAGTGTGAAGTAGTTACTTCCTAAGTCAATAAACCAAACAACGGAGAATCAGAGCCTCGAAATCATGCTTTACAGCATTTAGGGAATTTGTGCTTTAAACTGTGCCATTTCAATTGAGGGGGATCTCTGTAAATTCTGATGTGGGCATTCAGGGGACAAGCCTCATTGAGCACAATGGGAGTTACATCTTAGTAGACACTAATTGGTTTGTGCTGGGAAACACAGGGACAGGAAACACCCCTTGACCAGGGTCATGGTGAAAGGCACACCCCTGGGCAGGGGTAGCATACCTGACACAAATGTGGGAGTTGGGGCACACAGCAACAATACTGCTGAGAACCTGATTTGGGGAAAAGAATTGGACTTAAAGCAGTCTCAGACAATCCGGTTTTTCCGTGATAAGCTCCGGGATGGCTGCCAGATGGCCACCATGTCATATCTCCCTAATGACCTCCAAATGCAGCCAGCTCAAAATAAATAGCTCATGGAGCTACCCCTCTGGACTCCATTGTAGATGCAGCACTGACATGAAGGTTATTGTAAATGTTGGCAGGATATATTCCTTACTACAAAGAACTACCATCATCCTGAAGGAGAACAAGGATTTTTGTAGTGTAGATAGATGCTCAGTTCCTTCACCACTAATAGTACTGCCCAAAGCTTTGCTTGGCTTCCTAGATTTCAGCAGACTGTGCTTCAAAGCTTCCTCCCTGCTTTTGAGCATTCCAATCAATCCGGATTGGGGATTTCAAGAGAGGAAGGTAAGGAATATTCCCTTCCCACTGGTCAAAAGTTGATTACCTGATAGTTTATGGTCACTCACCCTCAACAAAGCTTCATTTTCTTCTCTTGAAAGTCAATAAAAATAGAGAACTAGGGAAGTCTGAGTAAACACCTCTGACCCAATGACAGTCTTTGAAATCCCTCTGGTTCAAGTGGTAATATTGTGTTAGCAAAGGGGAAAGTAAAGGGAGTGAACAGGTTTGTATTCCAATTATTAATACAGCACACCTGGCCTTTGCCTGTCTGCATTCCAGTCCCATGCACAGCAGAGAAAGAGAGAAAACCAGAACTCAGTAGGGAGAAAAACCTGAGGTGAGTGGTTTGCACAGTGGGATTTAGGATGCAACAAGGTTGCTTTCCTATACTCTTGAGGATGTCTAAGAGCTGGAAAAAGAGGGGTTGCAATAAATCCTCCAAAATGAGTATACTGTCATAATAACAACGGTTGGTTGGTTGCTGTTGTTCTAATAGCCACTATCAAGAACGTATTGGGTTGCATCCAGCTGTGTACTTCCCTTCAAAGAAAGCTTCCATTCCAGCAGGGGCAGAGGCAATTTTTGCTGATTCTCTCCTTCCTCTGCAACCCTGCTCCAAAAGGCTGGAATGCCCTCCAGAACTGCATGGGAGGTGGCACAAGATGGCTGCAGGAGAAAGGAGGAATTTGTCAATTTGCATCTCTCTCCCTCCCATTCACAGAAATCTCCACTGGATCAAAGAACCTTTGATGAGCAGAAGGACACAGTCAGAGATGACCCATTCTAATTAACAAGCTTGTTAACAGGTATTAATTAAAAACATGGGGTAGAATCCAACAGTGACCTACCACTGGCAGTGAGCACCGCTGGTTCCCGCCCTCCCGGTGGGTGTATGACTGCCCCCAGCAGCAGCAAGCACATGGCCCCTTACACTGGCAGCAGTGATGTAGCGCTTCCATAGGCAAACCCCCAAATGACCAGAAATGCGACTTTTTGGAAGGGGCAGGTCACACCTTCCAGAAAGCTGGATTTCCAGTAGTTTGGGGGCTTGCCCCTGGAAGCACTACATCACCACTGCCAGTGGTAGGGGACTGCACTTGCTCTGCCACTGCCAGGGTCAGCCACACACACACACCGGAAACCAGCAGTCCTCATCACCAGCAGTAGGTCACCGTCGAATCCTCACCCATGGGACCACCTTGGTCCATCATGGCTCAAGTGTGTAGTAACAGCCAAGATGATGGCATTGCTCAAACTCAAATGTTAGTTTCAAGTGCTGCCAGTTACCACTGCCCCTGGACAATTTTTCAAAATGGCAAGCTCTCACTGAACATTTTATCCAGAGAGACAAGAGACCAAGGTTGAATAGAAGTGGCTCATAAAGGCAAATAATGAGGATTGCTTATACTGTACCCATAACTATGTCATGAGTTTTTTCTAGGGAAGTACGAATCCCTTACCTTGAGTCTGCAGGGGGGGGGGTCCGCAGTGGGGGAGGCAATCCATTCCCCCCCACCAAGAATCCTCGCTGGTCGACTCCGCTCCACAGTGAGTCTGTGGAGCTGCCAGCTAGCTCTGTTCTGCAAGCAATACGGCCGTCATTGCCATGCTGTGTCACTGCTGAGCAGAAACAGGAAGTGATCCAGACACAAATGGCATCTGCTACACCGTTTGCATCCCTGTTTCTTCTCACAATAGGCTATGTGTCTGTATTTACATAGATATTTACATAGCATATCGGGTGAAAAAACAGGGATGCAAATGGCATCCACTACGCCATTTGCGTCCCTGTTTTTTCACGCGATAGGCTACATAAATACGTAAATACAGATGTGTAGCCTATCGTAGGGATGGTGGAGAAATCTGCCACGGACTCCAATGAGGCCAGATTCTTTAGAATCTGGCCCCCCGGAGTCCGTGGCAGAACAGACTGCTCCCCCCTGCCACCCCGTGAACTAAGGTTGGGATGGACCCTACCTGGCACTGGCCTGTCCGGGTCCGTCCTCTTCATTCCGCAGCTGGCTGCTGCCAGGCTGCGGACACAAATGGCATCTGGCATAGCAGACACCATTTGCATCCCTGCCCTTTGCCATGATTGGCTACGTAAATATTTATGTAGCCAATCACAAAAAGAGCAGGGATGCAAATGGCATCTGCTACACCATTTGCGTCCCTGCTCTTTGCTGTGATAGGCTATGTAAATATTTATGTAGATCACGGCAAAGGGCAGGGATGCAAATGGTGTCCCCTATGCCAGACGCCATTTGTGGCCGCAGCCCGGCAGCGGCGGAAGTCCGGCTGCGGACAGCCCTGGCTGGTGGCTCCGTGGACTCTCTGTGGAGTGGAACCGGCCAGGGAGGATTCCGGGGGGAGGGTCGGATTGCCTCCCCCACAGCAGACCCCAGAGTGGACTGGTAAGTGGGGTTCGTACACCCCTAGCCTATCATGAGGAAAAACGAGGACAAAAACGGTGTAGGAGATGCCATTTGGATCCGAATCACTTCCTGTATAAATATATGTGCATTTCTAGAAATAGAGCTGGAACTCTGGTGAGCTCAGCAAACATTCTTTTAGGATATGAAAAGAAGTGCCTGGCTGAAAAAAACTTCACCATAGGGCATAGAGCAATTATTTCCAAGGAAGACTGGCCAGTCTCCCATCTTTCTTTTTTCAGTAAGGTCCTAGAATTGCCTAGTGGCAATAGAACTCCAGGCTTTTTTGGGTGAAGCTGATTATTTGAGTTCAGACCTGGTCTGGGGACAGAAATAGCCTTGTTCACTTTGCAGATGACCTACACTGAGAAAAGGATGGGAGAATTTGATTCTGCTAGACCTATAGGAATCATTCAGTACCATCAGCCATGGTATCTTTTGGGGACAGTTGTTCAGTATGGGACTTTGGGGCACCATTTTGCAGTGCTTTCAGTTCTATGCTATCTGGCTGAATGTGCCCAGAAGGGGGGGGGGGGACTATTGCAGAACCTCTTGATCATTAGCCTATGCCATATGATTCCTCTAATCCTTGGGCCTTACCTCTGAGTACACATTCACAAGATTGTAATGTTACAGTCTGCTAAGGGGGAAACTGAAATAGGCAAAAAGATAATTACACAGCCCAAATGTTGTCAAACTTTGAAATAATGCAATGTCCCTGATAAAATGTCTTGGGAGGAAGCAACAACACTGATATAGATACACTTCCTGATCAAAAATAAAACTTTCAATTGAGTTTCACGTCTACATTTTGATGCTTTTATAACAATATCTAATCATCATCATCATCTTTTATATCTCTCATAATCACTTGGTCAACATTGTTGTTGTTGTTGTTATTGTCATCTTAATTGCAGCCATTTTAGAGTCACAGGAACAGACATTGGTAGAGGTGTTTTAAGAGTCTGAAAAATAGGGATTTCTAAATAGAGTGGAACCCCTCCCCTGTTCCTGCATTCATAATTGGATTGGGTACACTTGCCCGTTGACCCTACATGAGACTAAAAAGAGGGCTTGATCCATTCCAGAGCACCCACCCTGTCACTCCCTAGTCCCTAGCATCACAGTAGCCCCTCCTCCCATCCACTTTTACATAATTCACATTTGCCAGTCATCTTTTGGGCTTTCAAAACTCTCCTGGCTCTGTTCACAAGATAGTGTACAATTAGATGGGTTTAAAGAGAATTAGTCAAAATCATGGAAGATAAGGTCATCAATAGCTACTAGTCATGCTGGCTATATGCTACCACCAAGTTCGGAGGCAGCATGGCGCTCCATAACAGTTTCTGCAAAACAAAAGTGGGAGATGGGATAGTGCCACAATGTGCTTATGGGCCACTACTGAAACAGCATTCTGGACTTCATAGGCTTTTGCTCTGGTCCAGCAGGGCTCTTCTTGGCTTCTGGAACATGAGTCTTCCCCCCCTTTTTTTTTTTTCTTTTACTGCTCTCTACTATTGGAATACTGGGTGGTTCGTTGGGCCTAGGATTATTGTCACATTCTTAATTGCACAATTAGATCACAAATGGCAAGTTCAGTGCAGGTGGAGATAAGATGGCATGGGAGAGTTAAGGTGTGTTGGCACCAAAATGGTGAAGGGCAGAATATCCTAACAAATCTCTTGTGGCTCACCACCTAGAAGGGATCTGAAACAGGACCTGTTAGCCTTACTGGCTAGGCAGTAGATAATGATATCAGGGTGCCTCCACTAAATGACATGAGGTGGGTGGCTACTAAAGAGAGGACCATTTCAGTCATGGTTTCCTGGTTGTGGAGTGCCCCCTCCCCAGAGAAGCTTGCCTGATGCCTACATCATAGCCTTTTCGGAACCAGCTGAAGACCTTTTTATTTTCCCAGGCATTTTAGTCTCTCAGCATTTGCTGTTTTTCAAATGATTATTGTAATTTTAGATCTTTACACTGCTGGTGGCTTTTACTTTGATTTTATATTATAGTTTTAAACTTTTTAAAGTTTTATTATATCATGTTTTATCATGTTATATTTTATGCTTTTAACTGTTGTGAACTGACCAGAGAGCAGCTATGGGATGGTGTAGAGATGTAATAAATACATAAATAAAATAGCGCTTGGCATGCCATTGAGCGGTGTGGGCAAAGAAGTGTGAGAAACTGGATATTCACCACTTTGAGGCCTGGAGCCAAGTAGAGGTCACCCAAACCAGGCTGGTGGCATCGGGATACACTATCACATTAGAAGCAGTGGGTGTATCTGCACTGAAAGTGCATGTAAGACCTTGGTGAATGCAGAGTTAATATTTATAGAAGGGGCCAGAGAGGCAGTGTGGGAAGAAGAGCCCCTTTTTTGTTTCTAATCCTAGTTAGAGACTCTGGGCCTTGATTGTGTTTTATCCTCAGATAATTTACATTATTTCCTATGACACTGTGTCTATTCTTATAGAAGTCAGAGGACACTCTGGTACCACACTACTGTGGAAGCTTACCCCCAGGATTGTGTGCATAGGAGTGTAGACTTAATAAAATTGAGGCCCGTAGTTCAATCCATATAGTGTGTCTTGTATCTACATTCTGAAGCACAGGAGTCTATGTGTCTATGCACGCAGGGCATTCTTTCCCAAATACTAACTGTTGCTAAGCCATATGTTTTAAGACCAAAGAAAAGAAAGAACATTTCCTTCCAATTACAGACCACTGTTAAACCCAGTCACCTACCGAGGGTCCAATTCCCTCTCCAGCAATTCTCTCAGAGCACGTATTATTAACGTTGTGGTCTAGGTATGCTCACCGGGGATAAGGAGTCAAGTGCATATTGTACATAACAAATAATATTTCTTAGGTAACAAGTAGCATGTGGAGACTTCTAAGACTTAAGAGCCCACTGAGTTCTAATGGACATTTTTTTTCTGTAAGAAATCTCACAGTAAAATTTTAAAAAATCTGTTTTTCCATTGATATTGCTGTGCGAGTTTTGAGGTAAGAGAAGCGCACAGGTCAACTCTTCCTAAAATGATAGGCCGAACAATCCTTTATAGGCTATTGAAAAATAATGTTCATTTTATGCCATATTATATCAGCTCTATGTTTTGTTTTGTTTTTCAATTAACAAAAACCAGATTAAGCCACTTCTTTCCTTGCCTTTATGCTGGAAAAATAACTCGGAAAGTCTGTAATATGAGCAGATTGGATGGATGGCAGCACTTGAATGCCATGCAATATCAGCCAAACTGAACAGTGCTTGAACATGAGAGATATTAAATGAGCGGTCAATCAAGTGCTTCTTCACGGTCTCCTTCAGGATGTGCATGCAGCTTTAGATAAGACCCAAACCTGCCAGAATTGGGCTGGTTAAGGTGGTCAAATCTGAAGCCTCAAAGTGTCTACGTAGGCTGATCCAGGATGTTATGTACCTCATGTTATATACCTCATTTGTATCTTAACTGGGGATGAACAAATATGTTAATTTCAGTTTCTCTCCATTTCCAAGCTTAAATTCAGTTTGTCCTGATCTACTGAAAATTTTTCCGATCTTAAACCCAGTTCATCCCAAATTTGCGATTTTTAAAGAAGTTTGCACAAAAAACCATATGCATTTTTGTACACCTTTCACCTAAAACATGCATTTTTGTATGCAATTTTGCCCACTATATACATTTTTTGCAATTAGTTTTCCTAATAGAATGCATTATTGTTATTTTCACTAATATACACATTTTTGTGGAGATAAATCTATTGACTTCCATCTTTCAGTCATGCTGTAGCATGTTACTATATTCTTCCATGATCTATTCCCTCATTCAGGTTGAGTTTATTTTTAATTCTCTCCTTTGATGGAGAAGTGGTACCCTTGCCTATTGGAGAAGCCCCAAGGGTTTTTAAAGTTGAAAGGGGAAATATACATTTATTAAGTATGAATGTGATTGTTTTTGTTTTTATTTTCTTGTGTGTATTTAATTAATGTGTGTTTGATGTTGTACACTGCTGTGATATTTTTAATGTTCAGCAGTGTATAAATTCACATTAACAAATAAATGAAACTGAGTAAACAAGGGATGTATCCAATTCTGTCCACTCTGCTGACAGAAAGCTCTTTGACCCAGCAGAGGCTTTCATGAGCGGAAGGGGGAATTAGCTAGAATTAAATGGGCATGTGTGGTTCCAATACCTGCTGATCTGCATTGTTTCGCTTGAAGGCAATACAAAGTTCAGAAATGCTTTGGGTGCAGTTTCTAGAAAAAGAAACAGGGGGGAAGAAAGGGGCCCACTATTTCCCCCCGGTGCCACACACAGAATAAGAGAAGCAACCTCATAATACTAGTCCAGAAAATGTTTAAGGCCAATGTGACAGTAGGTGGGGAAATAGGAAGCAGTTAGGGATGGCGGAGAATTCTGCCACGGACTCCAATGAGGCTGGATTCTTTAGAATCCGGGCCCCCGGAATCTGTGGCAGAACAGACCACTCCCCTCTGCCACCCTGCGAAATCCTCCCCGGACGGACCCTACCTGCTGCCACTGGCCGGTCCGGTCTGTCCTCTGCCATCCGCTGCCCTGGTCTGCGGCCACAAATGGCATCCCCCGCGTAGCGGATGTCATTTGCGTCCCTGCTCTTTGCCGTGATAGGCTATGTAAATATTTACGTAGCCTATCACGGCTAAAGCAGGGACACAAATGGCGTCCGCTACACCAGACACCATTTGTGGCCACAGATCAGGGCAGCGGATGGAAGTCCAGCTGAGGATGGGCCCGGCCGGTGGCTCCACGGAACAGAGCCGGCCGGGGAGGATTCCGGGGGAAGGGACGGATTGCCTCCCCCCCACCACGGACGCCCACAACCGGAATGGTGAGTGGGGTTCATACACCCCTAGAAGCAGTAAGTGTGATCAGGAGTCCCAAGTTGTGCAGGCAGATGCTTCTGTCATGAAAGGTGGGCAAGAGTAAAGAGGGGAAGCAAAGACAAAAACGGGTACAGAGAAGCAACTTGCAAAGTCCTTGTGCCAATAGGTGCCACTTAATATTATTCAGTCTCTGCATGACATTCCCTCAGCTTGGAGACTGGGGAGTAGACCAAAGAAACCTGGGGAAGCCCATCTCTTTTCATTGGTCAGTTGGCTGTTCACATAAGAGACTGTACTAAGTCTAGCTTGGGGCCTGTGGTACTGGTTGGAGTGTGGTGCAGCCAGCTGTCTCAACTTGCAGGCTCAATTGCTTGTAATCTTTTCTCTTTTTGATGCCGTTCTTAGAGACTCACCAACACTTGTATAAGGCTAAGGAACACGTACTAGAAGTATAGTACTTAGTGTCAATAGCTGGATCCATGTGAGATTGCCTTCGCTTCTGCACATAGTAAAACATAAAAGAGAAGAGGTTCTTTTATCTACCCCCATGTAACACAAAGAAATGCCTGCTCAAGGATTTCCACTCAGGCGTTTTTAAACTATCTCCAAGCCATTTCTCATTTTTGTTTCATTCCCTCAGGTATAACTACTGTGCGTGTAACTTGTGTAAGTCTTGGGTTCGTAAATATTGTCACACTAACTAATCTTCCTCAGGGTGAGGGTGATTGTTGACTCTCCAGAAGCATAATTAGCCTACTCTTAGTGCTTCCAGGTATGTCCTACTGATAGGGGTGTATGAAACCCACTCAACTGTCCAGTCCGGGGCATCTGCTGGGGGGGAGGCGATCCGTCCTTCCCCCCAGAATCCTTCTGGGCTGGCTCTGCTCCACGGCAAGTCCGCGGAGCCGGCAGCCGGGCCTGTCCACAGCCAGACTTCCAGCCGCTGCCACACAAATGGGAAATATTTACATAGCCAATCACAGCCGAGGGCAGGGACACAAATGGTGTCCGCTACACCGGGTGCCATTTGCATCCGCAGCCTGGCAGTGGATGGCTGCAGATGGCAGCGGATGGACCCGGACCGGCCAACGCCAGGTAGGGTCTGTCCCTACCAGACTTCACAGGGTGGCGGGGAGGAGCAGTCCGTTCCTGCCACAGACTCTGGGGAGCCGGATTCTAAAGAATCCGGCCTCACTAGAGTCCGTGGCGGATTTCTCCGCCATCCCTACCTACTGAAACCAATAGAATCAAATGACTGCAATCTTGAGTAGGTTACGTTTGCTTGACATTCCATTAGGCATATGTATTTCCCAAAGATCTTTGAGCCAGCAGTAGGCCATGGTCATCTTTATGACAGACAACAGTGCTGATATTCAATTCAAGGGAAAGGGCAGCCATAATCAGTTCCCTCCACCACCATCCCCAACACAGGTGTGTGGTGCTGACAGTCCAAATATTCATGTGTGGCCACAATTCCATTAAGTATATTGAGTATAGAGTTGAAACCAAAAGGACCATATAGACTGCCATTGCTAGACTGTGTGAATGGGTTTACGATTGAGATATAAGACAAAATAAAAACATCTCAAGCTAGCCATCAGTTCTCACAATTGTTTTCTCACAGTTGTTTTATAGGAATGGGATATAATATAAGACAAACCTCAGGCTAGCCATTAGGTTTCATGGTTGTTTTATAGGCAGTGAGTAGATAGAAGAGTGGGAATAAAGTGAATTAGTCCAACCAGATCTGTAACATTCCAACAGCTTTTCCCAAATGATATATTCCAGATTTTTGGACTACAGCTCCCATCAGCTCCAGCCAGCATGTCCAAATGTTAGGGATGATGAGTGTCCAAAACATTTGAAAAGCAGCAGGTTGGGGAAAGTTGCAAGATGTCTCCAGTGAGCTATCCCAGCAAAAATAATGACAGCAAAAACAAGACAGTGGTTGGTCCACTGTTTCTCCCAATGCAATGCCAGCCTAACCAATGACCTGGGTTAAACTCTGGGAGATGTAGGGTAGAAGAAAGAGGGCAGGGCATCTTGGCCCACTTCACACATCCAAATACACTAGATGGGGGCAGTGGGAATTAGGAAGATACTTGTCCTCATCTGCCAATTGCTTTCCTCTGTATCCTAGTCCTTAGGGAAGCCTAACTCATCATTTAGTAACCT
Organism: Heloderma suspectum; assembly: GCF_057233095.1. Classification (NCBI taxonomy): domain Eukaryota; kingdom Metazoa; phylum Chordata; class Lepidosauria; order Squamata; family Helodermatidae; genus Heloderma; species Heloderma suspectum. The sequence continues at coordinate 149,742,747 of NC_139458.1, forward strand.
TAGATTAAAATAATGCAAAATGTGCAAGATCATTGTCTTCTTCAGGGAGAGGTGGTGGCAGCTCTAACTCTCCCTTCAATATATTTTTTTAAAAAATCATGAGATCACTTCCACCATGCCAACCAACTACAAGATCAAAACAATGAAATCTTGGCATTTTAGTGTCAGTAGAAGAATATATCACAAAGGCTCAGTTTTTTAAGTGGAGAGGAGATGTTAATATATATGCATGCAACGTGAAGGTGGGCTAGATTTTCATATGTGAACTGAGTAGAAGTGACATGAAGTATTCAAAGCAACAATCACATTTATTGAACTTAATGAATTCTCCCTGGGTACATTTTCATTTTCCCAGGGCAAAGTCAAATGGGATTTCTCATAACAGTTGTGAATACTGCACATCAGGTTTGCAAAGAAGTTATTCATGATTTTGTGCCTTTTTCTTCATAATTTTATATTTCAATCTTTCAGTGAAAAATATGCTACCCAGGTAGCATATGTTATTGTAACCCACTAAAAATTTGGTTGCATAAGTACTCACTGCATAAGCAGAATGCAGGGGTAAGTGCTTAATGATGGCACAATTCATAAAACAACCTGATACATAGTAGGGATGTATGAAAGTCACTTACCTTGAACAAAATTTTATTCGCAGTGGGGGGGAGGCGCTCCGTCCCTCCCCCTGAAATTCTGGTGGGGGGGAGGTGCCCCGTCCCTCCCTCCTGGAAGTCTGGCCGGGGGGGATGTGCTCCGTCCCTCCACCCCCGAATCCTGGCAGTCCGGGACACAAATGGCGGCGGCCATAGCCGCTGCCATTTGCATCCCTGCAGTCAGCCGTGATAGGCTACATAAATGTTTACATAGCCTATCATGCCTGAGTAAAAAAAAAAAACCCACGCGTACGCAAAAGGCGGCACCCATGGGCGCCGCCATTTGCTTTCCTTATTTTGACACGTCTAGTCTACGTAAACATTTACGTAGACTACGGAGAAAATAAGGGGAACGCAAATAGCGTAGTGTCTACGCTATTTGCTTACGGAGCAGGTAAGTGCTCCGTTTCGCAGACCTTTTGTGGGGTGGGGGCAGTGGGCACTTTGTCCCGCGTGACTTTAGTGGGGGGGGGCCACGGGCTTCATTCCACAACGGTTTTCAGGGGGCCGAATGCACTGGCATTCGGCCTCACCGAGATCCCTCGTAGAATTCTCTGACATCCCTACAAATGAGCCAACTTCTAAAGAGCATGTTTGAAAACCCATTGGAAGTACTAGCCTCTAGGGATGTACGAAAGTCACTTACCTTTTCAAAGGGTGACATTCATGGTGGGGGGAATTCCCTACCCCCGAAATTCTCTCCGGCTGGCTCCGCTCCGCAGAGATTCCACGCAACCGCCGGCCAGGGCTGCCCACAGCCAGACATCCGGCCACTGGGCAACCTGCAGGGAAGCAAATGGCGGCAGCTGTAGCTGCCGCCATTTGCGTCCCTGTATTTTGCCATGATAGGCTACATAAATATTTACGTAGCCTATCATGGCAAAAAAACCACAAAAAACACCGAACGCAAATGGCGGTGGCTACGGCGGCCGCCATTTGCATTCCCTTTTTTTTTGCCGTGATAGGCTACGTAAAGACTTACGCAGCCTATCACAGCTGATTAAAAGAACAACAACAAATGCGCATACACAAATGGCGGCGCCCATGGGCGTCGCCATTTGCGTTCCTTATTTTGGCACGTCTTCGTCTACGTAAACATTCACGTAGACTAAGATGGCAAAAATAAGGGGAACGCAAATAGCGTCCACTACGCTATTTGCATTCCCCTTATTTTCGCCATCTTAGTCTATGTAAATATTTATGTAGACTAAGATGGCCCAAAATAAGGAAAGCAAATGGCGGTGGCCGTAGCCGCCGCCATTTGCGTACGCGCGTTGTTGTTTTTTTTAAGTCAGACATGATAGGCTACGTAAAGATTTATGTAGCCTATCACGTCATTTTTTGTTTTTTTAAAAAAACCCTAGCCATGATAGGCTATGTAAATCTTTACGTAGCCTATCACGTCTTTTTTTTTTTCAAAACTGGAAATGGCGGCAGCGGCAGCCGTTCGTAGGACCAGCCGCTGGAGCCTCCGCCGCTGCCTGGAAGATCTGCCCCAGGTAAGTCTCGTCCCGGGGGGGATCCGTGGGGGGGCGGGGGGGTAGCAGGCCGTTCCGCCATGGAGTTCGGGGGGCCGAATGCACTGGCATTCGGCCTCACCGAGATCCGTGGTGGAATTCTCTGCCATCACTATTTAATTTATATGCAGAGTACATCATGAAAAATGCCAGGTTGGATGAATCACAGGTCGGAATTAAGATTGCCAGGAGAATGATCAACAACCTCAGATACGCAGATGATACCACCCTAATGGCAGAAAGTGAAGAGGATCTAAAGAGCCTCTTGTTGAGGGTAAAAGAGGAGAGTGCAAAAGCTGGTTTGAAACTCAACATTAAAAAAAAACGAAGATCATGGCATCTGGCCCCATCACTTCTTGCCATATAGAAGGGGAAGAAATAGAATCAGTGACAGATTTTACTTTCTTGGGCTCCAAGATCACCGCAGACGGTGACTATAGCCATGAAATTAAAAGACACTTGCTCCTAGGGATGTCAGAGAATTTCGCCACGAATCTCGGGGAGGCCGAATGCCAGCGCATTCGGCCCCTGAAATCAGGGGCAAAACGGTCTGCCCCCCCGGGATGGGACTTACCTTGGGCGAATCTTCCTGGCGGCAGCGGCTCCGGCGGCAGTTCGGTGGTGGTGCGGTGGCAGCGGCTGTGGTGGCCGGTCTTCAAACCGGCTGCCACCGGGCCATTTCCAGTAAAAAAAACAAAAAAACAAAAAAACAAAAAACCGTGATAGGCTATGTAAAGATTTACGTAGCCTATCATGGCTAGATTTTTAAAAAATACCATGATAGGCTACATAAATGTTTACGTGGCCTATCACGGCTCAGTAAAACAAAAACAAAAAAACCGCGCGTACGCAAATGGAGCAGAAGAACTAGAAGCCCCTCTGCACCAGTGGAAGCAGTGGAGCTATAGAACCGTTCCCAGGTACTTGAGGAGGGCAGCCTGCAGAGGACGAATTACAGGGGAACCTGCATGAGAGTGAGCAAGAGGCTGAAGGTCAGTCAAGCAGAGGCCATGAAACTAGGGATCTACGAAAGTTCCGCCACGGATCTTGGGGAGAAATAGGTGGCGGAATGGCCTGCCCCCCCGGGACGAGACTTACCTTGGACGGATCCTCCTGGTGGTGGCGGCTCTGGTGGAGGCTCCAGCGGTGGCACGGCGGCAGCTGCGGCGGCCAGGCTTCTAACCAGCTGCCACGGGGCCATTTCCAGTAAAAAAAACAAAAAACAAAAAAAGTGATAGGCTACGTAAAGATTTACGTAGCCTATCATGGCTACATTTTTAAAAAATACCGTGATAGGCTACATAAATGTTTACGTAGCCTATCATGGCTGAGTAAAAAAAAACAAAAAAAAAACACGCGTACACAAAATAACACGCGCGTACGCAAATGGCGGCGCCCATGGGCGCCGCCATTTGCATTCCTTATTTTGGCATGTCTAGTCTACGTAAACATTTACGTAGACTATCATGGCTGACTGCAGGGATGCAAATGGCCCATTTGCGGACCCGGCCGGCCAGGATTCGGGGGGGAGGGATGGGGCGCCTCCCCCCCGCCAGAATTTCGGGGGGAGGGACAGGACGCCTCCCCCCCAGCCAGAATTTTGGGGGGAGGGACGGGGCGCCTCCCCCACACTGCGAATCAATATCATAAGAAGGTAAGTGACTTTTGTACATCCCTACTTGCTCCTTGGGAGGAATGCTATGGCACACCTTGACAGCATAGTAAGAAGCAGAGACATCACCTTGCCGAGAAAGGTTGTATAATCAAAGCTTTGGTTTTCCCAGTAGTAATGTATGACTGTGAGAGCTGGACTATAAGGAAGGCTGAGTGCCGAAGAATTGATGCTTTCAAACTGTGGTGCTGCAGAAGACTCTCACGAGTCCCCTGGACTGCAAGGAGGTCAAATCAGTCCATCCTAAAGGAAATCAACCCTGAGTGCTCATTGGAAGGACAGATGCTGAAGCTGAAGCTCAAATATTTTGTCCACCTAATGTGAAGAGAAAACTCTCTGGAAAAGACCCTGGTGATGCTGGGAAAGATTGAAGGCAAAAGGAGACGGGGTCGGCAGAGGATGAGATGGCTAGATAGCATTACTGATGCAATGAATATGAACTTGAGCACACTCCGGGAGACAGCGGAGGACAGGAAGGCCTGGCATGCTATGGTCCATGGGGTCACGAAGAGTTGGACATGACTTAATGACTGAACAACAACTGAAAGCAACCCCCTACTTTACAAACTATTTCAAAAACAATATTTCCGGGTTGTCCAAAAGGTTGGATCCAGATCTGTAACGAGCAACTTTCAGCTCGTGCTGGAAGAAGGGGTCAGGGAAGTAATTTTCACTGATTCCTTTTTCCCATTGCAGCCCCCTGTACTTGTCCTGATGGTTGGGTGATCCTCAGGAACAGCATGGAAGGTGGTACTGGGGACTACAGGGGGAAGAAGAAATTAGTGAAAATTGTTTTCACCCCTTCATCCAGTGGGAAGCCTCCACTGCTCTCTGTCCCTTCCATGAATGACAGGAGCCCTTCTGTTCATGGATGGATAATTCTGGATCCAGCCCATGTCTATAAGTAGTTCTTCACTGATAATGCCTTTGAGTGTTGCTGTGGTTTTCATTGCAGAAGGTGGCTGAAATTTGTCTTTCTTAGCAGAACAATGCTAGAAGATTGAAGAGTACTCTCTTGCTCTTTCTGTGTGAACAAAGTTTTCTGTCACCAATGTATTCAAAATAATTGACTTTAGCATCCTCCTTAATACTACAGTTGTGGAAAGACCCAAGCATTGCTTACTTCTAATGTTCCTAACCTTAGGTAATTACTTAGTATTTATTGGATTTCCACCTTGTCCTCCCATTCACCTCCTTGCATTGTAACATTTACTTTCCACCTTGGACCAGCTTTCTCATAACTACCACCCTTCCCCCATTCTGGCACAGGAATTATTAGATGCGGAACACTTGTTGATTGTAACATCAAGTGCTTTTTTATTGTAAATGGGCCATCATGGATTAATCAATACAAGTAGCATATCTTCCAAAGTCAGGTCAAACATAATATTTTTCATCAGGGAGAGTTTATACATTTAGACATTCATCAATCAAGTGCAGAATATTTAAGGGTTGGTTCAGACACTCTCCGATCTGGCCCAACTGCCTCCCCCGCCCCATCCAAGAACATGCCTAACTGTCTATTCAGGGCATAACATTTGGATATGGCCTATGAACATTAACTCAAATGTGCCAGACCCATTTTGTGTGGTGGAATCTCTACATAAAATTTGGGAATTGTCTATGCAATCTGGATTGTATGTTTGTAGGCCATATTAAAATGTAACACACTTGTGCATGCATACACGCATGCACACACACACACACACACACACGGATGTCTGGAAAACGTTAGACGCTGGACACAAATGGGGCAGATGAAAGAAAAGTATTGTTCAATTTGCCCTCAAGTGATTCACCTTCTTGAAAGAATTCTCAGAGTGCTTTCCACATTTTTGTGTTTTGTATTAACAGATCCATTCTTTGCCACCCATCTTAGTTGCGTTGTTAACAAGCCCTGTCCTTCCCCTCTCCTTTTCTCTTCTCCCTCTGAACTCACCTGTAAGCCATGGTTTGTGTGCCTTTCTTCCACATTGATGCAACTCAGGGCTAAATCAGACCTAGCTTTTATAAGTCTATGTATTAGGGATGTCAGAGAATTTCGCCACGAATCTCGGGGAGGCCGAATGCCAGTGCATTCGGCCCCCCGAAATTGGTGGCAAAACGGTCTGCCCCCCCGCCCCCCCGGGACGGGACTTATCTTGGGCGAATCCTCCTGGCGGTGGCGGTTCCGGTGGCAGCTGCGGCAGCGGTTCGGCGGTGGCAGCTGCAGCGGCTGGTCTTCCGACCGGCTGCTGCCGCCACCATTTCCAGTTTAAAAAAACCAAAAAAACCAAAACATGATAGGCTATGTAAAGATTTATGTAGCCTACCATGGCTAGGTTTTAAAAAAACACCGTGATAGGCTACATAAATGTTTACGTAGCCTATCACGGCTAGGGGTGCACGAAAGTCCCTTACCTGTCCTCGAAGCTTGCTTCGCGGTGGGGGGGAGGGGCTTCACCATGGGCTTCTCCCCCCGAAGTTCATGCGAGGGGGGGGAGGCGCCCCACCTCACCCGTTCCCTTATTTTCGCCGTAGTCTACGTAAATCTTTACGTAGACCAGATGTGCCAAGATAAGGAACGCAAATGGCGGTGCCCATGGGCCACCGCCATTTGCGTACGCACTTTTTTTTTTTTTCCAAATTCACCCGTGATAGGCTACATGAGGATTTACGTAGCCTATCGCGGCTGACTTTGGAAATCTAGCCGTGATAGGCTACGTAAATCGTCATGTAGCCTATCACGGGTGTGTGTTTTTGTTTTTGTTTTTACTTTTTTATTTTGTAATGGTGGCAGCGGCAGCTGGTCGGGAGACCGGCCGCCGCCCCTGCCCATGATGAAACGCCGCCGAAACTCCGCCGGGACCCGCCACCGAGAGGGACATTCGGCCATGGTAAATCCCATCCTGGGGGGGGCAGAGGGCTGGCGGAGAATTTCCCCAACACTTTCGGGGGGGCGAATGCTTCAGTGCTCGGCCTTCCGAAGATTCGTGGAGAAATTCTCCGCCATCCCTACCTCCCCCCCGGAATCCTCGAAAGCCAGCTTTGCTCCATGGCGGCTCTGCGGAGCAGCCGGCCAGGCCCAGGCCAGAGCCATCCACAGCTGGGTTTCCAGCCACAGAGGGCTCTGGGTAAGGAAAGAAAAATGTGTACGCAAATGGCGGCAGCTACGGCCGCCGCCATTTGTGTTCCTTATTTTTCTTAGTCTATGTAAATATTTACGTAGACTAAGACAAAGAAAAAAAAGAATGCAAATGGCGGCGGCTGTAGCCGCCGCCATTTGCATACACCTTTTTTTTTTTTTTTTACCCAGATGTTTTTGGCTACGTAAAAACTTACATAGCCTATCACGTCTAGGTAAAAAAAAAAAAAGCGTATGCAAATGGCGGCGGCTACGGCTGCCGCCATTTGCATTCCTTATTTTTCTTCATCTTTTTTTTCTTTACAGAGATGTGATAGGCTACGTAAAAACTTACGTAGCCTATCACGTCTCTGTAAAAAGAAAAAGACAAGACTGCAAATGGCAGTGGCGGCAGCTGGTCGGAAGACCAGCCGCCGCAGCCGCCACCGCCCAGAACATCTGCCCCAGGTAAGTCTCGTCCCGGGGGGGATCCATGGGGCGTGGGGGGGCAGGCCGTTCTGCCATGGAGTTCGGGGGGCCGAATGCACTGGCATTCAGCCTTACCGAGATCTGTGGCGGAATTCTCTGACATCCCTAGTGTTCATGAATGAGGTCAAACAAGCTTTGAGGAGTAATTTGGAGAACCTCAATGAACTCAAACATTGCATGTTTGTCCATCCCTAGTGGAGAGGACAATTAAAAAGAATTCTTTCAGCAATCCATCAGTTCCAACCATGTTCTACTTAAACACCATCTTTCCGTGAAGCTTGTCCACCATTATGGATCTTCTCATAGAGGAAACCCTGATAAGCTTCTAGAGAATAGAGTGTGAAAACCGCAGCACTGGATGACTGACTTCACTCTCCAAAGAGGAGACTTGCACAGGAACCAGCTGGTAAATGAAGGATGGCTGTTTTAAATTGCTGCCTGTCTGCACAAAGCATGCCATTAAAGTCTAGCAATTATCCATATGTGTCATGATTTTTTTTCTCAAAACTGGTTGCTGCTGTTATTGTTATTGTTTTAAAAACAATGAAGAAATGAAGAAAATTCCTGATCCATATTGGCAAGTGTTTGGTTTGACACAAAAAGTAGCTAGACTGGCTGGAATGCTGAGCAATTTGAGTGGGGAAATGGGCCCATCCATTCTTCTCAGATAGTAGTTAGATCATGAATGAGGATGAGCTTCAATGGTCAGTAGCATGCAGATCTCTTTCAAGAAGGGGGACTCTTGAATGCTCTATACTGTATTTGTGGCCTTCCAGATGTTGTGGGACTCCAACTTCCAGTAGCCCCAGCCAACATGGCCAATGGTCAGAGATGATGGGAGCTGTAGTCAAACCACATTTGGACCACTACAGGTTCCACACTCTTGCCTTAAAGAGTAAAAAGCAGCAGAAGACTTCATTCTCTTATTCTTGAAGACTGGAGATGATTCACTGCAGGTTAATCCTGTGATTGTATTCTTTGTAGTATTAAGTGTGTGTTCATTTGTATTTTTGAAGACTTGGTGAGCTTCACATGATGTCAGGGAATGGGGAACTCCTCTGAAGAAAATTGCTATTGGTAGATAAACATTGTTTTAGTTAACAAAAAGAAAGTACAGTTGCTGGCAATAACAAATGAAATGCATGGTGGGGGAGAAGGGCAGGTGGAACAAGACATTGCGGGAGTGTTGTGTGCTTTTTCCTCCTCTCCCTCTTAATGTTAGTTATGCGAACCAGGAAAGCAAAGAGAAAATCAAGGAGAGAAAGGGAAAGGGTGTGGCGGTGGCGGTTCCAGCTCGTCTTCCAGCCGCCTCCAGGCTGCTGCGGCTGCAAATGGCGGCCGTCGTAGCGGCCGCCATTTGCGTGCCTGCCTTTTGCCGTGATAGGCTATGTAAATACTTACATAGCCTATCACAGCTTAATGCAAGGACGCAAATGGCGGCTGCTACGACAGCCACCATTTGAGGGCGCAGCAGCCCGGCAGTGGCCGGAAGTCTGGCTGCGACCAGCCTCAGCCAGTGGCTCCGTGGCCTTGCCGCGGAGCAGAGCTGGCTGGGGCAGATTCCATGGGGAGGGACGAATCGCCTCCCCTGCACTGCTGAAGCCCCAGACTGGAACCAGGTAAGGGATTCATACATCCCTAGGGATGGCATCAGAAAGGATAAAGCTGAGAATGAGCTGAGGTTAGCAAGGGATGCTAAAAGAAACAAAAAGGCTTTCTTCAGATACATGCACACTAAAAGACAGAGGAAAGAAATGGTGGTTCAATTATTAAATAAAGATGGCAAAATGATAACAGATGACAAAAGAAAGGCAGAAAATGGTAAAAAGAAGGAACTTGGGAATTACAGACCAGTCAATCTGACATCAATCCCTGGGAAAATTCTGGAGCAGATGATTAAGCAATCCATCTGTAAGCACCTTGAAAACAATGCAGTGATTAGGGGTGGGCAGATGTCTTACCTCCGGGTCCGGGGGGTCATCGTCGGGGGGGAGGCAATCCGTCCGTCCCCCCCAGAGTCTGTCCAGGCTGGCTCCACTCCATGATGAACCTGCGGAGCCGGCCATTTACGGCTGCATTTAGGTTAATCCACCAGATTTATGGCTGCAACTGGCGCCCAATACGCCATTTGCATCCGGGTAGGGTTGGCGGAGAATTTCTCCCTGAAACTTCGGGGGGCCGAGCGCCAACGTGTTCGGCCCCCCGAACAAGTTTTGGGGAGAAATTCTCCACACACCCCTCCCCCCGCACCGCCCCCGGGACGGGACTTACCTTTCCCAAATGTCCCTCCCGGCGGCGGGTCCCGAGGGTGGTTCGTCGGATCTGCGTCAGGGGCGGGGGCAGCAGCCAATCTTTCGACCAGCTGCCGCCGCCGCCATTCCATTAAAAGTAAAAAAAAAAAACGCCCCTGTGATAGGCTACGTGACGATTAACGTAGCCTATCACGGCTAGATTTGCAAAGTCAGCCATGATAGGCTACGTAAATCGTCACGTAGCCTATCACGGGTGACTTAAAAAAAAAAAGCACATATGGATAATGGCGGCCCCCATAGGGAGCCGCCATTCACGTTCCTTATTTGGTCGCTGTAGTCTACGTAAAGATTACGTAGACTACGGCGAAAATAAGGGCAAGGCTATTTGCATTGCCCTTATTTTCGCCGTAGTCTACGTAAAGATTTACGTAGACTACGGCGACCAAATAAGGAACGGGAATGGCGGCTCCCTATGGGAGTTTCCCTAAGATTCGCCATTATCCGTACGCGCTTTTTTTTTTTTTTTAAGTCACCCGTGATATGCTACGTGACGATTGACGTAGCCTGTCACGGCTGACTTTGCAAATCTAGCCGTGATAGGCTATGTTAATCGTCACGTAGCCTATCAGGGGGCGTTTTTGTTTTTTTTTAATTGCAATGGCGGCGGCGGCAGCCGGTCGAAAGACTGGCTGCCACTCCCGCCCCGCTCGAACACCCGCCGAACCGCCGGCCGGACCCGCCATCGGGAAGGACATTCGGCGAAGGTAAGTCCCATCCCGGGGGGGGTGCGAGGGGCGGGGGGTGTCGGAGGATTTCTCCCCGAAACTTGTTCTGGGGGCCAAACATGTTGGCGCTCGGCCCCCTGAAGTTTTGGGGAGAAATTCTCCTCCATCCTTAGGCTACGTGACGATTTACGTAGCCTATCACGGCTGACTTTGCAGATCTAGCCATGATAGGCTATGTTAATCATCACGTAGCCTATCACGGGGGCGTTTTTTTAAAAAAACTTTTTATTTTGCAGCCGGGCAAGGCGAGGCGCCTCGTCCCCGGCCTGAATTTCGGCCAGGCGAGGCGGGAAGCCTCCCCCTCGGCCTGAATTTCGGCCAGACGAGGCGGGAAGCCTCCCCCCCCGGCCTGAACTTCAGGGGGAGAGCAGCGAAGGTCCTCCCCCCCACCGTGAAAAGTTGCGAGACCAGGTAAGTGAGTTTCGTGTACCCCTACATCCGGGTACTTAACATAGCGATACGGCACGGCAATGGCAGCCACCCATATCGCCAGCACTGCGGACCTGGCAGCTGGCTCTGCAGGATCACCGCAGGAGGGAACTGACCTGGATGGATTCTGAGGGGAGCCAGAGATGAGTGCTCCGTTCCGCCACAGGCACACGCTGGATTCTTGGAATGCGGCCTCATTGGGGTCAGTAGCGGAATTCTCAGACATCCTTAGCAGTGATTACTCGAAGCCAACATGCCAGACGAATCTGATCTCATTTTTTGATCAGGTCTCCTCCCTTGTGGACTGTGGGAATGCTGTGGACATCATATACCTCGACTTCAGCAAAGCTTTTGACAAAGTGCCCCATGATATCCTGATGAGCAAACTAGCTCAAAGTGGGCTAGATGAAACAATGATCAGGTGGATCCACAGTTGGCTGCGGAATCAGACTCAAAGAGTGCTTATCAATGGGACCTTCTCAAACTGGGGAGAGGTAACGAGTGGGGTACCGCATGGCTCAGTCCTGGGCCCAGCGCTCTTCAACATTTTTATTAATGACTTGGATGAGGAGTTGCAGGGAATGCTGATCAGATCTGCAGATGACACAAAATTGGGTGGGATAGCAAATATATTTGAAGACACAAACAAAATTCAAAGTGAACTTGATAGATTGGAGCACTGGGCAGAAAACAACAGAATGAAATTTAATAGGGATAAATGCCAAGTTCTGTACCTAGGAAAAAGTAACCAACTGCACAATTATAAGATGGGGGATATTTGGCTCAACGACACTACATGCAAGAAGGAGCTTGGAATTGTTGTCAATCACAAGCTGAATATGAGCCAACAATGTGATGTGGCTGCAAAAAAGGCCAATGCCATTTTGGGCTGCATTAATACAAGTATCGCTTCCAAATCCCGGGAAGTATTAGTTCCCCTCTACTCAGCACTGGTTAGGCCTCATCTGGAGTACTGTGTCCAGTTCTGGGCACCACACTTTAAGAAGGATGCAGACAAACTGGAGAGAGTTCAGAGGAGGGCAACGAAGATGATCACAGGACTGGAAACAAAGCCCTATGAAGAGAGACTGAAAGAACTGGGCATGTTTAGCCTTGAGAAGAGAAGACTGAGGGCAGATATGATAGCGCTCTTCAAGTACTTGAAAGGTTGTCACAGAGAGGAAGGCCAGGATCTCTTCTTGATCATCCCAGAATGCAGGACATGGAATCATGGGCTCAAGTTACAGGAAGCCAGATTCCAGCTGATCATCAGGAAAAACTTCCTGACTGTTAGAGCAATACAACCATGGAACCAATTCCCTAGGGAGATAGTGGGCTCTCCCACACTGGAGGCATTCAAGACGAGGCTGGACAGCCACCTGTCAGGGATGCTCTGACTTGGATTCCTGCATTGAGTGGGGGTTGGGCTGGATGGTCTTATAGGCCCCTTCCAACCCTACTATTCTATGATTCTATGGTCTTGGCTGATTTCATACACTTGATTACTGTACAGCTGATGACTGGCAACTAAAGCTAGCTGGTCAGGGAAGGTTATTCCAAGATGAGGAATCTGTTTCCCTAATAAAGATTTATTAAAATTAAAGATTCTAAATGCTTAAGCATTTGACAGTTCAGGAAGCATTTCTAATGTACACCTCTCCAGGACAGTATGAACAATTTTGTCTTGGGCATTTCAAGTACTTCGGAGTTATTGGGCAATTATTAACAAGGCAGGATGGAAAAAAGAGAGATCTAATTGTGGTGTGACAAAGAAATACACAGAAGGAGACTGACAGGGTAGCTTTGCTGACTCCTGAAATGGAGTTTTGCCCTTTGCGGGTGAAAGGATTGGGGGGGAAATAAAGAGATGAGATATGTGTATATGGGAAAAAACCCAGGCCACATTTATTGAAAATCTTCAAAGAGGAAATACCTGTGTGGGTGACTAAACATTTGTTTGTTTATTTGTTTGTTTGTTTAATTTATATCCTACCTTTTTTCCTCTTGCAAGGAACCCAAGGCAGCTTACACGATCCTTCTCCTCTCCATTTTATCCTCACAACAACAACCCCGTGAGGTAGGTTGTCTGAGAGTCTGTGACTGGCAACTATGCTGGCAACTAGCCAGGTGATATATCAGGTGAAACATTCTATGCCTGCTGAGTGGCACCTCTAAGATCGCCACCCTTCAGGACTACCCCATTTGGGGAAGGGAGGCCTTCCCCTGTCCCCCACCCCCGGTCTGCAAAACACTGAGGTGATTTGGCCTCACAGGTAATCCTTATCCCCCACTGGGGTCACAAAACCCTGAGCGGGAGGCCTCAGGCATCACCTGTCACCAAAATGGTGCCTCAGTATGCTCATCATCCCTGTTCACACTAACAGTGCCCACCCCTACCAGCCTACCTGAAACGAAATGTGCCCAAATTAGCCTGACAATCTAAACGTAACCAGATTTGCCTATTTAGATACTCCCACCACCCCACTTACAGTTAGGGATGCTGAAGAAATTCAAGACGGACTAAAATGAGCTTGGATTTCTAAGAATCTGACCTGTGGAATCTGCTGCAGAGCACCCCGCCTCAGGCCACACAGAGTCCATGGGCTTTCAGATTATTTTTGTTTTAACTTTCCCATATTTTATGCGTATTTATTCATGGGAAAATACATAAGTTTCTGCTGAAGAGAAGTTGAGTGGAATGGGGGACAATACACTAAATGTTATGTACTAAGTTAAATTATGTAAATACTTATGTAAATATGTACATAATTATTTGTGTATTTTTCCACATGAGACAAAAATAAAATAATTTGCATCTGTCTCTGAGCAGACGACAGAACAAAACATGCCTGACAATCCTCGAAACACAGACGGAGCAGATTTTACACTGTCCGTACATCCCTACTTACAGTATGAAGTAGGCAAAAAGATTAATGGCCCTGGCCAATCAGACCATCAGAGCCAAAAATTCCTACTTGGCCCTCAAAAGGCCTACCAGCTAAACCCACACTGCATCCAGGGAGGGAAGGAGGGAGCCACACTTCAAAGAGGTTGAAGGGAGGGGCCCTGCAGGCTAAAACTCCTTGTGAGCCTCCTCCCAGCCAGTGACACATTACAGCAAATGCCAACAACGATCACCCACGTCTCTTCTCCTCACCCACAATGACCTCCCCACCACCAGGTAAGCTGGATGTGGGATAAGGCATTTTAAAATGGAAACCAGTAAACCTTGGCAATCATTTTATTTATTTATTGCATTTCTATCCTGCCTTTTTTCCTCTTGCAAGGAACCCAAGGCGGCTTACATTATCCTTCTCTTCTCCATTTTATCCTCACAACAACAATCCTGTGAGGTAAGTTGGGCTGAGAGTCTGTGATGGGCCAAAATCACCCAGTGAGCTTCCATGGCCGAATGGGGACTAAAACCCGGATCTCCCAGCTCCCAGTCCAACACTCTAGGGACTATACCACCACACTGGCTCTCTGGCTAATCATGCCTAATATAAGCCAGGCTCATCACAGGCCCAATGGAATATATTTCTTGAGCAGTTAATTTGTTTTCTCCATGCAATCACATATGCCAATACATGACCAAATGGACAAAGATCAGGATGGATTTGCTACAACCGCAAATATGTGTTGGGCAGATCTAGAACCATTTGCCTCAGGTCAGAAGGTAGTAGCCTTCTCATGATTTATAGTTCAAGATACAATTTCTCTTATTATTAATGGAGTCTGCTATGGCAGCTCAGAATTAATCAATATCTTTCTGTTGAGTTTCAACACCTGCCAAGCCGAATGAGCAGCAAGTACATTTGTTTCTCCCCTCAATCACTTCATTCGTACTTTAAATTAAACTCAGTTAAAAGGCAAGATTAACTACTCCTCATTAAGGCAGCCACACAGGTCTCCCTGCAGTTACTCCAACTCCATGCAAAATCGAAGACACTCAATTAGTTAATTGCACAGTGTGTGGCAGTGCAGATTAAAATGGAAGCCTCTTTCTTTGCCCTCTCTTTGACTCCCGCTTTCTGATCATCCTGAGAGGCGAGGCATAGGCTTTAGACCTTTTTTTTAAAAAAAAAACAGTGCAGAGTTTATATCTTTGAAGACAACATGGCCAAATCAATGGCTATAAAAATCTAATCTTGAGTTAGTTCACAAAATAAGCGAGCTGCAGCTCAAAGGCAAAGAAATTCCAGGACCTCCATGGAATTGAATCCAAAGGGAGTAAAAATGAGCAGAAAAAAATCATTAAATAAGTTGATGCAATTTTAATGAAAAGAATTATGACCCATTTGAAGTCTAAAGCAAGAAATCTCACCTAAAACCAAAGTCTTGGGATGTGCAACATGGATCAAATTGTTATTTTATGGAAAGTGGAAATGGGCTTTACCTAGGCTTTGGCTATTTTGGTCAGTTATTAATTAATGCCATTAATTAATTATTGGCCATTAATTAATTATTGGCCATTGTGCTGCCCACTGGGACAACCCTGTCACTGCCCAGAGTGCTCTGATGACTGGCTGTGAGCAAGAACATGATTGGTGTGGGGCTAAAATTGTTGTCTGCACCAATGATCCATAATCTGAGGCGAGATGTAAGTTTAGGCCCCTCTGAATTATGTCCCAGATAAACCTGTTAACTCTACAAGTGATGAATCTGTAGTTTATATTTACCCAGTTCAGAAATCACTAGCTCATGATGACTTGCCTGCATTATGAATCAAGAGACATACATTTCCTCCAGAAGTTCTTAGAACGTAAACCCATCTTCTGAGCATGTGTAGTTCAGCAAGAAGCACAACACCAACATGCCTCAAGGTCCCTGGTGCCTGGGATTCTGAAACAGAAACAAGAAAGGGACAGCATCAACAAAGACAAGGACAAAAAAAGGCGGTGAGTGAGGCAAAGTCTCATAATGATGCTTGAGGTAAAAAAAAAAATGTCCTAGCCTTACAGGGATACTGGACATTCAGCATTTCAGATGCCAAGGAGGAATGCTGGCCTCACAACAAAGATGGAAGCAGAGAATGGGCAGAGCTCAGGACCTCCTGAGAGGACTGGTATAGGGAGGATGAATCAGTCTGTTTACAATGTGTGTCACTTTCACATTCATTAAACCTCATAAGACTGTTCCAACCTATTCACCCATGTATCTGTGATTTTTGTAAGCTGCACAAAAATGTGCATTTAAATACTATTTAAATAATTATTTTAAAACATTATCTCTCAAAACGCACATTTCTAGAAGTATTTTCTCTCAGAATACACTTTTAAAAATTGGTTTTGATACCTATTTTGAGAGAAGAGCTGTGTCACAACATTCTGGAAAGGTGAAAGTCAGTGCATAACTAAGTTCTGATCCACACATTAATCTGGGATCAGGTCAGTCTCTCTCAAAATTCACAAAGATCAAATTCTTCAAACATCAAATATTATTGGATTCACAGAGAGTTGAGGGTAATATGTGGGTCTCCCTGCATTTCACTCTAAGGGTGCAATCCTATGGGGATAGGCAGCTGCCTCTGAACTCGGAGGTGACCGCCTATCCAATGCAGGGCAGGAGAAGCACGGAGGGGATCATTCCCTTCACGCTTCTACTGCCCTGCATTTGCGGCTAAACAGCCGATTTCGGCTGTCTAACCGTGGGAAGGTGGAGTGGGGGAGGAGGCTGCCGGATGACACATAGGATGTGTCGTACCAGCATTTCCGCTTTCCCCGCCCCAGAACGCCGCCTGGAACACCCCATTTTGGCCACTCCATGCTCCTCTTCCGAGTGCGGAGTGTGAGGCCATTCTGCGCAGCGTGGAAGGGGGGGAAGTCGGTTCTCTGGGAACCTGCGGGCTCTGAGGTTGGTTCCTGGAAACCCACATATCCTATGGCCATCTAGCCGCTGCCTAGCGGCCATAGGATTGCTGTCTAAATGGTGTTATCAGGGGTGCAGTGGGATTTCTGGATTTTGGAAATGGGCTCAGAAAAGAAGAGCTTTTTTCCCAATTTGTTCAAAAGCTCATATTGGCTAAACATAGGTCTGACCTGACATTTCAGGAGTCCACCTGTCACTAAACTATACTCTGTGTCACATTTCTGAAGTATCTAAAAATAAATGACAAGAGTTAGGATTTTTGCTTACACTTCAACTCCTACCACAAACTGAGGCAATGCAATGGATATTTCAGGAATTGAATAAACAAACTGTGCCCAGGAATTCCCCAGCACTTATTGCTCATGAAGAATGAATGAACAATGAGCATTGGGAAATCCTTTCTCCCTGTGCCACAGAGATATTATGAGCATAGAAAATGGCAATTAAATAACTAATTTAATTTCTAATGCTCTTATTAAACATGTATTTCATTGTATTGCAGTTCAATTATTAACAATGTCTAGGAGATCTGATTGGGGTCTTATGCTTTATTAATTTATTCCCTCTCAGGTTTTATCTCCATCATTTGTACTCCCAATCTGACTGCGTAAATAACTGATTTACTCTTGCAAATTCACAGGGGTGTTACTAACCTTTATAACAACTATTATAATAATAGACATCCATTAAGAAACCTATTCATGTTTTCACAAGGTCCCATGAGTATGGGTTTCAGAGGCATTTTTTTTCTTTTTGTTGCATAACTTGCCATTTTTGCAAGTATATCATGAACCTTTTATTTCAAGAAAATAAGTTTTTAGTTTTTTTTTTAACCATTTCACATTTGAGATAGTATCTGTATGTTCTCATGATTTCCAGCTGCCCTG
The DNA here is from genome assembly GCF_057233095.1 of Heloderma suspectum. Taxonomy (NCBI): domain Eukaryota; kingdom Metazoa; phylum Chordata; class Lepidosauria; order Squamata; family Helodermatidae; genus Heloderma; species Heloderma suspectum. Next base: position 149,760,399 of record NC_139458.1, read on the forward strand.
GATGCACCATGCATGTTTGGGAAAGTCCAAGGACTAATTGGATCTTGGCCTACATGTCACAAATTGGGTCCTTCCAACCACCCGATTCTTCTACCTCCAGTAGTAGGAAGGGTGGATTCCCAACCAGCCATCCCTTCTACCTCATCCAGTAATGGGAAGGGGTCGAGAGGGCCATACACATAAGCCCCACCCCCAAATTCCCACATTTCCAGCTCCTGTTGAGACTTCCATGCATTGAGCGTGCAGATCTGAAGAAGGCTTTGTACTGAATGTGCTTACAAAGTTCCCATGAATGGGAACCCTGCCTTATCAGGGTTTCCAGTCATGTGAGCTTTGCAAGCATGTTCAGCCAAACACACTTACAAAGTCCTCTTTGGACCTTCATGCTCAATGTGCGAAGATCTTTAAGGTAGCTCAGGGTGTGGGGATGTTTGGGGGACAGGGCTTGCATGTGCATGCTCACCCTGGCCCCAGTTCCCCACTAGATCTACACGTGTACATTCAAATGCCTGCATAGACCAGTTTAGATAACCTTTTAAGATCCCATTTGGAATCACCACTAAGGAAACGAATCGCATGCATAGTCATACTGCACCAAAACAATTTCCATCCAACTCCCAGGATTTCTATTTCTATTTCTGTTAGTAGAATAGCATCCCTTATGTTCTGCCATAATCAGCAACCTAATGTGAATACATTTTGTTATTTTTCACTGTGGTAGATATTCCTTAATGTTATATTTTCTCTCATATCTTTTCTTCTTTTTTTGCCACAGATACTAATTTGTATGTCACACCGAGCCCTGTCTGTGCATGAAATCTCTAATCAGACAGCTTGCTTCTTTGAAGATGAATGATGAGGACAAATGCAGGCTGTGTCTCAGATTCTGCTTTAATTATAATTATTTGTTAGAGAATATACTGCTATTCTTGCACCTTTGTGACACATGCAGTGGAATAACCCAGGCTGAACCTTCAAGCTATGCCCATTAACAATTCCATCTACTGATTAGGGATGAGCAACACTACCCCTTTGCAGGGATCTATCATTCCAGTAGATTTAAGAGCAGGCTTTAGCTACAGTCACATGCACAGAATAAGATCCCCTTTATTATTGGTGGGGGATGTTGGAGGAATGTGGTTGGGGGGTGGAGCTTGACCAGCTTTTATTGGCTCGGCCCCCCAGAATCTGTTCTGTCTTCTGCCAGCTGGCCCAACTCAGTGCACAATGAGTTGGGCCCCTGGTGGAATTTCTGTAAATATATATATATATATATATATATATATATATATATATATTTATTTGCGGGGGGGGGACATTTGCACAAAGTTAAGCTGTAAATTGTGCAAATGTGCATAATTTGCACAAATTGCAGCCATAATTTGCACAAATCAGGCAAATTTGCCCAATTTAGAGCCGAAATGTGCAGAAATTAATGCAAATTTCCACAATTTGTGGCTGTAATTTCTGCAAATCTCTATTCATGCAAATAATGTCCAAGACAAAAAAAATGTGTTAGAAGTCCCCAGACTTTAGGAAAACTGTGCAGCTCAGCTCGCAAAAGCAAGTCAAGCTGGGCACCCCACAGAATTCCAGTGTGCCCCCAAAGGGCTGGCTTTCCTGGTGACGGTTATCCCTAATTTTTTAAAGAAAAAAAAGATCTAGGCTGCCCATTGATCTTATGGTGAAACCATGTCCCAAGTATATTATCTATTTATATGTGGCAGCTGTTCATACTTTATTGCTACAGCAGCAGCATTTATGTCTTTATTTGTCACATTAGTTTGTTTTATTTTTTCCAAGTACTACCCCAGAATCCACTCAGATTCCAGAGATGAAACAGTTAAGTGTATACCATGTAAAAATAAATCTATTTCAATGTGCTTGCAGCTATTGACTATAGGACAGACAGAATGGACTGTGAATGCTTTGTGGCATTTTATGTGCTCTTGTATACTGTGAGCTAAGTCAATGGCACTGGAATGGTAGAATTCTACACATGCGGTTGATAACACCATAGCATGGAAATGAGGTATAAAATCACATTAAGTTGTACATTAAGCATCTAAGGCTTGCTTAACCTTGAGGTTTAGTTCAAACTCTATTTACAGCACCCAGTCTCTCCTGAAAAATTATGTGCAACATATTTGAAAGTTAAATTTTTATTGCTAATTTTTTTTAGGATGGGTGAGGAATTTGTTGGCTTCATGTTTTAATCTGAATTTACCAAATTTGTGCTTCCCAAACAGACTGAATGATGATATTTCCCTAATTTTGTGATTCAGTTGTATACAAAAATATGTATAATGGGGGAAATGCACACACAATTACACACAATGGGGGGAAGTATGTACAAAAATGTATAACTTAGGGATTACTTTTAAAATGTGTATATTTAGAAAAGTGCACACAAAAAAGTGTACCCAAAAAAGTGCACACAAAAAAGTGTACACAAAAATTCACACAAAAAAGTGTACCTTTAGGTAAATACACCTGGAAAACATAGAAATTGTCATGTTGACGTAACCCTCCTCCCCTCCCTGCCCCCTGAAATTTGCAAACTGATACTGAAATGGGATAGAACGAACTTAATGTAGGAAAAATTAGGAACTGAGTAGCATAAAACTTAACAGGTTTGCTCATACCTTTTCCTAGCTCTTCAGCCTCCATTAGTAAGCTAGGTATAATAATACTTAGCATTCATGCGGTGCTTTGAATCTCTGATGTACTTTCCATGCATTGTCTTAGCAATCCTTGCAAAAGCCCTGTATATGGCCGCAACAGCCCTGCAAATTAATATACTCTTTGTCTGAAGCATGTAGCTTAACAGCTAGGCTGCCACAGAGTTCCTTCACCTGGAACTATGATTCAGAAGAATTTTATATTTTGGCAGGTGTAGCTTTTATCACCTCTGCATGAGCTGGTTAATGTGTCATTATCACATTATTGTTTTTTGAATAATGATTTCAGCAATTATATGGATTGTATATTTCTCAGATTTTTTGATACAGCAGAATTTTTCAGACCAACTCTCTTCATCATTAACTATTATTATGTAAGGTAGCCTATTTTGATTGTTTTAATTTTGATTTGTTAAGCCATTACACAGTGTGATCTTGCATAGTCCTTATAAATGTTATAACATTATTATTTTAGAACAAAACATTGGAAAGATTTCATACTCTACAGATTTCATGTTCTAAGCTATGCCTCACCTTTAGGGTTGCCAGAATAAAACCAGAGGCCCTGCCTGCCACTTCAAACATTCTGGACATCTATAATAACAAACATTTTTTAAAAAAATGTAGGTTATGATCTACCACTAAATCCACTGGTTATGTTATTTGGTAATGTTGCAAGGGCACAGCTTCATTAGAGGATATTGAAATGGTCATTCAGCTGTTATCAGCAGGACAAATGTCTACCAGTTATAGGTGGAAGACAATCAACCCACCTATTACTGAAGAATGGTGCATAAACAGTTGGGATATGACCTGTAGGATGAAACTAACTTATCTATTTATAGACAAGTGGAGTTTGTTTACTTCACACTGGAACAATGTGATTCAGGAATCAGGATGTAGTACAACCGTTAGGGGTGATTTGGGGCAGTATCTGACACTGCCACTCTGCTTACAGCATTGACATAGTGCTAGCATAAGCAACCTCTAGCACAGCGGCAGTACCATATCCTGGAGAAGCTTGTTGCACCAGCATATGCCATTGGCATTCCGCTAGAGATCGCTTACACTAATGCTACGTCAATGGTATAAGTGCAGCAGCAGTGTTGTGTTGGCTATTTATTTTGATGCTTGGATATGTATATTTCTCTCTCTCTCTCTCTCTCTCTCTTTCTTATTAGTAATTATTATTACTATTATCATTGTTTTAATTACATTAATTACATTAGTTATTGCAGTTCTTTTTCTAATTGCTATTACTACTGATTCAATGTTGTTTCTTCATAGGAATGGACAAAGCTGTCAATTTCAGTTTCTCCCAGTTTCTCAGGGAACAATCCTATGGCCACTAGATGCTGTCTAGAGAGCCATAGGATATGCTCATTTCCAGGAACTGACTTTGGAACCCATGCTCCGAGGTATGTTCCCAGAAAACCAACTGCTCCTCTCGTCTGCGCTGCCTCCGAGGCAGTGCAGAGAAGTCCCATCCTTCGCGCTCAGAAGAGGAGCGTGGAGTGACTGAAAAGGGACATTTCGGGGGGTATTCTTGGGTCGGGGAGAGTGGAGCTGCGCGTACAACACATCCAATGTATTGTACGGCAGCTTCCTCTCCTGGTCACCCCCCCCTCGTGGCTTTGTTGTTGTTGTTCAGTCGTATCCGACCCTTTGTGACCCCATGGACCATAGCACGCCAGGCCTTCCTGTCCTGCGCTCTCTCCCAGAGTGTGCTCAAGTCCATATTCATTGCATCAGTGATGCTATCTAGCCATCTCATCCTCTGCCGTCCCCTTCTCCTTTTGCCTTCAGTCTTTCCCAGCATCAGGGTCTTTTCCAGAGAGTTTTCTCTTCGCATTAGGTGGCCAAAATATTTGAGTTTCAGCTTCAGGATCTGTCCTTCCAATGAGCACTCAGGGTTGATTTCCTTTAGGATGGACTGATTTGACCTCCTTGCAGTCCAGGAGACTCGTAAGAGTCTTCTCCAGCACCACAGTTCAAAAGCATCAATTCTTCGGCGCTCAGCCTTCCTTATAGTCCAGCTCTCACAGCCATACGTTACTACTGGGAAAACCATAGCTTTGATTACGTGGATCTTTGTCAGCAAGGTGATGTCTCTGCTTCTTACTATGCTGTCTAGATTTGCCATAGCTTTCCTCCCAAGGAGCAAGCGTCTTTTAATTTCATGGCTACAGTCACCGTCTGCGGTGATCTTGGAGCCCAAGAACATAAAATCTGTCACTGCTTCCATTTCTTCCCCTTCCATATGCCAGGAAGTGATGGGGCCAGATGCCATGATCTTCGTTTTTTGTAATGTTGAGTTTCAAACCAGCTTTTGCACTCTCCTCTTTCACCCTCAACAAGAGGCTCTTCAGATCCTCTTCACTTTCTGCCATTAGAGTGGTATCATCTGCATATCTGAGGTTGTTGATAATTCTCCTGGCAATCTTAATTCCGACCTGTGATTCATCCAACCCAGTGTTTCTCATGATGTACTCCGCATATAAGTTAAATAAGCACGGCGACAATATGCAGCCTTGTCGTACTCCTTTCCCAATTTTGAACCAATCGGTTGTTCCATGTCCGGTTCTTACTGTTGCTTCTTGACCCTCCTACAGGTTTCTCAGGAGACAGGTAAGGTGGTCAGGTACTCCCATCTCTTTCAGAATTTGCCACAGTTTGTTGTGATCCACACAATCAAAGGCTTTAGCGTAGTCAACCCCCCATGGCTAGATAGCCGAAAACAGCTCTCTAGAGAAAAATAGCAGGGCTGGAGAGGCACGGTGGGAATGATCCCCCCATTCCTCTCCTGCCTTGCTTTGGATAGGCAGTCACCTCCGAGGTTGGAGGTGGCCACCTATCTAGTTAGGATTGCGCCTTCATTGTTCCAAACTTAAGTTCAGTTAATCTCAACTTTGGGAATTTCTCCAGTCTTAAATTCAGTTTGTCCCAAATGTCAAGTATTTTTGTAAAATTTTGCATGAATTTTTATAAGCATTTTTGTGCACATTTCTCCTAATACATGCATTTTGGCCTCATATATATATATGCATATCTCCTAATGTAATGCATTTTGGAACACCATGTTCCCTAATATAAGTATTTTTGTCGGCATTTTTTGATTGGAGAACTCTATGGCAAAATTCACAGAAGTGCCAGTTTAAAAGGATAATTGAGTTTTGGTTTGTGTAATGGTTCAAAACTGGCAGAATTAACTAAATTCGCATTAAAATGTGGACTGAATAAATTTCTTTCCCCTCCCTATTTCTTATTGTTATTTTAAATAAAATAAAAAGATATGCCCCCTCAAACAGCAGAGGATATGAATTAAATCAAGTCCAATTTTAATCAAATAAACTGGACTGCTCCACACACCTGATTCTCTCTTCTCTGATGTCTTCGTTTCCTTGTCTGAGCCTTTTTCCTGAGTCTGCTATTTGAGTTTCCATTTCCTCTCTTGTTCTTCCTGGTTTATTGTCTCACCACTTGGGGGAGGGGAAAGTAAAAACAAAAAAACAACCCCCCCCCAATGTTTTAAGGCAGCAGGAGATCATGCAGTTTCTGCTTTCATTTTCTACCAGTCAATACATGTTCCAAGCTGATGCACAGTCCCCAGCTATCAGGAAGAAATTCTGGTGAGCTCTTTAGTTTTTCATAGTTTCCGTCCATTTCTGTCAGTTTCACATTCACACCAATTTATCTGGAAGATCGGTTGGGCTTTAATTGTTCCTTCTCTTTCTTCCATTTGAAAAGAATGGCTGGTTGAAAATCCTTTCCCGAATGAATGCATTTAGTCCGAGGCCTGAATGTGTAATGTTGGGCTTATTTTTGCATGGCAAATTTTTAACAAACAATTTAAACCCCATTGATGATGGCACTGCTTATTATTTTGCAGAAATTTGAAAATATGCTTCATTGCCATCTGGTACCAAATGTTTCATCACTGCAACGGAGGAAAATCAAAGCAGTTTTGTTTGTTCTTTAACAAAGCTTTGATGTGATTGACATCTGAGTAAAAATCTGGTCTAGAACATGACACTGGAAGAAAGAGAGGATTTGAGGCATGAACTCCTATACACATTTTACATCCTTTCTGATGCACATCACCGGTTTCTACAAACTGCCTGTCATTGTAGTGCTCCAGATTAAACAGTAACCATAATCTGTACCTGAAATACACTTCTTATACACTTCCTACTTATATTTACTTGTGCAATAATAATCATGAATATGACATAACTGGATGGGGCATGTTTAACAAGGAGCTAGGATGTTTTTCTCTGGGCCTTTTTTGGCCCAATCCTCTCAGTAGCTCCATAAGGTAGGGGTGTATATAAGTTGAGACTCACCAGCCAAAACCACAGCTCAGCTTCCTCTATTGTTGTCTTCCAGGTATTATAGGTATGCTTGAGGATTTTGCTTGGCCCACATTTTTAAGCAAACTGACCCAATTCTCACTTCCTGGACTAATATGTTGTTTGTGCATTTGCGAGTGGAGATGGGTCAAAGAAGATGCAGACAACAAGCTTGGATTGAAAATTGGGCCACATTTATTGAAATATTTGCAAAGGGGTAACTAGGACGGGCATCTAACTGTGTCAGCGTCTAGCTGACACTTCTAGGGCGAAAACACACCCAGCCTGAGGGGTGGCGGTGATCTCGCCATCTCTCCGGACTGCCCCTTCTGGGGGAGGTAGACCTTCCGGTGTCACCCCCAACCCGGTGCCGCAAAACACCTGGGTGAGTGAGTAGGGTTGGTCTCCCAGGCAACCCTTATCCCCCCGCCGAGCCGCACAACCCGTTCGGGGGGCCTCAGATGTCACCTGTCACCATAAGGTGCCTCTGCGTGCACACCATCCCTACTCCCTTTCCTGTTTTGCCCGTCCTAGCCGCCAAGTGGAATGTGACCGATGATATAGACTATATTCCCTTACAGGACACACACAACCCGCATAACAGTGTGACGTAGGCAAAAAAGACTCACAGTCCTAGGCCAATCTGGCTGTGAACCAAAAAATTCCTACATGGCTCCCAAAGGGGCAACCGGCAAAACCCACACTGCTAAGGGGAGGGTGGGAGGGAGCTGCGTCGCGCTCAAGAGCTGAGATAGGGAGGGGGGTCGAGTTTAAGACAACTTGGCCCACTCCTCCCTGACTGGTGGTGCGACTGGGGTGCACCAATCAGAGACCCATACGTCTTATCACCCCACCCAACCGCAATGCCCCCCCCCCTTTCAGCCAGACAAGCTGGCACTGGGTAGGGCATTTGCGAGCGGAGATGGGTCAAAGAAGACGCAGACAACAAGCTTGGATTGAAAATTGGGCCACATTTATTGAAATATTTGCAAAGGGGTAACTAGGACGGGCATCTAACTGTGTCAGCGTCTAGCTGACACTTCTAGGGCGAAAACACACCCAGCCTGAGGGGTGGCGGTGATCTCGCCATCCCTCTGGACTGCCCCTTCTGGGGGAGGTAGACCTTCCGGTGTCACCCCCAACCCGGTGCCGCAAAACACCTGGGTGAGTGAGTAGGGTTGGTCTCCCAGGCAACCCTTATCCCCCCGCCGAGCCGCACAACCCGTTTGGGGGGCCTCAGATGTCACCTGTCACCATAAGGTGCCTCTGCGTGCACACCATCCCTACTCTCTTTCCTGTTTTGCCCGTCCTAGCCGCCACAGGAGTCACAAGCCTATTGCTTGTGAAACTCCCCCCACCTGCGCAGAAGAACTTCCCGCAGGCCCCTTTGCAGATCGGCCAAAAATAAGTCGTTGCCTATGTCTGACAGGTGGACTCCGTCCTGCCTGTAAAGCTCCCTCCTAGTCCAATGGATTCCTTGGTGGTTGATATAACCGTCACCATGCTCTGACAATGCACGTGCCAATTCTCTGTTCACCTTGCGCTGGGCCCGTTCCATGGCCACATTGCTCTGCGCCCTCCACATGATTCTCGGGAGCATTGAGGACCATAATATGGTCACCCCCGGCCAACGATGTCAGATCATCCGCAGATCAGCCAATGCCTGCTCAATCAAGACCTTTCCAGGCTTGTAGCCCAGGTCGTTCCCTCCTAGGTGCAGCACCAGGACCTGTGGAGGGAAACTGACCAAACCTCGTTGAAAGAGTGTGGGAAGAAGACTGTCCCAACGCATACCCCTTCGGCCGAGCCATTGTATTGCCACCTGTTGGGGAAACTGCAGCCGGGATCCGAAGGCCGACGTAGAAGCTCTGCGGGCAGCCCAAAAAACCATACTGTGCCCACAAATGAGCACCTGTACTGGCGTCGGTCGAATCCCATATAAATAAAACATTGGGGAAGGCGAAGAGAATCATCATGAAGCATCAGGCAACTTGCAAATGTAACAGCGGAAGGCCCTGGAGTGCCATCTCCCTACCGCCTTCACTTGCTTGGAAGAAAAGCCTATGGCAGCTGCCATAGAAGCCGCCCCAATACGGAATGAGTGAGTCCCAAAACGATAATGCCCCAGACCCAGTGTGGTCAAGGCTAACTTGGTGACTGCCCAAAATTGGAACTTTGTCAGTGGTGAACCATCAGCATGGCAAAATAGGGGACCCTCCTTTGCCCCGCGATGCTCAAAGAAAGCCTGCAAGGCCCTGACAGGGCATAACTCGTCAGCCTGGGCCTGGTTAAGGGTCACCAATGTTCCCTTGCCTGACTGATCGGTTTTTGAACGTCGAATATGGAGGTGAATCAGGTTAGAATGGATCAGGATATCGGAATACCTCAAGGCCCTCCCGGTGGTGTTGGATTTGGATGCTCAGACCAGTTCTGAAATCCTAAAGGCCCCAAAAAAGGCTGTTAAGGCTGCAGCGTGAAAGAGGGAGGCTTCGTATGGAGAAGAGCAAATGAAGGGCCACAATGCCCGAAGCCCTATAAGAATAACTGGCGACAAAGGATGTCTGGAGTCTAACGGGGCGGGAGACATCCGTGCCCAGCCTTGCACAGCCTTCCTGATTCGGAAATCTGAGGTGGAGTCCTCCACCCCTCGCACTTTAGCCCAGAAGGCCAAAGAGGCGAGCTTCCCTGAAATGATCCTAGCAGATAGTCCCTTATTATGCAGATGTACACAGAATTGTAACAAGTGGTCCACAGGTAAGGGCCACACATCCTGCAACTGCAGTCCACACCTGAAGGCGCTAAATTCCCTACCTGCTTTCTCGTAGGTAGCTCTAGTGCTGGGGGCTATAGAATTCAGGATAGCTTGTTCGACTTGAGAGTGCCAATCTCCCACAGTTCGTCTGGCATGGGGTCTGGCAGCGGACGTGCCCACGGAGCCAATGCACGGAACCGGTCGATCTGGTTTCATGACAAAGCATCGGCTACAGGGTTCCTCAGACCTGGCACGTGGCGGGCACGGAACCATATGTTGTGGCGTAGGCATTGGAGGGTAAATGCTCTAACTAACTCCATAACCCTTTGGTTTCTGGAGGATAAAGTATTAATGACGTGCACTACCGCCAAATTGTCACACCAAAAGAGAGCGACAGAGTTGGCCATCAATTCTGCCCAAATATGTACAGCCACATAAATGGGGAAGAATTCCAGGAAGGTGAGGTCACGACAGATACTGCCGGCAGCCCAGCTCTCTGGCCATTGGCCCCGGCACCACCGGTTTCGCCAAATTAGCCCAAAGCCAAAGGTGGCAGCCGCATCCGAATGGATCTGCATGTCGGCTCGTAGAAGTAACTCACGCCTCCAAAAGGAGATGCCGTTAAAGTCTCTCAAAAATTTAAGCCATACTCGCAGGTCCATGCGCATAGCGGAGGTGACTCTGGTGCGATGATGCAGTAGTCGAAGACCCCGCATTGCCCAGCTGAGCCGTCACAGGAATGCGCGGCCGGGGGCCACTACCCTACAAGCGAAGTTCAAATGGCCAACGATCTCTTGGAGGGCTCTAAGGGAGACTTTACGAAGGTGCAAGATGGATTGGATCTTATTCCTAAGTACTAGCAATTTATCAAGAGGGAGATGAGAACACTGTGCGAGGGTATCGAGCTCGATCCCTAAGAACGTCAAAGTAACAGCTGGGCCCTCTGTCTTCTCGTGTGCCAAAGGGACACCTAAATCTGAGGACAGGGATATGAATGCCTTAATCAGGTCAGAGCATTGACTGCCGTCCCCGGGTCCAGCAAAGAAGAAGTCATCCAAATAATGAACCACATCGCCGCCGCCCGTCTTATCCTGTATGGCCCATTCCAGAAAGGTACTAAATGTTTCAAACATGGTGCAAGAAATGGAGCATCCCATAGGGAGGGTGCAGTCGATGTAAAATTTGTCCTGGAAGGAAAATCCCAGCAAATCAAAGTCCAGAGGATTGATAGGCAAAATGCGAAAAGCGGATTTGATATCACATTTGCCCATCAATGCCCCACGGCCCAGGGCTCTTATCATGGCTACTGCAGTGTCGAAGGAAGTGTAACGCACGGAGCATAGGGAATCTGGGATTTCATCGTTAACAGACTGACCTTTGGGGAAAGAGAGGTCATGAATTAACCTGAACTCACCAGGCGATTTCTTGGGGATAATTCCCAAAGGGGAAATCCGCAGGTTGGGTAGCGGGGGCGAGGGAAAGGGGCCGATGACCTGACCTGACTGAACTTCTTTGTTAATTTTGTCTTGCACTAAGCACCGCATGCTAAGAACAGACCGGTGGTTACCGGTCAAATACGGCTTTTGCAGACCCATAAAGGGGATCCTGAAACCCAGTGTAAAGCCGCGTTCCAAGTAGATCGCTGCCTGACGATTTGGGTAACGCCTTAGAAGTTGAAGGAGCGGAAGAATCTTAACTGGGCTGGGGCCCTTTGTGAGGGGGAGGGTGCCCACCACCATGTTTTCTGCCACCACGGCCATCCCTTGGGGAACCTCTCCAACCTCTGGCTTTCGGGCAGGAGGAGCAGGAGTGTTGACTGCCACAAAGAGAGCACTCGTGCCGGAAGCGGCATGGGTTTCGGGAACAGGAACCTTTGGAGCTGAACTCCCAGCACAGCCAGCGGTGTTGAACCCCTGGACCCGCAATAGGCCTAACGGCTATTGCGGGCGACAGCTTGACCTGGATGTGGCCGCTGTCGGACCTGTCGCCGAAGCCTGGCCTAGAAGGGGTCATGAATTGGAGCCAAAGGTCCTAGTCCTTCAGATCCCAGCGCATGGAGGGATCAATGGCGGCCCTCCTACGAAAGGCTTCATCGTAGGCCAGCCATGCACTCCCTTCATATTCAGTGTAAGCCCTGTATATTATGTCAAGGTATTTGGTGAGAACCCAAGCCCTCTCAGGGAATCTCTGTTGGAGGATGCCAGCGTAAATTAAAAAACCTGGCAACCAGTTTGCCCATGTTCGAGGCACTTTGCGGGCTTTGCTCCACTCAGGATCTCGGTCTCGGGACCTATCTTTATCACTCGGTTCTGGCTCATGAAAGAGCAGGGCAAAGACATCAGTAAATTCACCCTGCAGAATTTTTTTCTCTGGTGGCAATGGTTAAGTGAAAACCAATAGGGGAGGAAGTAGCACCAGTGGGCATAGATCCTCTACTCAGGTTGGCACATGTGTCAATCGCGGACAACTGTGGGGTTAGGAGAGGAGGAGATAGGGAAGCCAGGGGGTTCTGAAAAGAACCGGCGGGCCCCTGCCAAACACTGGCAGAGGAGACATTAATTGGATGAGGCTGGAGCAGTGGCGGAGCCGATGTGGTGGCATCTCCTGCTAAGGGGAATGAAGCTCCAGGCCCCACTGAATTAGGTGGGCTAGCCACCGGAGCAGTTGAGCTGAGAGTTGAGGCTGAGGCAACGGGCTGGGGAGTACTAACTGGGGAGGCTGAAGTAACTGAAGGAAGTGAGAGAGGGGGAACTGGGCCACCCTGAAGAGTAAACCACGGCAACCAACCCCATGGGGTGATTTGTCCCATGCCCGGCCATGCGAATTGAGGTGCCAAAGCAGACTCACCTATATCAATCGTAGGTGTGTTCTGATCCCTAGCTGGAAAAACCGATGTTGCTGCTTGTGCACCCAGGGAAGATGAGGCCACAGAAGGGAGGAGCTCCCCTGAAGGTGGTGCGCCTTCTGGAAGAGCCGAGGAAGAGGAGGTGGATGCCTCAATAGCGTCTAGACGAGCTGAAATAGAAAGAAGCAACGAGCGTTGGGTCTGCTGCCGCTTTCGCTTAGGTTGGACCACTGAGAGTTTTTGGGGCCTGGCTGGGGGAGGGAGAGGTATCCCCGAGGAATGCTCAGCAGCTTCCAAACGAGAAAGAATTGATGACAATACCAGGTCTGAGTCCTCATCAGACTCAGAATCAGGCCTTGGCAGTGGTCTTTTGGGGAGGGGGGAGGGGCCCTCCCTTTACCTTTCTTACCACCTTGGACCTTCTTGGGAGGCATGATGCAAAAGGTAAGTTAAGCTTAGCTGCTACCGACTGAAGTAAGCAAGTGGGCATGCCGGGCAACAGGCAGCTATCACACAATCTTCACGATCAGTGGATACGCGTTCCAGACCGAGAGATTAAAGCTTAAGAGGTGCAGCAAAGTGGTTTTTTTTTTGGAAGGAAACGCGCTTGAGCGGGCACCCTCAGCTGAGGGCGTCCTAGCTCAGGAGGTGCCAAAGAGGCAGCCGCGGCTGCTTCAATAGTTTAAGTAATTAAATTTATTTATTTATTTTTTTGGGGGGAGATGCCAACAGGAGAATAGCAAGGCACTGGGGGGGAAACACCTAGTCCCTGGCCCTGCCATCAGACTCCCCTCCCCACCAGGCAGCCTAAACTGTCGAGCTGGGGGTGGGGAGGCAGGCACGCAGCTGCCGGGACAGCCAGAGCTGGCAAACGCGGGAGCCATGCTCAACGCGCGCCGCCGCCGCAACTCGCCACCACCAGCCCCAGAGGTCCAGCGAGGTAAGCAAAAGGCCGCGGCCAGCGGAGGCCGGCGGAAGGTGAGCCCGGCAGACCAATACACCAGCCAGCAGACAGGCCAGGAGCCGGCCAGCCAGCCGGCCAGCCAGCCAAAAAAAAAAAAAAAGGGGGCGGGCGATTGAGAGACCATGCGGGCGGGTGAGTGCGCTGGCGGGCAGGCAAAGGAACGATGGGGCGGGCGATCGAGCGGGCGGGCAGGCAGGCAGGCAAAGGAACAGGGGGCGGGCAGGCGACCGAGGTGATTGGGGGGGTGAACAAAGGCCGAGGGGGCAAGCGGGCAGGCGCGCGCCACCCCACCCGGACCCTGGGAAGGAGTAAGGCGCCTCACCCAGGCACGCGAAGAAGAGGGATCACGTGCTCGAGCGCAGCCGTCGCGCCGCCGGCCAAACCGGGGCTGCGGTGGGCGCTCGAGGAAAGGAGCCGGCAGGGAGGGAGGGAAGGGGGGGTGGAAACGATATCACCAGTAACGTTGGCTCTCTTGACGGCCAGCAGGCGCCGTCCCAGAGGGAGCGGCGCCGGAGCGCACGAGACCCGCCGCGAGCGTCAGCAACTCAATAGCTGCGCGTGAAGAGAAGCTTTGGCGCACAGAAGCACACTGAGTCCAGGTGGCTGGAAAGACGACGACGAAGCTGGTCTCCAGCAGGCGAGAATCCCTCGTCAAATCCAGGCGAGTCTTTAGTTCTCGATAGCTGCGTCGCGCTCAAGAGCTGAGATAGGGAGGGGGGTCGAGTTTAAGACAACTTGGCCCGCTCCTCCCTGACTGGTGGTGCGACTGGGGTGCACCAATCAGAGGCCCATACGTCTTATCACCCCACCCGACCGCAATGCCCCCCCCCTTTCAGCCAGACAAGCTGGCGCCGGGTAGGGCATATCTGAATGTTGTGATACAGTTCTTGGCTTGAAAATGCAGAACAAATTTATATTTTAGGGGGTAATGAATAAAACAAATGTGTATTTTAGGATACAGTTCATACAAAAATGAGTATTTTAGGAAAAATGTTCCATTTAAATGTACATTTTCATGCTACCCCCCCAACCCTGGTCGATGGAGAAATGGAATAGAGTGGACTTATGACTGAACACATGCAAACTGACACAGCCCAGGAACATATGGATTTGTCCATCCCTAGGTGGTTGACACAAATCCTTGCCCTATTTTTTCAGTCCCAGAAAGGTAGCTGAAACAGGAATTTCATTGAGCCCTTGGTGGACCACATAGATAGGGCCTTCTCTGCTGTGAATGCTCTCCCCTTGGAGGCCCGATCGGTGTTCACATTGATTTCATTTTGGCACCAATTAAAATCATGGCTTTTACCAAAGCCTTTGAGGGCTAAATGCATTCCCTAAAGTAGCACACTGTTTCAACTGTTTTATTGTTTTAGATTTTAATTGATTAAAATCAATTGTTTAATGGTTTAATGGCTTAATATGTTTTTAGCTGTTTAAATTATGTATTGTTTTATACTGTTGAAACTGATTTTATCTGTAGCTGCCCTGAGATCTGAATGATATAGGGAGGGATACACATGTATGCCTTGTGTGGCGCAGAGTGGTAGGCGGCAGTATTGCAACTGATACTCTCCCCGCGAGCTGAGTTCGATCCCAGTGGAAGCTGGGTCTCGGGTAGCCGGCTCAGGTTGACTCAGCCTTCCATCCTTCCGAGGTCGGTAAAATGAGTACCCAGCTTGCTGGGGGAAAGGTAGTCACGACTGGGGAAGGCAACGGCAAACCATCCTGCTATAGTCTGCCATGAAAACGCCAGCACAAGCAGCGTCCCTCTAGGAGTCAGCAATGACTCGGTGCTTGCACAGGAGGAACAATTCCCTTTCCACACATGTTCTAAATAAATAAATAAATAAATAAATAAATAAATAAATAAAAGAGTGGGTGCATTCAAATTAGTGGGTCAAAAATTCTGCTAGCCTGCCATAAGTTATTATGATTGCCAGGTGTCCTAGTTTAACCCTGAGACCCATGGTTTCACACTCCTTTCCTAGGTGTCAGAGGCAACATTGCATGGCCTCTGCTGAGAGTAACTTCACTACCTCTTGTCCATCAAATTCCTGTGGGGTCCAGCTATTTTGCCCTTTTGTGTGGTAGGGAAAGGGCACAGTCCCTACCAGTCATATTGGGTGGCGTTCTGTGGGATGTTAGATCAATAGGAATTACCTAGGAATTACAGATGAAAGATACACAAGCTATAACTAGTAATAACAGAGGGTCTTTCCTGACTGGCAATCAGGATGAGCCAGCTAGCTTTGCCCCACTTCACAAGCATAGTATTATTCTTCACCTGTAGTTACACTGACCTACAGGGCTGTGCAGAGCTTGCTTAACCCAATGAAGTAAGATGCCTCTTGCTGCCCTGAAGTCTAGCATGAAGGGAAACATCACACTCTATATTGGGGGGGAGGGGATATTTCCTATGGAAACAGACATGAAATTGGTGTCATTTCAATTGCGCTCATGCCCTGCTTGTGGGTTCCTGGTTGACAGCTGGCTGGCCACTGTGTGAACAGAATGCTGGACTAGATGGACCCTTGGTCTGATCCAGCAGGGCTCTTCTTACATTTTTATCCAACTATACGTTACCTTATCCTAATTTAACCCCACTTTCCCTAACCCTATGGGGTGGTAGAAAACTATGCAACCTGGGTTCATACAGTAGTGGGTGAGGGGAAGAGATACTGAAACAAAATTAGCTTGTGGCATCTCTCCAGCCCACCAGGACCCCTATTTCCTTTTTTTTTTTTTAAGGAAAAAAAAGGGATGGAGTCCTGGTTGCGGGGGGGGGGGGCGGGATCAGTGAGCAATTTATAACAAGAACTAGGATATATTTAACAAGTAAGTGGAAAGGGGGGGAGCAAAACAAACATTCAAATGGATAAACAATTTAAAGTAAGCCTTTCAACCAGAAGTGCAGAACTTGAGGTCCACAGTCCAGTCTGGCCATCCAAGGATCCCAATCTGGCCATCCAGTTTCCCCAGGAGGCTATGTCTCTTTCCTCCAACCACCGATCATTTAGTGGTTTCCCAGCTTTTGTGCAGTTTCTTCCCTGTTCTGAAAGGTTGGAAAGCCTCTCCTAAGACGTGCTTACTGACAGTAAGAGCTTTAACCTAAACTATGCTGATATTTTTGGCCCCACCCTTTCTGCCTTCAGCCCTGTATGCAGCTCACATGAGATTCTCTGAAATGGAATTTGGCCCTTGGGCTGAAAGAGGTTCTGCACGCCTGATCTATACCATAGAATGGGAGTCCAATGGCTGTATGGTCCCCAAAGTTAAGTTATTTCCTAAAACCTGTCTCTAACACTGCAGTAGAGGACTCAGAAGTAACTGTAGGATTCAGTTACTGTCAGCTGGTTGTCTACTAACTAGTTACTGGGGGAAGAAGGACAGAATTTCCTGCTACTTCTCTGTTTCCTGGTCTTGTCCCAGTCTCCTCAGTACTTCTCTTTTCTGTCTATCTCTCTTCCTTTTCACAGTCTTAAGAACATTCTTCACAGTCTCTGCCTCCTTTTCTTTCCTCACAGTCTTCTCAGAAACTTCCTTCTGAGTCTCTCTCTCTCTGTTCCTTCAGAATCTCCCTAAAGTAGCTTGTCAGGGTCAAACGGGTTGAGCTGCTGGCATTCCACCAGAGGGCTGCATTACACAGGGTTATACTTACATACTGTTAACAGCCCATATGTTCTTTGTGGACTTTTTAGAAGACAGACATTACAACTTACAGTTGCCCAGAAACTGGGGATGGTATGGATGCCTGACTGGGTCAGGGAGTATATCAGCCCCTGCCAGCCAAGCTGTGTGAGTGTCCAGGACCTTGTGGATCTGTCTGCTCATGCCTGGCAGCCACCCATCCTCCTTTCAAACCACCATCTTTTATGCAAGATGGGGCTCTATATCTTCATATATTTATTGTTGCACACAACGGCAACTGTAAAGGGCCATTTCCACAACATTGGGGACCTCTAATCATGTGGAAATGGCCCTTTACAGCCACTGTTGTGCACAACAATAAATATACAAAAATATGGAGTCCCATCTTGCTTAAAAGATGGCTCACATGGAGGAGTGGGTAGCAGTGGTGCACTCCCAGACAGCTCTCTGAGCCCTCCAGGGCTTGTGTAGCCTGGCTATCACAGGCAAGCAACAGCAGCAGCTGTTCAAGTGCTCATCGAGCATGGACTCCAGTGAGTCCATCCATCCCTACCAGACACTCCTTAAATCTGTTCTACTTCCACTTTTGTTTGAATCACTTCCTCCTGTTTTTATTAATTCATTCTATTTCTGTTTGCTTTTCAGCCAGCAGATGCCATAAGCCAAAACACTTTACTTAAACAATCTAATTGAAATACAGTACAATGTAATAAAATTTCCTTTGAAATATGCCTAAAAAGCAATCAGCTAATCAAATGACAAGACACCAGTACAAGTAAGCAATGCTAGTGATGTTCGTTCAACCAGAGTACCATAACAACCTGGCCTGGACCATAGAAGCTCTGGGCATCACTCCTGTTTTATTTATATAAAGCATTTGCTGTCTTTAGGATGTGCGTAATACCTTTTATTGAGCTCTAAGTGTGTTCACAGAAGTCTCCTCCCTGAGACTTCCTGCCTCTTAAGACTTCCTGTTCCCTTTCCCAGCAGCTAACCCCTCAACATCCTGTGTCTCTTCACTTAGGCAGCAATCCTATACACACATATCTGGGAATAAGTCTCATTTAACTTGATAGACATGGCCAGACTCCAGTTGTCAGCCCTATTAATAATGATTCCTAGAAGTACATAATAAACTGGCTATATGAAGCTCTCTCAGATTCCATAGGGAGGATGCCAAGGCCCAGGTGGAAGTGTCTACTAGCCATATTTCTGATGGTGGGAGCAAGCACAATAGTACTAATGATATCAAAGCTTCAGGGGCAGGCAAGGGAATAGATCTTCCTTTATTTATCCAGGGTGCAGACTGTTCAAAAGCTTTGCACAGTTATTTGATGGGGTGGGAGTCCTGACTTCATTTCCTACATTTGCTTTGTTAGTAACAACTGAATAATACACATCTCTGAATATGAATTTTCTTCATTCATATTATAGTTAATAAATAATGTCGACCAGACCACGTTGTGGCTTGTGTTTTTTAATACTTCCCCCCTTACATTTATATATTGTATCTGACTTGCTTTTTGTTTTGTTTTATCCCTATGCTTTAATGAATTCATAATCACTGAAATAGGCTGTTAATAATTGCCAAACCATTTAAATGTTAACACTGATTCCATTATCGTTATCTCTCATGCTGTGACTGTGGCCTTAGCAAACCAGGCAGCTCTCCCAAAGTCCAAACTTATTTTCCATATATGAAGGTCAAGAAGCACTTTGAATGTTGCATGTCTATAACTCTCTAGAGATACATACTTCTCTGGCTGAATATCACTGGTATACAGACTCACCAGCATCTCTGGAAGATTCTTCCATGAAATATTTTCAATAGCAATGACATTTTCTTTCCCATCATTGTGGTACCTCATCACTTGTACGTTGCATATTGTGAACTGCATACACAGTACAGCTTAAGTCATGTACTGAAATTCATGTGGCAGAGTTTTAGATGCTTAATTCTTTTTTCCCCCGCTACCAACCAGCAACAAAAATGGAGTGAAATATTGCTTTCAGGGACCTTTCATTTGTTCATTCTAGTCCTTAGTGACCTCTTTAACAATAAAAACTGGATGGTATTTTTAACAGGCAATATAAAAAGAGTTTGTTTTGGTTCATGGAACTGTCCCTTGGAGAACAAACCTTTATCCCATTATTTACTAGTCATCCAGATATTGAAGCTATAGAAGTTGTCAGAGATGCTTCTTATATGGCCTAGTTTAGTAGGACCTAAAGTGCTAAATTTTCCCCAGATCCCACTGCAGACTACATGTGAAAACAAGCCACACTCCAGCAAAATATAGCTACCTCATATTGTTTAATTCTTTTAATTAAATGTGTTTTTTGGTGGGAGGAGAGAAGCCATTTTTGACTGTTAGTTTTTATTCAGATAATAGTAACACAAAGGGAGGCATGAAGAAAATGGACAAGAAATTTTGCATAACATAGGAAATGTGTTATTCATTTGATGTTTACTGATTGATAAAATGTTAACCAAATCTTAAAACTAAACTTTAAATTAAAACACGACAATATTTTGTGACTGCATTTTTGTTTTCTAAATTAGATTTCTGGTCTAAGGTGTTCTTTCCCTTTTCTTTAACTAAAGAATAACAGCATTTGTAGGATCATAGGTTTCCAGAGGGCCCATGTTAATGGGAATGTGAAGGTACTCTCAATGCTGTGCTGCCCCCTTAATGCTGCTTTCTTAATGTTGGCCCTGTGTCATAATTTCACACAGTCTTCTGATCAGGCTTTCACAATCTCCAAAGGATGGATTTGCTGCTGGCTGGCTGGCAATACCAACTTTGAAAGAACACTGTAATATATATAATATTCCAATTTTACAAGAGCCTTAAATAGTTCTGTTAAATTCATGCACCCCTTTTGTAACTGCTTGTCTTTTGTGATACTTCCCTAAATTGCAAAGAAAAATCTCTTCTGATCCAATTTGCTCTCATTGTCTCAGAATAATTACATTTTGCTTAATGTCTCATGCTGAATTCAAAGGATGAAATTCTAAACAGGAATGAACAGTTAAGTTTAATGTAAAAAAATAATTTTATCCATCAGTCGGAGCCTCAATGGGACCTCAATGTTCCATTGGGACCTCAATGATCCCAAGTTTGATGTGACTATATTGGCCATCTATAAAGAGATAATGGACACAATCCAGCTGAAATTAGCAATGAGTTTAGTTAATGATGACCAAGAACCATTGGAACCAATGGAATAAGTCAGCCCTGATCAACTAAGTCAGAACAGTTATGTTGAACTTTAGCCAAACTGGGGCTAACGTCTGCCCAAAGTTTTATTTTTTCTGTTTATTTAGAACACTTACATTACACCTTCCCCCAAGGCAGCTTGCAACTATCATTAAAATGTAATTTAACATAGTACTATAATATAATATAAAGGGAGATTAAAAGCATGTAAAAAAAGAACCTGATAAAACCAATCAGAATAGCAGGTTGAAAAATTAAATTCAAATCATATATATATATATATATATATATATATATATATATATATATCTCACCATCTGCCTAAAGACCAAAAGATGCTCTCTAGGGAGGGAATTTCACCGGGTGCCAGAAAAAAAAATCCTGTCTCACTTTTCAATTCAACACACTTCAGAAGGTAATGGATCATGAAACAGGGTGTCAGAAGATGAATGCAATTTATGGGCAGGTTCATGTGGGAGAAGATAGTCCTTCAGATATCCCAATACTAGACCAATATGATGTCTGGGAGCTGGAGATAAGAAGACAGAAAGTGAGGCATTTGATTGTACATATAAGGAGTAAGGCTTTAAAAATGAAGGCAAGGACATGTTATGAAAAGGCTGATTTCTATCCCTAGATAGATAGATAGATAGATAGATAGATAGATAGATAGATCATAGACAGATAGATAGACAGATGGACAGACAGAATCACAGGATGGGATAGAAAAAGCATGTAATAGAGAAAGCACATTTTAAATGGTTCAGGAACCTCTCTCCTTGTTTCTTCTTTAGTCATGGTAAGGAGACAGGCCTTCTACCTCTTCCCATTCAATTTCCTGGAAGTATAACCATACATTTCAGCACAAGGCATGACTGCCATGTTCCCAGGCATCAGGGCAGATTACAACTAGAGGCAGGGATAAACGCAGAACTGGGGGAGTTTGGAATAGGTAGCATATCCAGTTAGCCTCTCCTATAGGGCTGTATGGGAATTTATTTATTTTTTGCTCACACAACACGTGAGCCTGCCCCATTCAAAGCTCCGAACACAAGTGCAAGCATGTGTCCACTGGAAATATTTGCAAATTGTCAAGCACGTGCTCACATTCATCTCATTCCTGATTCCTAGTTCAATTTGCACGAATTTCCTCAGTAATCAAAAGCCCCACTTCAGTCTATGAAATTAGTACAAATTTGGGGGAGATTTGTGTACATTCAGGAAGATTTGTGCAAAGCTCCTTTTCAATCACTGCTCATTTGGCACAAGTTTCTTATAGATCGCAAATGCAAACAGCCACGAGACGAGCGGCAAGACAATGTCCAGAGAATCCTGGCGGGCTTGAGCATTGCTCATTTGCTGATCCCTACTCTTCTGCTGATGGAATGGCTTCTGTCAGCAGAATGGGGAGGAAGCCTACAAAATCTGCTCCAAAGGATTGGGGGAACCTCTGGAGTAGATTGGATGGCAGCGGGGGAGCTAAGGCACTACTGGGGGAGATCCTCATTACGCAAATGGATGTTCCCTTGTGTGATGTCAGATTTTGCTGCTGTGCTGTGCTAAGATAGACAACAGGACTGTTGCCTAGACAACATGAGGATACTTTCCTGTCTTCCAGCGCTGTGCTGCAAACCACCACAACACAGTGTGGGAAAATAAAGAACTCATCTGACTGCCGAGGCAACATGGGACAACTCCCATGCTACAGTGCTTCTCATATCAGCACCAGAAGAGACGTAGCTATACTCATGTTGAATGGGCAATGCAGCCTCCCTGCCTTCCAGTAAAATGAGCAAACTACAGCCATCTTCATAGTTCCCCTGAAAGGAAGGGGGAGATTTGGTTTGATTTGACTTTGCAGCCAAATCAAGCCCAGATTGGAGCTCAGCTCACTCTGCCTCCACACATGCCTATAGAATACTTGTTTACTCAACATCTGTTGTATATTTATTAATAAACACACTTGGTGATAAGGGCAATACTATACACACACATGCACACGCACACACATTACCTAAATACGAAGCCATCGTATATCCCTGTTGATGCTAGGGATATACGAAAGTCACTTACCTTTCCGCGGATTATGTTCATGGGGGGGGAGGCATTCCGTCCCTCCCCCCGGAATCCTCGACGGGGGGGAGGCGATCCGTTCCTCTCCCCCAGAATCCTCCATGGCTGGCTGTGCTCCGCAGCAGCTCCACGGAGCAGCCACCAGGCCCAGGCCAAAGCTGTCCGCAGCCAGATTTCCGGCCGTGGAGGGCTCTGGGTAAAAAAAAAAAACCACCGCATAGGAATACGCAAATGGTGGCGGCTACGACCGCCGCCATTTGCGTTCCTTATTTTTGGCCACCTTAGTCTACGTAAATATTTACGTAGACTATTGTGGCGAAAATGAAGGGGAATGCAAATAGTGTAGCGGGCGCCATTTGCGTCCCTTTTTGATTCACCGTTTTAGCCTACGTAAATATTTATGTAGGCTAAAACGGTGAATCAAAAAGGGACACAAATAGTGCCCGCTATGCTATTTGCGTTCCCCTTTATTTTCGCCATCATAGTCTATGTAAATATTTACGTAGACTAAGATGGCCAAAAATAAGGAACACAAATGATGGCGGCCATAGCTGCCGCCATTTGCATACGTGTGTTGTTGTTTTTTAACCCAGCCGTGATAGGCTATGTAAGTCTTTATGTAGCCTATCACGTCTATGGGGGGAAAAAAAAGAAAAAGAAAAATGTAGGGATGTACGAAAGGGACTTACCTTGTCCCGCAGCTTTTTTCGTGGTGGGGGGGAGGCGCTTCGCTTCTCCCCCCGAAGTTCATGCGAGGGGGGGGAGGCTTCCCGCCTCGCCCGGCCGAAATTCAGGCCGGGCGGGAGGCGCACCATCCCTCGCCAGCGAAAGTCAGGCCGGGTAGAAGCGCCCCGTCTACCCGGCCGCGGAAAAAAAAAACAAAACACCACCCCCGTGATAGGCTACGTAACGATTAACGTGGCCTATCATGGCTAGATTTGCAAAGTCAGCCGTGATAGGCCACATTAATCGTTACGTAGCCTATCACAGGGGTGGTTTTTTTTTTTAACTTTCCTTGTAATGGCGGCGGCAGCAGCCGGTCGAAAGACCGGCTGCCGCCCCCGCCCCTGAAGAAGACCCGATGAACCACCGCCGGGACCCGCCACCGGGAGGAACATTCGTGAAAGGTAAGTCCCATCCGGGGGGGGCGGGGGGGCAGGGGGTGGTGGAGAATTTCACCGCCAATTTCGGGGGGCTGAATGCGTTGGCACTCGCCCCCCCGAAGTTTCGGGGAGAAATTCTCCCCCATCCCTAGAAAAATGACAAGACTGCAAATGGCGGCGGCGGTAGCCGGTTGGAAGACCAGCAGCCGCCTCCGCCGCTGGAGCCACCGCCGCCTCCTGGAACATCTGACCTAGGTAAGTCTCGTCCTGGAGGGGATCCGCGGGGGGGCGGGGGGGCAGGCCGTTCCACCACAGATTTCGGGGGGCCGAGTGCACTGGCATTCGGCCTCACCAAGATCCGTGGCAGAATTCTCTGATATCCCTAGTTGATGCTGCTGAAATGCAAAGGATGTTGCGATTGCAAATTAAATATTGGTTGTAAGAAAAGGATTTTAATTACCATGTGGATGGTAAGCCTGCCTATAATTACTGGCCATGACTTGAAAAAATGAGATTGGGAACTGACAACAAAGAATAAATATTTCCATCATGCCTAGTCTGTGATCTGCTGCCTGAAATATACCATTAGATTTGTCCAGCATGTTCTTATGAAAAAGATACCCTTTCTCATTTCTTTGCTTTCTCACTGATCATTCTAACCTGAGGAAGATATTTAGGCTAGTGATGGACTACATATATTTTTCTATGTGCTGATGGAGGTATGATGAAGTCATTGTTCCCCATGGTGGTTACAGTCGTACTCATTTATTTTGTCCCATTATCATCTCTGCTCAAACAGGATTCTGAAGCAGTTTGAAAACCTACAAAACTTGTTTGACCAGAAATGATTATGGGCCAAGTGTACAAGTGATACCACTAATCATACCACCTTCAATTATCTCAAAAACTCTTATCGGTTTCCAGCCAGACACATTTGTGCTCTAACGTTCAAGTTTGTCAAATGATCAGCATTTCTATATAGTTTTAATGTTACACAAATAGTGAGACCCAGGGCACAAATACACAAATCACTTCTTAAAGTGATTGACTCTGGCATTTTATCAAGAGCAATACATGGTAGAGAAAAATTGTACTTTGTTTCTCTTTAGCAATCCTTTCCTCCCCCTCCAATTCTTTAATAATGCCACTTAGTTAGCAGGAGCGCCATGTGACGTTTGCTTGAATAAACTACTACAAAGTGCTCAATGACCTACAATTCCATAATGTTCAATTACTCCCTTGGTCTGAATGACAAAAGAAAGGTGACTATTAATGACTCTAAAAGCATCAAATGAGATCAATAAACCATCAAAGCCTTGATCGCAGGGGACCTTTTAACATCCCTCTCTGCACACAGCTTCTTTTTAGAGGAGATTGTAGTTGCAAATGAAATCCTCCATCTGTTAATGGCATTTTTAGGCCCCTTCATGCGCATTAAGTAAACGATAATTAGCACCTGTACTTCTTGGAAGGTTTGAGAAAAATGGTATTTGACAGAGCTGCTATGCAATATTTCCTTGTCCACATACTGATAGAAGCTACACCCTTTCGGCCTTTTACCATAAAAACAAATATTCCAGGGAGAAGGAAAATATGAAAAATGGTTAAGCACTGACTCATAGATCAGATTGCCCAACTGTTCAAAGAAGCACCACAGGCTCCATGCACCAAAGACATCATGTTCATGACTACAAGAACAAGATTTTCATGGTAACAACTTCCAGAGAGGTAGCCATGTTATTCTGTTGCAGACTGTGTAAAGATGTTCATTATAACTTAAATGAAGCCCCCTAAGCCAAACACAGCCCACCAGCTATGTATGACAGAGGGGCTTCATAAATATCCTATTGTTGCTGCATGCTCAATATTGAAACTGAGCCTTAGGAGAGGCATCTAGGGATGCTGGAGAAATTCGAGATGGATTAAGACGAGCTTGGATTTCTAAGAATCTGACCCAAGGAATCTGCTGCGGAGCGACCCCCACAGGCTGTGCAGGGTCTGTAGACTTTCGGATTATTTTTTTACTTTCCCAAAATTTACACATATAAATCCGTAGAAACATGCGTAAGTTTCTGCTGAGGAAACATTGAATGGAATGGGGGACAATACACTAAATTTTACGTACTGGGGTAAATTACATAAATACTTGTGTAAATACCCACGTAAATATTTATGTAAATATTTCCGGATTTTTCCGCATGACGAAAAAAATATATTCACATCCATCTGCAGGTAGGGATGTCAGAGTATTTCGCCACGAATCTCGGGGAGGCCGAATGCCAGCACATTCGGCCCCCCAAAATTGGTGGCAAAATGGTCTGCCACACCCCTCCCCACCCCCTGGGACGGGACTTACTTTGGGCGAATCCTCCTGACGGCAGCTGCGGCGGTGGCTGCGGCATCCGGTCTTCTGACTGGCTGCCGCCGCCGCCATTTCCAGTAAAAAAAAAAAAAAACCCAAAAGTGATAGATTTTTAAAAAATGGCTAGATTTTTAAAAAATACCGTGATAGGCTACGTAAATGTTTACGTAGCCTATCACGGCTGAGTTAAAAAAAAAAACCTGCATGTTGCAAATGTCAGAGAATTCTGCCACGGATCTTGGTGAGGCCGAATGTCAGTGCACTCGGCCCCCCGAAATCTGTGGTGGAACGGCCTGCCCCCCCGCACCCCCGCGGATCCCCTCCAGGACGAGACTTACCTAGGTCAGATGTTCCAGGAGGCGGCGGTGGCTCCAGCGGCGGAGGCGGCTGCTGGTCTTCCAACCGGCTACCGCCGCCGCCATTTGTCTATGTAAATATTTACGTAGACTAAGATGGCCAAAAATAAGGAACACAAACGATGGCGGCCATAGCTGCTGCCATTTGCATACGTGTGTTGTTGTTTTTTAACCCAGCCGTGATAGGCTATGTAAGTCTTTATGTAGCCTATCACGTCTATGGGGGGAAAAAAAAGAAAAAGAAAAATGTAGGGATGTACGAAAGGGACTTACCTTGTCCCGCAGCTTTTTTCGTGGTGGGGGGGAGGCGCTTCGCTTCTCCCCCCGAAGTTCATGCGAGGGGGGGGAGGCTTCCCGCCTCGCCCGGCCGAAATTCAGGCCGGGTGGGAGGCGCACCATCCCTCGCCAGTGAAAGTCAGGCCGGGTAGAAGCGCCCCGTCTACCCGGCCGCGGAAAAAAAAAAAAAAACACCACCCCCGTGATAGGCTACGTAACGATTAACGTGGCCTATCATGGCTAGATTTGCAAAGTCAGCCGTGATAGGCCACATTAATCGTTACGTAGCCTATCACAGGGGTGGTTTTTTTTTTTAACTTTCCTTGTAATGGCGGCGGCAGCAGCCGGTCGAAAGACCGGCTGCCGCCCCCGCCCCTGAAGAAGACCCGATGAACCACCGCCGGGACCCGCCACCGGGAGGAACATTCGTGAAAGGTAAGTCCCATCCGGGGGGGGCGGGGGGGCAGGGGGTGGTGGAGAATTTCACCGCCAATTTCGGGGGGCTGAATGCGTTGGCACTCGCCCCCCCGAAGTTTCGGGGAGAAATTCTCCCCCATCCCTAGAAAAATGACAAGACTGCAAATGTCTCTGACAGAATTTCCCATCTGGAGGCATTCATGCGCAGATCCAATGTACGTATTATTGGGATTAAAAATCTGTCTAATGATGTAAAATTGCCTATTTTTGTGGCTAAATTTTGCATGCGATACTCCCTATCCCATCTGATTATTTACTTGATATTGAGCAGGCATTTTGTGTGCCAAATGCTAAAGGGGCTGACTATACGATCATAGTCCAATTTGCAAAAGTCTCCACAAAGCATTATATCCTGTGTTTGGCAAGAGAGGGTGGAAACCTTTCCTGGAAACAGAGTTATGTTATTTCCAGACTACATCAAAGAGGTGGTGAATAAAAGAAGGCAATTTACTAAAGTGAAAAACATGGCAAAACAAACAAACTTACAATATTACTTAAAATATCCTGCTACACTGTGTATTGTGACTGAAGGTCAGATGAAGAAGTTTCTAAATCATGAAATGGCGGAGGCATGGCTGAACATAAAAATGCATGAGATTTCTGTTACAACCCCATGAACTGGAATCTTTAAACAAGCTTTGTTAACTGTTTGTGTTTAGTCTACATGATCCAGGTTAGGTCAGAAGATAAATGATTATATATATATATATTTGTTTATTCCCTTTCATCTTTCCTCTTTTCATGTTTTTCTTTTTGTTCTTGCTTTTCTTTTTCTTTTTAATTTCAAAATAGATATGATAAGCTGTATTTAAATTTATTGCTTGAGGGTGTATTGTGCATATGTACTTATATATCTAGTATAAAATATAGTACTGTTTGTTGAAGGTTTATTTTAAGTTTTATTATTATATAACACTATATTACTTCATTATTATTATTATTACTACTACTATTATTATTAATAATAATATAGGCTACTGGGAATGAACTGTAGACCTGTTTCTTTGATATAAGATTGATGATATGATATTGAAATGTAAGGTTGTTTATTAAACTGTAAAATTGTTAAGTTTATAGATATAGTTTTTAAAATAGAATGGCATCGAAGGCCGGGGGGTGTTGGAGTTTAAACTTGATCCTTTAAAGGGGAGGGAGAGGGGGAGGGAAGGGAAAAGAAATTTCTTTTCTTTTTCTCTACTTCCTTTCCTCCTTTCTTTTCCTTTTTTTTTTTCCTGTTCCTTTTCTTTTTGTTATTGTGGTGTCCTCATTAGAATACTGTATTGCTGGGAAACTGTAGTATTGATCAGGTTGTTGGTATTTTTGGTATTGTTTATTTCATTTATAAAGATAAAATAAATAAATATATTTTAAAAAAACAAAAACAAAAAACAAATATCCCTAAAATATAAGCCCATACTGTTCAGATGGCAGCAGGCCCAAAGCAAAGGCAGGAGCAAACAGATGTATGCCCCCTCCTAGATATGCGTGTCCCCTTCATGGATCACTGCCTTGTTGTGGCGAAGGGGCTTGCGTAACTCAGTGAAGCCATAAGCTATGCTGTGCAGGGCCACCCAAGATGGACAGGTCATGGCAGAGAGTTCTGACAAAATGTGGTCCACTGGAGAAGGAAATGGCAACCCACTCCAGTATTCTTGCCAAGAAAATCCCATGGAACGTATCACAATGCTAAAAGAGATGACGCCGGAAGATGAGCCCCTCAGGTTGGAAGGTGTCCAATATACTACTGGGGAAGAGCAGAGGGTATTTCCAAGTAGCGCCAGAAAGAGTGAAGCAGCTGGGCCAAAGCCGAAAGGACACTCAGCTGTGGATGTGTCTGGTGGTGAAAAGAAAATCCGATGCTGTAAAGAACAATATTGTTTAGGAACCTGGAATGTCAGATCAATGAATCAAGGTAAGCTGGAGGTGGTCAAACATGAGATGGCAAGATTGAACATCAACATCTTGGGAATCAGCAAACTAAAATGGACAAGCATGGGCGAATTTAATTCAGGTGACCATCATCTCTACTACTGTGGGCAAGAATCCCTTAGAAGAAATGGAGTAGCACTCATAGTCAACAAAAGGGTGGGAAAAGCAGTACTGGGGTACAATCTTAAAAACGATAGAATGATCTCAGTACGAATCCAAGGCAAACCATTCAACATCACAGTGATTCAAGTCTATGCCCCAACCACTGATGCTGAAGAAGCTGAGGTTGATCGGTTCTATGAAGACCTACAACACCTTCTAGAACTAACACCAACAAAAGATGTCCTCCTCATCATAAGGGATTGGAATGCTAAAGTAGGAAGTCAAGAAATCACCGGGATAACAGGCAGGCATGGCCTTGGTGTACAAAATGAAGCAGGACAAAAGCTAATAGAGTTTTGCCAAGAGAACACGCTGATCATAGCAAACACTCTTTTCCAACAGCACAAGAGACGACTCTACACATGGACATCACCAGATGGTCAATATCGAAATCAGATGGATTATGTCCTTTGCAGCCAAAGACAGAGAAGCTCTATACAGTCAGTAAAAACAAGACCTGGAGCTGACTGTGGCTCAGATCATGAGCTTCTTCTTGCAAAATTTCAGCTTAAATTGAAGAATGTAGGGAAAACCACTAAACCATTCAGGTATGACCTAAATCATATCCCTTATGAATATACAGTGGAGGTGAGGAATAGATTTAAGGGATTAGACCTGATAGACAGAGTGCCTGAGGAACTATGGACTAGGGGTGCACGAAAGTCCCTTACCTGTCCTCGAAGCTTTTCGCGGTGGGGGGAGGCGCTTCACTGCTCCCCCCGCAAAGTTCAGGCCGGGGGGGGAGGCTTCCCGCCTCGCCCGGCCGAAATTCAGGCCGGGGGGGAGGCTTCCCGCCTCGCCCGGCCAAAATTCAGGCCGGGGAGGAGGTGCCTCGCCTCGCCCGGCCGTGAACTAAAAAGTTAAAAAAAAAAAAGGCCCCGTGATAAGCTATGTGACGATTAACGTAGCCTATCACGGCTAGATCTGCAAAGTCAGCCATGATAGGCTCCGTTAATCGTCACGTAGCCTATCGTGGGTGACTTAAAAAAAAAAAAAGCACGTACGCAAATGGCAGCCCCCATAGGGAGCCACCATTCATGTTCCTTATTTGGTCGCTGGAAAGAGCACACATAGGCCTGATGCTTATTTTGTAGTATTGGAAGCTGGTATTATTACTTCTGTACTTTCCCAGCTCTTCCATTGGCCATGGCCCCCTTTAATCTTTAAACAGTCCAGCCCCAGTCAGAGTGGGACTCCAGGAAGGAATTGTCAATCTGGCAATTTCAACCAAAATGTCACAATAAAAATGAATTTAAAAAGTCAATCTGGCAATGCAGTCTGCAAAAAAGGAGAGATTGCAATACAGAACTAGAGGCAAGTCCTTCTAACACTAAAGAGGCAGAGCAGAATTATTCAAGAATCTCAGGTCACCCTTGCAGGAAAGAATGGGGGAAAATTACACCTTATAGAAACACTTTTCCTTTCTCTCACAGTTATTTTTTTTAATCTCAAGGTTTTTTTGTCCTTTTTATGAAGGCAGTTGTGGGTACGGATGGCGGAGAATTCCACCATGGATTCCAGTGAGGCCAAATGCGCTGGCATTCGGCCCCCTGGAATCCGTGGTGGAACGGCCTCCTGCCCCCCCACCTGCCCTGCGGAACCCCCTAGGAGGGCACTTAACTGGGGTGGATGCGGCGGATGCAGCGGCGGGTGTGGCGGAAGGCATAGAGGCAGCAGAAGGTGCAGCAGTGGCAGGGGCGGCAGGGGCGGTGGCAGCGGGGGCAGTGGCGGGGGCGGCAGGTGCACTTGCAGGGGCGGCAGAAGGTGCGGCACTGGGGGTGGCAGTTGCGGCGGCAGTTGCGGCAGGGGCAACAGGGGCGGGGGCTGCGGCGGCAGCTGGTCTCCTGGCCAGCCGCGGCTGGGCGCAGTGTACACAAATGGCGGCGGCTATGGTGGCCGCCATCTGCGTTTGCTATTTTTAGCCGTTCTAGCCTACTAAATGTTTACGTAAACTAAGGTGAAGGAAAGAAAGGGGATCGCAAATAGTGTGCTGGGCGCTATTTGCATTCCCCTTTCTTGTCTTCATCTTAGTCTACATAAATATTTATGTAGACTAAGACGGCGAAAAATAAGGAACGCAAATAAGGAACGCCGTAGCTGCCACCATTTGTGTACACGTTTTTGTTTTTTTTAACCCAGCCGTGATAGGCTATGTAAGTCTTTACGTAGCCTATCAGTGATGTAAAAAAAAAAAAAAGACAAGACTGCAAATGGTGGTGGCGGCAGCCGGTCAGAAGACCAGCCGCTGCCGCCGCCGAAGCTGCCACTGGAGCCGCCGCTGTCCAGAACATCCGCCCCAGGTAAGTCTCGTCTTGGGGGGGATCCGCAGGGGCAGGGGGTGTGGCAGGCCATTCTGCCATGGATTTTGGGGGGCCGAATGCACTGGCATTCGGCCTCACCGAGATCCGTGGCGGAATTCTCTGACATCCCTAAAATTATCACCCATCTGCCCCAGCCTAAATCAATAGGTATGGCTATTCCTAGTATGAAAAGGACCATGTTAAACCTACCTGCCATGTAGCTGTAACAGATCGATGTGGAGTGTGTCAGAAATAAGAGGTGGGAACCCTAACTTAGCATCACAAACATGGCAGAATACACAGGGATTCAAATCTGGACTTTTAAGAGCTCAAAGCCCTCTGGATCTGTCTATTTCACTTTTCCCCACCTTTGATTTAAAAAATAAACAAATCTCAGGTTCTTTCTGTCCTGTTTATGGTGAGATTTGCAACTTTGGGTAATTAATAAAATTAACTAGAAAAAATTCTCACTGATTCCTAGCTGCCAATAGCAGATTGTTTCTTGTAAATCTGGCACCTCTTATAAATTCACAATGTTTTTAGAGAAACATTACCAAAATGTAATACTTTGTTGGCCCTATTGCGTTCCTCTTTGTTTGCCCAACGTTGCAAATAACTAAGTTTTTATTTCCAGCTTTTTGTGTTGTGGGCAATTTATTCATGGGCACTTGAAATATGGGGTGGCACTTCTACTGAAATACAGAACAGACAAATGTATCTGAACAGCCTATAGGACAGCTGCAGCCCTTTTGGGCAGTGCAATTTTTGGATGATTAAAAATGAAGTATTCATAAACAGGGAGCTACTAGGAAAAATTACACTGAATTACAAAAATTCAAGTTGTCTAATAACTAGTATTTCAATAACAGGGATAGCTCAGCAAGTATTTCAGTCATAATTTGTGGAGTATTGTTCCACTGTGGTTTCACTGTAGAGAGTTGACAACTAGAGCACAATACTTTCATTTCAATGCAGGGTTTATTATTCACTGAGGTCCTGGTCCCTTTATCAATGCAGCTCTTGACTGAACTAATCACACATATATACATACCCATACCAATATTCTTGGGCATTTAATGTGAATAGATCTGGGACTTAATGTTGCCTGTTTATATAATTAAGTCACTACAAGCTGTTGGAAGAAATACAACTCGCTTACTGGCTCCTTGGATGCTAATCAATGATTCATTAGCTAAAACATGTCTGTCTGGTGATACTCTCTCAGTGCCATGCCATACAGATTAATGAGAAAAATTAGAGCAAATACATACCACACACATAGGCATTATTATTTATGGTGCACTATTTCCTTTCTTTCATTGGGAGTTTACAGGGAGAAATGCTGCACAATATTAGGCAAAGTGTCACTGGAGCATTTCATCTGATACACATTTTAAGTGAACTGACCTAATTCACACTTCCTGGGCTAATATGCTGATCAGAATTAGGGATGGCGGAGAATTCCGCCACAGATTTCAGTGAGGCCAAATGCACTGGTATTCAGCCCCCTGAAATCCATGGCGGAATGGCCTGCCACCCCCCGTTCCCCCCCCTGCAGATTCCCTCCAGGACGAGGCTTATCTGGGGCTGATGTTCTGGACAGCAGCAGCTCCAGCGGTGGGTCCGGCGGCAGCAGCGGCAGCAGCGGCTGGTCTTTCGACCGGCTGCCACGGCTGCCATTGCCATCTGCCCTTTGCCGTGATAGGCTACATAAGTATTTACATAGCCTATCACAGCAAGCCGAGAAAAAAAAAACCCGCGTATGCAAATGGCGGCGGCTACGGCTACGGTGAAAAAAAGGGCAATGCAAATAGCATAGTGGGCGCTATTTGCATTCCTTTCTTCCCCCCACCGTAATAGCTTACGTAAATATTTACGTAGGCTAAAACTGCAAAAAAAAGGGAACGCAAATGGCGGCCGCCGTAGCTGCCACCATTTGCGTACGCAGGTTTGTTTGTTTTTCTTCCGGAAGGAAGGCTGCCCAGCGGCTGGATTTCCAGCTGCAGGCGGCCCTGGCCAGCAGCTCTGTGGAATCTCCATGGAGCAAAGCCAGCCGGAGAAGGATTTCGGGGGGAGGTGCGGAGCACCTCCCCCCCACCGCAAATCGCCTCATCCAAAATGTAAGTGACTTTCGTACATCCCTAATCAGAATACAGTTATCATACAGATTGCGCACTACTCTGAATTTTGTGATGCAGTTCTTGGCTTCAAAGAATGTGTAGAAAAATGCATATTTTAGAGGGAAAATGCATGCAATTCAAGTGTGAATATTCACACTTTAAAAATTGCAGAGAAGTGGATGGAAAAGACCTATAACTGAACAAATACGAAACTGATATGAACTGGCAATAGGCTTGTACCTCAATCCTTAGTCATTCTTCTCATAAAATTGGGCTCAGAGAGATAGGCACTGATGGATCAGTCTATTTCTGGTCTGTGTCAGTTTTGTATGCTTTCTGTCATAATTCTGTTCAGTCCTATTTCCACATTAATCTGCAATTGAAACAAAAACACAAAACCAACAACAAAACACACACCATACCCCCATTCCCAAATGTGCAGAAAAAATGCATTTAAACAAATATTTTTGACCATATTGTCTCACAAATGCATTTCTAAGTGTATGTCCGCTCAACATACACATGTCTAAACATATTTTATCCTAATATACACATGCTGATATGCATTTTTTGAACTGAGAACTGCATCACAAAATTCAGAGAGTGCAAATTCTGAAGGATACCTCCATTCCAAACTGCACATTAGTCCAGGAAGTATGTGTGGGTCATGCCAGGCTTGCTTAGAAATGTGGATCAAATTAGTCTTGAGAATCCCTTCAGACAAACAGAGAACCAGGGACATTATTTTTAGTGTAAGGACATGTGAAATGATACTGAGAAACACTGCTAGTCTTACCAAAACTAGGGATGTCCGCAGAATCCGCCGCAGACTCCAATGAAGTCTGCAGCAGAATGAACACACTTGCCTGTGCCTCTCCACACCAAATATCCGCCCCTGGCCAGTTCCATTCTGCCTTCTGTGCAGAACCCGGAAGTAAGTGATCGGATGCAAATGGAAGTAAGTGATTGGATGCAAACTCCTATCTGCATGGTACAGTGCCCTCCGGATGCAAATGGCGTCAGCTACACCGTTTGCATCCCTGTTTTTCCTCACAATAGGCTACGTGTCTCTATTTATATAGATACTTACATAGCCTATCACGTGAAAAAACAGGGACGCAAACCACGTAGTCGACGTCATTTGCATCCCTGGTTTTTCACACAATAGGCTATGTAAGCATCTACGTAAATAGAGACACGTAGCCTATCGCGAGAGGAAACGGGGATGCAAATGGCATAGCTGACACCATTTGCATCCGGAGAGCACTGTTCCATGCAGATAGGAGCTGGGACGGAGCCTGCCGGCAGCTCCGCAGAGCGGAGCCAGCCATCTCAGATTCTGGGGGGGGGGGGAGGAACGGATCACCTCCCTCCCATTGAGGATTCCGGGAGGAGGAATGGATCGCCTCCCCCCCCCCCGGTGGACCCCCCCCCCCCGTGGACGCAAGGTAAGGGGATCCATACATCCCTAACCAAGCTCTTTTGGCCAAATCTTGAGCAATTACCTTTTAGCCTTAAAGGCCTGCTTTATTTGCTTGATAATGTTTCTTTGGGGCCAGGAAATTTTGAAGACTAGTGATATATCCAAACAAAAAGCCTCAGTTATTGAAAACTTTGTAGAATTCATCCTAAAAACATTGTTGGTATATGTGTCTCAAGGCAGCTAATCTCCACTCCACTTTTATAAGCTTCATGACCACACATTGTGATAAACTTCTGGGCACACCACCACTCTTGACTCAAGTGTAGCTACTTACCCAAAGGCTTGTTACCAGTTTCTAGATCCAGGCTTGTCACTTGCCAGCTCATTTATTGTCATGTCAGTTTTAATCTTGTAAGCAACATATAGACAAAAAACAGAAAAATGCTAAGTATTGATCCAACAAATTAGACGGTGCGTATTATGGTGAACATGCATTCTGTGTTTCAAGACACAGGAAAGAAAACTATTGATCATCCAAATAGGTCTTAATGATAACCATGCAAGGTCTTTCAATTTTACTCAGATCGCTAGTTTTTAGGAAACGATAGAGTTTTCAAATACTGTGGTGGAAGGGAGGCAATGAACCAAGACATTTTCTGGTCTTGGCTTCCATTTTACGAGCCTTCACTATCTGGCCTGTATTCTGGTAAAAGCTGTGCTCGGAAGCTTTGCTTAGAAACTCACCCACGCTGTCTTTCTCGTGCATGACAGCATGCTTTAGCTCTCACCACATGTTTGTGGTTAAGCCATATCCTACGCAGCTGGAAAGTACCATTTTGCCGAAGTTCACAGAATTACATTGCATTGCCTAACCGTCACAGGAAGATGGGAGTGGGGAGCAACAGAAAGAGTGGCCTGTGATGAAGGCCAAGTATAAGAATGCAAACCACCACGTGAGGGAGTTCTCTCTCATGCCTGCGTGTATAGGGAGAGATCCGCTACAGCAAATCTGTTTTTCCTAACCATTCTAAATAAAAAGGCTTTTGCAAGTATGGTCTGGCCTGTGTGGTAAGAATTATTTAATTACCATTACTACTCAACCACAACAATACAAAAAGCAAAAATGGTAGCTGTTAGATGAAATAAAACAAAATTGGGTTTACAGTAACTAAGGCACCTCCAGTGAAAGAAATAAATTACTACATTGTAGGGATGTACAAAAGTCACTTACCTTTTTGCAGGTGTGATTGGTGGGGGGGGGGACGGCGCTCTGTCCCTCCCCCTGGAATCCCCCCTAGCCGACTCTGCTATGCGGCGGCTCCATGGAGTTCCGGCCACAGCTGGGCTGCTGTGGACGCAAATGGCGGCCGCCGTAGCAGCCACCATTTGCATCCTGCCAGGCTGCTATGATAGGCTATGTAAGTATTTACGTAGCCTATCACGACAAAGAGCAGGGTCGCAAATGGCGGCTGCTAACCCGTTTGCACCACTGCTCTTTTTGTGATAGGCTAAGTAAGTATTTGCGTAGCCTATCACGGTAAAGGCAGCCACGCAAATGGCATAGTGGCTGCCATTTGTGTGGCTGCCTTTACCGTGATAGGCTACATAAATACTTACGTAGCCTATCATGGAAAGAGCAGCGGAACAAATGACGTAATGGCCGCCATTTGCGCCCCTGCTCTTTGTCATGATAGGCTATGTAAATACTTACATAGCCTATCACGGCAACCTGGCAGGACAAAAATGGCGGCTGCTACGGCAGCTGCCATTTGCGGCCACAGCAGCCGGCCGAGAGACCAGCTGCCGCTGCCACCGCTGGAGCCGCCGCCAGAGCCACCGCTGCCGGAACATCCACCCCAGGTAAGCTTCGTCCTGGGGGGGATTCCGGGGGGGCGGGGGGGAGGCCGTTCTGCCACGGATTTGGGGGGGTGAATGCCAGTGCATTCAGCCTCACTGAAATCCATGGCAGAGTTCTCCGCCATCCCTACTACATTGTGAATTTTTGTTTGACAGGTTTAACCAGGAACATCTTGGTCTCTGTGGTGGTACTTAGCAGGACCAGGTGTTCCCTTGTCCCCCACAAAGGCAGAGGGGAAAATATCCTGAACTTGTCAGGGGCAGGGGGAATTTTATTACTTTCAGGAGGGAGACTGTACATACTATTCAACAAGGTATTAAGAGCTTTTTTAAAGCTTTGTTTAAAGTTAAAAGAATAATAACCCTGCACCTCATTGAATCAACACCCACCTGAATGTAGGGATGGCGGAGAATTTCTCCCCGAATCTTCGGGGGGCCGAGCGCCAACGCATTCGGCCCTCCAAAATCGGCGGTGAAATTCTCCACCCCCCCCTGGGACGGGACTTATCTTTGGTGAATGTACCTCCCAGTGGTGGGTCCCGGCGGCGGTTCAGCGGCGTTTCGTCACGGGCAGGGGCAGCGGCCAGTCTCCCGACCGGCTGCCACCGCCGCCACTGCAAAAAACAACAACCCTAAAGTAAAAAAACCCCACACACCCGTGCATAGGCTACGTAATGATTTACGTAGCCTATCATGGCTAGATTTCCAAAGTCAGCCATGATAGGCTACGTAAATCATTACGTAGCCTATCATGGCTGACTTTGGGGGGGGGAAAGCGTGTACGCAAATGGCGGCAGCCCATGGGTGCCGCCATTTGCGTTCCTTATTTTGGCACGTCTAGTCTACGTAAAGATTTACGTAGACTACGGCGAAAATAAGGGCAACGCAAATAGCATGCCCTTATTTTTGCCATAGTCTACGTAAATCTTTATGTAGACTAGACGTGCCAAAATAAGGAACGCAAATGGCGGCGCCCATGGGCTGCCACCATTTGCGTACGCGCTTTTTTTTCCCCCCCCATAGTCAGCTGTGATAGGCTACATGATGATTTACGTAGCCTATCACGGCTGACTTTGGAAATCTAGCCGTGATAGGCTATGTAAATCGTCACGTAGCCTATCATGGGGTCTTTTTTTTTTTTACTTTTTGTTTCGCGGCCGGGGAGACGGGGCGCTTCTCCCCGGCCTGAATTTCAGCCGGGCGAGATGGAAAGCCTCCCCCAGCCTGAATTTTGGCCGGGCAAGGCGGGAAGCCTCCCCCCCTTCGCCTGAACTTCTGTGGGAAAAGCGAAGCACCTCCCCCCCACCGCGAAGCCAAGCTGCGAAAAGGTAAGTGAATTTCGTACATCTCTACCTGAATGTTCACCTCCAATTTTTCCACCACACTGTCAAATGTGTCAAAAAACCTAGTGCTGCTTATGCTGCTTATATCAGGATCATGAAAGACTTGGAGGACAAGAAAGTGTCCCCTAAAAAGTGGAAGTATTGTACAAACGACAAATATTTTAAAAGATTTAAAAATATTTAAAAAGAGATCAAACTCTTCCAATAGGGATGTATGAGAATTTTGTTTATGTTCACAAATCATGCAAACATGTCCTATTTGCAATCCCAAACACGAATGTGAGCATGTTCTCTGAAAATGTTCACAGATTCCTAAACTTGCAGTTGGAAAATATGCACTTTTTAAAGTGCACATTTTCATGCTTTACTGTATGGGGAAGTCTGCATTTTTGTTTGCTTTTTTTAAAAAATCATATTTTCCCATTCAAAATGCACACTTTCCCTGTTTGAACAGAATGAAAAAAGAGCACAATCATACCTGTGAAACTTCAAGGTGGTATTTGAAGAATCTCAGTGATAGCTTGTTCATCCATCCACATCTGGCAAACAGGGCCAGCTAGGGATGGTGGAGAATTCCGCCACGGATTTAATTGAGGCCGTATGCACTGGCATTCGGCCCCCCAAAACCCGTGGCAGAACGGCCTCCCACCCCCCGTCCCCCCGCGGATTCCCCCCCAGGATGAAGCTTACCTGGGGCAGATGTTCTGGCGGTGGCTGTAGCTCCGGCAGTGGCTCCGGCAGCAGCTGGTCTTTTGATCAGCTGCCACAGCCACCATTTGCGTCTGCTGTTTGCCATGATAGGCTACGTAAGTATTTACATAGCCTATCACGGCAAGCAAAAAAAAAACACCAGCGTACGCAAATGGTGGTGGCTACGGCGGCCACCATTTGTGTTCCCTTTTTTTCTCTGTTTTAGGCTACATAAATATTTACGTAAGCAATTACGGTGAAAAAAAAGGGAACGCAAATAGCATAGTGGGCGCTATTTGCATTCCTTTTTTTCGCCATAATAACTTATGTAAATATTTACGTAGGCTAAAACAGCGGGGGGGAAGGAACGCAAATGGTGCCCACTACGCTATTTGCGTTCCCTTTTTTTCACCGTAATAGCCTACGTAAATATTTACGTAGGATAAAACGGCGAAAAATAGGGAACACAAATGGTGGCCGCTATAGCCGCCGCCATTTGCATTTGCTGTTTGTTTGTTTTTTGGCCTGCCGTGATAGGCTACATAAACACTTACGTAGCCTATCACAGCAACCTGGCTGGATGCAAATGGCGGTCGCTATGGCGGCCGCCATTTGCGTCCGCAGCAGCCCATCTGCGGCCTGAACTTTGGCTGTGGATGGCCCGGGCCAGCTGCTCCGCAGAGCCGGCTGGGCAGGATTCTTGGGAGAAGGACTGGATTGCCTTCCCCCCCGTCGTGGATTCTGGGGGGAGGGACGGAGCACTGCCCCCCCCTGCGAATCACATCCACAAAAAGGTAAGTGACTTTCGTACATCCCTAGGGGCAGCCCTACCATTAGGCAGATTGAGGTGACAGCCACCAGATGCTAGGGGGAAGCAGTGGCAGCCTAACTTCTACAGCTGTTCCCTTCTATTGCAGGACAGAGCTGCATATGCTGCACAATCTTGGCTGGGCCTCCTAAAATAACCTGCTGCTTCAGTGTGGCAGATGTGGGTATGTTATTGCTAGGGATGTACAAATCCCTTACCTGGCTCCATTCAGGGGCATCCATGGTGGGGGGAGGTGCTCCATCCCTCCCCCCAGAATCCTCCCTGGTCGGTTCCGCTCCGCAGCGACTCCACGGAACCACCGGCCAGGGCCAGCTGCAGCTGGATTCCGGCCGCTGCCAAGCTGCTGCAGCCCCAAATGGCAGCTGCTACACCAGCTGCCATTTGCATCCCTGCCAAGCCATGATAGGCTACATAAATATTTATGTAGCCTATCACGGCAAAAGGCAGGGACGCAAATGGCATAGCGGCCGCCATTTTCGTGGCTGCCTTTTGCCATGATAGGCTACGTAAATACTTACGTGGCCTATTATGGCAAAAAGCAGGGGCAGAAATGGTGTAGCGGCTGCCATTTGCGCCCCTGCTCTTAGCCATGATAGGCTACGTAAGTATTTACATAGCCCATCACGGCAAAAGGCAGCCTTACAAATGGCGACTGCTGTGATGACCGCCATTTGCAGCCGCAGCAGCCCGGCAGCGGCCAGAAGATGAGCCAGAGCCGCCGCCACTTCCACCACCACATCTGCCGCCACTGCATCTGCTGCCACATCCACTACCAGGTACGCTCCGTTCCAGTTGCCCCATTCTGCCACAGACTCCAGGGGGGCGGATTCTAAAGAATCCGGCCTCACTGGAGTCGGTGGCAGAATTATCCAACGTCCCTAGTTATTGCTAGTGCTGAAATAACATTCAGCTGCTTGTCCAGTCAGCTTCTATATGTGGAATAGGGTGACGGTACCGCCTTGTCCTTCACCTCATGTAGCAAATAGTCTTGGGCCAGCCCTGCTAGCAAAACAAATGAAAGGTTCTGACAGAGCAACCAAAGAAGTAATTACAGGAACAAACTCATATAATTATAAAAAATACAAGCAAACATTTTAAACAGGAAGCCAACAAGGGAGGTGGTAGGACCTTTAGATGACAATGGTGTGAAAGGAATACTTAAAGAAAACAGGAGAGTGCATACAAGCTAAAGGAATTACTTGTATTTGTCTTTACTCGAGGAGATATTGGAAAGACACCCACAATCTGGAATCCTTATTTTAACATGGGAAGGGCATGTTATTTCAATTAGACAGCTTTAGAGCTGACACATTCAAAATTAACATTTCACTTGGTGGCAGCATTCACATTCATTCATTCATTCATTCATTTAATAAGGGTGCAATCATATTTAGATAGGCGGCTGCCTCTGAAATCAGAGGCAACCGCCTATTCAAAGCAGGGCAGGAGAAGCATGGAGGGGATCATTCCCTCCATGCTCCTCCTGTGCTGCATTTAGGGATGTCAGAGAATTCCGCCACGGATCTCGGTGAGGCTGAATGCCAGTGCATTCGGCCCCCTGAAATCTGTGGCGGAACGGCCTGCCCCCCCGCCCCCCCAGATCCCCCCGGGACGAGACTTACCTGGGGCGGATCTTCCAGGCGGCAGTGGCTCCGGTGGCAGCAGTGGCGGCAGCGGGTGGTCTTCTGACCGGCTGCCGCCACCGCTGTTTCCAGGCTTGTGAAAGGAAAAAAAAAAAAGACGTGATAGGCTATGTAAATCTTTACGTAGCCTATCATGGTTGGGGGTGGGTTTAAAACAAAAACGCGTACGCAAATGGCGGCGGCTACGGCCACCGCCATTTGCGTTCCTTCTTTTTACCATCTTAATCTACATAAATATTTATGTAGACTATGATGGCGAAAATCAACGGGGAACGCAAATAGCGTAGCGGGCACTATTTGCGTCCCCTTTTGATTTGCCATTTTAGCCTACTTAAAGATTTACATAGGCTAAAACTGTGAATGAAAAAGGAATGCAAATAGCGCCCACTACGCTATTTGCGTTCCCCTTCATTTTCGCCATCATAGTCTACATAAATATTTACGTAGATTAAGACGGCCAAAAGAAGGAACGCAAATGGCGGCTGCCGTAGCCACCGCCATTTGCGTACGCGGTTGTGTTTTTTGGGGGGGGTTTACCCAAAGCCTTCCACGGCCGGATATCCGGCTGCGGACGGCTCTGGCCGGGCTGGGCAGGGCCAGGCCTGGCCGGCTGCTCCGCAGAGCTGCCGCGGAGCACAGCCAGCCGTTTGAGGATTCCGGGGGGAGGAATGGAGTGCCTTCCCCCCCGGCCAGGATTTCGGGGGGAGGGATGGAACGCCTCCCCCCCATCAACATAATCTGTGAAAGGTAAGTCATTTTCGTACATCCCTAGCTGCATTTTTGGCTAGATGGCCAATTGCAGCTGTCTAGCAGTGGGAGGGCAGAGTGGGGGAGGAAGCTGCTGTATGACACATTGGATGTGTCGTACAGTCATTTCCACACTCCCCGCCCTGAAACGGCCCCCCCCAACACCCCTTTTCAGCAGCTCTGCACTCCTCTTGCGAGTATGGAGCACAGAGCTCTTCTGCGCTGCATCCAAGGCAGCGCGGAAGTGGGGGGAGGTTGGTTCCCTAGGAATTGACCTTGGAGTACGCGCTCCAAGGTCGATTCCCAGAAAACCAGATACCCTATGGCCATCTAGCTGCTATCTAGAGGTAAGGATGTACGAAAGTCACTTACCTTTTTGACAGGTGACATTCGCAGTGGGGGGGAGGTGCTCCGTCCCTCCCCCCGAAATCCTACCGGGCCAGCTTGTGTCCCTTCACTGAGCAGTGATAGGCTATGTAAATGTTTACGTAGCCTATCACGGCAAAAGCGGGGACGCAAATGGTAGCTGCTATGCCATTTGCGTCCCTGCTCTGAGCCGTGATAGGCTACGTAGATACTTACGCAGCCTATCATGGCTTGCCAGGGACGCAAATGGCAGTCATCGTTGCGGCCACCATTTGCGGCTGCAGCCTGGCAGAGGCTGGAGCCGCCGGAGCTGCCACCGCCACCACAACCACCGCCACCGCCACCGGAGCAGCCGCTGCCTCCAGCGGAGCAACAGCCAAGTAGGCTCCATTTTGCGGAGCTTTCGCGGGGTGGTGGGGTGGGTTGCTCCATCCTGCCATGGATTCCATGGGGGTGAATTCACTGGAATTTGGCCTCCCTGGGATCCGTGGCGGAATTCTCTAACATCCCTATCTAGAGGCCATAAGATTGCTCCCTTACACTTTCAAACTGCCAGTAATGCAAGTTCTCTGAACATTAACTTTAGTATCCAATGTAAGGACACTAAAAAGTCTTTAAACAACTTTAGACATTCAGAGTTCAAGTCAGTGGAATCAGTCTATTTGGAATCAGATTTTAATCAGCTTCCAAAAAAGAAAAAAAAATATCTGGATATATAATAACATTGTTTTCATAGAAATGAAAAACACACAGGCTCTGTTCTCCCCCCCACCCACACACACGAACACACACACACACACACTGGTGCAATATCTCACAGAGCAAAACAGGGCACTGGGAAGGGACACAGTAAGCATCTGAGAGAAAGACCATAGATTCATTTTCCATACTGGACATAAATAGATGTTCTGGATGATGTTGGACCGTGTGTCTCTCCTACTCATTTTGTCCACACATCTTTCTTTCTTTCTTTTTCTTTTTTCGAATATATTTTTATTTATTTTATCTTTATAAATGAAATAAACAATACCAAGAATACCAACAACCTGATCAATACTACAATTTCCCAGCGATACAATATTCTTATGAGGACACAACAATAACAAAAAGAAAAAGAAAAAAAAGGAAAAGGAAAAGGAAAAGGAAAGAAAAGAAAAGAAGTAAAGAAGTAAAGTAAAAGAAAAAGAAAAAAAAACTTTCTCTTTCCCTCCCCTTC
This sequence comes from Heloderma suspectum, assembly GCF_057233095.1. NCBI lineage: Eukaryota > Metazoa > Chordata > Lepidosauria > Squamata > Helodermatidae > Heloderma > Heloderma suspectum. The sequence continues at coordinate 149,804,134 of NC_139458.1, forward strand.
CCCCTCCCATTTAAAGGATTAAGTTTAAATTCCAATACCTCCGGGCCTCCAATGCCATTCTATTTTAAAAATTATATCTGTAACATTAACATAGGGATGGTGGAGAATTCCACCATGGATCTCAATCTGCGTAGTGTTCGTGCACAGCCCAGCAGCGACCGGATGTCGCTGTGGGCGGCCCCAGCCGGCGGCTCCGCAGATTTGCCGTGGCACAGAGCCAGCCAGTGCGGATTTCAGGGGGAGGTACGGAGTGCTTCCCCCCCACCGCAGATATCACGAAACAGGTAAGTCGTTTTGTACATCCCTACATTAACAATCTTACAGTTTAATAAATAACATTACATTTCAATATCATATCATCAATCTTATATCAAAGAAACAGGCTTACAGTTCATTCCCAGTAGCCAATAATGATGATGATGATGATGATGATTAAAAAGAAATAAAGTCTTATTATAGGGATGTACAAAAGTCACTTACCTGTTCGTGGATTACGTTGATGGTGGGGGGGAGGCATTCCATCCCTCCCCCCAGAATCCTTGCCAGGGGGGAGGTGCTCCATTCCTCCCCCCAGAAATCCTCCGTGGCCGGCTGTGCTCCACGGCAGTTCCGCCGAGCAGCCGGCTAGGCCCGGCCAGGCCAGAGCCATCCACAGCTGGATTTCCGGCCGCGGAGGGCTCTGGGTAAAAAAACCAAAAAACCCACGTATGCAAATGGCGGCGGCTACAGCCGCCGCCATTTGCGTTCTTTATTTTTGCCCTCTTAATCTACATAAATATTTACGTAGACTATGACGGCAAAAATCAAGGGGAATGCACATAGCGTAGCGGGCACTATTTGGGTCCCTTTTTGATTCCCCGTTTTAGCCTACGTAAATATTTACATAGGCTAAAACAGGGAATCAAAAAGGGACGCAAATAGCGCCTACTACGCTATTTGCGTTCCCCTTGATTTTCGCCATCATAGTCTACGTAAATATTTACGTAGATTAAGAGGGCAAAAATAAGGAACGCAAATAGCGGTGGCCATAGCAGCCGCCATTTGTGTACATGGTGTTTTTTTTAACCCACACAGCCATGACAGGCTACGTAAAGATTTACGTAGCCTATCATGTCTTGTTTTTTAAAAAAACCTAGTCATGATAGACTACGTAAATCTTTACGTAGCCTATCACATCTTTCTTTTTCTTTCTTTCTTTTTTTTTTACCAGAGTGGAAATGGCGGCGGTGGCAGCCGGTCGGAAGACTGGCCGCCGCCGCTGAAGCCAAAGCTGGAGCCACCGCCGGAGCCGCCGCCGCCCGGAAGCTCCACCCCAGGTGAGTCTCGTCCCGGGGGGGATCTGCAGGGGGGCGGGGGGACAGGCCGTTTTGCCACAGAGTTCGGGGGGCCGAATGTACTGGCATTCGGCCTCACCGTGATCCATGGCAGAATTCTCTGCCATCCCTAGTGTTATATAATAATAAAGCTTAAAGTAAACCTTCAACCATCAGTAATATATTTTATACTAGATATATAAATGCATGTTCACAATACACCCTCAAACAATATATTTAATTACAACATATCATATCTTTTTTGGAATAAAGAAATAAAAAAGAAAAGCAAAAAAAGAAGAAAAATACAAGACAATAAACGAATATATGTATAATCATTTATCTTCTGACCTAGCCTGGATCATATAGACTAAACATAAACAGTTAACAGAGGCAGAGCTTGTTTAAAGATTCCAGTTCATGGGATTGTAACAGAAATCTCATGCATTTTTACGTTCAGCCATGCTTCTCCCATTTCATGATTTAGAAACTTCTTCATCTGACCTTCAGATGCAATGCAAAGTGTAGCAGGATATTTTAAGTAATATTGTAGGGATGGGGGAGAATTTCTCCCTGAAACTTCGGGGGGCCGAGTGCCAATGCATTCGGTCCTCTGAAGGTTCGGGGAGAAATTCTCCCCCACCCCCCCCGCCCCCCTGTCCCCCCTGGGATGGGACTTACCTTTTACGAATGTCACTCCCGGCGGTGGGTCCCGGCGGCGGTTCGGCAGGTCTTCATCAGGGGCGGGGGCAGCAGCCAGTCTTTCGACCGGCTGCCACCGCCGCCATTACAAGAAAAGTTAAAAAAAAAAACGCCCCTGTGATAGGCTACGTAACGATTAACGTAGCCTATCATGGCTAGATTTCCAAAGTCAGCTGTGATAGGCTACGTTAATCATCACGTAGCCTATCACGGGTGACTTTGAAAAAAAAAAAAAGCACGTACGCAAATGGCGGCCCCCATAGGGAGCTGCCGTTCGCATTCCTTATTTGGTCCCTGTAATCTACGTAAAGATTTACGTAGACTACGGCGAAAATAAGAGCAACTCTATTTGTGTTGCCCTTATTTTCCCCATAGTCTACGTAAATCTACGTCTACGTTTGCGTCCCTGCAGTCAGCCGTGATAGGCTACGTAAAGCTTTACGTAGCCTATCACGGCTGACTTTGGAAAAAAAAAAGCGCGTACGCAAATGGCGGCGCCCATGGGCACCGCCATTTGCATTCCTTATTTGGGCACATGTAGTCTACGTAAACATTTACGTAGACTACGACGAAAATAAGGGCAACGCAAATAGCCCTATTTTCGCCCTAAATAGCCTTATTTTTGCCGTAGTCTACGTAAATGTTTACGTAGACTACATGTGCCCAAATAAGGAACGCAAATTTGCCGCCATTTGCGTACGCACTTTTTTTTCCCCCCAAAGTCAGCCATGATAGGCTACGTAAGGATTTACGTAGCCTATCACGGTGTTTTTGGAAAATCTAGCCGTGATAGGCTACGTAAATCTTTACGTAGCCTATCACGTTTGCTTGAGTTGTTTTTTTTTTTACAGGGAAATGGCAGCGGCAGCAGCCAGTCGGAAGACCGGCCACTGTCGCCGCCACCACCGAACCACCGCTGGGAGCTGCCAGCGCCAGGGACATTCAGGAAAGGTAAGTCCCATCCTGGGGGGGATGGGGGGCGGACCGTTCCTCCACTAATTTCAGGGGGCCAAATGTGTTGGCATTCTGCCTCCTGAGGATATGTGGAGAAATTCTCTGCCATCCCTAAATGTAATCTGGAAATAACATAACTTTATCTTGTTTCCAGGGAAGGCTTCTACCCCCTCTTGCCAAATGCAGGATATAATTCTTTGTGGAGAGCTTTGCAAATTGGACTATGATCGTATAGTCAGTCCCTTTAGCATTTGGCACATGAAATGCCTGCTCAATATCAAGTAAACAATCAGGTAGGACAGGGAGTATCTCATGCAAAAGTTTATCCACAAAAATAGGCAATTTTAGATAATTAGACAGATTTTTAATCCCAATAATACGTACATTGGATCTGCGCGTGAAGGCCTCCAGTTGAGAAATTCTGTCAGAGACATTTTTAAAACAAACTTGTATCATAGTTTCATTCCCTTACACTTGGTCTTCCAGCTCCTTAATTTTCTTCTCCATTTTTTGCCAAGATGCCTTAATTAGATTCACAGCTCCTTGGAAGGCGGTGATGGAATTTTGGATTAAATCCAACCTTTTGGCTTGCTCTGTAAATTGCAAAGATAAAGTCTTTATCAGAGTAAATAATTCCCCTATATCTTCTGTTTTCGAAAATTTTGACACTGGAGGTACAGGGGGAGTTGGCAGTGATGCCAGCCCCTTTCTTCTCCTTGGTGTAGTCATGTTTCTCTTCAAACTGATCTTGCAGGTCCTCAGATGTTCTCAAATATTGTTAATATTTCTTAAATCATCCCTCAGGAGTTGTTGATATTTCTTAAAGTATATATTACAATGGAACACGTCAGCCCTGTTTTCTCCTATTAATTAGGAGTTTCAGACAGCTTTTTGTGTTGGTAAAGCTCTGGGAAGATAATCCTGGAATCTAGCGCGACCCCCCCCCCCCCGCTACCTCGTGGGGAGTACTTTTCTCCAAGATGTTATCCAGATGCTGCCTTGCCTCCCCTTTTAATTCCAGAGGGAATCCACACATCTTCTGGTGACACCTAGAAATAGAACCGTGATGTGTTTGTCTTCTCTTTTCCTGCTACTGTTCATTGACTGCTGTTTCCAGGGCAGGGAAACAATGAACACAATGACATCATATTATGGGTTCCTTAAGAAGTTACCAGGGATATACAGTAAATGGCTGAACAGTGGCAGCAAAACAGAAGATCGAGGCACAACATAGACATGATCTAGGAATTCAAAACCATCATTGAGTAAGATCAAGGTGGTGGGCTCTCCCACACTGGAGGCCTTCAAGACGAGGCTGGACAGCCATTTGTCAGGGATGCTCTGACTTGGATTCCTGCATTGAGCAGGGCGTTGGACTCGATGGCCTTGTAGGCCCCTTCCAACCCTACTATTCTATGATGCTATGATTCTATGATCATTTATTCCAACACCCAACTGAGAAGTGAGAAGAATCAATACAGAAGTAATATATCATCTATCTATCATCTGTCTATCTATCTATTGATCTATCTATCCATATCTATCTACACACACACACACACAGGATGGGAGAACCAGCCATTATCGAGCTTGCCAAAATTCTCCAAAGTTCACTACAAAACTCATTTCAGCTCATTCCCATTTTCATTTTCAACCTGTTTTTTGGCTGGAATACTTTACATTTCAGACAGGGAAAGGGCACATTTCTGTGCTTTTTTTTTAAGTGTGCACTTTCCTCCCATTGGCTAAAGCATGAAAATGCCTATTTTTTTAAAGTGTACATTTTAAAGTGTGCATTAAAAAAAATGCATTTTTCAAACACAATGGCATATTCAGAAATGTGCAGACATTTCTAAAAAAGGGGGAAGCTCCCCCTCTCACGTTCACATTCAGGGATGCAAACAGGTCATGTTCGCATGATTTGCAAACAGAAACAACATTCTCATACATCCCTAAAACACACACACCTCTGCAATAGATATCACAGTGAGCCACAAAAAGCTTAAAGTTTTGGACAAGGATGCATGAGCATCCTATGTTCAACCCAAAAAAATGGTTTGAAAGTTTTGAAGTGCCTGGGTTGAGCACTCACAAAGCTGCAAAGACTTCTTCCCAGGGGAAATGACTCAAATAGCATTTTCCCACCAGGGCTACTGGGACTTGTAGCCCTAGTCCCATCATTCCTGATGTGAGAAATACTCCAATGGGATGTCCAAACTGCCCTTTCCCTCTCCAAGATAAACAATTGGACCCTTGGGTTAGGGGAACAGGAGAGCATCAGATGCTCACAGGATGGAGGTGAGCTGGGCCCTGCTCTCCTTGATTCTGCTTTGAGGGCATTCAAATAGGACCACTTGCTTTTCCAAGCTATCCTTCCTATTGGCATGCTTGTGATACGTGCATTTTTAAACAGCTATTCATGGGGACTCTCTGGCTTGTCTTATCCTTTACAACCACATTAAGCAAAATGTAGCCAAGCCTGTATATTTATCCGTTTTTATCCTGAGTGTGGTAAATCCAAAAAAATGAGCTCATCAATTAAATTAACACACCAAACAGGTCTGGGCCTAGTCTTACCAGAGCAATCAATTGTTACTGTGGCCTCTTGCTCTTAGGGTTGTCAGAGAATTCCTCCACGGATCTCAGTGAGGCCGAATGCCAGTGCATTTGGCCCCCCGAAATCCATGGCGGAACGAAGGCCCCCCCGGCCCACCACCCCACAAAAGGCATGCAAAACAGAGCACTAACCTGGTGCCGTTCACGCTGCTTTGCAAATGGCGGCCACTATTTGTTTCCCCATTTTTGTCGTGATAGGCTATGTAAGTATCATGGCTAACGCAGGGACACCATTTGCATAAATATTTACGTAGCTTATCACGACAAAAAAAGGGAATGCAAATGGCAGCCACTGTAGCCGCTGCACCATTTGCGCCCCTGTTTTTTTGCCATGATAGGCTATGTAAATATTTACATAGCCTATCACGGCAAAAAAACAGGAATGCAAACGGCAGCCTCTGTAGCCGCCATTTACGTCTGCAAGCACCCGGCCGGCGGCTCCACAGAGTTGCCGCAGAGAGGATCCATCCAGGTTAGGATTTCGGGGGGAGGTGCAGAGTGCCTCCCCCCCACTGCGAATCACCCCTTCGAAAAGGTAAGTGACTTTCGCACATCCCTACTTGCTTTCATCTTTTTTCGCTTATTTCGCTGATTTGTAAGTTTTCATTTCTCGCTTCCTCTGTTCCTTCTTTTTTTTAATATTTTAAATAATCAGAAAAGAATACTCAACTGTGCTATTCATCTGAGCTCTTAATCACTTTCTGTAGGCAACTCAAGTCTTCCCTAAACTGTTTTTCTGTTTGATTATTTTAGTTCCGAAGGAAAAAAGGAAAATCTTACTTGTTAAGGCTTTTAGAAGTACAGTGGATTCATGTTTGTTTGCTTCCTCTAAGCTTAATAAGAAGAAAGCTTCCATCAGCATCCTTTCCAGAATGTTGCAGAACATATCTTTACAGAAAATGCCTATTGCTTTTTTCAGTTTTCAGAAGGGTTTAACAAAAATCAATCCCATATGTGGGATACAATAAGACATAGGGAAGCAAACTCAGAAGAGTTGTTGATTTCAGTTTTCTTAGATGTTTGCCAAGTTTCCTTAGATGTTTCCTTTGTATGTCACAGCCCTGCATGTAGCAAAAGGACAATATCAAACCCACCAGCACCTCACAGGCAAATGCTACTTGCCAAACTACATCTGACATTTGTTCCCTTTTTCTCAAAAAGTGGAAAGTTTAAGGAGGTCTTTCCAGATACATTTTTTCCCCCAAAGTGAGAGAAATGAAATAAGATTGGCTTTTTGTGAAAATCTGCTAATTTACAAACAAGGGAAGAAGAAGAGAAACCACTAGGGATGTCAAAGAATTCCATCATGGATCCCAGGGAGGCCAAATTCCAGTGAATTCGGCCCCCCAGAATCTGTGGCGGAACCGGGCAACCTGCCCCACCACCCCGCGGAAGCCCCCCAGAACGGAGCCTACCTGGCTGTGGCTCCGGCGGTGGTGGCGGCTCTGGCCACTGCCAGGCTGCAGCTGCAAATGGCGGCCACTATACTGGCCACCATTTGTGTCCCTTCGCTGAGCCGTGATAGTCTATGTAAATATTTACATAGCCTATCACGGCTCAGTGAAGGGACTCAAATGGCGGCAGCTATGGCAGCCACCATTTGTGTCCACAGACCTGCTGGAGCCGGATGTCTGACTGCGGATGCACCTGGCTGGTGGCTCTGCAGAGTCACCATGGAGCGGAGCCAGCCGGCGAGGATTCCGGGGGGAGGGACGGAGTGCCTCCCCCCCACCGTGGATGCCACTTATGAAACAGGTAAGTGGTTTCATACATCCCTAGAAACCACGAAGCAGAAAAATTATATTCCAATTTAAGAACAGATTATGGTTACATATATTTTCTGCACAGCTAGACAAAGTGCAATGATGTTTAATCCATAAATAGTTAACTTTCAAGCAACAAGAAATATACATAAATATTAAGGGTCTGCTCCAACCACAACATTTGACTTGGACCCTGACTATGCATTTCAGAAAGTGGCTTGATTCTGCTCAGACCCATCTGAAGTCTGTCCACTTCAGTACTGAAAGCAAGTTGAGATTCAGAAATCCAAGATTACATGCCTCCCATTGATTCTCATGGGAAATTTTAAAATGGCTATAATGTTTTTGTTTCTTGGTGACATTTGCAGGCATAGTAGCCTCTTAGAAGGGTATTATGCCTTCCAACCGTTGGGAAAATAGGTGCTGTAGTTTTTTGTGTCATGCACATTTATATTTATTTTTTTTAAAGGGAACTGCTGATACCTTTTTATTTCTTGGTAGAATTGGATTACATTCACAGTCATAATTGCAACTTCTGAGGGGATAGAGCCTGCCAAGTTTCAGATGAATAGGTACAAGGAGGTTTGTGCAAGAACAGCATTTGCATTTTGAGGGTACCCAAAAAAGGATGTGCTTACCCCCTCCTCATCCCCCATGATCCTAGTGGACCAATCTTCTGAAAATGACAGACAGCACAGAGGTAGCCCTAAATTAGAAGACTGCAAAGTTTTGGAAGGATAGGTGTAGAGATTTATGTGGATAGGGAGTTTTCAAATTTGCAGAGGTTCACTTGTGATTCATTTTCTCTATGCTACCTCCCCCCAACCCTGTGATGTTGGGGGGGGGCAATTTGTATGCAGCCACCAACCACATGGCCATTGTTCAGCAGTCCTACAAGAAAAAAAGAAGTTAGCTGTAACAAATACCAGGAGCATACCAGTCTAACCACACTACAAGGTACCGTAATAAAAGTCTGCATGAAAATTTGTATGCATTTTCATGTGTGTTTATTATAATATATGAATTTCTGTATGCACTTTGCCAAAAGTATACATTTTGGGCTCTTTTTCCACAAAGATATTCACATTTTTGTGTGCACTTTCCCTGGTTATGTGCATTTTGTGGGTACTTTTTGGTTTTCAATCTGTATCACAAAATTTGGAAAAGTTCAAATATTGCTGTATAGCTGTGTTCCAGTTCATGTGTAGGTTAGGGAAGTGAGAATTTAGTACATTCATATTAAAACATGACTCCATTTTTTTCACCTATCCCATCTCATGCATGCATGTGCACACGTGTGGACATGCACTTGTGATGAAAAGTTGGCTTGATTTCCAACTGGCTTTTTATATAATGGCACAAAACATAATTTGTGAAAATTCATTTTGCAGGGCATTTGCAGGTTGGAAACCCTCGAAGACTATGAAAGAGAATGCATCTCACACACTCAGATTAGGCCTTTTTTGTGATCTTCGCAAATGCAATGTATTTGTTCTCATTCCAGTATAAACCTATGTGGGAAAAGACCATATCTGTGAAGTGGCTCTCTGAAGGCATACTAGATTGCTCTGTTCTGGCCACAGATATCTATTTCTAAGGCTTTTATTTCCACTGCATAAGGAGGGTCTAATATACAATTCTACATATTGGAATGCACTTGCTTTTGTTGGGAGAAGATGAAAAGTGATACCTCACAGGACAAGATGTGAAATCAAGGCATGGGCAAAGATGGATAGAATATTGCAAGCTGACTCAAGTAGGCACAAAGCAAATTGGGTGTACTATAGAATGAAATTGTAGGCATATATTGTCCTTGAAGGCATACAAGTGGTAATAGCTAATCCTGCACTTGTCTGAAACAGAGCAAAGGTAATGGATGTGGTGATATTTTTCAATATCTGTGGATTCCCCAAAGCATTGGTGTCATTTCTGTGTGGGAACATTTCTTATAGAGGTAGAAGCACAGATTGCAAGATTATCTGGTAGCTGAGTAACAATTGACATCTGTTCTGGGCTACTGATCCTGCAAAGACAGGCTTGTTTAAAACCATTTTTGGTTTTAAACAAGTTGGGTGTCTGTAGAGGAGCAGAGACAGGCAAACAGTTGGTAGATTTACCTCATACACACACACACACACACACACACACACACACAAGACAGCTGATCTCTGATTGCTGAACTTTGGGGCTAAGTGAGCAAGAAAATATGTATCTATGATCTACCTCCTACCCATAAGATATAGTGCAGAGAAGAGTGATTTTTTTTTTTTAACTCTTCTACGCCATGTGTACAGGAGTGCCAAGTCAGGAATGCATACTGGAGTTCCATATCCCCTAAAACAGGGGTCCAGAACCTTAGAACCCAAATTCGGCCTTCTGAGGTTCCCTGAGGGGCCACAGCCCCTTCTTTTGGCCCCACCTCCTTCTCCCTGGCCACCAATCTTTAGAGATATCCCAGGTTTTGTACCATATTTCCCCACTCTAAATGGTTGAAATGCCTCTCCTAAGGTATCCTCTCCCCAATCTGGTGTGCTCTAGATGTCTTGTACTGCCATTCCCATCATCTCTGACTATTGGCCATGCTGGCTGGGGCTAAAGGGGGTTGTAGTCCAAGACATCAAGAGGGCACTAGGTTGGGGAAAGCTGCAATAAAAACACTGCTATCTCATGGGTTTGTTGTGTTTTATTATATTTTTATTGTAGAATAGTGAACAGACCTGGATTTGCACAGGTGGGGATTAGGAATGGCACAGACTCCAGACTGGGACCGGGAGTCCATTGGGCTCCTGTCCATCCCCCCTGCCTGAACCCCCGGACAGCACCTGCCAAGACCCTGGCTTCGCTCACCCCCACTCGTGCTCTCCCAGATGTTTCCCACATTCACCCAGAGCTGTCTGCGAGGGCCTGCCATTTTGCTGAGGGGTTGTTGTTTTTTTAATGAAAAAGGGACCTAATTAAAAATGTGCATATTTATATATGCACACATTCGCTGGCAGAGCTTGCTCTATGCAATATTAGAGGCATTATGCCTCTAATATTGCACAGATCAAGCTTACCCAGCCCAAATGTACACATATTTAAATATGCACATTTTTAATTAGCTCCCTTTTCCTTAAAAAAAAATCCCTCAGCAAAATGGTGAGCACTCATGGACAGGACCCAGGATGAGCGTGCATGGCTCGCCAAGTAGGCACCATCCAATACTGGGCAGGTTCGCACATCCCTGGTTTAGTTTGATGCAACAAAGCCTTCAAGCAAACTTGCACAGCTGTCAGAGATGGAAACATTGTGACCATCCCATCTGGGTGAAACCATGCCCATTGGCACCCTTAGGCATGACTGCTGCCATGTGGCACCCCTATAACCCCCTGAGGGAAGGGTCTGTCCATAGCAGGGGGGGAGGGAGAAGGCCTACAATTGTGTGCCTTGGCCTACTAATCTCCTCTGGCTTCAAACTGGATGGACTACAAAGCTATGTCCTGAACAGGGAACTCTGCCTCTAGTGGCTGAAGATGTAAGCACAAGCTTTAACCACATAGACACATTTAAATGAATTAAAATTAATTAGTATATTTTAAAACAAAATAACCCACAGGTGCACATCCAGAGGGTCCCTTAGTATGCATGCCAAGTTTCAAGTGTCTAGGCTTCATGGTCTTGGTGCTATGCCTTTGATGGATGGATGGACAGACAGAGGTACACACATCCTCTTTGATTATTATAGATCAATGGTTTTTGTGTTTAAACTTGTGAACCACCCTAGAAATCTGTATTGAAGGTTGGAATGTAAATGCATTCATTTATTCACTCTATAAATAAAACCCAATCTTCAGTCTGGAGTGGTGCAGATCAGGGGCAATTTTACCACCTCACTAATAGGGATGGATGGACTCACCTCTGTCCAATTTTGCCAGTGGCTTGCCAAACCACCTCCCACTCCTGCTTGCCACACTGCACGAGTGCCTGACAAGCACCCAGCAAGCACTGTGGGGCTGCCCCTGTCCTCTTAGCAAGCCACCATTTTGCATAAAAATGGCAGCTTGGGGTTCTCCAGATGTGTAATGTTACATAAATGGTGGCCATAAAGGGGTCATTTGTGCAACATTACAGGTATGAATGATCCATTTACGCCTGTAATGTTGCATAAATGGCCCCTTTACGGCCACCATTTATGCAACGTTAGATTTCCAGAAAACCCCAAACTGCCATTTTTATGCAGGGCTGGTAAGTGGCAGCAGCTTAGCAAATGGGGTCCGGGAGGATAAGCGGGGGGGGGGTGAGAGGGAGCCCATCGGACTCTACCCCCTTCTCAAACTCCCACACCATCCCTACTCACTAAGAACAAGAACAAGATGCGAGGGCAGACTCAGATGGGCTTTGTTCTACTGTGGAGCAGGCTCGGCTGTCAACAGAGCGCAAACTCCTGAGATATCTGCAAGCATCTGCGAGTATTGTTTCAAGATACATTGGTCTCTCCTTCCAAGAGCCTGCTACTCAAGCCCGTCTCTTTTTCTCCTCAAGCACCCTGTTAAATTCCATTTCCTCTCAGCCTTCTCATACAGCATTCCTATGCTGAAGCTTTGCTTTCCTACCCAGTTTCAGGACCTCCAGACCTGAGTAAAACAGGTATGGCAAGATGCTCCCTGTTCGACTCTTCCTGCCTGTGGATTGAGGGGAGGACAAAAGTATCTATGGTGACAAAGAGCCTTGAGCTGGAGCTGCTTAGCTGATCTTTTCTCACCAAACATCAATCTATAATTATAGTTATGTGCATTCATTATGCCCTGGACAGCTGCTACTGACCATGTGTGATGCACATTCCATCTCTCTTCCCTGAATAACATGGGAACTGGAACATAACAACAGTAAAAGTACACAATGGATTTTCAAAAATTACATGAAAGACAGACCTTGCAGGGCTTTCACCCTGGTGGAAATAATGGGTGGGGGGCAGGGATGGCTGAGGATTTGGTCTGCATTTGGAAGCAAATCATGACCTGCTGATGACACAAAGCTCTATTTCTCCTTTTCATCTTCTTCAGGTGAGGCTGTGGATGTGGTAAATTGGTCCCTGAGTGTGACAATGGACTGGATGAGGGCTAATAAACTGAAACCCAATCCAGATGAGATGGAGATGCTGTTGGTGGGTGGTTCCCCTGACTGGATGGAGGGTGCCCTGGATGGGGTTGCACTCCCCCTGAAGAAGCAGGTCCATAGCTTGGGGGTCCTCCTGGAGCCATCTTTGTCACTTTAGGGTCAAGTAGCCTCAGTGGCACAGAGTGCCTTTTCCCAGCTTCAGTTGGTGGCCCAGCTATGCCCTATCTGGACTAGGGGTGGACGAAAGTCACTTACCTTTCGTCGAAGCTTGTTCGCAGTGGGGGGGGAGCTTCGCTGCTCCCCCCGCGAAGTTCAGGCTGGGGGGAAGGCTTCCCGCCACGCCCCGGCCGAAATTCAGGCCGGGGGGGAGGCTTCCCGCCTCGCCCGGCCGAAATTCAGGCCGGGGAGGAAGCTTCCCACCTCGCCCGGCCGCGAACTCCAAAGTTTTTTTTAAAAAAAAAAATGCCCCCGTAATAGGCTACGTGACGATTAACATAGCCTATCATGGCTAGATCTGCAAAGTCAGCCATGATAGGCTACATTAATCATCACGTAGCCTATCACGGGTGACTTTGAAAAAAAAAAGCGCGTACGCTAATGGCGGCCCCCATAGGGAGACGCCATTCGCGTTCCTTATTTGGTCGGTGTAGTCTACATGAATCTTTACGTAGACTACAGCGACCAAATAAGGAACGGGAATGGCGGCTCCCTATGGGGGCCGCCATTATCCGTACGGGCTTTTTTTAAAAAAAAAAAAGTCACCCGTGATAGGCTACATGACGATTTACGTAGCCTATCACGGCTGACATTGCAAATCTAGCCCTGATAGGCTACATTAATCGTCACGTAGCCTATCACGGGGGCGTTTTTTTTCTTTTATTGGAATGGCGGCGGTGGCAGCCGGTCAACCGGCTGCCGCTCCCGCCCCGCACGAACACCCGCCGAACCGCCGTCCGGACCCGCCGCCAGGAGGGACATTCGGCAAAGGTAAGTCCCGTCCCGGGGGGGGTGCGGGGGGTGGGGGTGTGTGGAGAATTTCTCCCCGAAACTTCTTCGGGGGGCCGAACACGTTGGCGCTCGGCCCCCCGAAGTTTCGGGGAGAAATTCCCCGCCATCCCTAATCTGGACTAAGGATGGCGGATAATTTCTCCCCGAAACTTCGGGGGGCCGAGCGCCAACGTGTTCGGCCCCCCGAACAAGTTTCGGGGAGAAATTCTCCGCACCCCCCCGCACCCCCCCCAGGATGGGACTTCCCTTTGGCGAATGTCCCTCCCGGCGGCAGGTCCGGCCGGCGGTTCGTCGGGTCTTCGTCCAGGGCGGGAGCGGCAGCCGGTTTTTCGACCAGCTGCCGCCGCCGCCATTCCAATAAAAGAAAAAAAAACACCCCCGTGATAGGCTACGTGACAATTCACGTAGCCTATCAGGGCTAGATTTGCAAAGTCAGCCGTGATAGGCTACGTCAATCGTCACGTAGCCTATCACGGGTGACTTTAAAAAAAAAAAAAAAGCACGTACGGATAATGGCGGCCCCCATAGGGAGCCGCCATTCGCGTTCCTTATTTGGTCGCTGTAGTCTACGTAAAGATTTACGTAGACTACAGCGACCAAATAAGGAACGCGAATGGCGGCTCCCTATGGGGGCCGCCATTTGCGTACGCGCTTTTTTTTTTAAAGTCACCCGTGATAGGCTATGTGACGATTTACATAGCCTATCACGGCTGACTTTGCAGATCTAGCTGTGATAGGCTACGTTAATCGTCACGTAGCCTATCACGGGGGCGTTTTGTTTGTTTTTTCAACTTTTAATTTCGCGGCCGGGCGAGGCGCCTCCTCCCCGGCCTGAATTTCGGCCGGGCGAGGCGGGAAGCCTCCCCCCCCAGCCTGAACTTCGCGGGGGGAGCAGCGAAGTGCCTCCCCCACACCGCGAAAAGCTGCGAGACCAGGTAAGTGACTTTCGTGCACCCCTAATCTGGACAGGGTTAACCTGGCTTCAGTTGTCTATGCTCTGGTAACCTCCAAGTTAGATTACTGCAATGCACTCTGCATTGGGCTGCCTTTGAAGAGAGTTCAGAAGCTGCAGCTTGTGCAAAATGCAGCAGCCAGACTGATAACAGGGACCAGAAGGTCTGAACATATAAGACCAATTCTGGCCTGCTTGCACTGGCTTTCTATATGCTTCCAAGCCCAATTCAAAGTGCTGGTTTTGACCTATAAAGCCCTACATGGCCCAGGACCTCAGGACCTGACAGAACACCTCTCCCAGCTAGGGATGTATGAAAATTCCACCTCGGATCTCAGGGAGGCCGAATGCCAGCACATTCGGCCCCCCAAAATCGGTGGCGGAATGGCCTGCCACCCCCCCACCCCCCCCCCAGGATGAGAGTTACCTTGGGCGGATCTTCCTGGCAGCGGCGGCTCCGGCAGCAGCTCCGGTGGTGGTGGTGCGGCGGCGGCCGGTCTTCTGACTGGCTGCCACCGCCGCCATTTCCAGTTTAAAAAAAAAAAAAAGTGATAGGCTATGTAAAGATTTACGTAGCCTATCACGGCTAGGTTTTTTTTAAAAAAAAAAAAAACACGTGATAGGCTACGTAAATGTTTACATAGCCTATCACGGCTGACTTAAAAAAAAGAAAAAGTCTACGCTATTTGTGTTCCCCTTATTTTCGCCGTCTACGTAAATGTTTACGTAGACTAAGACGTGCCAAAATAAGGAACGCAAATGGCAGTGGCCATTTTCACTCTTGTGCAAGTGTCAGATCTAATTTGCGTACGCGCGTTTGTTTGTTTTTTTAAGTCAGCCTTGATAGGCTATGTAAACATTTACGTAGCCTGTCACGGCTGACTGCAGGGATGCAAACGGCGGCAGCTATGGCTGCCGCCATTTGCGTCCCTGCTAGCCAGCGGCCGGATGTCCGGCTGCTGGTGGAGCCAGCCGGAGCCTCCGCAGAATCTCTGTGGAGTACAGCCGGCCAGCCAGGATTCTGGGGTGGGAGGAACAGAGCGCCTCCCCCCGGTGAGAATTCTGGGGGGAGGGATGGAATGCCTCCCCCCCAACCATAAACATAATCTGCGAAAGGTAAGTGCCTTTCGTACATCCCTTCTCCCAGCATGAACTGACCTGCACACTATGCTCTGCATCTAAGGCCCTCCTCCAAGAGCCTCCTCTGAGGGAGGCTCAGAGGGTGGCAACAAGGGAGAGGGCCTTCTCAGTGGTGGCTCCCCATTTGTGGAATAATCTCCCTGATGAAGCCTGCCTAGTGCCAACATTGTCATTTTTTTGGTGCCAGGTTAAAACTGCCCTCTTCTTTCAGGCATTTAGCAGCGTATAATGAGTCTCCTGATTGTCTCCGGTTGATTGTTTTTGTTTTAGATATATGCTGTTGTTGTGTGTGCTATTTGTTCTGTGTTATTATGTGAGTGGTTTTATATTTTATATAATGCATTTTAATGATTTTTAATTTTTGTGAACCTCCAAGAGAGCTTTGCCTATGGGGTGGTATAGAAATAGAATAAATGAACGAACGAACGAATGAGATGGATGGATGGATGGATGGATGGATGAAACCAACATGATTTGAACCTCCCAAACCACAAGGTTTTCAATAATTGGGGCCTTGTATTTGGATATATTGTCAGTCCCCACACTTTCCAAGTCCAAGAGAAACTTCATCAAGCAAATAAGGCAGGCCTGCACAACGTAAGGCTGGCAGGACAATTGCACAAGATTTGGCCTAAAGTTGGTAAGGCTAGCAATATTCCTTAGTGTCATTGATTTCACACATCCCTACAAGAGAAATAATTTCTGTAGTCCCAGTCCTCAGCAGGAAAAGATACCCTTTGGGGTCCGGTGTGTGTACTGCCTCTTCCTTCCCATGCCCCAAGGTACTTTGCAGGACAAGGGAAGTGGGAGGAGATATTAGCAGTTCACAGGATCGATGTCAGCAGGGTCCCTGCTTGCCTTCACCTGCTTAGGAGTGTTCATGCAGGGCACTCAGTCACCCTACTCGATCACCCCTACACGAATGCTCATGGTATCTCCCGTCTGTGGTGACTCTTTATCCTTTCCAAGAGAGGGTCATTCACACCAGATACAAATGCTACCACTCATTTAAGAGCTGCATTTTGTGTGAGAGAAAACAGATGGGAGCTGGACTGAGCAGTTGTCAGCTTGTTGCTGAAAATATATTAGCAATGATAATGCATGATAAGATTGCATTGTACCTTTTTTTGGACAAGATACATTTGGGAAATTTGATTTATAAATGATATTTAACTGTCCCCATCTTGGTTAGACTTTCTTCCTTCCTTTCTTTCTTTCTCAATAAGGAAGCGTTACCTACCTAAGGGTTTTGAATTATGACCAGTCAAGTAAACACAGCAGGCAATTAGAAACATAGCTAAAATTGGAATTAGCAAAAGCACAGAGCATCAATTTATGAGTTTCTGTATACAAATGTGGCCTAGCTGAAGGAGAAAAAATCTTTCCCATGATAAGAATTGACCTTGTACCCCATTTAATTGAAAGAAGAAAGTTGTAATTCAGGAGCAAAAAGACAGTGTCTTTGGGCGTTTCACTGATGTATATATAAACCCAGGAGCACTATTACCTCACAAAACATAGCAGAGCTTTCAGACCTCATGGGATTAATCCTCGGGAGCATCAGGTTATTGAGAGGTATAAATAAGTAGCCATGACAAAGGCTCTTAAAATACATAGGTTTGCATTTGCGCCAGTGACATTCTGCTAGTGCAAAGCTTCTACCAATTGTGCAAATCCCATTTTCACTCTTGTGCAAATGTCAGATCTAATACTTTGATTCAGCTTGCCCAACCAAGTGCTTTTGCAACTAATTATGACTTATTATCCTAGGTGTTGCTTGTGTTAGTTGTTCTGCTAGCACTAATGGAATAACACCCCTTGCATCCCCTGCCCCCTGAATTACACCGGATACACCCCATGACGCTTTGCTTTTCTTTTTTGCCATTTCATCTTGAATAAATCCAAGAGCTGGTTTTCAAACCTTGCTGTATGCTCCTCTACACACATCCTACATTTTAGGCTCCAAACCCTAAAATGGTGCCACCGCGTGAAGTGCATTAGAGAACAATGCAGATTTTATTCTGGAAGAAGAGGGGGTTGGTGTGACATTTTATGGGTTTCAGATGTGTTCATTATTTATGCATTCATTTATTTATTTGTTCAATTTATACCCAGCCCTTCAAATAATTTATCAGGGTGGCTTACAATAAAACATTAGAAACGCCACAGATAATTGGAAGAACAATCCTTACTGGAGTAGGGGGAGGGAGAGACAAGGGAGATCTACAGCTTTATCCACAGCCTTGCTGGCTCATGCTGGCAAGGAAGGATAGAAGCATGGTGGTGGGTCTGTTTTTCTTTTTCTCCCTGGAGCGTTTTTGTTCATTTGTTTTTTTTAAGTTTTCCTCTCATTAGTCACAATAGGAGGGAATTTTCCTCTGCCAACTACACCTTTCCTATCCCAGATCCCTCTCCAGGCAATACAGCAGCTTTGGCTCCAGCAAATCCAAAGCCAGCAGCCTGACCAGTGGTGGCCGGTATTTGAAATATGGTGTCCGGCTCATATTTCAGTGGGGCTGTAAATCCGCTTTGGGTTTCAGAGCCAGTCGGAACCCGAAAGAAGCTAGACAAGGTGTTGAACCCATTTTGTGGATAGGGTTCAGCACTATGGATAGCTCCTTGAGTTCTGACTGGTTCTGGCTGAAACCCAGAGTGGATTCACTGCCCCACTGATATAGGAGCCACCAGCCTCCACTGGTTCTCATACAACACACAGAATGCCCACTGAATACATTGTTTCAAGGCTTTCCACCACATGCAGTAGCTTCCCTC
Source organism: Heloderma suspectum (assembly GCF_057233095.1). Classification (NCBI taxonomy): domain Eukaryota; kingdom Metazoa; phylum Chordata; class Lepidosauria; order Squamata; family Helodermatidae; genus Heloderma; species Heloderma suspectum. Next base: position 149,822,451 of record NC_139458.1, read on the forward strand.
CAGGCTGGGGCCAGTGGGGGGATTGCAGAGGAGTCCTCCTGCCCTACCAGCAGTGCTCCTTTCCACTGCCAGAAGCTTGTGGAGAGGTAACATGACATCCTAATACTCTCCAGCCATCCACGTTAGAAGGTTATGATTGTGCTCCATTACATTAGGGCTGCAATCCAATACACACCTACCTGGGACTAAGTCCCATTGAACTCAGTAGGGCTTTTATCAGAGTAAAAGATGTATAGCACTGCAGTATAACATACGATATCTCTGTAAAATAACTCATCCAAAAAGCATCCAAATAAAGCACATCAACAAGTTAAATATATTAGAAGGTCACTGATTTCCCCCCAAACATTAGAATATTTACTGCACATAGTTTGAGGCAAACTGAAGAATTCCAAACCACCTAGAAACTGTTGACAGTGGTAAGACCCTGATCTGACAAGCAAACTGACCCATGGCAATTCTTGTTATATATGCCAGTCGCTGTGTGCAACTGGTACTGAACCCTTATCAATCATTTATCTGGAAAAATGGAAAAGTTAAATCTTCTTTTCCTTCCTGCAGATCTAATTGCGATCATCTTGAAATTCATGAAATGTAGCAAGGAACGTTTGTGGTCATCTTGTTTGGCTTTCTCTGTATGCAACTTGAAGAGGAATGCTCTAGATCAGCCTTTCCTACCTGGTGCCCTCCAGATGTGTTGGACTAGAATTTTCCTCACCTGCACCAGCATGACCAATGGGCCCACTATCTGGGGCTGAGGAGAACTGGGGTCCATCAACATCTGTAGAGCCACAGGTTCCCCACCCCAGGCTAGAGTGTTGAACTTAAATCAGGTCCCCACTCAGTCACCAAGCTGAGCCTTTCTACATGAAGCTTTTATTGTGTTTTCATGATTGCTCACTTACAGTAGTTTGTGGGTCCTTTACACAACATGGTTATCCTCCAGAGCCTCTCCCACTCTTTAACCATTCCCCCGGCTTTTTTTTTTAGATGGAGGAAAGTGTGGTATTATTTAGAGAGGGCGGAATGAGACTCTAATGTAATTGAGCACGTCCATTATACCACAGTGCCATCTAGTGGTTGTGTAATGAAACATATAGAAAGGCAGAGAAAGAAAAACCCCAGGGGAAAAAAAAAACATGTAAAGAGCTGATCTTAATCCCATAAAGAATCCGGAAGCAGAAGCTTCTGTAAAGGTGTGCGTTAAAAGCCTCATGTAGAAAAGCCCCTAGTGATGTTACGCTAGTCTGCTCACTATCTTTCAGCTTTACCTAGCTCACAAGATTATTGTGCTCATGAATGGAGTGTTGTGTATGTAGGGATGTCAGAGAATTTCGCCACAAATCTCAGGGAGGCCGAATGCCAGCGCATTCGGCCCCCGAAATCGGTGGCGAAACAGTCTGCCCCCCCGCCCGCCCCGGGATGGGACTTACCTTGGGCAGATCTTCCTGGCGGCGGCGGTTCGGTGGCAGCAGCGGCGGTGGCCGGTCTTCCGACTAGCTGCCGCTGCCACCATTTCCAGTTAGAAAAAACAAAAAACAAAAAAAGTGATAGGCTACGTAAAGATTTACGTAGCCTATCACGGCTAGATTTTTAAAAAACACTGTGATAGGCTACATAAATGTTTACGTAGCCTATCACAGCTGATTTAAAAGAAAAAAAGCGTATATGCAAATGGCGGCGCCCATGGGTGCCGCCATTTGCGTTCCTTATTTTGGCACATCTTAGTCTACGTAAACATTTATGTAGACTAAGATGGCGAAAATAAGGGGAACACAAATAGCGTATGCTTACATAAATGTTTACATAGACCAAGATGTGCCAAAATAAGGAACGCAAATGGCGGCGCCCATGGGCGTCACCATTTGCGTACGTGTGTTGTTGTTGTTTTTAAAAAAATCAGCTGTGATCGGCTACGTAAACATTTACGTAGCCTATCATGGCTGACTGCAGGGACACAAATGGTGGTGGCTACAGCCGCCGCCATTTGCGTCCCTGCTAGCCAGCGGCCGGATGTCCGGCCACTGGCCGTGCTGGCCGGCGGCTCTGCAGAATCCCTGTGGAGCGGAGCCGGCCAGCCAGAATTTCAGGGGGGAGGGACGGAGCGCCTCCCCCCCCAGCCAGAATTTCAGGGGGGAGGGACGGAGCGCTTCCCCACCACCACGAATGTCACCCTTCGAAAAGGTAAGTGACTTTCATACATCCCTATGTGTATGCCTCTCTGTCTCTGAGTTACTGGAAGAAGGGAGTAATAAAAACATCACAACATTAGTTAATAAATAGGGCAGCCTCACAGGATAGAGGGTGGAAGGACCTAGAGTTGAATCCTTGATACCAACATGCAGCCCCGCCCCATCAGTGTTCCCTTTCTTTCCACCAACATACTGATATACAAAGAAACGCAGCCTTCAAGGGCGGGAGGGGGAATTATTTTGCATGACACCAACTTATTTTTATTATCGTCACTTTACACTGTAATGAAGATGTTATAATGTTTCTGCCCTTTTTCTTCTCATGGGTTTGTCCAAGCGTTTTTATGCAATCACTCAAGCCACCTAGTAAATACCAAGTTTCACAATAAAATTAACTGATCATGTATATATTGTTTTTCTTGATTAAACCTCCCCAGATTAATTTTCTGCTTATTTGCAACTTTATTATCATATCCATATTCATTCCAATCCCTCTGACCAGTTGGTGCAAAGCATTTATATCAATATCGCAGACAAGATGGAGTACCAGATTAATCCAAATACCTAGATAAAATTCGCCGGATGGAGACTAATTTATCTTTTATCGACAAAAATCAGAGGTACTTAAGCAATAAGCATGCAGGACATTAGCCATCGTTTTGCAAAGTCACACACTTATTGAGAAGGATCATCTTGATATAGCAAACTTCCCTAAAATGAATTTCCTGACACAATTGGAAATGTACTTTTTAAAAATAATAAATCCCACCTATTAAAAATTCATTTATCTAAAATACCAAATGATAAATGGGAGTAATTTTTGTGAAGATATATTTAAGGCACCCAGCATCCTATTCTTCCAAATAATTGGACACATGACTCAGTGTGATAGTCTATGCAATTTGGCAACAACGGTACAATTTTCCCCATTGCAAGGTCAAGACACCTCAAGACCTTGCTTTCATCATGCAAAGATTACCCTTTGTCTCCTGTGAAGTGAAAGGGGCTGGATAAGGGGTGGTGCAGAGAATAATGGACACCTTGAGCCATCAGAGCTACTTGGAGCCCTGATAATATGGACAGAGCCTAAAACGCAATTCATTCCCACAGAATCCCACTCAAATGTTGCCACAGTTTCTAGGAAGGTGACTTATGGACTGCCGCCCACCCCAAAAGACTAAATACATCACCAAAAGAGGGCATGAAAGAGGGAAGAGCCAGTGTGGTGTAGTGGCTAAACTGTTGGTCTAGGAGTCGGGAGATCCGGGTTCTAGTCCCCACTCGGCCATGGAAGCTCACTGGGTGACTTTTGGCCAGTCACAAACTCTCAGCCCAACCCACCTCACAGGGTGGTTGTTGTGAGGCTAAAATGGAGGAGGAGGATTATGTATGCCACCTTGGATTCCTTAAGGAGGAAAAAAGGCAGGATATAAATGTAATAAATGAATAAAAGACAACACAGATTTGCATTAAATTAGTATGTGCTAATTTATATCCATAGCTACCCATTTAGAAATAATTACCTATAATTTCAATAGAAATTTGGTATGTCTCACCATAGTGGGGAAGGAAGACTGCAACCAAGTGCCTGCCCTGTCTGCCGTCCTGTTCTTAACTGTTGATGGGCAACTTCCAGGCCCCTGCTCTGCTCTCCCTTCTGATAGTTTTTTATCTTTAAACCAGATTTGGACTGGACAGTCCTTCAAACAGAGGACATCTTCAAAATAGAGGATAGTCCTCTGGCAGCCTTTCAAATAGAGGACTATGCTGTGTAAAAGAGGACACATGGCTACCCTCCCTCCTGGAGACATGACGCTGCTCCAAGAAGTGCCCACGTGACCCGGGGCTTCTAAGATTTGTACCACATATCCTGCAGTCCTGAGGAAAATCCCTCCTCTGAAGCCACTGTTTTCAGTGAAAGGAAAAACCTCCCATTGCAGTGGGGGCTTTCCCCCAAAAGCAAATATTAGCTTCAAAGGAGGGATTTTCCTAGGGTGACCATGTGTCCTACATAACAGAGGACAGCCCTGTCTTTGAACAGCTATCAGAGAACCATATTCTATTTGAAGGTGGCCTCTATTTGATGGGCTGTCCAGTCCAAGTCTGGTTTAAAGTCAAAGAACCATAAGGAGGGAGCACAGAGGCCTTGGAATTGCCCATCAACACTTGGCACCCGGACAGCAGGCTGAGCAGGCACACAGGTAACCTGTTACAGTCTTCCTCATGATAGGTGTGTATGCACCCCACTCACCGCTCCATTTCAGGGCGTCTGCAGGGGGGGAGGCAATCCATCTCTCCCCCTGGAATCCTCCCCGGCCTGCTCCGCTCTGCAGCGGGTCTGCGGAGCTACCTTCTGGGCCTGTCCGCAGCCAGACTTCCATCCGCTGCTAGGCTGCGGACACAAATGGTGTCCGGTGTAGTGGATGCCATTTGCGTCCCTGCTCTTTTCGTGATAGGCTACGTAAATATTCAAGTAGCCTATCACGGCAAAAGCAGGGATGCAAATGGCGGGGTCAATGAAGAGGATGGACCCAGACCCGGCTGGCAGCAGGTAGGGTCCATCCCGACAGAACTTCTTGGGGTGGCGGGGGGGAGTAGTCCATTCCTCCATAGACTCCAGGGGAGCGGATTCCAAAGAATCCAGCCTCATTGGAGTCCGTGGCAGATATCTCCGCCATCCCTACCTTATGATAGCAAGAAGTATTGTATTTTTGTTTCCATTCTAGTGATTATTTTGCATCCATGCATCCAAATTAACACATGCAAATTTATGCAAATTTGTGTCCTTTTTTTGGTGATGCATTTCCTCTTTCTTAGCAATGCTTAAGGGGCCATGTTAGATATTCTCAGGGACACAGCAGGGAGGGAGGGGGGTAAACTCCTCCTCCCTGCCTGTGGCAGTCCCGGTAATGATCAGCCCTCCCAGCTCATGCTGTTTGACTTGGCGGGGGTGGGGGGATCCTCCATGTTAAATACAAAGATGCATTTAACTAGTTTGGCCCTACCATTACCTTCACAGCCAGTGTGTGAACTTGTCATGCAGCAGCAGCAGCAGCTCCCATGATGCAAAGTTAATATAAGAGAACAGGCCCTAACGTTCTTACATGGGAAGCACAACGTTCATGTAATGACTCGGTTAGGGATGGATGAAAGTCCCTTACCTGATCCCAAAGCTTGCTTCGCGGTGGGGGGGAGGCGCTCCGTCCCTCCCCCCGAAATTCTGGCTGGGGGGGAGGCGGCCCGTCCCTCCCCGCCGAAATTCTGGCCAGGAGGGAGGCGCCCCATCCCTCCCCGCTGAAATTCTGGCCGGGGGGGAGGCGCCCCATCCCTCTGGCCGCAAAACCTCGTCTCCTGCTGGGACGCAAATGGCGGGGGCCGTAGCCGCTGCCGTTTGCATCCCTGCAGTCAGCCGTCATAGGCTACGTAAATGTTTACATAGCCTATCACGGCTGACTTAAAAAAAAAAAAAAAAGCACGTACGCAAATGGTGGTGCGCATGGGTGCCACCATTTGCATTCCTTATTTTGGCACGTGTAGTCTAGGTAAACATTTACGTAGACTACGGCGAAAATAAGGGCAACGCTATTTGTGTTGCCGTTGCCCTTATTTTCGCCGTAGTCTACGTAAATGTTTATGTAGACTACATGGGCCAAAATAAGGAAAGCAAATGGCGGCGCCCATGGGCTCCGCCATTTGCGTACGTGCTTTTTTTTTTTTTCAAAGTCAGCCGTGATAGGCTACATAAACATTTACGTAGCCTATCATGGTGTTTTTTAAAAATCTAGCCGTGATAGGCTACGTAAATCTTCACGTAGCCTATCACATTTGTGTGGGGTTTTGTTTTTTTTTTACTTGGAAATGGCAGCGGCGGCGGCCGGTCGGAAGACCGGCCACCGCCGCCGCCAAACTGCCGCCGAACTGCTGCCGAACCGCCGCTGAACTGCCGCCGAACCGCCGCCGGAGCCACCACCGCCACGGATATTTGAGCAAGGTAAGTCCCGTCCCGGGGGGGGGTGGCAGACTATTTCTCCACCAATTTCAGGGGGCCGAATGTGCTGGCATTCAGCCTTCCCGAGATTCATGGAGAAATTCTCTGACATCCCTAGTTATATATGGTAGGGCCATTATGAACCAGTTAGCATGGACTGAGGTTTGTTACCATAAAATTGTCAATGAGGTGCAAGCCACGGTATGGTGAAATTATATTAGTAGGTAACTACAATGTGCCCCTTCATGGATCACTGCCTTGTTGTGGCAAAGTGGCTTGCGTAACTCAGTGAAGCCATAAGCTATGCCGTGCAGGGCCACCCAAGACGGACAGGTCATGGCAGAGAGTTCTGACAAAATGTGGTCCACTGGAGAAGGAAATGGCAACCCACTCCAGTATTCTTGCCAAGAAGACCCCATGGAACGTATCACAAGGCTAAAAGATATGACACCAGAAGATGAGCCCCTCAGGTCAGAAGGTGTCCAATATACTACTGGGGAAGAGTAGAGGGTATTTCCAAGTAGCGCCAGAAAGAGTGAAGCGGCTGGGCCAAAGCCAAAAGGACACTCAGCTGTGGATGTGTCTGGTGGTGAAAAGAAAATCTGATGCTGTAAAGAACAATATTGTTTAGGAACCTGGAATGTCAGATCAATGAATCAAGGTAAGCTGGAGGTGGTCAGACATGAGATGGCAAGATTGAACATCGACATCTTGGGAATCAGCAAACTAAAATGGACAAGCATGGGCGAATTTAATTCAGGTGACCATCATCTCTACTACTGTGGGCAAGAATCCCTTAGAAGAAATGGAGTAGCACTCATAGTCAACAAAAGGGTGGGAAAAGCAGTACTGGGGTACAATCTCAAAAATGATAGAATGATCTCAGTACGAATCCAAGGCAAACCATTCAACATCACAGTAATTCAAGTCTATGCCCCAACCACTGATGCCAAAGAAGCTGAAGTTGATCGGTTCTATGAAGACCTACAACACCTTCTAGAACTAACACCAAAAAAAGATGTCTTCTTCATCATAGGGGATTGGAATGCTAAAGTAGGAAGTCAAGAAATCACCGGGATAACAGGCAAGCATGGCCTTGGTGTACAAAATGAAGCAGGACAAAGGCTAATAGAGTTTTGCCAAGAGAACACACTGATCATAGCAAACACTCTTTTCCAACAGCACAAGAGGCGACTCTACACATGGACATCACCAGATGGTCAATATCGAAATCAGATTGATTATGTCCTTTGCAGCCAAAGATAGAGAAGCTCTACACAGTCAGTAAAAACAAGACCTGGAGCTGACTGTGGCTCAGATCATGAGCTTCTTGTTGCAAAATTTCGGCTTAAATTGAAGAACGTCGGGAAAACCACTAAACCGTTCAGGTATGACCTAAATCATATCCCTGATGAATAGACAGTGGAGGTGAGGAATAGATTTAAGGGATTAGACCTGATAGACAGAGTGCCTGAGGAACTATGGACGGAGGTCCGTAACATTGTTCAGGAGGCAGCAACGAAATCCATCCCCAAGAAAAAGAAATGCAAGAAAGCCAAGTGGCTGTCTGATGAGGCTTTACAAGTAGCTGAGGAAAGAAGGGAAGTGAAAAGCAAGGGAGAAAGGGGAAGATATATCCAACTGAATGCAGAGTTCCAGAGAATAGCAAGGAGAGACAAGAAGGCCTTCTTAAATGAACAATGCAAAGAAATCAAGGAAAACAACAGAATGGGAAAGACTAGAGATCTTTTAAAGAAAATCGGAGATCTCAAGGGAACGTTTTGTGCAAAGATGGGCATGATAAAGGACAAAGAAGGCAGGGACCTAACAGAAGCAGATGAGATTAAGAAGAGGTGGAAAGAATACACAGAAGAACTATACAGGAAAGATCTGAATGTCCCTGATAGCCATGATGACAGTGCGGTCACTGAACTTGAGCCGGACATCCTCGAGAGTGAAGTCAAGTGGGCCTTAGGAAGCATTAGTAACAACAAAGCTAGCGGAGATGACAGTATTCCAGGTGAGCTATTTAAAATCCTAAAAGATGATGCTGTAAAAGTGCTGCACTCAATATGCCAACAAATCTGGAACACTCAACAGTGGCCACAAGACTGGAAAAGGTCAGTTTATATTCCAATTCCAAAGAAGGGCAATGCCAAAGAATGTTCAAACTACCGTACAATTGCGCTCATTTCACATGCCAGCAAGGTGATGCTCAAAATCCTACAAGCTAGGCTTCAGCAGAATGCGAACCGAGAACTACCAGAAGTACAAGCTGGGTTTCAAAGAGGCAGAGGAACTAGAGATCAAATGGCCAACTTTCTAGGGTTGGCGGATGATTTCTCCCCGAAACTTCGGGGGGCTGAGCACCAATGTGTTCGGCCCCCCGAACAAGTTTCGGGAGAAATTCTCCACCCCCCCGCCCCCTGCCCCCCCCCCCCGGGACAGGACTTACCTTTCCTGAATGTCCCTCCCGGCGGTGGGTCCCGGCGGCGGTTCGTCGGGTCTTCGTCAGGGGCGGGGGCGGCAGCCGATCTTTCGACAGGCTGCCGCCGCCGCCATTCCAATAAAACTAAAAAAAACCCAACACCCCCGTGATAGGTTACGTGACAATTAACGTAGCGTATCACAGCTAGATTTGCAAAGTCAGCTGTGACAGGCTACGTAAATCGTCACGTAGCCTATCACGGGTGACTTTAAAAAAAAAAGCGCGTATGGCTAATGGCGGCCACCATAGGGAGCCGCCATTCACATTCGTAATTTGGTCGTTGTAGTCTACGTAAAGATTATGGAGACTACGGCGAAAATAAGGGCAACGCTATTTGCGTTGCCCTTATTTTCGCCGTAGTCTATGTAAGGATTTACGTAGACTACAGCGACCAAATAAGGAACGCGAATGGTGGCTCTCTATGGGGGCCGCCATTTGCGTACGCGCTTTTTTTTTTAAAGTCACCCGTGATAGGCTACGTGACGATTTACGTAGCCTATCACGGCTGACTTTGCAGATCTAGCCATGATAGGCTACGTTAATCATCACGTAGCCTATCACGGGGGCGTGTTTTTTTTTTAACTTTCAATTTCACGGCCGGGCGAGGCAGGAAGCCTCCCCCCTGGCCTGAATTTCGGCCGGGTGAGGCGGGAAGCCTCCCCCCCGGCCTGAACTTTGGGGGGAGAGCAGCGAAGCGCCTCTCCCCCACCGCGAAAAGCTGCGAGACCAGGTAAGTGACTTTCGTGCACCCCTACAACTTTCGCTGGATCCTGGAGAAAGCAAGAGAATTCCAGAAAAATGTCTATTTCTGCTTCATTGACTACACTAAAGCCTTTGATTGTGTGGATCACAACAAACTGTGGCAAATTCTGAAAGCGATGGGGGTACCAGACCACCTTACCTGTCTCCTGAGAAACCTGTACGAGGGTCAAGAAGCAACAGTAAGAACCGGACATGGAACAACCGATTGGTTCAAAATTGGGAAAGGAGTACGACAAGGCTGCATATTGTCACCCTGCTTATTTAACTTATATTCAGAGTACATCATGAGAAACACTGGGTTGGATGAATCCCAGGTCAGAATTAAGATTGCTGGGAGAATTATCAACAACCTCAGATATGCAAATGATACCACCCTAATGGCAGAAAGCAAAGAGGATCTAAAGAGCCTCTTGTCGAGGGTGAAAGAGGAGAGTGAAAAAGCTGGTTTGAAACTCAACATTAACAAAACGAAGATCATGGCATCTGGCCCCATCACTTCCTGTCACATGGAAGGGGAAGAAATGGAAGCAATGACAGATTTTATTTTCTTGGGCTCCAAGATCACCGCAGACGGTGACTGTAGCCATGAAATTAAAAGACGCTTGCTCCTTGGGAGGAAAGCTATGGCAAACCTAGACAGCATAGTAAGAAGCAGAGACATCACCTTGCCAACAAAGGTCCGTCTAATCAAAGCTATGGTTTTCCCAGTAGTAATGTTTGGCTGTGAGAGCTGGACTATATGGGAGGCTGAGCGCTGAAGAATTGATGCTTTTGAACTGTGGTGCTGGAGAAGACTCTTACGAGTCCCCTGGACTGCAAGGATGTCATATCAGTCCATCCTAAAGGAAATCAACCCTGACTACTCATTGGAAGGACAGATACTGAACCTGAAGCTCAAATATTTTGGCCACCTAATGCAAAGAAAAAACTCTTTGGAAAAGACCCTGATGCTGGGATTGGGAAAGACTGAAGGCAAAAGGAGAAGGGGATGGCAGAGGATGAGATGGCTAGATAGCATCACCGATGCAATGATTATGGACTTGAGCACCCTCCAGGAGAGAGCGCAGGACAGGAAGGCCTGGCGTGCTGCAGTCCATGGGGTCACGAAGAGTCAGACGTGACTGAACGACTGAACGACAACAAACTACAATGTGAGTCTCCCTACATGCCCTGCAGCGTGGTCTATATTTTGACAAAGGGAAACAGGGGTGGAGTATACCCAAGTTCACTTACCTATATTTCCACTTCATTTTATTGGAACAATGGGTTTATGGCATTCTCCTCAAATTGTAATGTAAATGTCACTGCTAAATATTGAATCAGCTCTTACTTTTGGAGCTTAGGAATCCTGAAGTTTAGCAAAATCGAAGTCCATGTTAGAGGATTCTGGTGTGCTTTACCAAACTGCACAGGGAGTCATATATTCTCACCCTCCCCATGTCTACAATTGATCATAAGCCTGGCCCTGGACAATAGGATGTAGCGATCCCAATAGCTTTCTTGTACTAGATATTTATCTATCCCTTCAATAAAAAATAAAATACAGACAACAGTAATCCAATTTTACTGATTATTTTTAAGATCCTTGAAGGGAAGATATGAAGTATGAATCTGTATAGCTTTATTAAGAGCATACTTCTTCTGCCCACAGGGGGCAATCAAATGTTGGCACAAGGATGTTGCACACCCACTTAAGCCCTTTACATTTTCTAAAATTAAATTCTATTTACCAAGATATTAGATGAAATATGATGTATTTATATAATATGCTCGATGTACCACAATCTTATAAAAATTTGCAACTTTCAACATAATTTTTCACACAAATACCCACAGTCACACCCACATATCAATCTTTATTTTTGGGAAATGAAACTGCAGAATTAAGGCCCTGTGTACACAATAGATTTCCTTCACTCTTATTTCTTACAAAAGTAATGTTACAAAAATGTAGAGAACTGATGCTGAAATGCTATGTTAGAAGAATATACTGACGGTTTACACAACTGGGCACTACGTTCACAGCTCCGGGTAATGGGGAGAGCATCGTAGCATGGGTAATTCAAGCATTTTCATTTGCAGGCCTGATATTAGAACTGAAAGATAGGCCCAACACAAGAGTTAGAACACAGTAATACTACTGTGGCATATAGGAGTCCCTGAAGCAAGTAGTAGAATTCTGTCTGTCCATATCTCTGTCTGTCTGTCTGTCTGTCTGTCTCTTTCTCTCTCTCTCTCTCTCTCTCTCTCTCTCTGTCTCTCTCCACACACTATAGGGTAGATGTGATAATCTGTTGGCCTTCCTCTTTCCAGGATTGACCTGCTTTGGATGGGGTTGCCCTTCCTCAGAAGGATAAGAACGTAAGAGCCCGGCTGAATCTGACCAAAGGCCTATCTAGTACAGTGTTCTGCTCACACAGTGGCCAGCCAGATGCCTGTGGAAGCCCACAAGGAGGACATGAGTGCAAGACCACCCTCCCGCTCGTGTTCCCCAGCAACTGGTATACAGAGGCACATTCCCTCTGATACCGGAAGTAAGAGTCATAAATTATGACTAGTTCCCATTGATAGCCTTATCCCCCATAAAATTGCCTAATCCCCCTTTAAAGCCACCCATTACTACTTCTTGTGGGTCAGGTATGCAGCTTGGATGTGTTCTAGGGTCCAGTGCTACTCCTGGAAGGTCAGGTGGCAGCCTTCGTTAGGAATGCCTATGACCAGCTTTGGTGTGCCAGCTGCATCCCTTCCTGGAGACAGTGTGGGGATTATCTATGAATTCTAGTATCTGGCTCTTGTTTTTACTTTGTTGAAACTGTATTTTATTCTTTTTATAGTAGTATTTTAAATTGCCTTCACCAACTGAGTGGAGGATTGATTTGAAAATACATTAATTAAATTAACAAAACTAGAAGTGATTTAGGCTGGAAATCCTATGCTCACTTACCTGGAAGTAAGTCCCATTAAACTTAATAAGACTTACTTCAGAGTAGGCAGGCATAGGATGGTACTATATTTTTCCATGATTTTGTTACACTATTCGACTGAAGGCTAGCTGCAAAGTAGGCCAGTTTGTTGGAACTATATAAATTCCAGTGTTTAACTCTGTGAAATCCGTAGTTCAGTCACAAGTGACTTGGTCAAGATAGCAATTCCTTTGAAAAACGTCCTCCTTATTTACTTCCCATAAGCTTGCAAGTACTCAGGTCTTTGGTGCTAATAGAAGAAAGAAGCACAATCAGTTTAATTTCCAAAGATTTCCAATAATCTTTGTTGCTTTGCTTTAGCAACAAGAAGGGGGAAAGAAGCAGTGTGAGTTTCCCCACTTGCTAAGAGTTTATCTGACTTATCCGTCACAAAGGCCATTCTGCTCAGTGAGCAACAGGCACTTTTGGTATGCAAAACACCCGCCTTCTTTTCTTCCCACATAATTCAAGTGACAATAAATGGATCTGACCCTGGCTACAGCAAAGAAAGCAGCTCCCGTTGTTTTGCAGCCTTATCTTCTTCAGCAGGTGTTGCATGAAACAGAATGAGCTTGCTAATATATATTCATGTATATATTCATTGATAACTTTGACAGGCAGGGTAAATAAAATCACTAGGATTTTGCTCACATTTGAAACAATAATACACACAGAACACATCGCAGTTGTTGAACAGAACTTTTGGAGGTTGTAATTCAAGTCTGACATCCTACTTCACAGAACTGCTTTCTTGATTATCCATTTAGGGATCTCATAATTTGCATGGAATAATTAGGTTTCAGCTTGGTAGACTCCCTCCTCCTCTATCACCACCACCACAGGACACAAAGACATGAGGGAGATTATTGTATCTGGCCTGCCCACTTTCTAACTCAATCATGGCCTAAACGTTGATCCTATGAATATTAGCAGAACGGAGGGTAGCCATCTCCAAGGTTAGTTCCCAGTCCTTAGAAGTCTCCAAGGAAGAGTTGGTGAAAGATCAGCTGTTAAAGTGATGAACAAATAAAAACCCTAGTGGTCCATCACAGTGGGCTATGATAATAATAATAAAAACATCTCCTCAAGTTATTATGAAAGAATGTGTGCTCCTGAAACAGACTGGGGTTAGTCTAGTGCTATATCTACTGAGGCTGCATCATTCCTTGCCTGTACCACGTTCAAGCTCCTGATCTGGTGCACCTGCTTCCTTGGACCTCCCACTGCAGATCTCTTCAGTTCACTTACTGATCTATGGCCATCCTTCTACCTGCTTTCTTAGCCTGACAGTTAGCTCCTCCTGATTTCTGGACAGACTATGTGACTTTGATCATGGTTTGACCCTCAGTAATACATGTTAGGTCTGTCTCTGGTTTGGATTGTCATGTCATCTTCTCCATGCATGAACTTCTTACTCCATGGTCCAGCATCATCTCAGATCTAGCTAGGTCATTTTTTTCTACAGCCAGAAAGCTCCTCAGAGTGGTTCTTCTGTACTAGTGGATAAGAAAGATTGTTGACATGGAACCAAATGAGTTACCACCAGCCCTTTGCTATCAGAAGCAATTCTACATCTGTTCTTCAAGCTGAACACTCCAATAATAGCAAATGATTGTGGTCTCTCTGGGTTGGGATTAAGTGTTAAAATGTAACAGCTAATTAAATCAAGGACAGAAGACACTGCACACTAAAGTTTAAGAAGAAAGATATTATATGTTTAGTTATGAAAAGAGGTCCTGCATTTGTGACTCAGGTCTTGTAAAGCATATGAAATGCTACTTCTTTAATTTCTCTCTGTATGTAAATGGTGATTGTGGATTTGGGGAAACTGGTGTAACACCTACCAACTAAAAATGGTACACTTATGAGGTGATACTTATTCTGCTGTTGCATGCAACATGGTGCTTTAAAACAAAAAAAAAGAATGGTTCAGCAAGTATGCTGTAAAAGCGAAATTTTCCAGAATTGTTGCCTAAGGAATATTTTATATTTATACTGTAATTTTAATGCTTGTTTACTAAGCAGCAAGTAGTTTTGTTAATTTTCTTCATTTTATGTAACCCTATGCTTGATTTTAACTTTGATTGTGTGACAGCTTTAAAACCATTATCTTTACTAAGCATTTTTAAATAGATATTTTAGTACTTTCTGTGGAATTAATTAATTCATTAATTCATGAAAGTTGTCTTTTGCCCCAAGTAGGGTAGCCCCCCCCCCCACAGTGACTTTCAATTAAAAGTTTAAAACAATTTAAAAATATTGAAACATCACAATGGCAAAGTTAACAGGAGAAAATCTTAAAAACAGAATGCTTAAAAAAAAAAATACCAAAAAGCCACATGGAACAAAAATGTTTTAACAGCCTGTTTAAAACTGAACAAAGAAGGTGCCAGTCTAACTTCCTTAGGGAGAGATTTCTAGTGGGCTCCTGCCACAGAGAAAGCCCTATCCTGTGTTCCCCCCAACCTAGACTCTCTTGGTGGTGGGACATACAGAAGAGCCTCTGAAGAAGATCTAAGACTATGGGCAGGTTCATATGGGATTAGGTGGTCTTTCAGATATCCTGTCCCCAAGCCATTTAGGGCCTTAGCACCAGCACTGCGAATTGTGCTCAGAAGCAAATTAGAAGTGAGTGCAGTTGATCCAAGGCTGACACAATTTGGTCAACAAAGTACATGCTGAAAAGTAATTTGGCCACCATATTTTGCACCAGCTGCAGTTTCTGAACCCTCTTCAAGGGCAACCCCACCTAGAGTGTGTTGCAGTAATCTAAACAGGAGGTGATTAAGGCATGTGTCAGGGTAGGAACTGAGCCGATAGAACCCCAGAGCAGTTCTGATTCTGAGGAGGATCAGCAATCCATGGGAGAGGAGCCAGCTCATCCCTCACAGGCACAGCAGCTGGCAGAGATTCTTCCTGCCGGCATTCCTGAGATAGATAGTGACCCGGGCAGTGAGAGAGTGCGGGAGGGGGGCTTGCTAGATGCTCGATGCAGACACAGGGAGTGACAAGTGATGGAGGGCGCAGAAAGGTGCCTCTCATGGACCCAAGGGAAAGAGGGAGGATCTCTCCCTAGCCCATAAGTTCAGGGTCTTCAAGTGACTCTCCTTCAAACTGGGATCAACTGCCTACCCAGAGCATAAGCTACTCTGCTGTTCCTTGCTTAGTCGCTGGTGGTTAGCATCTGAACGAGTCATTAAGTTGTAAAAGGATTAAAGCCTTGAAAAGAATCCTTTCGTCTGAGTCTTGAGTTGGCTATTGGAGTCTACTGAAAGAGGCTGCTAGGGCGCTTCTGACACAGCATGGATCACTGTACAATACAACGTTTTCATTTAAAACATGAAAAATGGCCTATGTGTTAATAAGATGAATAGAACTGAACTCAGAGAACTCCTTTCTTCTAAACTCCCCACTCATTTGCTGAAACCAGTCCTGCCTTGGCTGATAGTTTGACCATCTATGATATTACCACAGGTAAAGACAAATAGCATCCCAATTTTATGCATATATTTATTCAGAAGTAAGTCCCACTTTGTTCAATGGGAATTACTTCCTAACACATGGTGATAGTATTGGTGATAGTATATAGCGTGCCATATATTCTGTAAAGTGTCTTCTTCAGTGTTGCCAGAGCAAACCACCAAATTATTCTGAATTGTCCAAATTTCAAAAGAAATCAATACTCCAATTAGATTTTCCTGTTTCCACTCTTAATGAAATTGCTTATAATTTCTTATTCGCATCCATTTAAACTGATTATATATTCTAAAACAAACCACAGTTATTATAATCTTTGTTATCCATTTATAATAAATACATTATTTTCTTATTATAGAAGATAGTGTTTCATCCAAAATGCCCCCCAAACGAAGCATTACATAGACTGAAGTTCAGGCAAAAGTAATAATGTTTAAGTCTGGTGAAATATATACTTTTGTTAATCAAACACGTGCCTCTTCTTAATACAATCTACTCTGAAATCAAATGTGTTGTTTGCTCATGGTAACCTAGCAAGAAAAACATCCCAGAGAAGATAACATTGTTATGCCTTTGCATATTACTTTTCATTTGAGAGGAAAATCTAATAAATGAAAAGAGTTTTTAAAAAATCATAAGGTACAGATAACAAAATAAAATAAAAGAGATAAACCCATGATGGCTAGTTCCTAAAAAAATAACTGTTAAAGTTTAGGAACTCTATGCATCAGCTACTTCCCATGTTCACTTTATTTCAGGTGAGGACTAGATGTCAATGTTTTAATTCATCTGCACACAGGGTCTCCAATACACACATAAAATTCCACCTCTGCCATTTACAAGGATTTCCCTATTTACTTCAGTGAGGGGAGCAGATCTGCATTCAAAAGTCCCCCTCCATTAAAACTGAATGCTGAAACCTCCTTGTGATGGAGATCTAGTTGAGCACCAGGGCTGGTGTCATTTTTCGTCCCTTTTAGGAACGTGTCAGGGGACCTGGAGGGCTTTGGATCCAGTAGATCCAAGGTCTCCTCCAATTGGCCCTTACATGTCCCTTCGGTTTCTGTACCACTGTCAGAACAGTGACAGCCAAAGAATGATGACAGCAGAGCTTCCTGCTGCTGCAATGAGGAGACCTCCAGCAGTGGAGCTTCTTCTCCTACAGACATCTCTCTCCGCAGACAGAGCAGCAGGTCAGCAACATACCATGGGCCTCCAGCTGCCCTGTCCAAAACCTTAGGCTTGTTCCCTAAATCACAGATGTATTATCTCATTAAAATCTCTAAAGGCCTTTTTTAAGTTCATGTATATGATTTTTATTATGATTTGTATAAGACTTTTATGCTGCTTAATATATGAAAATCCCTAAGTGGTTTACATTAAAATACAACATAACAATATAGAAGAAAGATAAAAATAATAAATAGTGAAAAACAGGGAAGAAGTTTTAAATACCTTGCATAATCATAACAATAAAATGGGGTGGGAATATAGTCTCACTGAGTCACTGGTCAGTTAAAGCCTGTGTGAATATGTCTGTTTTTCAAGAAGCATTTAAAACGTATTACCATTTCTGCCTCTTGAATCACACTCAGGAGAGTCTTCCAAAGGGTGGGCGTCCTGACTGAGGAGGTCATTTACAAAGGCTTATGTACTGCAGTGCTGTGACATTCCATTGGCCACAGAACAACCAGTAAGACCTCCTCAGAAGATCTTAGTAGTTGACTAGGTATATATTTGGTAAGATAGGCAGATAGGTATCTTGGTCCTGAATCATTCAGGGCTGTGAATGCAACAAAACTTTGAATATAGTTCAGCAGCTAATAGGCAGCTAGTGCAGTTCTTTTAACACAGGTGTATCTAAGTGCTCTACTAAGCATCCTAGCTGCTGCAGTCTGCATTAGCTGCAGTCTCTGAAATAGGCACAAGGGCAGCTCCACAAAGAGCGCATTACAGTAGTCTAACTGTGAGGTTACCAGTGCATGGATCACAGTGGTTAGGCTATCCATATCCAGGAATGGGTGTACCAGCCAAAGCCGGTAATGGACACTTAGAGCTGCTGAGATCACTTGGGCCTCTAGTGACAAAGATGGATCTAGAACAGTAGTTCTCAACCTTCCTAATGCCATGACCCTTTAATACAGTTCCTCATGTTGTGGTGACCCCCAACCATAAAATTATTTTCATTGCTACTTCATAACTGTAATTTTGCTACTGTTATGAATAGTAATGTAAATATCTGATATGCAGGATGTATTTTCATTGTTACAAATTGAACATAATTAAAGCATAGTGATTAATCACAAAAACAATATGTAATTATATATTGTGAAATATTTATTTCTAATTAAAAATTAGAAATAAATCACTATTTATATTTAATTACTATATTTTCACTATATATATATATCACTATATTTTCTTTTCTTAACGTTCTTCTCTACACGATCCATTGTCATGGGATGGCTTGCTAATGAAAATAATATATAACAACAGCTTTAATAATACAAAAGATGATACATGGCATAGTTCAGTCAATACAGTTCATTAAAGTTTCCTATGATTTACCATTCTCTGTGTTGTTGCTTTTACATACCTGTTGCTATCACAAGGGGGTAGAATTCACATCAACCACAGCTGAATATAAAAAGACGGATCAGCATCCAGATTAAGTTCCCATGGTACAGATTTTTTTTTTTGCAGTAGTTGATGATTTCACAGTACATGATTTTACATTTACCCAGTAATTATAATTCATGAAGTGTCATTTTACCTCCAATACTGCTGCTTTCAACACAGTAGCTGCTTTTAACAGAGTAGCTGCTTTCAGCACAGCAGCTGCTCTCTACACAGTAGCTGCTCTCTACACAGTAGCTGCTCTCTAAACATGTGTGACTGGTCTGCATAAGTACATTATGGCGCCAACCCTGTCACATACACCTGTATTTGTACGGGGTGTATGTGATGGGGTTGGTGCGATGATGTCATCACACCAGGTACTCGTATGTGGGCATATCTGCATTTGGGCTGGAGACGGATAGAGGAGCGGTGTCTCGGTTCCTAAGACCATCGGAAATATGTGTTTTCCGATGGTCTTAGGCGACCCCTGTGAAAGGGTCGTTTGACCCCCAAAGGGGTCGCGACCCACAGGTTGAGAACCGCTGATCTAGAAGCACCCTCTCACTACATACCTATTCCTTCAGAGGGAGCACACAACCATCCAAAACAGGTTAAACACACACACACACACACACGATTCCCGGACCTGGGAACCACCCACCCATAGGGTCTCTGTCTTGTCAGGATTCCGCTTCGTATACATAGTCCACATAATTTCTCACTTCAGCATAAATGCATTCATCTACTAGATGTAAATTAATAGCATTATTTTAAAAATCCATAACAAGAGACAAACAGATTTCAACCTTGAGGACTTCTTCAGCGACTGGTTATATATCACAGATCTTCTGAGGCACTGATGGTTCCTTCAAAACAGCCCAAATCTTCAAAAATCTTACAATTTACTTCAAAACATTGGGGCAGCTAATGATCTTGCAGCCAAGTTGTTCAGGTTCACATCCCTATTTATCACCTACATTTTGTTTAATTAAAAAAAAACAAATTTAATTGCAAATATCATTTTCCCCCAGCTGCACTCAATTCTAGTTTTGTGGGCTTGCTGCCAGGTGGAGTAGTGATGGGGGTGGTGGGGATAAAAACTGTCCAGGGGAATATTGAAAGGAGACACAGGGAAAGGGTTACAATTTCCTCCCAGCAGCTTCATTAGCATTATGAAGGAACTCTTTCTTTTCCTCATAATATCTAGTTGGGTCTTAAGGCTGCAGTCTTAAATATCCTTAGCTGGAAGTAAGGATCCAGTCAACTTAGAGAAATTTACTTAGGGCTAATCTACTTAGTATTGGGCGTCACGCAAGGGGGGAACAAAGGGGGAAGAAACAAAAGGGAGATGCTATTTCTTGAATTCTAGGAAGTGCAAAGCAGGTCTTTGATGACTCACTGCAATGTATTCAAAATTCCAAAAGGCATGTGAATTTCATAAAATCCTGTGCTTTTATCTAGAAAATACCTTCTGAGCCAGACCCATGGCCACACCATTACTTTGAGAGAGTTGTGTTCATGCATATTTCTTCTTTCAGAAAAGGCTGACATGACTTGGAAGATTTTTTCCATCTGAGGAAGATTCCAAATGGAAAAGACTTGCCCGCATTTTAAAAGTTCAGCTCTTGACACTTAAAAGGATAGGTTCCTTCTGTGTATCTACAGGACTATGTGAGAATGACATTAGCACAGTATCTCTGAAAAAAAAAAAAACCCTGTGATGAGCACCCCAACAGAAGGCTTCCTTTGATTTCCTTTGGTTTTAATTACAGAAGGCAATTATTTGCCAATAAAAATGGAAACAAAACATCTAAAAAGACAAATCTTATGTATTATTTTCTCTAATAAGAAACATGGATGGTCCCGTGCCTTCCATTGGAAAGTGAAGCAGTGCATGCCAAAAATAAGGTAATGGTGTTTGCATATTTAGGGAACTCCCTAGTGATGCAGAAGTATATTAACTTGTAAATTAAATTAAGATGAAAAAGAAATTGTTTTTAAAAAGGACCTGTAAATGCCTATGACCTACAGAATATTAAGTCCAGCTGAGCCAGAGAGTGTTGTGTCCTATTAGAGTAAAGGAAAATGGTGTGTGTGTGTGTGTGTGAGAGAGAGAGAGAGAGACAGACAGACAGACAGACACAGAGAGAGAGACCCTAGGTCACTTTCACACCTTTTTGCTTGTGCATTGCTTCTGTCCAGTGTCTGCATTAATCTATGATTATATTAGGGCTTTTTTTTTTTCAAAAAGAAAACCCGTATAGAAAAATTTGCACACACACGCATGCACACACACCACATTTTGGAATGATGTAACATATTTTGATTCATACTTTGCGCTGAGAACTGCAGTGGAACATTTGGGAAGTGCAAAGGCTGCTGGATAGCTATGTTCTGATCTGCACATCCACCTCAGAGATGTGGATCAGGTCAGTTTCTGTCAGAATTTGTCAAAGATGGAATTATTCAAGCATCCCTGTTTCAGTCTGAGCAACTTGTTGCTTGACAAAAAAAATCAAAGCTATTCCTAGAATAGCCTCACCCTCCTGCACATTTATCTATGTGCCCATCTGTCTATCCAATGCTTGCTTTGCCTCCAGACCTGGCCAATTTGCTGATGCTTCGCCTCAGTTTCCTGAGGAGAAAATAGACCCAGTTCTATAGCACACCACTGATCCAACTTAAAGCCAAAAAAAAAAAACCTCTTCTAGAAATCATTGTTAAACAAAAGGACAACGCTCCCCAACGTTGTCTATCCCTTCACCCTATAGTGAGCTTATAGCAGTCCTCAGCAACGCTCTGGGGACAATGTTAGCTCTTTCAAGTACCCTCCCTCCATATTTTTCCAAGTGGTTCTAGCCATGTACCTTTGTTAGGTGATTGTGTTGAGGCAGGGGTGGGCAAGCATAGACCTAAAGATGTTCTGGACTTCAACTCCCAGAATTCTTGACCATTGCATATGCTGGCAGGAGCTTCTGGGAGTTGAAGTCCAAAACATCTGGAGAATTATCTTCTGCCCATCCCTGGGATGAGGTATATACAGTATTTGCCTTGACCAAGGACTCCCTTAAAAATCATATCCTGATTACCATGTCTTTCACACACACATCATGATGGCTCCAAACATTCTATTGGCAAAATGGTGATAATATTGTAGAAGGTGATCAGGTGGTATTGGCAGTGTGTACTTTTGCTGTTTAGACTAAGTCTTAGAGAGGGGAAAATATATTAACAATTGGAGGAACGAGATACTGGCCTTGGTGCAGGCTACATTTTGTTCTCTAGCTTTTGATCTATAGCTGCAGCTTATGCAATTGTGGTGAGGCCAAACTGAAGCGGAACATGAAATTAAAAAGTGCTGAAACACCAATCAATCAGAGAGCAGGAGCAAATAAACACCCTCGACCCTCTTGCAGTCACATTACATCACCCTCTCTGTTGTAATTCAAAGCTCCACATCATTTTCTTCCTCAAGGGGGAAAAAAAAAAGATCACATCTCAAAAACATAAGAAGGGCAGCTGAGTTATTGGAAAATCATTAACTCATGATTTGTTTTGTTTAACACGCTTGGTTTCAGGCATGGCTGCCTCTTGTTGGCATTGTATCGGCTCCAATCAATGGCATGCAAATATTGCCCTCTCTAACATACACACATGCACATATTTGTTTTTAACTACCCACATCCACTGGGAGAACTAATGGCATAGAAGGAGAAAGGCTAGAAACTGGATTGGTATCAAAAGGCACATTTACAAAGGAAAAGCTCCAGAAGGATTTAAGCATCCAAGAATTTTCCATTACTACAAAATGTGAGGTGCTAAAACTGCTCCCTCAAGCCACATAGTCAGAAGCAATAAACCAAACCTGCAGACTTTTGCTCTCCTGGGTTCAGCCGTTCCTTTGAAAAGGGCATTTGAACATTCCTTGTTGAGCTAGACCTCAATGACTAATGAATTTTAAGATCCCATGCCCTTAAATTGTGGAGTGTCTCGCCTCCCAAAACTTTTCCATATCTAGGTCTACTCTGCATGCACAAACTCCTCTTTTAAAATCTCCAGATAGGAACGCTCAGAAAAAGGCAGCTGCTCTGGATGGTCCCACATGGTGGTCACCCTCAGGTGGTGCTGGGGAACCCCTGTTTGACCCCTTGGCTGCTGGCCTATGGTATCCCACAGGATTCAGTCTTGTGCCCCTGCTATTTAACATGCTATTTAATTAACATAGATTCTACTTGAAACTTTTGGGAGAGGTTTGGAGGTTCAGTGGTATCCATATTCCAATGACACCCAGCTCTGTTTCTCCTTTTCATCTCAATTCAAGGAGGAATTTAATGTTTTGAATTGGTGTCTGCCATTGGATGATGGTGAACAAACTGAAACTTAACCCAGACAAGACAGAGGTGCTTGTTGTCAGTGGGGAGTCAGACCAAGAAATAAGAATTCAACCTGTGCTGAATGGGTTATAATCTCCTTGAAGACCCAGGTTCACGGTTTCAGACTGCTCCTGGATCTAACCTTGAGACTGGATATCCAGGATCAGCTGTGGCCAGGGCCTCCTTTGCACAGCTGAGCCAGCTCCACCTGTTCCTAGAGGAGTTAATGCATGCCTTAGTTAATCACATCTGAACTGCTGCAGTGGTCTCTGCATGGGTGGCTTTTGGGGGGTGTTTGGAAATTTCACCTGCTGCAGAATGCTGAAGCCAGACTGTTGATGGGAGCCAGTTATAGGAGGCATATTATCCCCATTTTACAGCAGCTTCACTGACTACTGATTCATGTCTGGGAACAATCGAGAGTGCAGGTTATGACCTATGAAGCACTGAACAGGTTACAGTCAGGTTACCTGAAGGATCACCTTCTCTCGTATGAGCCTGTCTGAACATTAAGATCATCCAGAGAGGCCCTTCTCTCAGTCCACCAGTATCTGAAGCAGGCTTGTTGGCAGGGACATAAGAGACTGCCTTTTCAGTGGCTTTCCCCAAGCTTTGGAGCACCCTTTCCATGGAGGCTCAAGTAGCCCCCTCCTTGTTGTCCTCTCACTGCCAGGCAAAGGCTTTATTTAGACAAGGGGTTGCCACACAGTTTTAGGGACATGCTTGGCATGTGGAATGTCCCAGGGTCAATCCCTGGCTTCCCCAGGTAGGGCGAGGAAAGAATCCTGCCTGAAACCCTGGAGAGACGCTGCCAGTCAGTGTCGACAATACTGGGCTAGATGAATCAATGGTCTGACTCAGTATAAGGCAGCTTCCTATGTTCCTATGACAAGACTTTGGACTGTCAGATTTTCAGACACTTTAATTTGTCTTTTTCTCCTGCTTAAGATATTTTAATTGTCTTATGCTTATGGAGTTTTTTCTGTCTTTTGATAGTTTGTGTTTATATTACTATGTATTTTTCAGTCATTATTGTTGGTTTTTTGCTGTTGTCATTAGCTGCCTTGAATGCCAAGTGTAGAGAGGAGAGCTATAAATTGAAACAATACGTTAAATAAGTAATAATAAACCTTGGAAAGATGACTTTAACACTCACAAAACTAGGCCTACCAGATTTCATGTTAGGGGTGGGTCTAACTGCAGGGTTTTGAACATACGCAAATAGTTGGGAGTTTTCCGAGATGGGTCTAGGTGCAACTTTCTTGTTAATGTTGTACTGTATTAGTTAAGAGCATAAGATATGAGCTGAGGAGCTCAGGGTCAAATTTTCATTTCCCCTATGAACTGACTAGATGGTCTCAAGCAAGCCACTATCTTTCAGTATCAACATCACTCTCAGTAATATGGGGACAATAATAATACTGGTCTAGCTTACAGAATTTTTATTATTGAGACGATGGATGCAAATTACTTTGATTGCTTAGGAGAAGGTGCTACAGAAACACTAAACATTACAAGATGTTACGTATTATTATTATTATTATTATTTCACCACTAGTTTTACTCTGTAAAATGTGAAATCATACCAAGTTACAGTGGTCACACAAGAATTAGAATTTATCAAGAGAATCGAACAATACATGAACAAGCCAAGATCTGTTAAATATAAGAATTATTTATTCAGAAAAACATATTTTAGGAATATTTTTAAAAAGAACTATAAAACTGCATTCTAACTGCTGCTCAAATTCTGTATGGATAAACTGGAATTTGTGTGTGTGTGTTTCTCTTGAAGAATCCAAAACAGCCTTCCTTCCAAGCTTGACAGAGATTGTTAACGGATGAGTAGGAGTGCACGAAAGCCACTTACCTGGTCTCGCAGCTTTTCGCGGTGGAGGGGAGGCACTTCGCTGCTCTCTCCCCGAAGTTCAGGCCGGGGGGGGAGGCTTCCCGCCTCGCCCGGCCGAAATTCAGGCCGGGGAGGAGGCACCTCGCCTCGCCCGGCCGCGAAATAAAAAGTTTTAAAAAAAACCACCCCTGTGATAGGCTACGTGACGATTAACATAGCCTATCATGGCTAGATCTGCAAAGTCAGCCGTGATTAGGGATGGCGGAGAATTTCTCCACGAAACTTCGGGGGGCCGAGCGCCAAAGTGTTCAGCCCCCCGAACAAGTTTCAGGGAGAAATCCTCCATGCCCCCCCGCCCCCCACACACCCCCCCGGGACGGGACTTACCTTCGCCGAATGTCCCTCCCGGCGGCGGGTCCAGCAGGCGGTTCGGCGGGTGTTCGAGCGGGGCGGGAGCGACAGCCAGTCTTTCGACCGGCTGCCGCCGCCGCCATTGCAATACAAGAAAAAAAAAAAGCCCCCTGATAGGCTATGTGACGATTAACGTAGCCTATCATGGCTAGATTTGCAAAGTCAGCCGTGATAGGCTACGTCAATCGTCATGTAGCCTATCACGGGTGACTTAAAAAAAAAAAAAGTGTGTACGGATAATGGCGGCCCCCATAGGGAGCCGCCATTCCCGTTCCTTATTTGGTCGCTGTACTCTACGTAAAGATTTACGTAGACTACGGCGATAATAAGGGCAACGCAAATTTTCGCCGTAGTCTATGTAAATCTTTACGTAGACTACAGCGACCAAATAAGGAACGCGAATGGTGGCTCCCTATGTGGGCCACCATTAGCGTATGTGCTTTTTTTTTTTTTTTTAAAGTCACCCGTGATAGGCTACATGACGATTGACGTAGCCTATCACGGCTGACTTTGCAAATCTAGCCGTGATAGGCTACGTGAATCGTCACGTAGCCTATCAGGGGGCGTTTAAAAAAAAAAAAAACTTTTGCGTTCGCGGCCGGGCGAGGCGGGAAGCCTCCTCCCCGGCCTGAATTTCGGCCGGGGTGAGGCGGGAAGCCTCCCCCCCAGCCTGAACTTCGCGGGGGGAGCAGCGAAGCACCTCCCCCCCACCGCGAACGTCCTTCGAGGACAGGTAAGGGACTTTCGTCCACCCCTAGCCGTGATAGGCTACGTAAATCGTCACGTAGCCTATCACGGGTGACTTTAAAAAAAAAAAAAGCACGTACGCAAATGGTGGCCCCTATGGGGCGCCGTCATTTGCGTTCCTTATTTGGTCCCTGTAGTCTACATAAAAATTTACGTAGACTAGGGCGAAAATAAGGGCAACGCAAATAGCGTTGCCTTTATTTTCACCGTAGTCTACGTAAAGATTTACGTAGACTAAAGGGGCCAAATAAAGAACGCAAATGGCAGCGCCCTATGGGGGCCGCCATTTGCATACGTGCTTTTTTTTTTTCAAAGTCACCCGTGATAGGCTACGTGATGATTTACGTAGCCTATCATGGGTGACTTTGGAAATCTAGCCATGATAGGCTACGTAAATCGTCACGTAGCCTATCACGGGGGCGTGTTTTTTGTTTTTTGTTTACTTTTTTTTTCGCGGCCAGGTAGACGAGGCACTTCTACCCGGCCTGAATTTCGCTGGCGAGGGATGGGGCGCCTCCCCCCTGGCCTGAATTTCGGCTGGGCAAGGCGGGGCGCCTCCCTCCCCTCGCATGAACTTCGGGGGGAGAACCAAAGCGCCTCCCCCCCACCGCGAAGCAAGCTTCAAGGACAGGTAAGGGACTTTCACCTATCCCTAGCAGGTGGTGCTCTAAGGCCTTTCCATTTTTACATGCAGTCATTCCCGGGCACCAAAGATGTAATGTTATGTAGTGTTCAAGCTCACCTGTTGGTTTTCTTCCCTCAGATCGCTGGATTGTTGGAAACCAGTGCGTGTGCTTATACATAGGCAAAGCAGTATGTTATGGGCCAGACAAGGCACTCCCAGGTCAAGCTGTGGAGCCAGCTTTGACTCAGCGAGTGTGCCAACTTTCTATTGTTGGGCAGAAGTAGAATGTGCCAGACAGAGGGCTTCCAGGTCAAGCTGTGGTGCCAGCTTTGACTTTGCTGGTGTGCCAACAGTCAAGTGTTGGGTGGACATGGCATGTGGTGGAAGAGTCTTGGACCCAATTTGCTTCCTAGGCTGGAATGGAATAGTGACTGGGGCCAGCGGGCCTTGGAATGGGCCCTGCAGGAAGGCCAACCAGGAAATAGCCACGGGGCTATCTCTGCATGGGGATGTGTGTATCACTCATAGGGATGGTGGAGAATTCCACCACGGACTCTGGGGGGGCAGATTCTTGGAATACACCCCCTCCCGGAGTCCATGGCAGAATGGACCACCCCACCCCACCACCCCATGAAATCCGACCCGGCCGGATCCTACCTGGCACCACCGGGTCCGGCCGGGTCCATCCGCGGCCGGTGTTCGGATGTGAATGGCGTCCCTTCCCTTTCCCATGATAGGCTACCTAAATCTTTACATAGCCTATCATGGTAAAGACCAGGGATGCAAATGGCATTCACTATGCCATTTGCATCCCACCCCCTTCCCGTGATAGGCTATGTAAAGATTTACGTAGCCTATCATGGGAAGGGGAAGGGACGCAAATGGCATCCGCTAGTCCAGACACCATTTTGCATCCGAAGACCAGCCACGGCCGGAAGTCCGGCAGTGGCCAGCCCCGGCCAGCAGCTCCGCAGAGTTGCCACGGAGAGGAGCTGGCCAGGGAGGATTCTGGGGGGGGACGACTGGATCGCCTCCCCCCCCCACAGAACCCGCAGCAGACTCCAGGTAAGGGGGTTTTGTACACCCCTAATCCCTCATCCTGATATTTATGGACAAGGAGGGAGCTTTACAGACAGTTTGGGTTCATCTGTCCAACATAGGCATTGGCCTGTTCTTGTTCGATCTGCAAGGGAGCATGCGGGAATTAATTCAGCGCAGGTGGGGGGATTGCCTAAGCATTAGGCTTGTGGCTGTCAGGGACGGGCAATTTGAGGAGAACAGGGATGGTGAGCATTCAGGGGCACTGTTTTTGTGACAGGTGATTCCTGAGGCCTCCTGCTCTGGCTTTCGCAGCTAGGGATGGCTGAGAATTCCGCCACGGATCACAGTGAGGCTGAATGCCAGTGCATTCGGCCCCCCGGAATCCATGGCGGAGCGAAGCTCCCCCTGCGAAACGCATGCGAAACGGATCCTACCTGGTGCTGTTCGCTGGTGGGTGCTCCTCTAATGGCGGCTGCAGTGGCGGCCACCAAATGGTCCCCTACACCATTTGCATCCCCGCTTTAGCCATGATAGGCTATGTAAGAATTTACATATCCTATCACAGCTAAAGCAGGGACGCAAATGGTGTAGGGGACGCTATTTGCGTCCCTGCTTTAGCTGTGATAGGCTACGTAAATATTTACATAGCCTATCACAGGCTAGCGTAGGGACGCAAATGGCATCCCCTACGCAGGACGCCATTTGTGTCCGTAGCAGCCCGGCAGTGGCTGGAGGCCCCGCTGCGGGTTAGCCCAGCGGGCGGCTACACAGGCTGGCCGCAGAGCAGAGCCAGCCAGGCCAGATTCCGGGGGGGAGGAACAGATCACCTCCCCTGCCTGTCGAGGATTCTGGGGGGAAGAACAGATCGCCTCCCCCCAACTGCAGACCCCAACGGAGCCAGGTAAGCAGGGTTTCCTACACTCCTATTCGCAGCCTATCAGGGGGATAAGGGTTACCTGTGAGGCCAACTCACCTCACCCACTTGGTGTTTTTCAGCCCGGGAGGGTGACCGGGGAACGCCTACCTCCCCCAAAAGGGGTAGTCCTGGGGGTGGCAATCTCTGTGATGCCACTCAACAGGCTTTGAATGTTTCACCCAATATAGTGCCTACCTAGTGGCTGGCACAGATTAGTTGCCTGTCCAGGTCTCCCCCTTTTCAGATCGATCAATAAAATGTGGCCCAATTTGATACTAATCACTTATCTCTTGTCTCT
This sequence comes from Heloderma suspectum, assembly GCF_057233095.1. Lineage (NCBI taxonomy): Eukaryota > Metazoa > Chordata > Lepidosauria > Squamata > Helodermatidae > Heloderma > Heloderma suspectum. Next base: position 149,851,200 of record NC_139458.1, read on the forward strand.
TCATTTCTGCCTTTACAGTTGCAAATGTAGCTTCCAGATAGAATGTGTTTCATGTAGGGGTGGACAAAAGTCCCTTACCTGTCCTCGAAGGACTTCGTGGTGGGGGGGAGGCGCTTCGCTGCTCCCCCCGAGAAGTTCGCTGCTCCCGGGGGGGGAGGCTTCTCGCCTCGGCCCGGCCGAAATTCAGGCCGGGGGGGAGGCTTCCCGCCTCGCCCCGGCCGAAATTCAGGCCGGGGGGGAGGCTTCCTGCCTCGCCCGGCCGCGAACGCGAAAGTTAAAAAAAAAAAACGCCCCCTGATAGGCTACGTGACGATTCACGTAGCCTATCACGGCTAGATCTGCAAAGTCAGCCGTGATAGGCTACGTTAATCGTCACGTAGCCTATCAGGGGGCGTTTTTGTTTTTCTTTTTCTTTGATTGCAATGGCGGCGGCGGCAGCCGGTCGAAAGACCAGCTGCCGCTCCCGCCCCGCTCGAACACCCGCCGAACCGCTGGCTGGACCCGCCGCCGGGAGGGACATTCGGCGAAGGTAAGTCCCGTCCCGGGGGGGTGCGGGGTGCGGGGGGGTGGAGGATTTCTCCCCGAAACTTGTTCGGGGGGCCGAACACGTTGGCGCTCGGCCCCCCGAAGTTTCGGGGAGAAATTCTCCGCCAACCCTAGTTTCATGTGATGGTTTTTTCTACTAGCTGCGTGGTGCTGTTTTCTAATCAGTCAGTGTTCCTGTTTTCTTCTGGGCTCTTTAGTGTAAGTGCAGCATTTCACTAGCACAATCAAATTTGCACAGCCTTCAGTTACACTGAAGAGAAAATGTAAAGCCAATTGTGTTATAGTACCTTCTGATGCTGAAGCACTAAATTGGGAGGGGGGGGGACAACTAGAGTAGGATGGGATATCAGACAGAAGGAACTGCTTCTGTTTCTTATTGATGGATAGATTGATATTTATAGCATGCCCAGTTCTGGAGGTTTAAGGTGAATGGCAAAAATAAAAGAACCATAGCAAAACAGTACAAAATACTGAAAAGTCCCCAAAGATCTGCTAACCTAACCCTGAGCCCCCAAAAGTTAATCTAAACATGCAGGCTTTATGATGTTCCAAAAACTAATATAGTTTAGGCTTTGTTGAAATCTCCTGTGGGAGAGAGTTCAATAACTGGGTAAGAGCAGCCATCACTAAGGTTGCCTCTCCTGTCACCTTTACTGTCCAGGCCTGAGACATGATCAGTTATATTCTTCTAGTTTGAATCAGAATTGTATAGTTAATAAACTATGCCCTTAATGTAGTAAAATATAGACAAATACACAACATAGTATATCATTTGCACAATCTCTCTCATTAGCACACTTCGGGGGGCAGAATGTTAGCCATCATTACCATGAGCTGATAAAGACACAAAGGGCTCACGCCACGTTCCATAGTGCAGAACACATTCCTAGTTTGATAGAAGTGGGAACTGTCCCAAGGAATGTCAAGTCAATGAGTCAGTGTGGCTCAATACTTCATTAGAGTGTTGAAGTAGGACGGGGGAGACCCAGGTGGTAGTGGTGGTGGTTACTTACTAAATTTCTTAGTTGCCTTTCTCTTTAAAAAGACCCAAGGCAACTTACAACATACTGATATGATAAAATAGGGATGTCAGAGAATTCCGCCATGGATCTCGGTGAGACCGAATGGCAGTGCATTTGGCCCCCCGAAATCCATGGCGGAACGAAGCCCCCTTGCTCCCCCACCCCACAAAAGGTGCATGAAATGGGACACCTACCTGCTGCCATTCGCGCTGCTTTGCAAATGGTGGCCGTGTCTGCCTGCCACCCCCCCACCCCCCCGCGGATCCCCCTGGGATGAGACTTACCGCTGCTGCCATTTGCAGTCTTGTAAAAAAAAAAAAAACAACGACGTGATAGGCTACGTAAAGATGTACATAGCCTATCATGGCTGGGTTTTAAAAAAAAAAACCGCTGTAAATATTTATGTAGGCTAAAACGGGGAATCAAAAAGGGACGCAAATAGCGCCCGCTACGCTATTTGCATTCCCCTTTATTTTCGCCATCGCAGTCTACGTAAATATTTACGTAGATTAAATATTAATCTAAAATAATAGATTATTATTTATAATAATAATAAAATTATTTTTAATAATTTTAAAATAATGGCGGGCAAAAATAAAGAATGCAAATGGCGGTGGCCATAGCTGCCGCCCTTTGCGTACGTGGTTTTTGTTTTTGTTTTTCCCCAGAGCCCTCCGTGGCCGGAAATCCAGCTGCGGATGGCTCTGGCCTGGCTGGGCCTGGCCAGCTGCTCCGCAGAGCTGCCGCGGAGCACAGCTGGCCATGGAGGATTGCGGGGGGGAGGAACGGATTGCCTCCCCCCCATCGAGGATTCTGGGGGGAGGGACGGAATGCCTCCCCCCCACACACCATCAACATAATCTGCAAAAAGGTAAGTGACTTTCATACATCCCTATGAAAAAATAGCCACAAACAATTTCCATTAAAAATACTAAACATAATAAAACAACTAAAACATCAGTATGGACCATAATCAAAACAACCGATGGATAAACTAGGGGTGGATGGAAGTCCCTTACCTGTCCTCGAAGGTTGTTCGCGGTGGGGGGGAGGCGCTTCGCTGCTCCCCTCGCAAAGTTCAGGCCGGGAGGGGAGGCTTCCTGCCTCGCCCGGCCACGAACTCGAAAGTTAAAAAAAAAAAAGCCCCCTGATAGGCTATGTGACGATTAACGTAGCCTATCACGGCTAGATTTGCAAAGTCAGCCGTGATAGGCTACGTCAATCGTCACATAGCCTATCACGGGTGACTTTAAAAAAAAAAGCACGTACGCTAATGGTGGCCCCCATAGGGAGCTGCCATTCGCGTTCCTTATTTGGTCGCTGTAGTCTACGTAAAGATTTATGTAGACTACGGCGAAAATAAGGGCAACGCTATTTGCGTTGCCCTTATTTTTGCCGTAGTCTATGAAACCCTTTACGTAGACTACAGCGACCAAATAAGGAATGGGAATGGCGGCTCCCTATGGGGGCTGCCATTATCCGTACGCACTTTTTTTTTTTTAAAGTCACCCGTGATAGGCTATGTGACGATTGACGTAGCCTATCACGGCTGACTTTGCAAATCTAGCCGTGATAGGCTACGTTAATCGTCACGTAGCCTATCAGGGGGTGTTTGTTTGTTTTTTTCTTTTATTGGAATGGCAGCGGCGGCAGCCGGTCAAAAGACTGGCTGCTGCTCCCGCCCCGCTCGAACACCCGCCGAACCGCCGGCTGGACCCGCCGCCGGGAGGGACATTCGGCGAAGGTAAGTCCCGTCCCGGGGGGGGGGCGGAGGATTTCTCCCCGAAACTTGTTCGGGGGGCCGAACACGTTGGCGCTCGGCCCCCCCGAAGTTTCGGGGAGAAATTCTCCGCCATCCCTAGGATAAACATCCATCATATGCCTCTAAATGCCTGGGAGTAGAGGAAAGTCTTGACCTGGCACTGAAAAGATAAGATTGGCATCCGGTGGGTCTCAGTGGGGAGAGTGTTCCACAGTGAAGGGGCTACCACTGAAAAGGCCATCTCCTCTGTTGCTGCTCTCAAAACCTCCCTCAGAAGAGGCACTCTAAGGAGGGCTTCAGATATTATTTAGTTACAAAGCTCACTGGGAAATCTTGGACTAGTCTCTTTCTCTCAGTCTCACCTACTTTTCAGGGTTGTAGTGAGGAGAAAAGCTGGGGCAGAGGAGTGAACTTGAATGCCAGAATGAGCTCCTTTGAGATGAAAATGTGATTAAATAAAGTATAGCTGACCTTGAGCCAGAGCCCTTCTTCCTAAAAGGCCAAAATCTTCTCTCTTTGTGAGTGCAGCTTCACAGAGTATTCTGCATACTACAGTACTATCTTACTCTTTCTTCTTGACTCCATCTATGAGCATGGATGGACTAACCTTCACCTTTGCTATTTGTTTCCTATTCCTTTCCCTGGTCCTGGATTTGTTCGCGTAGCAAACAATCTTTCATACTGTCACTCCTCTACAATTCTGCCTCCTACGTCTCTACATCAATCTCCACCTTACTGCACCAAGCTCATGTTCATGTCTTTTCCTTACATGAGGGTGATGAACCTTTTTAGCCTGAGGGCTGAATTCCATTTTGGAGATGCTCTCGGGCGTGTGCTCTCAGGCATTCTAGTGGTGCTTGATGTAAAGGGGAAAAGCGGGTGGGGTTGAAAAATGCTTCCGACTATAATTTGGCAACAATGGAGTCCTCCCCCAACTCCATTGTTACCAATTTATAGCAGGAAGCGTGTCTACTCAGAAGTAAGCATGAGCAGGGCTCAATCACTTAGAGGCACTTTCAAATCGCATGCTTACTCAGGAGTAAGCATGAGTACCATGTCTACTCACAAGTAAGCAGGGCAAGCTTACTCAGAAGTAAGCAGAACAAAGGTTCAGAAGGAAGCAGACTGCAGTGTTAGTGCTGCTGTAGCAGCTTCCTGCCCTGGCCCTGCCACCTCTGCCCGAAAGGGAAAAGCCCTCACCTCCAACCAGCAGCTGATCAGAGAGAGAGTGTGCACCATCTTCAGTGCTAAGCATGGAAGAGCACTTAGCTCCAATCAGCTGCAGATCAGAGAGGAGAGTTTTGACCTCCATGGCAGAAGGAGCGGCCCCAGGGGAAGAAGCACTGTATGAAACAGCAGTAGAGCAAAACTAGGGATGTCAGAGAATTCCGCCATGGATCTCGGTGAGGCCAAATGCCAGTGCATTCGGGCCCTTGAAATCTGTGGTGGAATGGCCTGCCAACCCCCCCCCCCGCAGGTCCCCCCGGGGATGAGACTCACCTGGGGCGGATCTTCCGGGTGGCAGCGGCTCCAGTGGCGGTGGCTGCGGCAGCGGGTCTTCCGACCGGCTGCCGCCACTGCCATTTCCAGGCTTTAAAAAAAAAAAAAAAGACGTGATAGGCCACATAAATCTTTACGTAGCCTATCATGGTTGGGTGGGTTTTAAAAAAACAAAAACCGCGTACGCAAATGGCGGTGGCTATGGCTGCTGCCATTTGCGTTCCTTATTTTTGCCGTCTTAATCTACGTAAATATTTACGTAGATTATGACGGCAAAAATAAAGGGGAACGCAAATAGCGTAGCGGGCACTATTTGTGTCCCTTTTTGATTCGACGTTTTAGCTTATGTAAATATTTACGTAGGCTAAAATGGTGAATCAAAAAGGGACGCAAATAGCGCCCGCTACGCTATTTGCATTCCCCTTTATTTTCGCCATCATAGTCTACGTAAATATTTACGTAGATTAAGAGGGCAAAAATAAGGAACGCAAATGGTGGCGGCCGTAGCCGCCGCCATTTGCATACGCGGTTTTTGTTTTTGTTTTTTTACCCAGAGCCCTCCGCGGCCGGAAATCCAGCTGCGGACGGCTCTGGCCTGACTGGGCCTGGCCGGCTGCTCTGTGGAGCTGCCACGGAGCACAGCCGGCCACGGAGGATTCCTGGGGGGAGGAACAGAGCACCTCCCCCCCTCAACATAATCCCCGAAAGATAAGTGACTTTCGTACATCCCTATTGGCCGGCTGCTCTGCGGAGCTGCCACGGAGCACAACCGGCCGGAGCGTTACCTACAGCCTGGTTTTCAGTGATCTCAGAAAATCTTCATCATGTGCCAAAGTAAGGTCGGTGCTTGATTGCAAGACTTAGTTGTAAGTAAGTCCACAGAAATAAATTGCTATCTAGGAGACCTGAGTCTGAGAAAGGGACTGTGCAGGCTAATGGCCAAAGCCAGAAAACTGAATGTGGGAAAGGTAATTCATGAATGCTGCTTGATTATTCTTTGACTCCAATATCCAAATCAAAGTCTGAAGATCATTCCCCCCTCCCCCTGTATTTTATGTGTGTGTGAGTAGGGCCTGTGTTTTAGGGATGTACGAAATTCACTTGCCTTTCGCTGATTATGTTGATGGTGGGGGGGAGGCATTCCGTCCCTCCCCCCGGAATCCTCGATGGGCGGGGAGGCACTCCGTTCCTCCCCCCCACCATCAACATAATCAGCGAAAGGCAAGTGAATTTCGTAAATTCACGGAGTAAAGAAAGTAAATTTCCCCATCAATGATAATTTTTCAAAAAACGAATGAACTTTAATAGACCAGTGGTCATTTTTGTAGGAATGGCGGAGAATTTCTCCCCGAAACTTCGGGGGGCTGAGCGCCAACGTGTTCGGCCCCCCGAACAAGTTTCGGGGAGAAATTCTCTGCACCCCCCCGCACCCTGCACCCCCCCCCCGGGACGGGACTTACCTTTGGCGAATGTCCCTCCCGGCGGTGGGTCCGGCCAGCGGTTCGTCGGGTCTTCGTCCGGGGCGGGAGCAGCAGCCGGTCTTTTGACCGGCTGCTGCCGCCGCCATTCCAATAAAAGGAAAAAAAAAACGCCCCCGTGATAGGCTACGTGACGATTAACGTAGCCTATCATGGCTAGATTTGCAAAGTCAGCCGTGACAGGCTACGTCAATCATCACGTAGCCTATCACGGGTGACTTAAAAAAAAAAAAAGCACATACGGATAATGGCGGCCCCCATAGGGAGCTGCCATTCCCGTTCCTTATTTGGTCTCTGTAGTCTACGTAAAGATTATGTAGACTACGGCGAAAATAAAGGCAACGCTATTTGCGTTGCCCTTATTTTCGTCGTGGTCTACGTAAAGATTTACGTAGACTACAGCGACCAAATCAGGAACCTGAATGGCGGCTCCCTATGGGGGCTGCCATTTGCGTACGCGCTTTTTTTTTTTTTTTAAGTCACCCGTGATAGGCTACGTGACGATTGACGTAGCCTATCACGGCTGACTTTGCAGATCTAGGCCGTGATAGGCTACGTTAATCGTCATGTAGCCTATCACGGGGGTGTTTTTTTTTTTTTACTTTTAATTTTGCGGCCGGGCTAGGCGAGGCGCCTCCTCCCCGGCCTGAATTTCGACCGGGCGAGGCGGGAAGCCTCCCCCCCCGGCCTGAACTTCGCAGGGGGAGTAGCGAAGCGTCTCCCCCCCACCGCGAAAAGCTGTGGGACCAGGTAAGTGACTTTCGTGCACCCCTACATTTTTGCCAGCTTTACAAGTGAAGATGAACTGTTCGTAGTATTATTATTTTCTCAGTTGTAGATAGCGCATCACACCTGAATTACCTGCTTCTGGTTCTAAATCTTCGTTTTAAATACCCATGGTGCTTCGAGATGAAGGGGTCCTAGCACAACCAATCAGAAGACATTGTGTCCCTGTTTTGCCTTTTTTCCCTTGATAGATGTTCTGCAATACAAAAAGATACAGAAGAAGTGATGAAAAACTAGGGATGTACAAGAATTTCATTTGCATCCATTTAAGAGTAGCAGTTACCCCATTCCCACACCCCAAACATGAACACATTTTTTGGCCAGAGCTCACACATTTGAAAAATATGCAAAAAAATCCTCACTTTATAAATGTGCACATTTCACATGTTAGTCAATGGGGACAAGTGCACGTTTGGGTGTGCACTTTACAAAATATGAACCTGAATACACACTTTTCCTGTTCGAACGACAACAAAAGCTCACAATCAGGAACAGGAAAGAGACAGCCAAGCTTGAGGTGGGACTCAGAGCATTTCTGGTTCTCCCATCTCAGGGGAAACACAAGACAGTTCAGTTACAAGTGGAAGCTGACATAATCTGGACCTCCCAGTTCCATGAATGAGTCAGGGTGGTTGCAGGATAAAAGCCTCGTCTGGAAGCCTCAACTGTGTGCATCTTCCCTTCAGCTTCTGTTACTGGAAATGAAGATACTATGATAGCAAGCATATAAATTACAAAAAGCAACACAATTAACTTTAAAAATGTATTCTGTATTGCAAAAGAAAAAGAATAAGATTTTGTTTTTAAAATAATAAAATAATAATAAACATTTTTATTATTAAAAGCAGAATAACAGTTTTTTGGCACGAAGGCTCCTTATTTTTTTCTTTTTAAAATACTCGTACTAATTTCTTCCTTTCCCCTTTGTCAATCTTTGTGGGATTGTTTTTCAGGTTTGGTTTGGTTTTTACTGTCTGTACGATTCATTAAGGGTGTACCTTAGAAATATTTCCTGGTGGAATCCCCAGCCATGCAAAAGTGTGTAGCACCAGCATACAGCTACACAGAATTGCCATAATACAGTCCACAATCCACACAAGGAGAAACAAAATCAATACTTCATTGCAGAAGCAGAAGTGGAAGACGGAGAGTGCTTTAATGTTGGTCTGGTTCATAACGACTCCCTCATGATGGAAATCAATTGATTCAGTAAATGAATACACCTGTGTAAAATTGAAGAGCCCAGCAGCTTAATTATTCAAGGGGCTGCACTGATCTGATGGCCTCCAGCAACAAAATTTACAAAGCAGCGCAAAGCAAACCCTTGCCCAGCTTTTTTTTTTTTTACTCTGAAAAGACATTGTGCCCAGCTGGCTCCCTTCTTTCTGTAAAGTCCATTTCAAATTCTGTTAGCAAAGGAGTTGAAACCCAGCCTATAATATCTGACACTACCTATTTCATTGCCTTTTTGAAACCTTCAGGATCTCCTTGAACTAGGTGTGGGGAAGATTTTGTTTTCCACAGAAGGCCATGTTTTCTTCTGAACTGGAAAACAGGTTTTAAAAATGACTACATTGATAAGGTTAGACTCTGCATTGAGTTGATTCTCGACCAACTTGCAAATATATATTTTTGTATTTATTTACTATATGTATATACTGCTTCACACCTAAACAGATGTTATACTGCTCCACATCTAAACAGATTCCAGAGTGGTGAACAATAAAAGATAAAAAGAATAAAACACCATGTTAAAAGATTTTTTAAAAAGCAGAATACCAATAAAAAACATGGCTGGTCAATCAAGGAAGGCTTCTTGAAATAAAGATGTTTTCAGCAGGCACCAAAAACAACGCCATCGGCCTTTTCACATGTCACCCTAACCCATGGTAGGTGACTAGCTATGCTGGGTAGGTGGTTATGCAAACAACCTACTGTGCTTCCCTCAGAAAATCAGGCAAACAAGCTGCATAGAGTAGGGATGCTGGAGAAACCCTCTGCAGACCCAAATGAGGCCAAATACCCAGGAATCCAACCTCCAGATTCCACAGGGGACTGGCATACCCTTACCAGGTACATCCATCATAGCTTGTGGGGTGACTTTCTGGCTGTCTAAAAGATGCAATAGGGTAATGGCCATAATTATGTAGTTTACATGATGGCCGTACATTGTGTAGTTTACAGCATCTACTTTCTAGGTAAATTGCAGTATAAAAGGCTGAAATTTACCTAGAAGGAAGTGCTTTACAGCTGCAAATGCCATAAACTATGCAATTTATGGCTGTAGTTTTCCTGCAGTAGGCTAATGCAGCCACCATTAGCCTATCACACCTTTTAGACAGCCAGAGAGTTGCCCCATGAACTATGACGACAGGGCCCTAAGTGTCCCAGATTCCCCCGCAGTGGACCCCTCCTGGACAGGTTGTTGGGGGGTTAGCTCATCTCTAACACAGAGTAGTTTATTCCCCACCCATCCCTCTTCCTCCTGTAGTCTTCCCATCCAGCCAGGGAGGTATCCAAGCTTCCTTTGTGGTGGGATTAGAGATTGCTTAAGAGGAGCAGAGTGGCAGCAGGGTTTTTGGCCACTCTTGCCAAGCAGCTCTGTAGGCGATTTCCTTAGCCCAACATGATGCGACAGCCAACATGCTAACCCACCATATGTAAAATATCCTTTACTGCAGACCATTTGTTCTCAGGGTGGCTTATTTGGGAGAAATAACCCACCATGGGTGAGAAAACATCCCAGAGACAACAAACTAAGCCATCATCAGTTGTTCCAGAAAATAAGCCATCATGGGTTAGTGTGTTGTGTGAACCCAGCTATGGTTGATGCCTGCCTGACCTCCAGAAGCAGGGAGTTCCACAGAAAGAGAGACACCAAACTGAAGGCTCTACCCCAGAGGGACTCCAACCAGGCCATAGGTCCATGTGGAACCACCAGAAGCATTCCATCTGATGACCGCAGAGACCAGGCAGGTTGGTAAGGGAGAAGGCACTCTCGCAGGTATCCTGGTCCCAAGTTGTTTATGGCTTTATACACTAGTACTAAAACCTTAAATCTGGCCCGGTAGTGAATAGGCAGCCAGTGCAGTACCCTCAGCAAAAGAGTTACATGCTGAAAGGGGCAGCTTCTGATAACAGCCAAGCTGCTGCATTCTGCCTTAAGGACAGCCCCACATGTACCAGTCAAAGCTGGTAAAAGTTTTGGCCACTTCCACCTCCAGCGACAGTGATGGATCTTGGAGCATGTGATGATGGCCAGCAATTTGGATGGCTTTAAAGGGGGGTTGGACAAATTCCTGGAGGAAAAGGCTATCAATGGTTACTACCCTTGATGGCTGTGTGGCCTCCAGTACCAGAGGCAAATGAGCCTATGTACACCAGTTGCTGGAGAATATGGGTGGGAGGGTGCTGTTGCACTCATGGTTTGCTTGTGGGTTCATGGTCAACAGCTGGTTGGCTAATGTGTGAACAGAAAGCTGGACAAGATGGACCCTTGGCCTGATCCAGCATGGCTCTTCTTATGTTCTTATGAGAACACCTATGAACCTGATCTTTCAAAGGGAGTGCAATCCCATCCAGAACAGACTTGGGAACCCCTCACCCCCAGGGCTTCTGTCTTGCCAGGATTAGCTTCAGTTTATTGGCCCTCATCCAGCCCATCACTGAATCTAGGCACTGATCTGGGATTTGAACAGCTTCACCTGATTCAGAAGTCACAGGGAGACAGAGTTGTGTATCATCAGGATACTAATGGCACTTGGCTCCAAATCCCTTAATGACTGCTTCCAGTGGTTTCATATAGTTGTTGAACAACACTGGGGACAAGGTGCTACCCTGCAGAACTCATACCTCCATAGCTCAATTGCCAAGGTGCCAAGGAATAGTCACCCAATTTAACTCTCTGAAATTGACCCCACAGGTAAGACCAGAACCACTGTAAAAAGTTGCCTCCAATACCCAACCCATGGAGTCAATCCAGGAGGATACCATGGTTGATGACTGAGCAAAATTAATAGCTGCACTCCCTCTGTCCATCTCCCAAAAAAAGCAATTATCAGGGTGACTGCAGCTGATATACACATGTATTTTTGGAAGATCACAATGTCCAGGGAATTAATTAGTTGATGTAGTAAACTGGTTGAGTTAATTTACAATATTAAAATCCAAGGAGGAGAATAATTTCTGGCTTGTCTAACCTCAAAATAGGTATTTTGGGTTTAAACCTTTTATCAAGGAAAACCTGGAGGGTTTTTTTTTGGGGGGGGGGATTGTTGTTGTTTGAGCATGCAGATACATATGGATATTTTATGGTGACTCTTAGAGACCACTGCATTTTCCTGCACAAATGCACAAGAAAAATATTCTAAGTACTTTTAGGATTTTGCCAAATTCTACAGAGGAAGCTGCCCTATATTGACCTTGTTCATTGGTCCATCTAACCCAGTATTATGTAATCTGACAATTCGCTCCTATCCAAGTTATTTTCTAGCCCTGCTACCTGAAATAATTTTAACTGGAAAGCTTAGGTATGTACGTTGTTGTTGTTGTTGTTGTTGTTGTTAAGATTTATATGCCACTTTCAAAGCAGTGAACAAAATGCAATGGCATCAGAATAACAATAAAATATAACAATAAAACAACATAATACAAAATGAATCAGGAATAAAGCCACACTCTACTGTGTGCTACAAACTATTCCTGGCTGGATCATACCTCAGGGAAAGCCTGCATGAAGAGATGGGTTTTCAAAAGACATCTAAACATCAGAATGGTGGGGCCTACCTAATGGCAATTGAGAAAGCATTCCACAGGGTGGGTGCTGCAACACTAAACGCTCAACCTCTGGACCATGTGGCACCCTCAGAAGCATTCCCTCTGATGATGGCAAACATTGGGCAGAGACATAATGGGGGAGGCACTCCCTAAGGTAACCTGGTCTCAGGTTTTTTAGTGCTCTATATGTTAAGAACAACACCTTGAACTTGGCCTAGTAACTTATTGGCAGCCAGTGCAGTTCTTTTAGCAAGAGTGGAACTTGCTGTTGGGAAGAGCCCCCAGTTAGCAGCCTCACCACTGCATTCTACACCAGCTGCAGCCTCCAAACCAAGCCTAAGGGTATCCCCACATAGAGTGCATTACAATAATCCCATCTTGAGGTTACCAATGCCTGTACCACTGTGGCTAAGCTATCACAGTCCAGGAACGGCTGCAGATGGCGTACCAGGTGAAGCTGATAAAAGGCACTCCTAGCCACTGAGGCCACCCGGGCCTCAAGTGATAAAGGTGAATTCAGGAGAACCCCCAAACTGTGCACATGTTCCTTCAGGGGGACTGCAACCCCATCCAGAACTGGCAACTGACCTGTTTCTAGGAGCTGTCAGCACAGAAGGCTGAGGAACGCCCCAGAGCGGTCTCTTAGGGAGCACAAAGACCTGAAGTCAAAAGGAAAAAGGTGGAAGCCTGAGTGCAGTGGAAGGCCCATAGCTCATTGGTAGAGAACATGCTTGGCATGCAGAAGGATCCAGATAACAAGTGATTAAAGGATCGCTGCCTGAGATATTGGATTCCTGCTGCCAATCAGAGTAGAGAGCTAAACGGACCAATAGTCAGTTTCCTATGGAAATTAGTGCTTGGGTATGCACGCCATCTCTACACATCAGCCTTTTTTTCTGTTTTTAGTAAGTGCAATAAGACATTCTAAGGAGAGCAGAGATTTCTAGAAATGACTGGGCAGATCTAGATGTCTGGGTTTCATTTAACAGCAAAGAACAAAGACAGAGCAAGTAAAAAGGCAAAAATAACAATAAACGGCAATGTTTCAGAGAGAAGATCATTCTGTGTATTTTAAGTTGAAAAACAAAACCAGTCTTGGTGCAATGAAGCGTCACAGTTAGAAGGACATCCCATAATGTTATATTACTGTCAGAAGAACATTCTATAATTTGGGCTTATAGAATTGATAGAAATTACTTATAAGAGAGCGATGGAAATTCACTGAGTATTGCGAAGACACTTCTGCTTCCTAAGTAAAGATTCAGATGTCTTTTCCAGTGTTAGATCTAACCTCATACAATTTATAAGATACTGCAGACCTGAATGAGGAATTATTACAAAGCTGAGAAATGTATTGCAGAAAAAATCGTGTATCTGAAAATATCATTTTCATCTCCCCGCCTGCCACTTTGTGAATATGCAGCAATCCTTCTCATTTCAACAATAATAAATTTTGTTTAGTTTACACGTAAGACAGGCTGCGTTTCTAAAATGCACAGGCAAGTGATAGGGCACCCCTTCCTCATGTGAGAAAGATGAAGCTGAGAAAGAAAGAATCCTTTGTTAATAATCACTACTCGATAGAGAGGAAGTGTCTAGTTACTTAGATGTGGTCCCAAAGAGAAATGTCATGAATTTAGCCCTTGACATTTGTATGGTGCTTCGAAGTGCTCAGCGTGCTTCACATGCATTTTCTAGTTATAATCTTTACAATAACCCTGTAATGTAAATCATTGTCCAAGAGGCGGGGGGGGGGGGACTACAGCTGAAAGAGAATGGTGTGCCTAAGGCTATGACTTCATGGCAGATATTAGATTTGAACTGGGCACTTCCTCTTTCATAGTTCACTTTCATAGTCATTCACTAGGGATGTGCAAGCCCACCTACATCCAGGATTGGTGGGCATCCACTGAAGTGCTGCCTGCCCCCTGCTCAAGCCCCCCCCCAGACCTGCCCCTGAGCACCCATGAGCTCAGCAAGCCACCTGCAGTCAACCCGGGTCCCATCCACAAGCACCTGCCATTTTGCCAAGGTTTTTTGTTGTTGTTTTTTACAAAAAAGGGAGCTAATTAAAAATGTGCATATTTAAATATGCACCCATTCAGCCTGGGAAACCTTAATCTACACAATATCAGAGGCATAATGCAAAAAAAAAAAAAAATCAAAAATTATAACATATTTGAGCTTGGTTCCCGGAATTGCAATCTATGTGTTTCACCCAAAGCCACCCTTTTAAAAGGCATTAGAATGTCCCCACAAACATACGTTCTTGGCAACTAATATCAAAATATCAGTGTTCAGATTTCAAGCCTCATATTTCTTCTGGTTGTGGGTTATGGGCTTTTAAAATATATTTATATTGTTCCTAGAAAGAATATGATAACCATCCCTACATACCTAAATTCTGAAAATCTGATATTTCATGGATGTGGATTTCCTGATGTGTACCTGGAAAGGATGATGGATTAAGTTTACATCTGATTCCATTCTCGAGTGAGACATAAATAAAATAAATATAAATGTTTGTCCATTAGTGCTGGGCTGAAGCATTTACCCTTTAACATTTTCAGCACATTCAGGGCCTGGAAGTTTGAGGAAGTTTGAGGAGAATAACTCAACCCTGGGGGAGCTTGGGAAGAAGTTTTAAAATATTTAAAGACCGGGGTTTACTAGTAAAGGTGGGGTGGCAGCATCATTCCTATGCCTTTTCCTTTTTATTAGTATAGAAATGTTTTGGCCGGGAGCTGCAGCAGCCAGTGGCCAGTTGGGCCACCATTTTGTTCTACAGTGCACTGAACTGGGCTGAGGATTGGGCTGCAAAAATTGGGACTGCATTCTTCTCCCACCACCAAAACAATGTCATTTTGTTATGATGCTAACCAAATAATTGTAATTTATTTCCAGTCAAATTAATGGGAGTTACATACAACCAAGTACATTTAAGTAGGGCTGGGCAGGGACCCTCAGACGTGTTCCAGAGGCTGATTCAGAGTTTCTGAATTGGCTCTGACCTGCCTTGGGCCAATCCAGAGCTGAGCCAGCCTGCTTCAGCCTCCAGATCCAAAGCACGATCTGGACAGCTGAAGCACTCAGCCCCGCCCAGTCGCATGAGCCCCGCAAGACCCACCCCCACCCCCCACCCAACCACATGACCCCCTGCTCCTCCTTACCTGGATACATGGGGAGAGCCCACCATTGTCTTGCAGGGAATCCCCATTTTCTTTTTAAATGGCAACTCTTCTTCCGGTAATTAAATGATGCATAGGTTGCGACCGTAAAAGAGTCATATACACAATATTACTGGCAGAAATGCCCCATTTACACCTGTAATATTGCATAGATAGCCCCTTTATGGGGCTTTATCTACATAGCATTTACTTACCGAAAAAGAGTTACCATGGTGACTCCCTCCAAGACGGCGATAGCTACAGGCTCCCCACAGGTCTCCATAAACAGCAGGAGCGATCCAACCTGATTCAGGTCACTCCCAACCTGCTCTGGAACTGGACCACTTCAGCCTGAAGCACCCCGATCCCCTTTGGGATTCAGGCTGAATAGTGCACCACCCTAGATGTAAGAACGGGACAAATTGCCAGTTCCTCCTTTAAGGGAAAAACAAGTTCATTTTTCACTGAAAAGTTTTTACTTGGCTGGTATAAGGATGCAGAAAAGAGTAATTACATTCAGAAATGTGGGGGGGGGGACATTTTTAGAGGAAAGCTACAGATTTACCATTGGAAAAGCACCTGAATATAAACTGCTAATGAAATGCAACCAGTAGTGTGACAGTCTTTGAAATGGTAAAAGATTTTCTAAAAAGATCTGTTAGGATAGAAATTTTAGAAGTAATAGTCTTCCATTAAATCATCTCCTTCTGAGAATTAGGAAGGTGATACCAATAAAAGGGGCTAATTCTTTAGAAGACAAAGACATGCAATTTTCCATCTACCTCAATGCATATTTAATATGTATCTTGGAACCAATTAGCATAGCACTGATAATTTTCAAAGAACAAAGAGTTTGTTAATAATAAGTCATGAAAAAAACCCACATCTATACATAGCTCCCATTGTTTCTTTCCAAAGGCAAATGTACTGACAAGCTGGTTCTGTGAGTTGTCCATCAAGACATCTGAGCACAGATTTTTTAGTATCCCATCCTCTTTTCTCCTCTTTTTCTCAAATGTAAAAAACCTCTGGGGATATTTTGATGATTAAAGGTTCAGGCAGGTTTGGATATTCTTTTGACCATGCATACTTCTTTCATCCTTGTCTTCAAGTTTGAAATCAAACAAGGAAACTCTGGCAACCTGACTAACTCAATTTTCTTTCTCTATCTTTTTCTCCCTTTCAGCTACTAGATCAATCATAGGACTTGATGGAGAAACAGATGGCACAAATTGCAAACATTTCTGTGCCCAATGTAGGTAGGATCCATCTCCTGAAGTAACACAAGAAATGTCACAAGCTTCTAATGGGACTGTTGAGTCCAGGATAACATAACCTAATAGTTCCTGCCTCTTGATGATGACCTGGGTTGCCCTTCTCCTCAGAAACAAACTGGAAGAAAGAGGCTGGAAAAATGAGGGGAACATAGGTAGAGGCTGAAAGGTGGGAGCATGTCTGTGATGGCTGTGAAGCACCAGTGAGACTCTTGAGAGCTGGAATGGGAGATCACTATTAGCAGATTGAAACCAAAGGAGGCTCTAGGATTATTACATAAACTAAGGTGGCCACCTACGCATTGCCAAAAAAGAGGAAATGCATCACCAAAAAAGAGGGCCATGATTTTTTGCATAAAATTTGCCTCTGATACTTTATATGTATAGATGCAAATTTAGAAATAATTATTATAATTTAAATAGAAATACTGTGCATCTCACCAGTGTGGAAGACTGACCAGGTGACATGTGTGCTTGCTGTTCAGGTGCTAATTCATGATGGGCAACAGTTCTCATGTTATTTATCTAGTTTAAACCAGAATGGAAAGACAGCCCTTCAAACAGAGGAATGTCCTCTGTAAAATAGGCCACATGATCACCCTAACACAAACTAACTGCCCTTTTTAATGATGGCATTGAGCTGTCAGTTTTGGTTTCTCCTCTTTCCAAACTTAGGTTTGGATGATCTCAAACTCTGAGAATTTTTAAAAGTTTCTATGAAAATTCCTAGGCATTTCTGTAGACATTTCACCTAATACATATACTTTTGTAATGCATTTTGTCTAATATACACATTTTTGCAAAAAATCCTCCTAATATAATGCATTTTTAACATTATTTCCCCTAAGATATGCATTTTTGTATGGATTTTTTATTTTATTTTAGTGGAGAACTCCATTACAACATTCAGAGAAATGCAAATTTCAGAGAATAATTGAGTTTTGGTTCACGTGGGGTTTGGAAGTGCAAAATTAGGGAAGTTCACTTTCAAATGTGAACTCAGTGAATTTCTCCTGCATCCTCACCATTGAAAAGATCCTGCTCCTAAAAAACACCCACCAAACTTCAACCTGCAAGGGCACCTGAAGCAGGGCCTCAAATGTTGCACGTAGGGCATATAAGAAGCCCCACCAAGGGAAGTGAGTTTGGTGGCTACTGAGAAGAAGGCCTTTTCTGCTCTGACACCCCAGTTGTGGAATGAACTTCCTAGAGAGGGTCACCTGGCACCTGCACGGTGCTTGTTTCGGCAGCAGGAGAAGACCTTTTTATTTTCAGAGGCATTTTAGTTTTTCAGATTCTGTTTTAAATCTGGTATTGCATTTTAAATCTTTGCACTGCAGCTAGGTTCTATTTGGTTATTATTTTTGTTTTTATACTGTTGTTTTTAACTTTTACATTTTTATATTGTATTTTATCATCTTGCATTTTATGGTTTTAATTGTTGTGAACCACTCAGACAGCTTTGACTATTGGATAGTATAGAAATGTAATGAAGGAAGGAAGGAAGGAAGGAAGGAAGGAAGGAAGGAAGGAAGGAAGGAAGGAAGGAAGTCCTTCAGTTATATAGGCTTTAAAGGTAAGAACTAGCACATTGAGTTGTGCCTGGAAACAAATAGGTAACCACTGATGGCCAAGCAACATTGGAGCAATGTGCTCCAGTCAGGCAGTGCCAGCAATATTTTGAACCAGCTGAAGCTTCTGGATGCTTTTCAAGGGCAGCCCCATGTAGACCATAGTACAACAGTCAAGACTGGAGGTTACTAGGGCATGAGTGACCATCATTTTTAATATGACCAAGCCTCATTCCTCCATCGGTAATTCAAAGAAAATATTACTTACTGAGCTCCACTACAGAGTTGTAAGGATCACAACAATGATGTGTTCAAAGCACAAGAACAGTCTAAACTCCAATAAATATACATAGTAAGGATGATGATGTCCAGATCTTGGCATATGGTCCTTTGGATCAACTCTTCATGTTGACGAAAGAAAACAAGCCATCATCAACCACTCTGTGATCCAGCCTTGTACAAATGATAATGAAAGGCACTGTAATGCAAGAGTGACAGTGTCAGTTCCTGTGACACTCCTTCATTACACTCTCCCTCACATCACATAACTATGCCCTCATATTAGCATATTTTCTCTGGCACAGCCTGGAAGGAATTGTGATGGTCTGTTAAGAAGAGGGAAGGCAGTGGCCCCTGTAGTCTGTTTTGTTGGTTTGGAAGGCAGTTCCAGCATTGCTACCATGCTCTACTAGTAAGGATGTATCTCATTATCTTCTATGGGAAATGTTTACCAGGTTGTATCAACACAACAGCTGCCTGCTGTAAATACTTATGGCAGATGGGAAAGAATACTTTATATGATAACTCAACAAAAACCAAATGCATGACAAGAATAGTAGATTTTTTTTCCCCTTCATTGTGCCATTTGTAAACCGTACACCAGTACTTCACTGCATTTTAGTTGTTTTAGTTGTTTAGGTGCTACCTAACAAGTATAGCTCTTTCCCTTTTATTCCACATTCTAAATGATGCAATTATACAGTTTTCTATTGGGGTTTTGCTTTATATTTTATTCATAGTTAATGTATATCTATAAATATGTGCAAGGAGGAAAGAATCTCCATCTACCCAGGCATTAATGACATCTGTTTGCAAAAGATAGTTCCACAAGTGGGAGTAGATCCTGTCTCAGCTCTAAGTGGGCAGACCCTAATGGTTGCCTGTAAAAACAAATTGCTGTTACTATTGCTGTAGCAGAGACAGGTAAAATTGGTTGTGATAAGTAGCTGGTTAGATTGAGTATGATTCCATTAAATCATACAACACTGTTTATGTATTGATGCTACTGTTATGAAAGGAATTCTGACCAATAATATATTAAGTTGAATCAGAGAAGTGTGTGCAGTGAGGATGAGAAATTGTATAAAAGGATTCATAATTGGAAATGGGATAGAAGACTTCTAGTTAGATTTTCCCCCTCCTAAGCAACTAATGAGGAAGCTTACAAGGCAGAAAATGCATGTACAGCTAATTAAGATGCTGGTGGTTAGAAGTCCATGACAATGGGATTCGTTACATTTTAACCAATCTAATTAAAAGAAAAGCAAGGCACAGACTCATTATTCAAAGTCACCATCACATAAAAAATTCCCCAGCATATTACTTTATGATGTGATAGTGAAATGTCTGGAGGTAGAAGACTACTTTTTAAAATATCCACAAATTAGACATTATTTAAACTCCTGGCTACAAATAAATAAAAGGAAGTTCTCACTGGTGATGAAGTAATTGTGTGTATTTTAAGAAACCTACAAAGACTTTTTTGAAACATCTATGACATTTTGTGCAAAATAAATATTGGGTCAGTTGGTAAGATGCATACAGGATTAGATCAACCAATTCCTAACATGGTGTGGGGAAAACGTATATGGGGAAATGGTTCAACATGTATATGGTAAGTACTCTTTCCGAGGCCTCTTTCCCTTGTGATTCAGTGGTTTGCAAATATGAAGACAAAGTTCCCATCTACTCACCTGCTGTCCTCCTCCTCCTCCGTCTCCTTCTCCCACTTATATTTCAAGTAGCGTATCTTTCTAGTTGCCTTTCTAGCTAAGGATGAGGCCTGAGAGGCATCCAATATTGAATACTTCCATTGCACCTCCACTCATTCTGTTGCACCAGTGGGACCCACCACTAGTGCTTTGTAAAGCAACCCCTTCTGCAAGCTACACCTACCTGAGCTGTTCTGGAAACACGTGCTTTGGGACTAGCTTCCTGTTGTGCCTGTAGTGGGTCCTGCTGGCACACAAGCACCATTGGATACTATCCAAAGCTAACAGGAATTGCCTTCAGGAGGCTGATTTTGCTTTACAAGTGAATTGGGATGAGGCACAGCAGACTGGTTTGACAGACCCTCTCAACAGACACACATGATTTGTTCTGCATGGGCAACCTCTTTGGCACTGCCCAACTTTCTAGTTTGTGTTCTTGCTGGTACTCCACACATGGATTGATTGAGTCCAGAAGAGATCCATACCCACCAAAGATCTACACGCACCACCATGATCACCAATGGTGGTCAAAGATGGCCTTATCAAGTGAAGCGAGAGAAGGGGCTCCTACGTTTCCTGTTCAGTTTCTTTCATTTATATCCCACTGTATCCAGCACTGCTTCTATAATCTGCACCATCCAAAACACCATCTCTTTGGTTGCTGAGCAAAATCTTGGCAAACAGCCAAATCAAATGAATTCCCTGTTTAATCCTGGGGTGTAGAACCTCAGGCCACAGGCCAATTTCAGCCCTCTTGGGTTCCCAGATGCCCATGCCCCTTTCATGGTCACACCTCCTTTCTGCTCATTCTTGATCACTTAGTGGTTTTTGCATGGTTTTTCCCCCAATCTAAATGGTTGAAATGACTTCCCTAAGTCTTCATTACTGGCAGGAAGAGCTTTAGGCTAAAAGATGCTGTTATTTTTGGAATTTTGGCCCTGTCCTTTTTGCCTTTGGCCCTGCCATTTTGGCCCCCAAAGCATCTCCAAAATGGAATTCAGCCCTTAGATTGAAAGACGTTCCCTACCCATTGTTCAATTCATGAAAAATGTGCAATACATATACATTTATAAATCCTATTGCGAGAGGAGATGGGTCAAAGAAGAGTCAGCCAACAAGGCTTGGGTTGAAAATTGGGCCACATTTATTGAAATATCTGCAAAGGGGAACCTAGGACGGGCATCTGACTGTGCCAGCGACTAGCTGGCACTTCTTGGGTGAAAGCACACCCAGCCTGAGGGGTGGCGTCGATCTCGCCGCCCCTCCAGACTGCCCCTTCTGGGGGAGGTAGACCTTCCAGTGTCACCCCCGGCCCAGTGCTGCACAACACCTGGGTGAGTGAGGAGGGTTGGTCTCCTAGGCAACCCTTATCCACCCGCCGAGCCTCACAACCCATTCGGGGGGCCTCAGGCATCACCTGTCACCATAAAGTGCCTCTGCATGCACACCATCCCTAATTCCTTTCTGCTTTTGCCTGTCCTAGCCGCCACAGGAGTCACAAGCCTAGTGCTTGTGAACTCCCCCCACCTGCGCAGAAGAACTTCCCACAGGCCCCTTTGCAGATCAGACAGAAATATGCTATTCCCTACATTAGACAGGTGGACACTATCCTGCCTGTAATGCTCCCTCCTTGTCCAAAGAATTTCCTGTTGGTGGTGCATCCATCACCCCCTTCACATAGGCCATAAGCCATTTCTCCGTTCACTTTCTGACACGCCCTGCCAACGGCAACGTCGTTCCAAGCCTTCCAATTGATCCAGGGAGCAGTGAGAATTGTAATGGCTACTTCCGGCCAGGTATGCCGGACCACCTGCACATTAATCAAGGCCCATTCGATCGGGTCCTTGCCTGGCTTACAGCCCAAGTCATTCCCTCCATCATGCAGCACCTGGACCTGCAGAGGAAGACTGACCAAACCTTGGTGGAACAGGGTGAGGGGAGGGGGACTCCCACTGTATGTTCCATCTGCTAAGCCACTGGATCGTAGCGTGTTGGGTAGCGGAAACTAAGATCCGAAGTCTGGCATAGAACCATACGTGCAGCCCAAAACACCATACTGTGCCCACATAAGAGCACCCGTACCAGCGTACGTCAAGTCCGACAGTCTGAGGAAGAAAACATTAGGACAAAGCAAAGGGAAAATTGCAACAGAAAGAAAGCGGTCAAAGTGTGAGGGCCCTGCTGGAATGCTTTGAACTACCATCATTCCACCACCATAACTTGCCTGTGAGAGACACCTGAAGTGGCTGCCTTGGGGACCGCTCAATACCAAAGAGGGTTCCTATCGAAAATTACCTGGCCTAGCATGCTAGAGCTGATGTGATAGTGGCCCAACTGAAATTTTGTTAATAGTCAACTGTCGGACTGACAAGACAAGGGTCCCTTCCAGACCCAGTATCCCAGTAAAACCTGTGATGACCCTGATGTGCATTAACCTCTGAATGGGTAGGTGGAGTACAGTGGGAAAGACCTGTACATCATAGTATCTGAAGGCTAAGCCAGACAAGCCAGATAAGGAACCCAAAACAACCCTGAAAATCCCAAGGGCCCCAAAGAGAGCCGTTAAGGCTGCAGCGTGGGACAGTGAAACGCCATATGTGGAGGGGCAAATGGAGGGCCATTGTCTTGGAACCCAAGAAGGGAATATGGAGAGAGAGGGTGCCCAGAATCTGCTAAAAGGTGGAGGCAGCCGCGCCACCACCTCACGGTGGACGCCTGGCACTGAAAGCTGACTTGGCATCAGTAACTCCCCTTGTAGTCTTCTTTAGCCAAGAAGACTAAAAAACAGCCAGTTCACCCCTCCTGGCTCTAGCAGATATCCCCCTTATTCCTCAAAGAGATGCAGAATTGCGGCAAGGCTCTATAGGGAAGGTCCATGAGTCCTGACTGACATTTGCTCCTAAGGTGCGGGACCGCATACCCGCCATGGTGGCACCAGTACATAGAGCTATGTAATTTAGGATAACATGTTCAGCTTCGGTATGCCGGTCCCATGTAGTCTTGCAAGGATGGGACCTAGTAACAGACACACCCACGAGGGTAAGGCCGAAAGCCTGTCGGTCTGATTCCATGACAAAGCATCAGCAACTGGGTGTGCCAAAACCCAGCACATGGTGGGCCCGTAACCAGATGTAGACACCCAGACACTGGGGCATGGATGCTCTGCCCAATGACATGATCCCCGATTTCTGTGGGATAGGGACTCAGTAACTCACACAGTGGCCATGTTGTCGTACAAAGAGGGTTAATGACTTGGCTATGAGGTCGGCCCCAATGTATACGGCTAGGTGAATGGGGAAGAACTCTAGAAGGCTGGTCCTGACAAATTCCGGTGGTGGCCCAACTCTCCGGCTGCTACCCGGGGCACCACCAAACCAGCCGTCCGATTCTGAAACTCAGGGTACCAGCGGCACCCGGTAAGATCTGCGGGTTGGCATTGAGGAGCAGCTCGCGCCACTGGGAGGAGATGCCATTAAAATCCCACAATATCAAAGCCACAACCACATATCCAAACACACAGCGCGAGTGACCTTGGTCCGACGGTGCGGCCGCTGCAGTCCCTGCATTGTCGAACAGAGCCAGCACAGGAAGGCATGGCCAGGGGCCACTACCCTACCGGGGAGATTGAAAAAAATTGTCCTGCAACTTCATACAAGGGCCCCCAAGGGGGACCCTAGGGAGATGTAAAACCACCTGGAGTCGGCCTGAAGGCCAGAGATTTGTCCAGTGGCGGGGGGAGAACAATGCCCAAGGGTATCAAGCTTGATTCCCCAGAATGTAATGTGGCATACAGGCCCACTGTCCTGTGGGCGAAAGTGACATCGAGGTCAAAAGGGAAAGGAACAAGTGCTTTGATTAAGTGAGAACACTGCCCTTAGGGTTGGCGGAGAATTTCTCCCTGAAACATGTTTGGCCCCCCGAAGAAGTTTCGGGGAGAAATTCTCCACACACACCCGCCCCCTGCACCCCCCCCCCCGGGACGGGACTTACCTTTCCCGAATGTCCCTCCCGGCGGCGGGTCCCGGCGGCGGTTCGTCGGGTCTTCGTCAGGGGCGGGGGCGGCAGCCAATCTTTCGACCAGCTGCCGCCGCCGCCGCCGCCATTCCAATAAAAGTAAAAAAAAAAAAATGCCCCTGTGATAGGCTACGTGACGATTAACGTAGCCTATCATGGCTAGATTTGCAAAGTCACCCGTGATAGGCTACGTGACGATTTACGTAGCCTATCATGGCTGACTTTGCAGATCTAGCCATGATAGGCCACGTTAATTGTCACGTAGCCTATCACGGGGGCGTTTTTTTTTTAACTTTTTATTTCACGGCCGGGCGAGGTGAGGCGCCTCCTCCCCGGCCTGAACTTCAGGGGGAGAGCAGCGAAGCGCCTCCCCCCCACTGCGAAAAGCTGCGAGACCAGGTAAGTGGCTTTTGTGCACTCCTACACTGCCCCCACCGCTGGACTCCATGTAGCAACATGCCCAGCAGGGACCAGGGGTCGGTCTACCAGACCAAGTCAACCATATCTTCAGAAGAGGTGTTTCGTACATGGCCCAGACACCCAGGGGACTCGTCATGAATGGGTTGGCCTATGGGAAAGAGAGGCTATGGATTAGCCTGGACTCCCAAAGGGATGTCATGGGGGGTAGCATTTTAAAAACCGAAGGAGCGGCACCCTTCTGACCAGGCTGGGGCCCATTGGGAGGGGCAGTAACCTGCTACAGGCTTCCCGCAGTCTTGGCCCCCCCCTAGGGGGGGACCCTGCCACTCCCAGGCTATTGGACAGGAGGTGGATGGGTGCTATCTGCTACCAAGGGAGCACACGTGATGGAAAATGGCAATGGTTTGGGAGCATGTAACCATGGGGCTGTACTCACAGCTCAGCATGCAGTGCTGAACCACTGGGCCTGCAATAGGTGGAGGCCACTGTCAGATCTAATGCCGCAATCCGGCAGGGAAGGAGACATAACTAGTAGCCCAAAGGCCCTGGTCTCTCAGGTCCCAGTGCATAGAAGGTTATTAGCAGCCCTTCCACCGACGGCCTTGATATAAGTCAGCCATGCCACTCCTAAGGTGAAGGCCAATTGCAGAAGAAGCAGCCTGGATGGGCATTGCACCTCTCACGGGATTAGCAAAAGGACCTAGCATTGCCACGTATGTGGGCGTCTGGGTGTGTGGGGGTAGGGACAAGAGATCGTAAGTTAACCCTGCAGGACTCAGCCAGACACTAGCGAAAGGGGAGTGAAGTGGCTGGGGCTACTGGAGATATGACTGACAGAGTCGCATGTGGCCCGGGAGTCATATATAGGGGTGTGTGGTTGTCTCACTCATATCCGGGGCAGCCGTGCCAGGGTCCCTTATAGGTAGGGGGAATGATGCTGCTTACGGTGCTGCTAACAGGATGCCCCAGGAGGGTGAACTGCCTCAAATGGTGGTGTGCCGCCTGGGAGACCCTGCAAAGATGGGGCATAGCCTCAAATTGCCCTCAATGGTGTGCAGGCGCAATGGATCAGGGGCCGCAGTGCCCTGGTCCCCAGCAGACAAGGTGAATGATGCTACTTGCGTCGCTGCTGGTGGAGCTGCCTCAGGTGGGTGGGCTGCCTCCAGCGGTGGTGTGCTCCCAATCTGCTAAGAAGAGGTGGAGGCTGCAGTGGCGCCCAGACGCGCTGCAGACAAGGTGGCTGGGCGATGTTTCTATGGCATCCAGATTAGGGATGTACGAAAGTCACTTACCTTTCCGTGGATTATGTTGATGATAGGGGGGAAGACGTTCCGTCCCTCCCCCCGGAATCCTCAACGGAGGGGAAACGATCCGTTCCTCCCCCCTGGAATCCTCCACGGCCGGCTGTGCTCCGCGGCAGCTCTGCGGAGCAGCCGGCCAGGCCCAGCCAGGCCAGAGCTGTCCGCAGCCGGATTTCCAGCCGCGGAGGGCTCTGGGGGAAAAAAAAATTCAGATTGGACCGCCATGGTTTTCTTAGGCCTGGCCAGGGGAGGGGGAGGGATTCCTGAGGAACACTCAGCAGCCTCCAGGCGAGCAAGGATTAAGGCCAGAACTGGGCCCGCCTCTGCCTCAGACCTGGAGTTGGGCCCAGGCTGAGGTCTCTTGGAGGGGGGATATGGGGCCCTACACTTCCCCTTCCTTCCACCATGGCCCTTCTTCGGGGGCATGATGTAAGAAGGTGGAGTTCAGGGTCGGTGCTTGGTATAAGGCTGCCAGAGGCCTAGCAGCAGGGAAGATAAACAAGGACCTAGGTCCCATTGCAATACTCCAACCACGCGGCCAATCCCTGTAAGTACAAATGCAGGCAGGGGCGTAAACCCACAGGAGAGGAGATCCTAGAGAGGGCTAACCAGCAGGACCCCAGGTCAACTAAGGCAGCACCTATAGCCCCTTACTGTAGGGCAGAGGCAGGCCGAGGGTATGAGTGGGCTGAATGCCTAGCAAGCGCAGGCAGGTCACTGCCCACCACCCTAGGTAGGGCAACGCCAAGGATGAACGACCAGTAGGACTGCCAGATATGAATGGGGGGGTAGATAAGACACGTGCAGAGCGTGTTGCTCATGGGAAAAGGTATTGCATTATATATATTTATTATTTATTATTATTTATTGCGTTTATATGCCGCCCGTTTACCTCTTTCAAGGAGCCCAAGGCAGCTTACGTTATCCTCCTCCTCTCCAATTTCACAACAGCCACCCTGTGAGGTAGGTTGGGCTAAGAATCTGTGACTGGCCCAAAGTCACTCAGTGAGCTTCCATGGCTGTGTGGGAGGGGACTAGAACCGGGATCACCCGGCCCCTGGTCCAATACACTCACCACTACACCACACTGGGTCTTGATTGCTGATGCCCCTACAGCAGCGAGAACAGCTGCTCAAAGGAGCAGGGGCTATGCACCGCGGCAGCCAGCGGGCGGGGAAGCGAGGGGCATGTGCACCGCCGAGAGAGGGCCGCCCCCCCAGCAAGCAGGAGGCGAGGGGGATGCGTACTGCAGCAGCGGGCGCTGGCGCCCCTGGAGCCACAGCCAGAGCCAGCACGGGGCCGCACCTTCTGGTGAGCCAGAGGCGGGGGGCGCGCGCGCCGCAGCCGCAAGCGTCAGCGCCCCCAGAGGCGCGGCAAGCGCCGGCGAGCGAGCTGGAGGCGAGGGGCACGCATACCGCAGCCGCAGGCACCCCCCTCCAAAGATGCGGCAAGACCCAGCGAGGGGCCGGCCACGCCTCCCGGCGAGCCAGAGTGCCAGCATCCCCCGGGGGCATGGCAAGAGCCAGCGAGAGGGCTGCCCCCTGGCAAGCCAGAGGTGAGGGGCGCGCCCACCACAGCATCGAGCACCAGTGCCCCCAGAGGCGCAGCAAGCGCCAGTGAAAGGGCCGCACCCCCGGTGAGCCGGAGGCGAGGGGTGCATGCACCGCAGCGGCGAGCGCCAGCACGCGTGCCGCAGCAGCAAGGCCAGCACCCATGAGGCACGCGTGCCGCTCAAGCAAGCGCCAGCACCCCCCGGCACGGCAGCCGCTGGCAGGAAAAAGTCGCGTCCCCCGATGAGCCGATAGGCAAAGGGCACGTGCGCCGCCAAAGCAAGCGCCAGTGCCCCCAGAGGTGCGGCGAGTGCCGGCAGCACTAGGACAGGCCACAGGCACACCAGCTGCAATCTCAGCGGGAGCGATGGGATGGTTCTGCTGAAAGTCAGGAGTCGGTCGTTGCTTCCAGGTCAGTCTCTCAAGCCGCGAGAGCAAGAGAGCTGGTTTGGAGGGGGTGCAGAGCTTAAGAGGGATCTGCCAATTCCTCTCCTGCTTGGTGGTGCCATGGGGGGGCACCCAATAGGCAGCAGCCACCTCTTCTCACCCCACCTGCCCGCAATGTTCCCCCTTTTGCCGGGGTTAGGGCACTTCCAAGTAGGGATGTATGAAAATTTCATTTTTGTTTGCAAAACATGCAAGCATGCCCCATTTGAAGACCCAAATGTGAGAGTGAATGTGAGCGCGTGTCCCCCAAATGTTTTCGCACATTGTTGCCCATGTGCTCATTCCCGATATCCAGTTCAATTTGCTCAAATTCCCTCAGTAGATTGAATCAGCCCCACGTTAGTCTATGGAGGAAATACGTGCAGATTTCAGGAGATTTGTGCAAATCTCCCATTCAATTGCTGCTCAATTTGTGCAAATCTCCCATTTGTGCAAAGCAAGCAGCAGTTGCAAATATGATTGGGAATCGGGCATGAGAAGAGGGGTGAGACATTGTTCGGAGAATCCTAGCACTCTCAAACATTGCTCATTCACCCATACCTAATTCAAAATATATATCCTTTAGAGATGTCAGAGAAATCCGCTCAAAAGTCAAATGGGACCGAATTCAGAAACATTCGGCCCACTGAACTAGGGATGGCGGAGAATTTCTCCACGAACCTTGGGGAGGCCGAATGGCCGCCGCCACCATTACAAAGTGAATGTAAAAAAACCACACACACACACGTGATAGGCTACGTAACGATTTACGTAGCCTATCACGGCTAGATTTCCAAAGTCAGCCGTGATAGGCTACGTAAATCATTACATAGCCTATCACGGGTGACTTTGAAAAAAAAAAAAAGCGCGTACGCAAATGCGTATGCATTTGCGTTCCTTATTTGGGCCCGGGTAGTCTACATAAAGATTTACGTAGACTACGGCGAAAATAAGGGCAACGACTTTGGAAATCTAGCCTTGATAGGCTACGTAAATCATTACGTAGCCTACTACGGGTGTGTGGGGGGGTTTTTTTACATTCACTTTTTTATTTTGTGGCTGGGGAGATAGGGCGCTTCTCCCCGGCTTGAATTTCGGCCAGGCGAGGCGGGGCGCCTCCCCCCCCAGCCAGAACTTCGGGGGGAGAACCGAAGCACCTCCCCCCCATCGCGAAGCAAGCTGTGGGACCAGGTAAGTCACTTTCGTACATCCCTACGCTTAACCCTCCCCTGGGACAGGGCATCCCGGTCTACTCGAACGGGAGCTCACATGGTACTTTTTTTTTTTCTCTGCTGAAAATTTTACGAAGGTATTTATGAAGGAAACTTTGCAAATCAGGATGAAAGATGGTGAAACGGATTTTACGAAACTATTTAATAAATATTAGAGATGTACGAAAGTCACTTGCCTTTTCGCAGGGGTGCTTCATGGTGGGGGGGAGGAGCTTTGCTTCTCCCCCCAAAGTTCAGGCGAGTGGGGGGAGCCGTCCCACCTCGCCCGGCCGAAATTCAGGCTGGGGAGAACTGCCCCGTCTCCCCAGCCGTGAAACAAAGTCTAAAAAAAAAAAAAAACTGTGATAGGCTACGTAACGATTTACGTAGCCTATCATGGCAAGATTTCCAAAGTCAGCCATGATAGGCTACGTAAACCGTTATGTAGCCTATCATGGGTGACTTTGAAAAAAAAAATCACGTACACAAATGGCGGCAGCCTATGGGCGCCGCCATTTGCGTTCCTTATTTGGTCCCGGTAGTCTACGTAAAGATTTACGTAGACTATGGCGCCATTTGCGTACGCGCTTTTTTTTTTCCCAAAGTCACCTGTGATAGGCTACGTAACGATTTACGTAGCCTATCACGGCTGACTTTGGAAATCTAGCCGTGATAGGCTACGTTAATCGTTACGTAGCCTATCACGGGGTTTTGTGGGTTTTTTACACTTTGTAATGGCGGCCGCAGCAGCCGGTCGGAAGGCCGGCTGCCGCCCCCGCCCCCGACAAAAGGCCGATGAACCGCCGCCGGGACCCACCACCAGGAGGGACATTCGCCAAAGGTAAGTCCCATCCCAGGGGGATGGGGGGGCGGAGAATTTCACCGCCGATTTCGGGGGGCCAAATGCGTTGGCACTCGGCCCCCCGAAGATTCGGGGAGAAATTCTCCGCCATCCCTAATAAATATGCCATTTCCTGCTACGACGCGGCTTTCTTTCGCTGGGAGGGACGGGGTCATGAAGTGCATGTAGCCTCATCTTATTTTTTATTATCTGTGTGCGTGAAGGTGACGTCAGGTTCAGGTCAGGTGAGGTCAGGTGAGCGAGATCCCTCTAGGCCACCCCCCACCCCACCAGGAAGATAATGTCATTGAGGGGAGGGAACTCATCAACCATTTTTTGGGATGGCAAAGAATTTCTCCCCGAATCTCGGGGAGGCCGAATGCCAACTAGGGATGTACGAAAGTCACTTACCTGGTCTCACAGCTTGCTTCGCAGTTGGGGGGAGGCGCTTCGCTTCTCCCCCCGAAATTCAGGCCGGGGGGGAGGCTTCCCGCCTCACCCGGCCGAAATTCAGGCCGGGGAGAAGCGCCCCGTCTCCCCGGCCGCGAACTTCAAAAGAAAAGTAAAATTAAAAAAAAGCCCCGTCATATGTTACGTAATGATTTATGTAGCCTATCATGGCTAGATCTGCAAAGTCAGCCGTGATAGGCTACGTTAATCGTCACATAGCCTATCACGGGTGACTTAAAAAAAAAAAAGCACGTAAGCAAATGGCGTCCCCCATAGGGAGCCGCCATTCGCATTCCTTATTTGGTCCCTGTAGTCTACGTAAAGATTTACATAGACTACAGCGAAAATAAGGGCAACGCTATTTCCGTTGCCCTTATTTTCGCCGTAGTCTATGTAAATCTTTACGTAGACTACAGGGACCAAATAAGGAATGCGAATGGAGGCTCCCTATGGGGGCCGCCATTAGCGTACGCACTTTTTTTTCTTTTAAGTCACCCGTGATAGGCTACGTGACGATTAACGTAGCCTATCATGGCTGACTTTGCAAATCTAGCCGTGATAGGCTACGTAAATCATTACGTAGCCTATCACAGGGGCGTTTGCTTTTTTTTTACTTTTCTTGTAATGGCGGCGGCGGCAGCCGGTCGAAAGACCGGCTGCCGCCCCCGCCCCTGACGAAGACCTGCTGAACCGCCACCGGGAGCGACATTCGTGAAAGGTAAGTCCCATCCCGGGGGTGGCAGGGGGCAGGGGGGTGGTGGAGAATTTCTCCCCGAACAACCTTCGGAGGACCGAATGCTATTTGCGTTGCCCTTATTTTCGCCGTAGTCTACGTAAATCTTTACGTAGACTACCCATGCCCAAATAAGGAACGCAAATGGCGGCGCCCCATGGGCGCCGCCATTTCCATACGCGCTTTTTTTTTTCAAAGTCACCCGTGATAGGCTACATAAAGATTTACGTAGCCTATCATGGCTGACTTTGAAAATCTAGCCGTGATAGGCTACGTAAATCGTTACGTAGCCTATCACGGGTTTGTTTTTTTAAATTTACTTATTTCGCGGCCGGGGAGACGGGGCGCTCCCCCCCGGCCTGAATTTCAGCAGCGAGGGATGGGGCGCCTCCCCCCCACCAAGAACTTCGGGGGGAGAACCAAAGTGCATCCCCCCCACCGCGAAGCAAGCTGTGGGACCAGGTAAGGGACTTTCGTCCATACTTATCCCTGTCTGGCCTGGGCAGAGCCCAAAGCACTGGCGATATGTGGCGGAGCTTTATAATACCTCACATGCAGAGTCCAGTTGCGCTGCTCAACTGTGTGTGGCGGACTATGCAACAGCGTACATCCCTACTACACACACACAGAGAGTTTTCTATGCATCCCTGTGTACTTCGCTATCGACTGTATATCTGTATCTTTAACCCTCTGAATGTTAGTATGATTCTGATTCCCCAAATGTATGTATAGTTCTAATTCTCTTGATGTGTGCTTTTAATTCATTTTAAATTCTTTCATAAATCAAGGAATTGCTTTCAAAGACCTTGATGTGGTCTCTCTCTGGACTCTCTCAGCTTTTGGGTTTTCCTAAGCACCGAGAGTTCTATGTGAAAAGATCCCTCTGGGATGTGTCCAGTTTACATGTATGTGATATGCACCTCCACGTAAAACAAAGCATACTTCATAGAATCATAGAATCATAGAACCATAGGGTTGGAAGGGGCCTACAAGGCCATCGAGTCCAACCCCCTGCTCAATGCAGGTATCCAAGTCAGAGCATCCCTGACAGATGGCTGTCCAGCCTCGTCTTGAATGCATTCATTCATAACATCAGGGATGCTGACTGACCATCTCCCTATGAGGGAAGCTTACAGCAGCTGCGCTTGTTTGGCTGGGAAGGCATTCTTGTTGCGGTTAACAGTAAGCAAACACAGAGATCATTGTGTACAATGATCTAGATTTAAAAAAATTATATCTGTGGACTTGAACCAAGGAATTGTTACCTTTTTTTTAGAAAGAACTTTATATACAAACAGAACAGATCAAAACAAAACACAGAAACAATTGTAATGTTGGGCTGGGCACTGGCTGGCTGCAGGCCTCAGTTCGTAGGAGGATGCAGTTCCCGCTCCATGGCCTCCACCCTTCTTTGAAGGTCATCACCTGTGTGTAGAAAGAGAAGAATAAAGCACAATGGTAATATGCATCTTGCAGGCAGAGTTGTTAGCTCAGGTCAGGTGCCATTCTGTAGTACTACTTACAGGTCCTGCTGAGCCTCTGGACGTCTCTCATCAAGACGCATCAGAAGCACAAGAGGAGGGGCTTCATCTGTGGAAGAAGGGTGGTCTTCCTCCACAGATGCTGCTCCTCTTGCTGCTGGCTCTCCGATCTCCTCCTCCTCCTCTTCCTCCTCCTCTTCTTCCTCCTCCTCCTCTCTCCTCTCCCTCTCCGCGGCCTGCCCCTCAGTCCATCCTCTGCCAGCAAGGCACGCTGCATAGCTGTGGGATGTCACAGTAACAGAATGAATGCATTTATATATGTGGGGAGTGAACAAAACCACAGTCATTGATTGATCTGTCTATCACCATCCCCACTACCATAAGAACCACTGATTCTGTCCTCCCACCACAAGGTCTAATGATGAGGGGATAATTAGGGAGGCAGATTATACAGTACTGACAGTTTTGGTGTGATGGGGACTGTTGGACTTCTGTAAACATGCACAGGATTGCACTTCTAGTCACCCCATTTCTACATTTGCAATGCCATGGTATTCATTTATTCTATTGATGCATTGCATAAATGCCACCTTTTTTCCTAGCGCAAGGAACCCAAGGCGGCTCACATTAGCTTCTTCCTCTCCATTTAACACTCACAACAACAACACTGAGGTAGGCTGGGGCTTTCTGACTGGGCCAAAGTCACCCAGCGAGCTTCCATGGCTGAGTGGACTATACCCAGATTTCCAAGCTCTCAGATCAACACTTGCTCATGAGTTGACTTGAGTGCCAATGTCTTGGTAGAAAGGTGGGGTGGGTGGGGTGCAAAAATTCAGCAATCACTACATGAAGAAGGATGACGTACACACACCGAGAGGCTGGTCCTGTTGCTGCTGGGCTGGTGCCAGTCCCCCTGTGTGCACTGTGCAGAGACCGGCAGCAGCAGCATTTCCCTGGAAATGGACAGCGTGTCAGTGTGTAATATGAGTTGTAGCCAGGCCCGCATAATCCTATGCATGTGGTTGTACAGGAAAAAGCAAGGCAGTTCCCAGCATCCCTTCAACTAGCCAAAGTGGCCGGAAGATGATGGGACCTTTTTATGTCCAAGTTCAACAAGCATAGGATTGCAGGCTAAATGTCAGGATTTGTTTGTTTCCACATGAGACCACAAAGAGATAGCTTCATTTTTGGTACACATCCTTGTCTTCATATTTAGTTAAGCTTGATGATGGGATGGGATAACTAACTTACCAGGCATATACCTCTGCGAAAATGGGGGCTGGCCTGCTTTGACCCACGCTCTGTGGATGCACCAGTAGTAGGCGGGGGGGTTGGACAGCGGTGCCCTCCTCTCGGCAGCAGCAATCCCCTCTCTGATGAAGGACTGCTTTAGTGCCTTCCATTTGGACCTCAATTGTCCAATTGTGCGATGGTGGCCCGCTCGCTCCATCCTCCTCTTTATCCGGGCCCAATAAAGTTCATTGCGGCAGGAGCAGCTGCCAAACAGCACTACCACTGCCTTGCTGCTCTTAATGTTGATGAGGAGGGCCTTGGTCTCCTCATGGTCCCACCTCCTGCCACGCACTGGTGCAGCCATTTTAGAGCAGCCACACTACTACTACACACAAACACACACACACCAAGACAGCCACGCACAACCACCACTTAACTACACACACACAGACCAAACCAGACAAAAACACCACAATGCACAACTACACACACACACACCAGACAGCCACGCACAACCACCACTTAACTACACACACACAGACCAAACCAGACAAAAACACCACAATGCACAACTACACACACAGACACACCAGACAGCCACGCACAACCACCACTTAACTACACACACACAGACCAAACCAGACAAAAACACCACAATGCACAACTACACACACACACACACCAGACAGCCACGCACAACCACCACTTAACTACACCCACACAGACCAAACCAGACAAAAACACCACAATGCACAACTACACACACACACACACACCAGACAGCCACGCACAACCACCACTTAACTACACACACACAGACCAAACCAGATAAAAACACCATAATGCACAACTACACACACACACACAGACCAGACAAAAACACCACAATGCACAAACAACACTGATACAAGGAAATCCACTAAGCACCACCACTAACACACCACCACCACCACACAAGAGAACTCCACCCATAAATCACCACGCAGACGCAAGCGCAAATGCAGACGACATTCAGGAAGTTAGCAGGAAGTTGATGACAGATTTTGCGGAAGCGGAGCTGCAGCCCTGTTTTTTTTTATTTGTGAGGCGGTTAGGTTAACAAGACCAGTAAACGCGAGGATCATCAAGCACAAATACACAGAAATTAATAAAATCACAGTCCCTGTCCCTGTCCGAGAAAACAAGACAGCGGGGGAGCGCACAGAGGGCGGGAAACATTTCGGGCAGGAATGAAAAAAAATACGTAAATAATTACAAAAATAGTGGGAAAGTTCTGGCCAAGGCAATCCCAACGATGGCAAGAGTGCAGCGGAAGCTACGGGGGGATTCCCCCCTAGGGAGGAAATACGTAAGCAATCACAACAAGGGAGAATGCGGCGGAAGTTACATAGGGTCAATTCCAGCCGACGGAAACTACGTAAATATTTGCGATGAATAGTCTTTCACAGAATGGCGGGACGGGACGGGCAGCTGTTGGGCGCAGATAATTTTTTGACGTTTGCTGTGATTTTATTTACGTAACTTTCGAGGCGGGAAAAAAAAAACAGTATTTCGGAGGTTTGCGGACAGCGGGATGGGACAGAGGATGCCAACTGGGAAAGTCAAGCGGGACAGTATGAGCACAATTCATACATCCCTATCCTTCAGTGCAAAGGGATTTTATAAATCCCAAATACAGGACAGACATTTGAATATGGAAAACTGCCTCATTTAAAGATAAAGGAATCAGGACAGGATCAGGAACACAGAAGGATCAGGATAGCCCCACAGGTGTAGGGCTATCCAGGGCTCATGGACACACAGTGTTGGCACTTTATTATCAGAGACACTGACGTCATCTGCCACCCCACCCCCCTCAGAATTCCCTGTTCCCTCTGAGCTTAGCTGCAATCCTCACAATAGCTGGACGGAAATGAATTTTCCCAGCAACCATTTATTGTTCCTTTTTAGAATGTTGCATTGGTGACTAGCTTGGTCTTGAATGGGCAATTAAGGCACACTCACTTTATAAAGACCTGTTTGTGGTGGAGATGAAAACTGCTAGAACTGGTTTACCGATACAGACCAACACAGTTGCCTGAATATATGGACTCTGCTTGGAGGGGTGGCTATGGGGACTTTCATAATGAATACCTGCCCTTCAGAATTTACCACTGGGTGGCACAAATAGCAAGATCAGGGAAATGTCTGATCCACCATTTTGTAGAGGTCCATACTTGGTTGTATAGAAACTAGAAATAAGTCATAGCTCATATAAGCTGTAGTCTGACTCCACATACAGAGTCTGGGATTGCATCTTTTAAAAGATTTATCTTGTCCCCTGGGCTTTTTATTTTAATATGGTATGGACAGAATTCCAGAAAAGGAATATATTGGCCCTATATTTATTTACACAACAGAGTATGCAGGATGTATCTGTTGTCCTTACAACCTTAAATAAATTGTATCATTCAGTCAGAATTCACTGATATTCACTGTCATTTGCAGGAAGGAATGGTCTGAAAATCATACTGAAGATTATAAGACAGATGAGTGTATAAATATTTGCATGCTGAAAGGTAATTTGAGAGAAGATTGGGAAAGTTTAATCAGAACTGGGCTATTGCTTTATTTTCAGAGATGAAACACAATTCAAAACAGCTTATGTTGCTCAGAAGCTAAGTTAGTTTGGATCATCGATTTCCTTTTCTTTTTCTCTCTACTCTCTAATTTTTCCCCATTCACTCTTCTATTTCATGTTCATTTTGGCTCTCTGCAAACTTTGCATTATGGAGTGATGTAATAAGCCATAAAACATCCACAAAAACATGTTCTAGTACCTGTTCCAGGCAATTTTTACAACCAGCCTGGAATGGGTACCAAGATGTGGTTTCTGTGGAAGTTTTGTGACTTACTGCATTACTCCTATCCAGTCATGTGTGGCTTCAGCTCACTTGAAAGTTGCTGTTCTGGGCTATTTTCTCAGAATACAGGCTATTGCTGAGAATGAGTACCAAAATGTGGTTTCTTGGAAGTTTTTGGCTTATTGCCCCCATCCCATGTTGTTACGTCTGACTTGTGAATTTGGTTGATTTGGCTCACTCGGAAGTTTGCGTTCTGGGCCATTTTCTGGAATATGGACTATTGCCCAGAACGGGTGTCAAAATGTGGTTTTTGTGCCCCCCCCCCCAGTCATGTGTGTGTGATTGGTGAATTTGGCTGGTTTGGCTTGCTTGTTGTTGTTTATTTGGTCAGTTGCTTCCGACTCTTCATGACTTCATGGACCAGCCCATGCCAGAGCTTCCTGTCAGCCATCACCACCCCCAGCTCCCCCAAGGTCGGGTCTGTCACCTCCAGAATATCATCCATCCATCTTGCCCTTGGTCGGCCCCTCTTCCTTTTGCCTTCCACTTTCCCTAGCATCAGCATCTTCTCCAGGGTATCCTGTCTTCTCATGATGTGGCCAAAGTACTTCAGTTTTGCCTTTAATATCCTTCCCTCAAGCAAGCAGTCTGGCTTTATTTCCTGGAGTGTGGACTGGTTTGATCTTCTTGCAGTCCAAGGCACTCTCAGAATTTTCCTCTAGCACCACAGTTCAAAAGCATCTATCTTCCTTCGCTCAGCCTTCCTTATGGTCCAGCTCTCGCAGCCATAGGTTACTACAGGGAATACCACTGCTTTAACTATGCGGACCTTTGTTGTCAGTGTGATGTCTCTGCTCTTCACTATTTTATCAAGATTTGTCATTGCTGTCCTCCCAAGAAGTAAATGTCTTCTGATTTCCTGGCTGCTAGGGATATACGAAACACCCATCTGGCTCTGCGCCGGGCAATCCACGGTGGGGGGGGCACTCCATCCCTCCCCCCGTAATCCTCAATGGGGGGGAGGCAATCCGGTCCTCCCTCCCGGAATCCTGCCCAGCCGCCCGCAGCTGGACATCCGGCTCCTGGGCAGCCCTGCAGGGATGCAAATGGCGGCTGTCGTAGCCGCTGCCATTTGTGTCCCTGTATTGAGCCATGATAGGCTATGTAAATATTTATGTAGCCTATCACGGCAGGGGGGAAAACCCCAGCCTACGCAGATGGTGGTAGCCACCGCCATTTGCGTACGCTGGGTTCCCCCCCCTTCGCCGTGATAGGCTACGTAAATACTTACGTAGCCTATCACGGCCTCCGCAGGGATGCAAATGGCGTCCCTGCATTAGCCGTGATAGGCTACATAAGTATTTACGTAGCCTATCACAGCTATGAAGAGGAGGAAGCGAATGGCGGCTGCAGGACGGCCGCCATTTGCAAAGCAGCACAGACTGGAGCAGGTAAGTTCTCCATTTCGTGCGCCTTTTGTGAGTTGGGGGCAGCGGGGACTTCGTCCCTCATGCCTTTCGTGGGTTGGGGGGTAGGGGCTTCATTCCGTGATGGATTTCGGGGGGCCGAATGCACTGAGGTACATGCACTGTACTTTTTTTGGTATGGGGATATAAGTTGATCTTTTCCAATCTGTTGACAATTCTTGTGTTTTCCAAATTTGCTGGCATATGGCATGCATCAGCTTGACAGCATCATCTTGCAAGATTTTAAACAGTTCAGCTGGGATACCGTCGTCTCCTGCTGCCTTGTTATTAACAATGCTTCTTAAGGCCCATTCAACCTCACTCTTCAGGATGTCTGGCTCTAGCTCACTGACCTCACCATCAAATCTATCCCCAATATTATTATCCTTTCTATACAGATCTTCCATATATTCTTGCCACCTTTTCTTGATCTCTTCTGCTTCTGTTAGGTCCTTGCCATCTTTGTTTTGGATCATACCCATTTTTGCCTGGAATGTACCTCCGATGTTTCTAATTTTCTGGAAGAGGTCTCTTGTCCTTCCTATTCTATTATCTTCTTCCGCTTCCACACATTGCTTGTTTAAAAATAATTCCTTATCTCTTCTGGCTAACCTCTGGAATTTTGCATTTAATTGGGCATCTCTCCCCCTATCACTGTTGCCTTTTGCTTTCCTTCTTTCTTGGGCTGCTTCCAGCGTCTCAGCAGACAGCCATCTTGCCTTCTTGGTTTTCTTTTTCTTTGGGATGTTTTTTGTTGCCACCTCCTGAACAACGTTGCAAACTTCTGTCCATAGTTCTTCTGGGACCCTAACTACTAAATCTAGTCCCTTAAATCTATTCTTCACCTCCACTGCATATTCATTAGGAATATTTGTGAGCTCATATCTAACTGATCTGTGGGTCTTCCCTATTCTCTTGAGTCTGATTCTAAATTGTGCAATAAGAAGTTCATGATCTGAACTACAATCAGCTCCAGGTCTTGTTTCTACTGACTACATAGATGTCCACCACCTTTGGCTACAAAGGATGTAGTCAATCTGATTTTGGTGTCGACCGTCTGGTGAAGTCCATGTATAAAGCTGTCTCTTAGGTTGTTGGAAGAGAGTGTTTGTTATGCACAGTGAGTTGTCTTGGCAAAATTCTATCAGCCTATGTCCTCCTTCATTTTCTTCTCCCAGACCATGCTTGCCTGCCTGTAATTCCAGGTGTCGTTTGACTACCCACCTTAGCATTCCAGTCTCCTGTAATGAAAATAACATCTTTGTTTGGTGTACTATCCAGTAGGTGCTGCAGATCCTCATAGAATTGATCTACTTCTGCTTCTTCAGCATCTGTGGTTGGGGCATATATTTGGATCACTGTGATGTTAAATGGCTTACCTTGAATTCAAATTGAGATCATTCTGTCATTTTTTGGATTGTATCCAAGCACTGCTTTAGCCACTTTATTATTAATTATGAAGGCTACTCCATTTCTTCTGTGGTCCTCTTGTCCTCAGTAGTAGATTTGGTGGTCATTTGATGTGAAGTGGCCCATTCCAGTCCATTTCAGTTCACTGACACCCAAAATGTCTATATTTAATCTTGACATCTCCCCAATAACCACATCCAATTTGCCCTGGCTCATAGATCTTACATTCCAGGTTCCTATGGTGTGTTGATATTTAGAACATTGGATTCGTCATTCACCACCAGCACCATCCGCTGCTAGCCGTCCTTTCAGCTTTGAGCTAGCTGAGTCATCACATCTGGGGCTAGTTGATCTTATCCTCTGTTCCTCCCCAGTAGCATTTTGACCATCTTCCAACCTGGGAGTCCCATCTTCCGATGGTATACCAACATATCTCTGGTTGTACTGATCCATTTAGTTTTCATGGCAAGAATATTAGGGTGGGTTGCTGTTTCCTTCCCCAGGGATCGTATTTAGTCTGACCTCTCTGCCATGACCTTCCCGTCTTGGGTGTCCCTTCACGGTTTAGCTCATGATGTCATTGAGGTGCTCTAGGCCATTCCATTCTGTCCCAGGTGGTTTCTGTGCATTATGGGGTTAATAATAATGTAATATTGCAAAGGTTTCAGTCCTAAAATATTGTTCTCAAGTGTCTCTAACACATGCCATTGTTTTTGGTATAGTTTAAAAGGCGGGGGGAGGGTGTTCCGTTCTGTTCTGTTCCATTCTGGCTTTTACACCATCTCAGATGCATGAGCTTTCATGTGTAATTATTATTTCATTAGATGGAGTCCATTTCACTTCTGTAAGCTCTTCCTCTGTCAACTGAATAATTTCAGTTACCTTTAGACAACTGGACTCTTTTTAAGAATATGTAATAGAAGATATCATAGAAAATAAAATATGAATAGGTGAATTGATGCTCATTAAATCATACTTTTGACACACATCCTCTGCTTTAAATTTTTGAAGTGTTGTAGTTGTAGTTGTAGTTGCTGCTGCTGCTGTTGTATTATCATCATCATCATCATCCAAATAATCTTCTCATAAACATATTCAATAATATTTACTCATTTGTAACTTTTCTAGGCTGGCTTATAACAAGAAGTTCTCAAGGCAGCTTACAACATAACACAGAACAACTCTGTTATTGTTAATTATAATAAATTTGTTTTATTTCATTTTAAACTATCCTGGTAGTTTTTGTAAACTCTTTTATGTTGTAAGACATCCTGAGACCATTTTTGTCATAGGACAGCCTATGAAGGCTGTAAATAAAGAAATATTATTGACTATTTT
Organism: Heloderma suspectum; assembly: GCF_057233095.1. Taxonomy (NCBI): domain Eukaryota; kingdom Metazoa; phylum Chordata; class Lepidosauria; order Squamata; family Helodermatidae; genus Heloderma; species Heloderma suspectum. Next base: position 149,891,790 of record NC_139458.1, read on the forward strand.
TATGAGAAGATGACAAGAGCAATTATTAGCCCCTTGAGCATCAGTGTAAGCCCTGATGTAACACTGGTTTGTTTACACCTCTGACTGAAAAAAGAAGCAATGCTACTTTCAGCAAATAGAAAGAATCTTATTTCCGTAATCTCTTTTAGAGTAGCGTGCTTCATTAGGTTACTTGTTTTCTTCTCATTTGTTAATTCATCAGTCTTCTTCCCTCCCACTATAGAATTTAATTGTTCCTGAACCGCAATTTGACATTCAATTTTGGTCACTTAGGCTACAATCAATCCTAAACACACTTGTCTTGCCAGGGAGTAAGCATCACTGAATGCAGTGATGTTTACTTCTGAGTAAACATGCATAGGCTTGCTCTGTCAATCTTCTGCTTAAATTTTTTTTAAAAAATAACATCTCTATCTTTGGTTCAATGCATTGTTCCAAACACATTGTTTTTTTTAAACAAAACAAGTTTCTATTCCTCCAAAGTGAAAAGAGCTATTGTATATGCATAATTTTTTCAGACTCTTTGGTACCCTTTAGCTGCAAATTGAGTAGGGATGAGAGGATTCCCCTGTTCTTTTATTGTTATTACTTTAGTTTTCTTCCCCCTTTGTTAGACTCCTCCTGAATTCTGGTTTAACTGGACAATTTCTAAAATAATTTCCAGCATTGGAGCATGGGCACTAAAGCTTTCAGTGCCTTTCAGTTCATTTGTATTTTTCTCCACCCCCACCTATCTACGTTACTGATGCAGATGTGTTACATTGATAAAACATTGCAAGGTAGTAATCTTGATGCTGTTGTACATATAATTGCATCAAGATTCTTTTTGTGTGGTGTTTTACTGATGTGCTCCTGTGAATGTCCCACTAAGGAAAAATATATTTAATAACCCAAATAGTTATGCATAATAATATACTGAAGGCCAGTAGGGTGTAGTGGCTAGAATGTTGGAATTGGAGCTGGGGTTGAATGACTGCCATAAAGCATACAGGGTGGTACTTGGAACATCTCTGTCTCTCAGCCTAACCTACATCACAGGGCTATTGTCAGGGGGGTGGAGTGGGAATAGAATAATACCACATGCAAATGTGGAAGATTAATCAGTAATAGATGATAATCCAGAGCAGATTTTCAGGGGGTACAAGGTGCTGTAGAGGGAAGGGAAAATCAGCAAATATCATTTTCCCCCTTCCTCCATGATGATCCAAACTGTTGAGCACAAATCTGGATCCAACCCATTATGCCCAACCATCCCAATATATTACCAGATGGTTTCTTAATTTCATTGGGTCTCAGAAAAAGCAAGACAATGCTTTTCACAGGCATTATTCGAACACTGCAGCATTCCTGAGCAATCATTCATAACATGGCCTATAGTTATATCTTTCATCCACCCCCCACCCCTCAGGACTCTCTTCTATTGCAGGTTGGTTCTGGGTTTGTCTAGAGTTATTATACTGTCAAGGACACCATTTGGCATCACTTCTGTTCACTGTGCAAACAATGCCATTGTGTAATTAGGAATAAAAATGTAGTTAACCAGAGCACAAATGTTTGTAATCAAGTCACTCTGTCACAATGCTGGGGTCCATTAACAGGATTAATCAATTAAGAAACATGTCTTTAAAAGTAGTTTGCTTAATTGTAGATGAGAGTGAATGCATAAAGCCAAATTATCAATGGTCCTGGAAAACTCAATGGCACACTTAGTTACAGTGCAATCCTAGGCATATTAGGACTAGTTATCCGTGGTCTAGTAAGGGTGCAATCTATGGGCATCTGGTCCAAAGAGCAGCAGGATCTGATCTTTGAGCCCTCTATCCACCCTAAGGCATGCCAGACTGTTGCCAGCAGGGCAGGAAGAGCAGCTGAGGCCATTTTCACTTTTCCATCCTCCTTTGTAGCATTTTATATTAGATGGGGTTCTGAGCCTGTCTGAATACTGGGGGCACTTATAGGGACTGAGAAGCCTTTGGCCCTAGTGAATCAATGTCCTTTCCCCTCCCCACCCACTGGTCCTCCCACAACACACCTATTCCATTAATTCCCCTTCTAAGGTCAGAATCCCAGAGTCCCAGCCTCAGGTGAGGGAGCTCCTGTGGAGCTTTCTGTGGTGGGTTGTAAGGGGTTTGGGGCGGGGGTGGGGGCAGTGAGATCCATGGTCAGATCTCCTCCTCTGAGGTTGTAGCTCTGTTTACAACCTCAGAAGAGGAGATTTGCTGCATCCTATGACCATCTCAGATGCCATAGGGGGCATAGGATTGCTCTCTTAGTCACTCCCTGTTGGACTATTATAAATAATGTATTAGAAGTGGAGCTGTTCTTGAAGATGGTCCTGAAACTTCAGTTTGTACAGAATACTATCTGTTCCTGCCCTCTTCTGAATGTTCCTGTCATCAGAGGGCAGTTGTAGCATCCCATCTCTGGAATTCTCTCACTAGTGAGGCTCATTTTTTTATTATTCTGCCAGGCATTAAAAAAAGACTTTTAGGCTGAAATGGTTTACCTGCTTACCTGGAAATGGGAGCCATTGAATTCAGTGGGATTTATTTCAAAGTAAACTTGTACAGCATTGCATTGTTAAAGGACTTTCAAATCTACTTTTTAATGCCATTTAACTGCTTTTTATGTTTGGTTGTATTTTTCTGTTGTCGATTATGGTAATTTCCTTTGTAAACTGGCCTGTAAATGATTTTGGAGATTAGCATATGGAGAAGTTCGTGTGGTTCACATTTTTAGGTGAACCAACCTAATTTGCACTTCCCAGATTAATATGCAGCCTGAAATACAGTTATGGTTCAGTTTGGATATACAGAAATTACATATAAAAATTGCGTACATTAGAGAAAGTTATGTGCTTATTAGGGAAAGTTGCATGCAAAAATGTGCATCTTGGGGAAAACTGTGTACAAAATGTATCTGTTAGGGGAAAATTGCACACCAGAATAATTGTGAATGTTCATGTGGTTTTGTTAAAAAAAAAAAAAGCAATTGCAGACTGTTGTAGAAATTGGATGGAATGAATTTATGACTGAATAAATGTGAAACTGGCATAGACTGGAAATCAAATGATTCATCCATTCCCAACAGACTTTAATTAATTAATTAATTAATTAATTATAAATAAACATTCACTCAGAAGAAGTAAGCATCAGTTCAATAGCTCTTCTTCCCAAATATATGTGCATGGGATTGCAGCAACCTTAGAATAGCTTCAGATGTTCAGTAACTGAGGAAACAGGAAGTCAAAGTGAGCTTTGTATTTCCTGTTTTAATATGTTGTGTAATGCCAGAGTCAGGGGCTTCTAATTCAGATATTACACAGGAGCAGACAAGCAAGTAGCAGTGGCTGGTACCCACTTGGGTTGATGACGAGTCAGCACTAAGGTGGAGTCCAAGGGTTACCATAGATGGAGCCAACCATATCCTTTCTGGAAAAAACCCAAACATACATAATAGAGGCATCCCTAGGGAAGAAGTCTTCCCAATTTTGAAGAGATTATTTCAATTATTTTTATTGTAAATTTTAAACAGAACAAAACAAAAACAAAAAGAGGAACATAAGAAAGGAAGCTACATAAATGTAAATATATCAGTTGCAATGCATACCTATGAAATGAGTGTGTGTGTGTGTATGAAAACATGAAATTCTAAGAATTATACATGAACTTCAACTTTAAATAATGGCCTTGCACTCTGCACTTGGAAGAGGAGCATGGAGTGGGCAAAACAGGGCATTTTGGGGCATGTTCCAGGTTGGAAAGTCAGAAATGCGGATATGACAGATCCTATGTGTCATCCAGCAGCCTCCTCCCTTGCTCTGCCTTCCTGCAGCTAGACAGCTGAAATCAGTTGTCTAGCCAAAAATGCAGGGCAGGAGAAGTGCAGAGGGAATGATCCCCTCCATGCTTCTCCTGCCCTGCATTGGATGGACAGTCGCCTCCGAGTTCAGAGGTGGCTGCCTATCCCCATAGGACTGTGCCCTAAAAGAAGCATTAGCTGTATTACACCTCCAACAGTTAGCTGACATAGGTAAACCCTTAATAAAGAGACGTTGTAGTATTTGATACACATGGAAAAAGAGTTTTGCTGAATAAGATGTAACCTAAGATCCATAACCTTCAGATACAGATGCTAAAGCAGTGATCTAGTGATTAGACAAAGTGCGACAATCCCATTCCCTATTCCATTCTTGAGACCTTTATATCATATTTATTCACCAATAGTAAGTATTTATAAACATGGATCATGGGTCCATATAATTGGCCTCAAGAAGTGCTTGCAATAGTGAAGGAGAGTCTGAAGCTGTAAAAGTTGCAGGGCCAAATCTAGATTCTAACAAATGTTGCAATTGCAGGTAAGGCCATTCAGCTATAGCAGGCAAGTCACACTAGGCACACACAATCTGCCATGACAAAAACTCATCATTTTCACCAGTAATTGATCCAAGGGAAAAACCCATTCAAGTCCAGCACAAATGGACTTTCTTTTCTTACCAATTTTTAAACCTGGGTTTCCCCATAGAGTCAATTTAGCATGAGAAAATGGATCAAAATGTAACTGATGTGACATTATATTCTGCATGTTTTTAACAGCCGTAACTGCAGGACAAACTCTATGCATTTTAATGTGCCAAGAACCTAATGCCATCCATTCAGAGAGAGGATCCTGACAAAAAGATTCCAAAACTGACCAAGATGGAAAATCTTATCTAAGTGGGAAAGATAAACATTTAGCACAAGTCAAGAAGTAGGCCCAATAATATAAAGCCAGATCGGGAAAGCCAAACCTACCTTCCTTAATTGAAAATTTTCAAGCATACTCTTGGTGGGAAGGAACACCCCCAACATTTACGAAACAAAGCATTGAGTTTTTGAAAATATTTGCCAGGTATAGCTAAAGGAATACCATGTATAACATCCACAATCCCAGGTAAAGTATTAATCTTGAATGTATATACTTTACCCCACAAACTCAACTTTAAAGATGCCCATCTATTGAAATCCTGTGAGATCACATTAATCAACTTATTCAAATTAAGCTTGATCATTCAAGATATGTCTCTTGGAATTAGTATCTCCAAATAAGTAATAACATCTGGGCACCATATAAATTGCCAATTACATAATACACTATGAAATTAACTATCTCCAATTGGCATCAATTCAGACTTTGACCAGTTCACTGAATAGCCAGACAAGTTTCCAAAAGTGTTAATGAAATGCATCAAAGCTGGAACTGATGACTGGAGTTTTAAGATGAACAACAAAAGATCATCAGCATGAAGAATAATTTTGAATTCTAAACTATCATGCACAAAGCTGTGAATATTACTGTTCTAATTGTAGGTGCCAGAGGTTCCAAACACAAATCAAATATCAAAGGAGAAAGTGGGCATCCCTGTCCCAAGTAAAAATAAAGTGGAAAAAAGACCATTAGCCATAACTCTAACTAATTTCAAAAATTCTTCAGGAAAGCCAAAATTACTCAATGTGGCAAAAATAAATTTCCAAAGAATATTGTTAAAGGCTTTTTCAATAAAACAATGGCAGCAATTTGAAAAGATATCTTGCGGGGCTGAGGGGGTTGTAATAGGAGCTTTTATGGTTGATTTTAGGGAGAACTAAACAGATTTGCTTCTCTCCCTCCCACAGTTTTGTGGGTAATTGGTATGCAAACATGGTAGACGTACCCCATACACCTACCAGAAAGATAGGTGCAGGGTCTAGGGTGTTACAGCTGTAATTTGCCTAATTTTCCAAAATTATGGCTGAAATTTCTGGAACACCACAAACCTGGGCCATTTAGGTCTGTAATCTTGTGTATATGGGCAATTCACAGTGCCATTTCACTTGCAGATGTGTGCATATTCATGATCACCATTTTTTTTGCAAAATAGCGATTGCAGCACTGGAGGATGGGTCCCAAGTGAGTGCAGGCAGTTTGGCGAGTGCAGGGGGGGTTGATCACGGGTCCAGGGTCATGCAAGCAAGGGCAGGGGCTGGGTGGGTGCCTGGAGAACCCGGATGGGGGAGCACCCCTCCATCCCTAGCCGCCGCCGCCTTTGCTTCACACTGTGATAAAATGCAGTGAAAACCCAGGAGCACCCTCTGATGAGTTTCTTCTATATCCCTCACCAAAGCACCGTGACTGGAAGTAAAAAGAAAAAAGGAGAGCCCTGGTAAATTATTCCGTGGTTGGAAGCTTGAGCAGTCAATCACAAAAGTACACCCATTTCTTCTCCCCCTCTCCTCATGTTGGCATTTTCTTTTTTATGGAAATGTATCAATTTGTGCAGCCAATCTACATTACAACTTTAAACTGGTTTCAAACCAGTTTATCTAAAGGGATCCTGCAGTTTCATGAGGATACTGAGAATTCTTTGCTAGAGACCCCTGTCCCCTGCCCAAGCAGCCCCTCTTCCTAGAGCTACAATTCTCAGAATTCCTGTATTTGGTTGCTGTAATTGCTAAAAACAGGTTTGAAACCAGTTTGAAGTTGTAATGTACATTGCCCCCTGTCTCTCCAAATCTCCGAATTGCTCCTGAACCTTCAGGGGAGGCAGATTTGTTTTGGGCAATTTGGAGGGCCCTTCCTTGATTCCAGATGAATCCTGAATATATAGAAATCAGTTCAACTCAGTTTGGGATTCATACAGATCTGATGCACACCCCTTACATACAATGTTAATTCCTGGTGTCCCATCAGCTTTTTTATTTTGCACTATCATTTGCCCCAAAAAAGAAAGAAAAGAAAAAGATGCTCACTAAAAAAAAACACACACCCTGTAAAATATTTATTGATCTGAAATATGTTAATACTCACTTTCAAGATGAAGCCTCCCCAAGGTGGCATAAAAGATAACATTTCAGAATAAGATATATAATACAATTAACTAAAACAATAGCATAAAATATTTAAATAACAATGAAAACTTAAATGTATGAAATGAAGACGGGAATCTATTCATTTGAAAGCAGACTGGAACATCAAGGTTTTTAAGGCTTATTTATAAACAGTCAGGAAGGACATCACAAGCACATCTTGTGGTAGGATATTCCATAAGGATGGAACCACCACAGAAAAGGCACTGTCTCTTGTGCCCACCAACCTAATAGATCTTATAAGTAGACGTGTGAACAGGGCCTCTTTTGCCAATCATATGGCCAGGACAGGTCCATACAGGTGAGGTGCAGCTGGCCTTCAAATCACCTGACCCACACCATTTGGGCCTTTAAGGGTAATCACTAGCATTTAAAATGGTCCTAGAAACACATTGACAACCAGTACAGTATTGGTATTATATACGCTCTGCCTCTGATATACCCTACTTATCTTTTGGTTCATTCAGGAGGCAGAGTGTTAGGATTTGAGCCAATGCAGTTCTCCTCACATTGTTCCCAAAACTTTTTTAAAATCTCTGATTAAATCAGCTGTCAAAATTGCCTGTAGGTATTTTTACTCCTGGCAACAGTAACTATGACCAGCATGCAACAAGGATTTCTAACTCCACTGGCATTTATATTTTAAATCTCACCCACCAGTGTTTGGTTATAAAAGAATAATTAGTCTCAAACTGTGGAGTGGCCATAATTACAAGCCAGTGCACGTCGTATCAGTGTCTTGCTAGAGTTTATCCTTCAGTAACACCCACAGAACTCATTTGCTTAGCTACTGAAATTGGGACTGAAGAGCCTCTTGAACATCAGGAAGGAAGTTTTTTTAGACACAGACTCCTGTCTCTTTTTTCTTTTCCAAAATCAGTACTCAAGCTCAACCCCCAACATTTTTGTATATCGAATGTGTGAACTTTCATTTCAGGTGGTTCATTTTTGTATACTTCCACTTGGTTGTCATTTCAAATGGGGGCAGGGAAGAAAGAAAGAAGCACCAGCTACCTATTTAGGTTACAAATATTGTTGCATTCATGGTAGGGTGGCCACATACACATTGCCGAAAAAGAGGACATGTATCACCTGAAAAAGAAACAAAAGAGGACACAGATATGCATAACATTTGCATATGCTGATGTATATGTATTGGAGCAAATTTAGTAGTTACTCTTAGTTAAATGGAAATACAATTCATCTCACCATAGAGGGGAAGACCATGACCAAGTGACCTATCTGGCTGCCCAATCTGCACACTGTTGATGGGCAACTTCAAGGCTCCCTCCTGCTATCCCTTCTTACAGTTCTTTAAACTGGACTTGGACAGGACAGACTTAAAATAGAGGACAGTCCTCTGTAAAGTAGGACACATGGCCACCCTACTTCACAGTCAGATAACATCAGACTCTCTAAACAACAATAACAGTGTATATAGCATCTTATAGATTGATCAAAAACACTTTTTACCCACCCCAAGGTAAAATTCCGCTGAGGTCTTTTTAAGGCATGTGGCATTCCTGATTTCTCCTAAGCCTTTTTCACACAGAGCTTTTTTTCCTGCTATTGAGATTGCTCACTCATGGAAGTTTGCAGGTCCTTTAGATGACACCTTTAACCTCTGGGGCATCTCCTGCACTAAATGACCTTTATTCCATTTCCAAATTACAGCACTTGAGTTCTGCTTGAGTTCCCTCCGTGAAAAAGGAAAAGCCTCAATAAGAGGAACTAGACCAATGAAACATATGGAAGACTCAGATAAGGGGGAAAAGGGGAGGGGGAAGAAGCACATGTAAAGGGAGTACGTCATGAATTCAGAACCCCCCCCCCTTTAAAATGTGGGATTTGAGGCTGGTTGCTCCTAGTGAGAATTCCCCTTCTCTCAGGCCTTTCTCACCCCCAGCAGGAACCGCCTTCTCTCACATGCAGTGGGTTTCACTGTCATCAGGACCTTTAAGGCTTAGGTCCAACCCTTTACTCAATCCTCTATCTGCAAGGACACACAGACATTACTTATAACCTTGTACTGTTCCCTTTATATCTTCCCCTTACATAGCCCAGAACAGAAGGCGTAGGATTTGGTTAAACAAATAAACTTTATTAACTACAGCAAATAAGTTGTTGAATAATAAACAGGTAATTCTTAATGACTTTATCATATATGTTCTGTCATAGACTGTTCTTTAAATCACACTCTCAACAATCACTTCACAAATCCCCTAGGGATGGCGGAGAATTTCTCCCCGAAACTTCGGGGGGCCGAGCGCCAACGTGTTCGGCCCCCCAAACAAGTTTCGGGGAGAAATCCTCTGGACCCCCCGCACCCCGCACCCCCCCCCTGGGACGGGACTTACCTTCGCCGAATGTCCCTCCCGGTGGCGGGTCCAGCTGGTGGTTCGGCGGGTGTTCGAGCGGGGTGGGAGCGGCAGCCGGTCTTTCGACCGGCTGCCGCCGCCGCCATTCCAATAAAAGAAAAAAAAACACCCCCGTGATAGGCTACGTGACGATTAACGTAGCCTATCACGGCTAGATTTGCAAAGTCAGCCATCATAGGCTACGTTAATCGTCACGTAGCCTATCACAGGTGACTTTAAAAAAAAAAAAAGGCGCGTACGCTAATGGTGGCCCCCATAGGGAGCCGCCATTCGCGTTCCTTATTTGGTCGCTGTAGTCTACGTAAAGATTTACGTAGACTACGGCGAAAATAAGGGCAACGCTATTTTCGTTGCCCTTATTTTCGCCATAGTCTACATAAACATTTATGTAGAGTACAGCGACTAAATAAGGAACGCGAATGGCGGCTCCCTATGGGGGCCACCATTAGCGTACGCGCTTTTTTTTTTTTTAAAGTCACCCGTGATAGGCTATGTGACGATTAACGTAGCCTATCATGGCTGATTTTGCAGATCTAGCCATGATAGGCTACGTTAATCGTCACGTAGCCTATCACGGGGGCGTTTTTTGTTTTTTTTAAAACAATGGCGTTCGCGGCCGGGCGAGGTGGGAAGGCTCCTCCCTGCCCTGAATTTCGGCCGGGCGAGGCGGGAAGCCTCCCCCCCGGCCTGAATTTCAGCCGGGGCGAGGCGGGAAGCCTCCCCCCCCCAGCCTGAACTTCGCGGGGGGAGCCGCGAAGCGCCTCCCCCCCACCGCAAACAAGCTTCAACGAAAGGTAAGTGCCTTTCGTCCACCCCAAAAATCCCCACAGACCCCCGCCTTCAGTTCTCAATCCTAAAATTCTAATCTTATATCTATCAAGTCATATCCCTATCTCAGCCCTATCTCTGATCTAACCCATCTCACATCAAATCCCTATCTGCCTCTCACAGCAAAGCTAGGGGTGTATGAAACCCCACTTACATGGCTCCACCGGGTTCCGCAGGTGGGGGGAGGAGATCCATTCCTCCCCCTGGAATCCTCGATGGGGGGGAGGCGATCTGATCCTCCCCCCCCCCGGAATCCTGCCCTGCCGGCTCTGCTCTGCGGCCAGGCCGCGGAGCCTAGGGATGTACAAAAATCACTTACCTTTTGGGTATTATGCTGATGGTGCGGGGGGAGGTGTTCCATCCCTCCCCCCAGAATCCTCGCCAGGGGGGAGGCGCTCCGTTCCTCCCCCCCCAGAATCCTGGCCAGCCGGCTGTGCTCTGCAGTGATTCTGCGGGTCCTCCAGCCAGCTCCGCCAGCAGCCGGACATCCGGCCGCTGGCTAGCAGGGACACAAATGGAGGTGGCCGTAGCCACTGCCGTTTGCGTCCCTGCAGTTAGCCGTGATAGGCTACTTAAATGTTTACATAGCCTATCACGGCTGATTAAAAAAAAAAAAGAGCCCATGGGAGCCACCATTTCTGTTCCTTATTTTGGCACGTCTTAGTCTACGTAAACATTTACGTAGACTAAGACGGTGAAAATAAGGGGAACGTAAATAGCGTAGTGTCTACGCTATTTGCGTTCCCCCTATTTTCACCATCTTAGTCTACGTAAATGTTTACGTAGACTAAGACGTGCCAAAATAAGGAACGCAAATGGCGGCGACTATGGCCACCGCCATTTGCGTACGCGCGTTGTTGTTGTTTTTTTAAGTCAACCGTGATAGGCTACGTAAACATTTACGTAGCCTATCACGGTGTTTTTTAAAAAATCTAGCCATGATAGGCTACGTAAATCTTTCCATAGCCTATCACGTTTTTTGTTTTTTTTTAAACTGGAAATGGCGGCGGTGGCAGCCAGTCGGAAGACTGGCCGCCGCCGCCACCGCACCGCACCGCCGCCGCTGCCAGGAAGATCTGCCCAAGGTAAGTCCCGTCCCCGGGGGGGAGCAGAGGGGGGGGCCATTCTGCCACCGATTTCAGGGGGCCGAATGCGCTGGCATTCGGCCTCCCCGAGATCCATGGCGGAACTTTCATACATCCCTATAACCATAGACTTATTATATACAAACATGTAAATCACAAGGCACAAAGAGGAAATTCTAAGTATGGGCAAAGAGAAAATTGGCAATGTGCCTAGCGTCCAGCCTTCCTTATCCCCCCGCCCCCGATTTGATTCTAAGGGCATACTCTAATTCACTGTTTAATGTTAGGTTACAGGCAATAGTTCTATGTCTAGGAGGACAAAATATTAAATCCTAAAACCAACTGGTGTCAGAATCATCAGCTGCAAGGGATATTGGCTATAAGGCCTGAAAAGTATTGTATTCGTAGTATAGTGGAGTTGAGTCCATTAGCTCTCCTACATGGATCCATCTAAGAATGGACCAGGAGATGATTCAACCCTAGCCTCAATCATTGGCCTGGCTGGGGTCATGCACTCGGCCATGGCGCTCATATGATTTTTACTTCTGAGGAAGCCTGTTGTGAAACAGGAGTATATCTGGATTCCTGTAAAAACCAAAGGCCACAACTTCTACAACACAGTTCTTCCAGCTGCAATTAATTACTGTTTGTAGATTTAGCCAGTTTCATCTACTATTTTAGAATTCTGTTCCTTGTATTGTGCTGTTACTTACTGTAGTCCTTTTTGTATACACATTGTTTTTGTCCCCTTACATTATAATATTATATAATTTACACTTGTGTGTTCCTTCCAGTTGTATGCAGTTTACATTCTTTGATCCTGTTTTGTTACAACTGGTGCCCTTTGGACTCCTTTAATCCAAGGCTAAAGCTGAATTAAGGGCTGTGTGAATTTAGAAACTCATATAAAGCCAATGAATTCCATGAATACTGTGAAAGTATGAGAGTTGGTCCACTGACTCCACTCAAGGACTCAATTTGCTAGTCCATGCCTGCAAGCAATTGGCTCAATTATAGTTGGTTTGTAACACTTAAACTGCTTCTGCTCCTCAGTCTCCCCCTTCACCCAGACTCCATCAAAGAGAAAAACAAGCAAAATATATCCCCACCCCAGAGAAGTGAGAGACAATCCCAGAGACCATAGCAGTCTCAGATGGTCTCTGAATTTAAGGATAACTCCACACAATGGTATTGAAGTCCATCAAAGGACATTATCCTTACATCTGGTAAAAAGCCATAGATCCTGTTTGGCCCCAAAACCAAAAAATGAGCTGAATATTGGTTGAAGTCTGTATATTTCCCAGCTGCCAATGTGATTTGCAGACCACCACCCCAACGTGTTCGACAGCATTCATGCATTTGAAAATGTAGGGATGTACGAAAGCCACTTACCTTTTCGCCAGTGTGATTCGCGGTGGGGGGGAGGTGCTCCGCCCCTCCCCCTGAAATTCTGGCCAGGGGGGAGGTGCTCCGTCCCTCCCCCCCAAAATTCTGGCCGGGGGGGGAGGCGCTCCGTCCCTCCCCCCCCCGAATCCTGGCTGGCCGGCTCCGCAAATGGCGGCGGCCATAGCCGCCGCTGTTTTCGTCCCTGCAGTCAGCCGTGATAGGCTACGTAAATGTTTACATAGCCTATCACGGCTGATTTAAAAGAAAAAAAATGCATGTACGCAAATGATGGCGCCCATGGGTGCCGCCATTTGCATTCCTTATTTTGACACATCTTAGTCTACGTAAACATTTACGTAGACTAAGATGGTGAAAATAAGTGGAATGCAAATAGCATAGACGCTACGCTATTTGCGTTCCCCTTATTTGCGTTGTCTTAGTCTACGTAAATGTTTACGTAGACTAAGACGTGTCAAAATAAGGAACACAAATGGCAGCGCCCATGGGCGCCGCCATTTGCATACGCGCGGTTTTTTCTTTTTCTTTTAAATCAGCCGTGATAGGCTATGTAAACATTTATGTAGCCTGTCACGGTATTTTTTTAAAAATCTAGCCGTGATAGGCTACATAAATCTTTACGTAGCCTATTACTTTTGGGGTTTTTTGTTTGTTTTTTTACTGGAAATGGCAGCGGTGGCAGCCGGTCGGAAGACAGGCCGCCACCGCCGAACCGCCACCAAACCTCCACCAGAACCGCCGCTGCCAGGAAGATTCGCCCAAGGTAAGTCCCATCACGGGGGGGCCGGGGGGGTGGCAGACCGTTCCGCCACCGATTTCGGGGGGGTCAAATGCGCTGGCATTCAGCCTCCCCGAGATTCATGGTGAAATTCTCTGACATCCCTAAATATGCATGAAAAAATGCATGCTTTTGAAAGATGTGCACAAACATACTTTAATCAGAGTTTACATTTTGCTTCCATGCACATCCTGAGATTTTAGAGGTGGATGGGGGGAAACAACCATGTAAAACATTTTCAGAATCCTTGCTGAAATCTTTATAGCTTGAACATGCAATTTTATTCAACATAAATATATAAGTGCAGCTATTAAACTACTCTACTTCTCACTTTATGGAATCTCTACGCTGCCTATTCTGGTGTTCTCAATAATTTTTTTTAGTGCATGAAAGCAAAAGGCACCTCTTCTCCTGTCAGCAATGCTACCATTAGTCGCTTCTTCCACTTTCCCACTTTCCAGCAAATATATTGGGCAGGACAAAATGTTGAAATGTAAAAAGGCAAGAGAAAGGTGGAAAATGCATTATTGAATCAATTACCAAGCTGAACTATCTCAGGGATTGAAATTTCTATTCTTTGGGAAGTGCCATCTTTTCAGAGTGGTGGATGCAACATTTAGGCAACTGAATGAAGCCTGCAGAAATCATTTGCGCATCATCTCCTTTCAAAAAGCATTCCTTCAGCAAAGAGTTGCATAATCTTTGGAAGCACGTTGCCTCCTGCCACCCAGTTTCTTGAAGCATTGTATAGAGTTTAATTCTCTCATCCGTGGGGAAGACACAGAGCTAGAAATCTATAGAACAAAAAGGCACAGGAAATGATTTCTGTGGTTAAATGAGATACAGTAAACTAGTACATTGCAATGTTTCTGTCTGGGTCTTCTGAGTTTGGAAGCTAAAGGTTAGGGACAACTTGTTTTCCTTATCTTCTACTGCCTTGTCTATGCACACTTCCACTACATGTTTGTTGAGTGTACACATTAGATACAAAACAAACATGCAGTGATGAGAATGGGCGGTACTGGGTGGGGTGTGAGGACAGCACCAGGTCGAGAGCAGCAACATCCCTTAACACTAAATATGGTTGGTCTAGGCACAGATATGAAATAGTAGTACTTCTTTAGCTGCTGAAATATGATTCTTTCAAGCGGAGTGTTTGCTAATGTCAGAAATGATTGGCTGACATTCTCTCAATGGAAGTGAGTGGTTGTAAGATGTGGTCATGAATGGGCAATCTATATGCAGGGGTCTGAGACCAGTGCTCTCCAACGGTGTGTCTGTGGAAGAGCAGGTGCAGTTTGAATCTGGAGAGAGCAAAGGGTTTCTAGGTGGAGCTAGTTGAAAATGGAGTAGTCTTTGGGGTGTGCCAGGGTGGGGGTGGGAGATATGCAACACCAGCTTTCTTTAAAACTGAACCAGGTATTGGCAGATTATTTCCTGGTTGCTTGTTGGATCCATTTTGCTTCCTCTACATTCTGCTTATGTATTTATAAATAAAAACCAGTATTGCAAAGATACCACAAGCCTCTGGTGGTTTCTTCTCCAAAGGAAACTAAAGCCTGGAGCTTCTCACTTCTTGAAGAAATGGGATGAGTATGTAATAAAACACACACAGAGAGAGAGGGGGAGGGAGAGAGAGAGAGAGAGAGAGAGAGAGAGAGAGAGAGAGAACTGGCCTGATAGTTTTCACACAGAGGGAGAATTCCACATCACTGCTGGTTCTTTCCCCATCTGGTATCAGTGCAGGACTGGGTCATTCTCTTTAGATGGCTGTCTCCATCACATTATTTTTCATTTCTTTCCTTCTCATGGGGGCGGGGATGCAGCTCAGAGGGATTGCCACCTTTCCGTGAAGAAGCATTACATGTCCTCAGGGTGTAAAGATAATTGCTCCCTGGTTCTTGCCCCTTTCCCTCCCCTTGCACATTACTGGTGGGTGGAGACTGACATGCAGACAGATTTCCCTACCAATCTCCCTGGGCCCCCTGACTCCCCATTCAATCTCTGCCATTTACTCAGACATTTACTCACTGGGAATGCACAGCAGGGGGGTGTCCCAGCAGGTTGGAAGGCCAGCATGCCGCTCTGCTGACTTGCTGCTCTGCCGACCTGCCACTCTGCCGCCTTGTTCAGAAAGCTGCAGGCCAAAAATGATGAGGACCCAAAATGGTGCAGGCATGGGAAGGCGACACACCCCACAGCCTATCGTCACCACCTTCACCAACGTGACCGCACCCCTAACCACCCAGAACAACTGTCCACAGCCGCCAACACACAGTGGTTCATTCGCATATATTTTTGCTCATATTTGGAAAAATACCACATTTTTTCCATTTGCAGAAAACACAGGATAGGTGGGCAGAAATGGTGGGATAATGACTGGATGATGACAGTGTCATGTTATGGACCAGCACAATTGAGTGAGTGGCCAATCATGAATGTGCAATAAATTGGAGATGTAGAGATGCCCAGTAATTGCACTTATGTTAAGCAATATCATGTGATAGTCGCCTAACGTCATAAAAGGCAATTAACAGTCATCACAGATAGCTGCCTTTCTATCAAGTTAGGCAATTCCCCAACAATCCATGCTTGGAGAGGAGAAGCCTATCGCACATTATTTATTTATCACATACTCGTTTTGCTTACGCTGAACCTTGGAATTCACCCTGAGAATATGATTGGGTTGGAGAAGGAGGTGTGAATTAACAGAGACAGCACATATGGAATAGACAGATTCTAGCAAAGGTCGTTGCACTGTGGTGAAGGGAGTGATTTCAAACGGTCAAAATAGGCTCAGTATCATGCTTCATAGAGGATTGCTACAGTACATCAAAAGTGTTCTGCTAATTTTAGGGATGGGTGAGAAATTTGGTTGTAGCTCATTTTTGATCAGAATGTATCCACCTATGAGAACTGAATGTGGATCCAAGTGCAATCTTCAGACTGACATCTGTACATTTCTGAGCCTGTGTTGCGGTTTGCACAGCAACAACAGCAACAATAAATATAATCAGAAAATATGTACTTTTGAAAAATGCACTTGAAAAAATGTGTACATTTGAAAAATGCACGTCATTGATGTCTATATTCGAAAAATGTGCACAAAAATACAAATGGGCTAATAGATCCAATGCTGCCACTGTGCTCCCACTCCTTTTCATTGTGCCGGCAGGACCCACCACTTGTGCAACAGAAAGCTGGCGGTTCAAAAAGCAGTCTGAGACACAAATAGAAATGCTCATTTCTGGATCAGCTTCCTTCTGCAAGTTCTGCTGAACTGCCCCATTCTGGAAATCTTTCTGGAATCTGGATACTTTTTAAATATTAGGTCCTCAGTGTGGTAGTGGTGGGTCCCACTGGCATGCCAGCAGACTTGGATCCTGTTCAGGCATTCTCATCCGACACCCCTCGCCCCTGTCTCCGCCTCCCCCAAAGCACTCAATCTGATACAGGCATGAGGCAGAACAAGTTTAAAGGTGGCATTTGGAGAGCCTTGAATTTTGCTGAGTTACAACTACAAATTCCTAGTACAACAAGCTGGCAAACAAGGGATGTATGGAAGATTGGATTTTGTTCAGATCAGCATTGTGGGCCTTCCTTTGCTGCATGTTAAGTATGCACTGAATGAATTCGGTTCCTAAGTGTTTCCCTGATACCACACACAGATTCCTAACATAGTATCAACTGCCTGTGCTGATATACAGAGGGAGGAGGTATAACATGGGGAGCTCTTTAGCTCCTATTAGTATTAACCAGTATCTCTGATCATGATCAACAGATAAGGGTTCTGCTAACATGGAGCTCACAAGGCAGCAACAGCTGTGAGGTTTCATTGCCTGCTCTCCTCCCTCCCTTCAGTCCTTCAGGAAAAACATTTGCAGTTCATTTTGAATGACTCCAAAAGAAGCAAAAGGCAAAAGCTACACTTTCACAGAATCTCTAGCTTTTCTTATTTAAAGGACATAAGAAATGCTGTGCTGGCCTGGATCAGATCAAAGGTCAATGTAGTCCAGCATGCTGTTCCCACAGTAGCCAAACAGATGACATGGGGAAGCCTGCAAGCAGGACATGAATGCAATAGCACTCTCCCACTCATATTCCCCAGCATACTGCCTCTGATGCTGGCCATTTATTACCTTATTTTCGATTAATGTGTCTAATGTCCATTTAAAGCCATCCAAGTGGGTGGCCATCACTATGTCTTGCGATAGTGAATTCATAGTTTATGGAATTCCCAAGATAACACCAAGATATCCATGCCTGATCCATTCCATGTTGGTATTTGTACGTCAAGTAGAGAAAAACAAACGGGTCTTTTGTGACTTATCAAAAAGCCAGTGCAAAACTCACAAGTAGGCTTCCATATTTAATTCCTTCTACCTGCCCTGAGCAATGCATTTTGGAGAAAGAGCCAAGTGATTGTTGGAATGCTGCTTGATTATGTTTTGGTTACCATTCCTTCAGTGTTATCCCTTGTTTCAAGTTACGTTTTGCACATGCGTAACATAGATTTTGCATCATGTGTTTTATAGTCTTAAGGCTGCATCAACAATATGTATCTTTTGATCACAAGAATGTTGATGAAGTGCAAAAGAGTTAAAAAGGAGAATGTAAATGGTGTTGACAAACATCGCAAGACTACATATACTGTAACATGAAGAACACTGGTTTGTGTAGATGTAACCCATAACCAGATTCACTGAAAGCACAACAAATGTCAGACTGCCTCCCAGAACTTTCAGATGAAGTCTCTTTCAGAAGTGAAAGCAGCAATATTAGACTTTTTGCTTATTTGTTTAAAATGTTATCCAGTTTTACCATCTATATGCACAGAGATACAGACAGAATATGTGTTTCAGACCAAATGTGATTATTCTGCTCATTCAAGCCTTTTAAATAATTCATGTAGTCTATTCCTCTCCATTTTACAATCCGTGTTTTTAATTTGGGGGTTGCTGTGAGTTTTATTCTTTGTTCTGTTTTATGTTGCTTTTGATTTTATGAGCTTATGTTCTATTTTGTATTTACATTGTTTTTTATGGTTATTTATTGGAAGCCACCCGAAGAACTTTATGTTGCAGGGTGGCATGCAAATGTTGTAAATAACATAAATAACATAAATATATAAAATGATTCCTCAGGGTACTGTCTCTCCTGAGTTTTTCTCTACAACAAATGCTTTTACTGTACACTGACTGAAATATATCCAAGAGTTTTTCTTCTCACAAGCCTGATCTACCTCACAAGATTGTTCTGAGGATAAAGTGGGATAACTCATGGCTTCTACTGTTAACTCCTTTGAGGAAGGGCAGGATGCAGGCAAAATCAATACAGAAGACTAGGCCTTTGAAAATTGCTGTAAACCTCCCACCACCATAAAAAATGGCACACCTGCAACCACAACAGAGGGACAACTTGTTCTTAGTACAGAGGGCCATTGTTCTATCCCAAGAGAAAACTACATAATGCAAAGCCTTGGAGAAGCGGCATCTGACTGAGGGCGCAATCCCATGCAAGTTTACCAGACAAAAGTCCTACAACTCCCAGCATTCCCCAGCATGCTGGCTGGAGAACGCTGGGAGTTGTAGGACTTCTTTTCTTTCTCAATGGTAGGATTGTACCCTCAGTGTCTTGCCTTCCTACCCCCAGCAGGCAGGTTACAGCAGAAAGCTGTACATGTCTACTCAGAAGTAAGTGCCATTGTTTTAGTGGGACTTACTTCCATCTAAGTATGTATAGGATTGCAGCCTTAAAGGCATGCATCCAGTCTGTCCATTAAAACTTGCTGTACAGAGACGTATGCAAATATAACTTCTTTTTTTGGGGAAAAAAACCCGTTAAAAAAAGATAATAACCATTGCTTCAAGATAGAAGCAGTCTCTGGAACACATTCTGTTGTAGAAAATTAGACCCGAAATGGACAACATGAAATTATAACAAGCTCCTGACCTTCCCCAGCCCTTTGATGCATTTTCATGAGATGATGTAATGTATTATTTCCACTGATGTGTGCAGAGCGATGGGCCAACTTGCTTTGTATGCATTTATTCAGTACTGAGTAATCTGTGTTTAATAGACTGCTGGAGCATGTCAGAATGAACAATTAAACCTGATTGTTGTGTAACTTGCCATTACATCCAGCATTACTCATCATGTGTGCTTTTCTCTTTTAAATAAAGCAGGGATGTCGGAGATTTGCAATATATTAATGCGGGGCTCTTTTCCAGTTGCGATGGAAATACCCTCAGTTGATTGGCAGCATGAGACCTGCTCACTTGGGATATGAATGGGTTTTTTGTTTTGTTTTTTTCATGGACTGTAGGAGACTGATAGATGGTACAGGCCATGATTACTTGGTGCATCTGGTATGGTAGCAGGTTCAGAAGGAATGTGAAATGAAGCCACAGAATGAGGATGAATGCAAAGGTAAAAGCTTCTCCAAAGTGTGGAAGAATGGGGGTGAGGAAACCCTCTGATTTACAGATCAAAACTGCAAACATTTGTTCTTTTCCTGGATTTTGCTAAAACAATATTTTAAGGGGTATTCGGTTTGAAAAACCTTGAGGGGATGAAGGATATATAGTATGAAAGTAGGTCACAGAGTAGCCGAATTGTGAAAGTACCCAGGAATGCTGGGAATGAAGAAAAAGAAAGATCAGGTTAAAAATAAAGAACCCTCTGGTGCAGTGAACAGTTTGTTCAGAACTGAGGACTACAATGTGATTATTTCATAAACCAAAAAGAATCTTATTTGCTTATCCTAATTGCACATAATTAACATCAATTGCATCATGTACAGTGAATGAGCCTGATATGACCCTTATTCTGGAATCATACCTTTGACAAAACATGAAATTGGGTTGTGACTTTGGTTATGTGAAAAACAAGTGCATTTACTTTAGCTTCTGGGTTCTGCTTCGGGACATGATATGTTTTCAAAGAGACTTCTACAGTCATGAGCTGAGCACTATAAAATTGCTTCTCATTTGGTTTTTGTATTTTTGTGCTTTGTTTTTGTTTCTTTAAATGGGTTTATCAAGATCCCAGTAAAATGCCTTCAAGCTTTATGTGTCATGTTGATCAAGAAACGGCAATAGATAAGTTGGTGCTGCAACTACTAAGGGTGCCAGGCACAGAATGCCAAAATATGAGTCATTCGGTCTGCATTATATGCAGATGCTGTTTAGTGTTTATATATCAAGAACGCATGTCTGTACAAACTGGGTTTTTTTCCACTCTGAATAGTTTTCATATAGTTTAATCAGAACAAGTTAATGTGCAAGAATAAAGGTATAGAAAAAACTAATGTTGAAGTCTTCTCAGATCCAGGCACATCATGCAAATTAGTTTTGTGGCTTTAGAAACAGATGAAAGAGACAGCTTACTGTGGGACCCATATAAGTGCGCAGAGGATCACAGCCTGCCATCTCAAATAGGCAGTACTTGAATTTGTGCCGTATTATTGACTTGATTTCTCATTCATCAGGGTTACAGCATCTCTTTAGCTTAAAGTCTGACTGTATCTCTCTTCCCAAGA
Source organism: Heloderma suspectum (assembly GCF_057233095.1). Classification (NCBI taxonomy): domain Eukaryota; kingdom Metazoa; phylum Chordata; class Lepidosauria; order Squamata; family Helodermatidae; genus Heloderma; species Heloderma suspectum. The sequence goes on from NC_139458.1 coordinate 149,912,687, forward strand.
GAGAATAAGATGACATATGGAATAAGAAAGTTTGCTCGTAGTGGCAGTTCTCACTCTTGACCTCCATTTAGAGAGGATATACGTGCATAGGCACAAAAGGAAGCGAACTGGATCACATGTTCAGAGCCTATGCACATACAGTTTGCATTAACAAAGACTCTTCATACACTAGTATACAGAGTTGATCAACATCCTGCCTCCATGACCCTGATGTCAGCCTTGATGCACTGAGTCAAAACACTCAAAACATTCTCCCAAAAGAAGCATGTACGGCCCCATCTTTGTAACTTTTTAAATGGACCTTAAAGACTACTTTATCTCTGTCCATGAAAAGTGTTGTGAGTTGGGTTTTAAACTGCTGCTGTTTTGTTTTGTTTTTTGTTTTTCCACTTTTGCACTTGGGCTGTTTTGTGTTTTAAAATTGTTTCATGGCCTTAATTATCTTTTGTAAGCGGCCTTGGGAAGGCTTTGCGCTGAAAGGAGGCTAAATAATAAAATCAATTTCCAGCCATCTGAAGAGAGCTAGGGAGTGCATGGGCTAAAGACAATGTTACATGGGTGGTCTTCCACTCATGCAAGAGACCTTTCCTATCCTTTCCTCTCTCTTGCAGTTCACTCTGTGACCCCAAATCTGTTCCGGGGGGGCGGAACCACGCAGGGCAGTTTTGAGGGTGTATGTGGGTGGGAGGGAGAATCTGCTCTGCTGCTGTTCCATCAGTGGATGGACACAACTGGATCTCACTCTGTCTGTGTGTGTGTGTCCCCACACTCCTTCACATCTTACATAATGATGTTTTAGAAAGCAATCTTAGCATTTAGTCACGTAAGAGATGAAAGCTTCCAAAATCAGAGGCTTCGAAGTATCCTATGCTGGTAGAGTGGAGGGAGTGACGGAGGTGATTTTCACCTCTTCTTTCAGCAATTTCTCACTAAAAGGGTTTTGCTATACACACACACACAATTTTTTGGTAATCTTGGAAATGTGAGATATAAATGTTTTGAATAAATACACAAATGAATAAAACCTCTTTCCCATGTCACAATGGCAATGCCAGGAAGCCCAAGTCAGGTGGGAGGAGTCCACTCTCTTGCTTTGTCCAACCACAGTATTCTCACAGTTTCTGGGATGAGAGCTTAAATCTATACCTTCCTAATGTCATTCTTCCATCGGTGTGCCCTTGCCCCTCTCCCAAACCTGACCATGTCATCATCATTCTCTGCCCCTGTAATGTATCTAGTGGTCTCCTATAAGAACCAGACTTTTGCTAGGACTCTCTGAAACACCAGCTGCCACCACCTACTGATGTGTACAGACAGCAGTAGAACTCTCCTGTTTCTATCCGTATCACATGGGGAGAGATATGGCGATCTTCTAATCAACCCAGAACAGATTTGAAGATTTAAAAATATTTAGAAGTATACAAATATATTGATTGATTGATGTAACAGGTTAATGTTCAGAACAAAGAATAAATGATTACTATTATGAATGATGATGATGGTGGTGGTGATGATGTTCTAAAAAACTAAACCCCATCTCTGCTTTCAATAGCTTCTCTCCTTCCCTTCTTATTCACATACTATCTTTTTATTCTACTGACTAAGGGCACATGGCTGGCTGGGGAATGCTGGAAGTTGTAGGATTTTTTTTTCTGTCTAAACATGGATAGGATTGCACCCTAACCTAACTAACTGTGGCCCCTAATTCCTCTCACTGTGCCTCTCCTAACACCACTCACTCATTTCCTGACTTTTTCCTAACTGTCCCTGCCCTCCTTCTAACTGTCTTTGTCTCACCGTCACGCCCTCCCCACAACATTCCACTATGGCCTTGGTTGTCAAACATTTTTCCACTCACTCTCCTGTTACAGGCCCTATTCTGCCCCAACTGTCATCTTGACCAATCGTCTTAGGTGCCGCCCCTGCTGCAGTCTTCCCCACTTAGCTTTACTGCCAGAGGCCAATGCCTCCCTAAACAGACTTCTTGGGGAGACATCACATGCACCCAACAAACTGAATAACTTTTTATCTGTGAGAGAATTAATAATAATAATAATAATAATAATAATAACTAAAGTGCTTATGTGTGTGTTAGTGATAAAACATTTTATTTCGAGAGAGGGTGATCATGTTAATTTAGTAGCATATATGCACTTGACATAAACTTTAAGCAAGAGATTATTGCTTGTGCATTGTCTCCAGATAAGGAAAATATAGGCTTGTGTGGCATTTGTGTGTGTGTGTGTGTGTGTGTGGAGGGTGTTAGATATTGTGGGGTTGAACGCATGCCCATGAACTGTGAGTCTTTTGTGAGTATTGACTTGGAAAGGGTACTGATTTGTGGAAGATCCGGCCTTGTGTTGGGGATTGAATGTAATAAGTTTTTGACCCATTCCATCCCTATAATTATACAGCCGAGTGAAATGTGAGGCCTTAAATTAGCAGGCTTACTATCATTGACAGTTTGGCAATAAAGGAATGTGTGAAGGGGGGGGCTCCAAAGTAGGACAACAATGCGGAAGCCTTGGGGATATTTATGGGGATATATTACCTCGCACAGAGTGGAATGGCATGAAAGAAACCTTGATGTTGTCTAGCACTGGTGCCACTCATTTGGAGGGAATGTAGCTTAATATGCAATTAGGATCAAAACACCCACTAGACATAAGCACTGAAGAACTAATGAGGATTGCATAGCGCTCCCACTGGATTTTCATCCTGTATTAGGGTTGCTGCTCTGAGCAGGTGTTTTTTTAACTGCAAGGCACTGAGGGGAAAAATGCAGTATTGTAAATGGCTCTAAAAGGCCCACTTCCACCCGCAAAACATGTGGGTTTGTGGTTAAACTGCCTGGGGCTGTTGAATTAAACAGAGAAAGACTGCAGTCCCTGGCTCACAAGCTACACATCTGACATATCTTCCCTTTCTTCCCAAAGATGTGCCCTCAGCCTACTTCCCTGAGTGGTTTGCTGTGTGGTTTTCAGGCATCTCCTTGAGGTGCACCTGTACTCTCCTGCTCATGACTTGTGGTATACAAGCCCTGTACAGACACTTCCCCACTCATGCATACAAAAGTGTGAGTGAAAGTATAGAGGGAATTGGGATTGCATCCACACAGGCTTCACCCCCGGATGTCCACAAGTATTCACCAAGGGAGCCTGGGCACATATAACTAAGGGTAGTATCCAATGCTGCCCCTGCACTAGTGGGACCCACAGTTAGCGCAACGGAAAGCTGGTGGATCCTGCAGCAAATTGCAAATGAGCCAAAATGCTTGTATCTGGGATGAGGCAGATTAGCAGAGCTTGGAGAAGGGAGCTCTGCTGACCTGTCTAATTCCAGGAATAAATGTTTCCACACATTTCCTATACTCCATGAGAAGCACTAGTTCCTGTTGTGTTCACAGTGGATCCCACAGTGAAACAAAAGACTGGGATTCCCAGTCATGTAGAAAGTCTACATAATACAACTCTGTGTGCATCAGTTCCACTTTTCAGGCACACGTTTTCTGAAGAGGTCAAGAGATGGGGCCTGAAGATACATTGTGGATGGGCCCAGCTTGCAAATGCAGTGCCGCTATCCCACCATGCACTCAAATACTACAGTATATGCAGAATCAAAGTGAATTCATCAGTTGTGGTCTGAGGAGAGGAAGATGACATGTGGAGGATTCTGCCTTCAGGTGGACTTGATGGAGTTGCAGTGGGGAAGATGTTTACTAGTGATAAGACCTTCCATGAAGACCTTGGTTAGACAGAACTCTATGGGTGGGTTCACACAACTCTAGTCCTGCCCATTTTGTATTACACATGTGGAGAAAAGGGCAACTAAAATGATCAAAGGGCTTGAGCAACTCCTCTGTGAGGAAAGGTTACAACATCTGGGACTATTTAGAATAGAAAAAAAGAGGAGTAAGGGGAGACATGATAGGTGTACAAAATTATGCATGATGTGAAGAAAGTGGAAAAGGAGTTGTTTTTTTCTCCCTCTCTCATAAAACTAGAATCCAGGGACATTCCATGAAGCTAAGTAGTGCAAGATTCAGGACAGATAAAAGGAAGTACTCCTTCACGCAGCAGCATATAGTTAAACTATGGAATTTGCTAACACGAGACGTAGTAGTGATGGCCACCAATTTGGATGGCTTTAAAGGGGGATTAGACAAATTCATGGAGAATAAGGCTATGAATGGCTACTAGTTCTGATGGCTATATGCTACCTCCAGTATCAGAGGTGGTATGCCTGTGTACACCAGTTGCTGAGCAACATGAGTGGGACTGTGCTATTGCACATACAACTTACTTCAGGGCTTCCTGTAGGCAGCAGGTTGGCCACTGTGTGAACAGAATGCTGGACTAGATGAACATTTGGTGTGATTCTGGAAAGTAAAATAAGCTATGTTCTGTATAATAGAGGACTAGTTGTGACTGAAAAAACAGTGGCCTCTGGGAACTACAGGGGTGGTGGAACATGATAGGAATGTGTCAGGAGCTGGGACCTTGATTATCCATATTGTTTCATTCTTTTGTTCCAAGACATCCAGGAGAATTTCAATTACTTTGTAGATCAATTACAGAGTGATACCACAAGGACTTACCTTTTCTTTTTCCAGCAGCAAACTTTCTTGGGATAATCTTTTTGACATTAACACTGTGGGGATTGATAGAATGGAGATGGATCACTAAGAGAAAAACTCTAATCTCTACAGATGTCTCTTCATGCTTCAGCAATTAACCCAAATGTTTATTAAAGTAACACCTGTCAATGTGAGATCAATTCTATTAAAAGCAAGAAGATATGTAGCCTTGCTTCTGCTCCCTAGGGTAGTTTTGCATGTCAAATGTTATTCCTAGGTTGGAATAATATAGACATTTATGTGGCTGTTTTTAGAAGTATCCCCACCTCCCCACATTCATCCACATATATATTAAATCCAACTTGTTGTTATTATCCAGGGTACCACTGGTTAAAAATGCTTCAGCAACAAGGTCTTCCTGAGCTCTGGTGTGTTCCTGTATCCTTGATGGTTCTAATAATCAGGTTACTCATGAAGTAGTCACTCACCCACATGATCTTCCTATTGTCAATCCCCCATACAATTGCAATAGAAACTATAAAGGATCACATTGTCAAAAGCTCTGAGAGTGTACTTGGATAAGCTGAATAAATCCTACCTGACTGACAGTTTTAATTGACAGCAAAGGAATAATTGAAATATAAAGGATTCCTGAGCCATTGCGTATGTGTGGATAAAAAAGTACTGATGGTGAGTAAAAGATTATACCTATCCTATAACTATGAAAGCAATTCATCTGGAAGATGAGTAAACAACTTAGATCAGCGGACAGAAAACACTTCACAGTTCAAAGACTCCATAATGGTGTGTGAAGCAAGCAAGAAATTCATAGTGTATTCTCCATGACTGACAAAATACTCTCCTGTTTTAGGGGGCTGTAGAGCACATAATTGTGCTTCTTGTGTTGCAGTACGGGCAGCAAAGAAGGCTTATTTTGCTGCCTCTATTGTGTCCTCAAGTAGCCATCCAGCAGAGCTCTTTCTGGGGGCCTGGGGCAGAGGCATTGTTACTTAGACAAAGGCCCACCTGGGCATGGCCCCCAGATCTTCTGAACTGTGCTCCGGACTTTTTAACCATCCAATTTGCCTTTTTTTTTTAACATTTTCCCATTGACTTGCATTAGAAAACAGAAACAGACATCACTTTTTACATTTGTATGATAGAGCTGGTAGTGCCCATGGCACTAATTTTAGGCAGTTAGGTCCAGTGACTTTTGTGCTAGCCACAGGTGAAATTTACTTTTTTCAAGAAAATCTGTCAAAGAGCTATAATTTTTATCTGTGTGTGCTTCCAACATAAGTACATGGAACTTGGGGATCTGGCAGCCCCAATGGAGCTGACTGAATCTGCCAAATTTCAGACAATTAGGTCCAGTGGCTTTTGTGCTAGCCATGCATAAAGTTTCATTTTGTCAAATACTAAAACAAAAAGTAAAAACTGTCAAGCCACACAGGGGATTGGAGATCCTAATCAGAAGGTGTTTAAGGTGATCATTAGAAGGTCACCATCCCTAATCCCTGGTGTAGGTTTTTTTGAAGTGTGAATAGTAGGGATGGCAGAGAATTCCACCACAGATTCCAGTGAGGCCGGATTCTTTAGAATCCGCCCCCCCCAGAATCCGTGGCGGAATGGCCTCCTGCCCCCCATCCCCCCGTGGAATCCCCCCGGGACAGAACTTACCCGGGGCAGATGCAGCAGATGCGGCGGCGACAGTTCCAGCGGCAGCAGCGGCGGCTCCGGCGGCTGGTCTCCTGGCCAGCCATGGCCGGGCTGCTGTGGCCGCCATTGGCGTCCTTGCAGCTGTGATAGTCTATGTAAGTATTTACATAGCCTATCATGGCTAACCCCCCCCCAAAAAAAAAACAGGGTATGCAAATGACGGCGGCTACGTAGGCTAAAACGGCAAAAAAAAGGGAACGCAAATGGCGGCCGCTGTAGCTGCCGCCATTTGCATTCCCTCAGTTAAGCCGCAAATGGCATCCCTGCATTAGCTGTGATAGGCTACATAAGTATTTACGTAGCCTATCATGGCTATATGGAAGAAGATATAGATATAGATGGCTATATGGATGGCTATATGGAAGAAGCAAATGGCAGCCACAGATGTGGCCACCATTCGCAAGTCAGTGGACAGTAGCAGGTAGGTGCTCCGTTCCGGGCCCATTTTGTGGGAGGTGCTTTGTTCTGCCATGGATTTCGGGGGGGCCGAATGGCTCAGCCTCACCGAGATCCACTGCGGAATTCTCTGACATCCCTAACTGTGACTGGAAACTGCTGGGTTAAAAATTCAGCCCTATTGGCAGCTGGATGTCACTTGCCAAAGCTCAGTTCCCCCCTCCCAATTCCTCCTCTTCCCCTCCCTAACCTTAAGGAAAATGTTATATTTCCCAGGCAGGCTATCTGGGCTTCAGAATCATCCAAAGTAATCTGAAGCCACTCAGACCAATCTGACCCACTTCCAACTGATCAGGAACTCTCTTCTTGTGTGTGTGCATGAAGGTGGGGGCCAAGGGAACGTGACACATGGGGAGATAAGTACGTCCTCCTCTGGAGACCTCAAAATGTCAAGGCTACACTTGCACAAAACCCCCTGTAGCTATCATTGTGAAATTTGGCATACATGATCTCCCCTGATGCGCCAATGAATCCTGAGTTTTTTATCCAGTTCTTCCAAGGAATAAAAATGTTATTGGCAGTTCATTTTAAAAGAAAATCAAAGTATAAACCCTGCACCTCTTTTTCAGATATTTGGCAGGTGTAATCCCTTTCTAGGGGGCTCCTATGCCTGAAATTATCATCCAGTTCTTGTGAAGAGAAAAAAGGTTTTTTCTAATTTCTCATAGTAGCCAACAGGAAGCATAAAGACTCATTTTTCTAAACTTTGACTCAAGTTTGGTGCTGAGCTGAAGTGGAATGACTACAAATTGGCCCAAGCAGAAGTGGGATGTTTTCCAAAATGCTGAATCAGGGTCAGTGCACGCTTATGTATGTATGTATATATGTATGTATTAGGGCTGGGCACAAACCCTCCTCCTAGGGATGGCAGAGAATTCCGCCACGGATTTCAGTGAGACTGAATGCCAGTGCATTCAGCCCCCCCAAAATCCGTGGTGGAACGGCCTTCTGCCCCCCCCGCGGAATCCCCCCGGGACGGCACTTACCTGGGGGGGATGCTGCGGATTTGGCAGCAGCAGCGGTTCTGGCGGCGGCTGCTCTGGGGGTGGCTCTGGCTCTGGCGGCAGCTCCAGCAGCTCCGGAGGCAGCGGCAGTGGCAGTGGTGGCGGCTCCAGCTCCAGCGGCCGCAGCTGGTCTCCTGGCCGGCCGCGGCCAGGCTACTGCCGCCACCATTGCCGTCCTTGCAGCTGTGATAGGCTACGTAAGAATTTACGTAGCCTATCACAGCTAACCCCCCCCCAAAAAAATCGAGCATACGCAAATGGTGGCGGCTACAGCGGCCGCCATTTGCATTCCCTTTTTTTGCCGATTATTAAATATTTACATAAGACAAATCGGAGAAAAATAGGGAACGTAAATGGCGGCCGCTGTAGCTGCCGCCATTTGTGTACGCTCAGGTTTTTTGGGGGGGTTAGCCGTAATAGACTATGTAAATTCTTACGTAGGCTATCACAGCTGCCTCGCTGGACGCAAATGGTGGCCGCTACGGTGGCTGCCATTTGCGTCCGCAACAGCACGTCCACAGCCGGAAATCAGGCTGCGGACAGCCTGGAGCCGGCTGTCGAGGATTCCGGGGGGAAGGCCCGGATCTTCTCCCCCACCATTGAGGATTCCGGGGGGAGGGACGGAGCGCCTCCCCCCCCACCGTGAAAGATTCCACAAAAGCTAAGTGACTTTCGTACATCCCTACGCCCTCCTGCGCTTCGGATGCTGATTCAGAACTTCTGAATCAGCCCTGCTTCATTTTGGACTGATTTGGACCCCATCCACTTCTCTTTGGATTCAGATCTGAAGCGAGATTCTGTTATCCGAATTATTCAGATGTGACGTTTTCCCATTTTCTGTTTTCCAAAACAGAAACAGCTATAACTTTTTTGGTTTTCAACATATGAAATTTGGGTAGGGATGGCGGAGAATTCTGCCATGGATTCCAGTGAGTCCGGCCTCCTGGAATCCGTGGCGGAATGGCCTCCTGCCCCCCACCCCTGTGGAATCCCCCCGGGACAGCACTTACCTGGGGCAGATTCGACAGCGGCGGCAGCGGATTCGGAGGCGGCTGGTCTCCTGGCCTCCGCCTTTGCCATCCTTGCAGCCAGCCATGATAGGCTAAGTAAGAATTTACGTAGCCTATCACGGTTAACATTAAAAAAAAAATGCAGCATACGCAAATAGCGGCGGCTACGGCGGCCGCCATTTGTGTGGCCTATTTTTCGCTGACTTATCTTACGTAAATATTGACATCAGATAAGTCGCTGCCATTTGCGTACGCTGCATTTTTGTTTTTACATTAGCCATGATAGGCTATGTAAATTCTTACATAGCCTGTCACGGCTGGCTGCAAGGACGGCAATGGCAGCCACTATGGCAGCCACCATTTGCGTCCGCACCAGGCCATCCGTGGCTGGAAATCCGGCTGTGGATGGCCCTGGCCAGCTGCTCTGCGTCCTGGCCGTGGAGCGGCGCTGGCCATCAAGGATTCCGGGGGGGAGGGCCGGATCGCCTCCCCCCCCATTGAGGGTTCCGTGCAGAGGGATGGAGCAAAAGTAAGTCAGTTTCATACATCCCTAAATTTGGGGAGCTTTCAGCCCCCAAGGAAGGTATCCCACCTGCCAAATTTCAGACAGTTTAGTCCAGTAGTTTTTTTTGCTATGCACAGATAAAATGTTTTATTCTCAGAAACTCAAACCAAAGGGCATAATAAGAAAAATTTGGTGTTTAAACTGTGATTAGGAGGAGGTTGCTATCCCTAATCTCTGCTGTAAGTTTCTTTTAAAGTGCATTCATTCATTCATTCATTCATTTCTATACTGCCCAATAGCTGAAGCTCTCTGGGCCATTCACAATAATTAAAACTAAAAAAGTGAAGGATAAAACAATATAAAATAGAAAAGCATTAAAACCACAATATAACAATTGTTGTTTATTAGTTCAGTCGCTTCCGACTCTTCATGACTTCATGGACCAGCCCACGCCAGAGCTTCCTGTCAGCCATCACCACCCCCAGCTCCCCCACGGTCGAGTCCGTCACCTCAGGAATATCATCCATCCATCTTACCCTTGGTCAGCCCCTCTTCCTTTTGCCTTCCACTTTCCCTAGCATCAGCATCTTCTCCAGGGTATCCTGTCTTCTCATGATGTGGCCAAAGTACTTCAGATTTGCCTTTAATATAACAATACAACCAGAATGAAACCAAAATGAAACTAGGGATGTATGAAAGTCACTTACCTTTTAGCGAAATTGATTCGAGGTGGGGGGGGAGGCGCTCCGTCCCTCCCCCCCGAAATTCTGGCCGGCCGGCCAGCTCCTCCAGCGGCCGGACATCCGGCCTCTGGCTAGCAGGGATGCAAATGGCGGCGGCCATAGCTGCCGCCGTTTGCGTCCCTGCAGTCAGCCGTGATAGGCTACATAAACGTTTACGTAGCCTATCACATTTTTTTGTTTTGTTTTGTTTTTTAACTGGAAATGGCGGCGGCGGCAGCCACCGAACCGCCACCGGAGCTGCCGCCACCACGAAGATCCGCCCAAGGTAAGTCCTGTCCCAGGGGGGCGGGGGGGAGACAGTTCTGCCACCAATTTTGGGGGGCCGAATGCACTGGCATTCGGCCTCCCCAAGATTCGTGGCAAAATTCTCTGACATCCCTAAATGAAACCAGAATAAAACCTAGCAGCAATGCACAGATTTAAAATACAGATTTTAAACACCAAAGCTAAAAGACTAGGAAGCTAAAATGCTAAAATGCCTGGGAAAAGAAAAAGGTCTTCACCTGGCGCCAGAAGGAGTACAATGTAGGTGCCAGGAGAATCTCCCTAGGGAGCTCATTCCACAGCTGGGGTGCCAAAAAGGTCCTCCTCCTGGTAGCCACCTGCCTCACTTCTTTTGGCAGGGGCTCATGGACAAGGGCCGCTGAGCATGATCTTAAGGTCTGGACAGGCACATATGGGCAGAGGCGATCCTTCAGATAACCTGGCCCCAAGCTGTTAAGGGCTTTAAATGTTAATATCAGCACTTTGAATCAGGCCCAGAAATGGACTGGCAGCCGGTGCAGCTGAAAAAGTACTGGCACAATGTGATCTCTTAACATAGCATCGTAGAATAGTAGGGTTGGAAGGGGCCTACAAGGCCATCGAGTCCAACTCCTTGCTCGATGCAGGAATCCAAGGCAGAGCATCCCTGACAGATGGCTGTCCAGCCTCGACTTCAATGCCTCCAGTGTGGGAGAGCCCACCACCTCCCTAGGGAATTGGTTCCATTGCCGTATTGCTCTCACAGTCAGGAAGTTTTTCCTGATGTTCAGCTAGAATCTGGCTTCCTGTAACTTGAGCCCATGATTCCATGTCCTGCACTCTGGGATGATCAAGAAGAGATCCTGGCCTTCTTCTCTGTGACAACCTTTCAAGTACTTGAAGAGCGCTATCATATTCTCCCCTCAGTCTTCTCTTCTCAAGGCTAAATATGCCCAGTTCTTTCAGTCTCTCTTCATAGGGCTTTGTTTCCAGGCCCTGATCATCTTTGTTGCCCTCCTCTGAACCCTCTCCAGTTTGTCTGCAGCCTTCTTAAACTGAGGTGCCCAGAATTGGACAGAGTACTCCAGATGAGGCCTAACCAGTGCTGAGTAGAGGGGAACTAGTACTTCCCGGGATTTGGAAGCTATGCTTCTATGAATGCAGCCCAAAATAGCATTTGCCTTTTTTTGCAGCAACATCACATTGTTGGCTCATATTCAACTTGTGATGGACAACAATTCCAAGATCCTTCTCGCTTGTAGTGTTGTTGAGCCACATATCCCCCATCTTGTAACTGTGTATTTGGTTTCTTTTTCCTTGGTTTCTTTTTTTTTTAATGTTCTTTAAAACAGGAAGCAAACAAAGCAACCCTGCCGGGTGGGCACATTAACTTCACCTGAGAGTAGGAATGGCAAAGAAATCTGCTACGGATTCCAATGAGGCTGGATCCTTTAGAATCTGGCCCCCAGGAGTCCATGGTGGAACAGAATACCTCACCACCACCACCCAAAATCCTCCCGGGATGGACCCTACCTGGCGGCAGCTGGTCCAGGTCATCGTCTTCGTTCCACAGCCATCCCCTGCCAGGCAGCGGGAAAAAAATGGCATCCGGCATAGCAGACACCATTTGCACCCCTGTCCTTTGCTGTGATTGGCTACGTAAATATTTATTTACGCAATCATGGCAAAGGGCAGGGACAAAAATGTAGGGATGTACAAAAGTCACTTACCTTTTCGACGGGTGACATACGCAGTGGGGGGGAGGAGCTCCATCCCTCCCCCGGAAATTCTGGCTGGGGGGGAGGCACTCCGTCCCTCCCCCCCCGAATCCTTGCAGGCCGGCTTCGCAAATGGCGGCGGCCGTAGCCGCCACCGTTTGTGTCCCTGCAGTCAGCCGTGATAGGCTACGTAAATGTTTAAAAGAAAAAAATGTGCGTACACAAATGGCAGCGCCCATGGGTGCCGCCATTTGCGTTCCTTATTTTCGCCGTCTTAGTCTACATAAATGTTTATGTAGACTAAGACATGCCAAAATAAGGGATGCAAATGGTGGCGCCCATGGGCACCGCCATTTGGGTACACGCATGTTTTTTTTTTCTTTTAAAGCAGCCGTGATAGGCTCTGTAAACATTTACATAGCCTATCATGGTGTTTTTAAAAAATCTAGCCGTGATAGGCTACGTAAATCTTTACATAGCCTATCACTTTTTTTGTTTTTTTTTTTGTTTTTACTGGAAATGGCAGCAGCGGTGGCAGCCGGTCGGAAGACCGGCCGCCGCAGCCGGCGCCGCCGAACCGCCGACGGAGCTGCCGCCGCCAGAAAGATTCGCCGAAGGTAAGTCCCATCCCGGGGGGGTGGGGGGGCAGACCGTTTCGCCACCTATTTCAGAGGGCCGAATGCGCTGGCATTCAGCCTCCCCGAGATTCATGGCGAAATTCTCTGACATCCCTACACAAATGGCGTCCCCTACCCCGGACGCCATTTGCGGCCACAGCCTAGCAGCAGACGGAAGTCCGGCTGTGGGTGGCCCCAGCCAGAGGCTCTGCAGACTCACCATGGAGTGGAGCTGGTCAAGGAGGATTCCAGGGAGAGGGGCAGATTGCCTCCCCCCCCCCGCGGATGCCCCAACCAGATGGGTGAGTGTATTTTGTACGCCCCTCCCTGAGAGCAACAACGGGCTTCCCTCTTCAACTACAGAAGGAGATGCTGCTCCTTTGGCAAGAGTGCTACTGTTGCTGCCTGCACCAGCTTCCTGAGACAGTGAGCTCTAGGTGCTGTGACTGGGCTCCACACTAGGGATGTATGAAAGTCACTTACCTTTCTGCGGATTATGTCCATGGTGGGGGGGGAGGGGATACTGTCCTCTCCCCTGGAATCCTCAAAGGCCGGCTGTGCTCCGCAGCGGCTCCGCAGAGCAGCCGGCCAGGCCCAGGCCAGGGCTGTCCACAACTGGATTTCTGGCCGCAGAGGGCTCTGGGTAAAAAAACAACAACAACACGTGCACAAATAGCGGCAGCTACGGCCGCCGCCATTTGCGTTCCTTATTTTTCGCCGTCTTAGTCTACGTAAATATTTACATAGGCTAAAACGGCGAATCAAAAAGGGACGCAAATTGCGCCCACTATGCTATTTGCGTTCCCCTTTATTTTTGCCGTAATAGTCTACGTAAATATTTACGTAGACTAAGACGGCGAAAAATAAGGAACGCAAATGCCGGCGGCCGTAGCCGCCGCCATTTGCGTACACTTTTTTTTTTTTTAACCGGGATGTGATAGGCTACATAAGTCTTTACGTAGCCTATCACGTCTCTGTAAAAAAAAAAAAAAAAAAGTGACCAGACTGCAAATGGTGGTGGCAGCAGCCGGTCGGAAGACCAGCCGCCGCTGCCGCCGCTGCAGCTGCCATCGGAGCCGCCGTCACCCGGAACATCCGCCCCAGGTAAGTCTCGTCCCAGGGGGGATCCACGGGGGGGTGGGGGGGGCAGGCTGTTTTGCCACAGATTTTGTGGGGCTGAATGCACTGGCGTTCAGCCTCACTGAGATCCATGGCAGAATTCTCTGACATCCCTACCTACACCAGGATGCACTACGTGGACTGGGGATGATCCAGTTAGGGATGTGTGAACCCACCCCCGTCCGGGTTCTCTGGGCACCCACCCAACCCCTGCCCCTGCTTGCTGGTCCCCAGATGGCACTGGAGCCCCTCCCACGATCGGAGAGCAGCCTGCACTCATCCTGGTGGCCTTGTTGTGCTTTGCTGTCACCATTTTTTGTCAAATATAATGACGATTGCAAAACTGCACACATTTGCAAATACTCATTTTTGCACATAAACAAATATGCGCAGTTTTGCGATCCCCATTTTATTTTTCAAAAAATTGCAACTGTGGAGCTTGACAAGGCTGCCCGGGTGAGTGCAGGCTGTTCGCCAAGCATGGGCAGGAAGTGAGTGGGGGCAAGGGCTTGGCGAGTGGGGCTCAGGGGTGCAGGCAATGGGGGTTCCGCCAGATTCCTGGATGGAATCGGGTGCCCATGCCATCCCTAGACCCAGCTTAGCTACCAGTGCTGCTTTTCCCACCGGCATTTTGCCCACCTCTGCCCCTGCCAAGGCCCCCAAAATGCCTCTTATTGGGCTTGCTTTGCCACACAGTGTAGTATAAAATTTAAATAATATATGTTAATGTATGTAGTGCTTTGCCTACTGTTTTTTGAAATGTGGACTGTGTAGTGCTTTGCCACACATTGTTTTCTTGTCCACAACTAGGGATGTCAGAGAATTCTGCCACGGATCTCGGTGAGGCCGAATGCCAGTGCATTCGGCCCCCCGAAATCCATGGTGGAACGAAGCCCCCCCCCCGAGAGGTGTGCGAAATGGAGCACTTACCTGCTGCAGTTCGCACTGCTTTGCAAATGGTGGCCGCATCTGCGGCTGCCATTCGCTTCCTCATTATAGCCATGATAGGCTACGTAAATAATTATGTAGCCTACCATGGCTAACGCAGGGACACCATTTGTGTCCCTGCGGAGGCCGTGATAGGCTATGTAAGTATTTACGTAGCATATCACGGCAAAAACAAAAACAAAAAAACACCAAACGCAAATGGCGGCGGCTACGGTGGCCGCCATTTGTGTTCCCTTTTTTTTGCCGTTTTAGCCTACGTAAATATTTATGTAGGCTATTATGGACACACACAAAAAGGGAACGCAAATGGCGTAGTGGCTGCCATTTGCGTTCCTTTTTTTTTTTGCCATAATAGCCTACGTAAATATTTATGTAGGCTAAAACGGCAAAAAAAGAATGCAAATGGCAGCCGCCGTAGCCGCCGCCATTTGCATTCACTGTTTTTTTGTATGTTTTTTGCCATGATTACATAGCCTTTACATAGCCTATCACGGCTGAATACAGGGACGCAAACGGCAGTGGCTACGGCCTCCGCCATTTGCATCCCTGCTAGCCAGCGGCTGGATGTCCGGCTGCTGGCGGAGCCGGCCGGTGGCTCCGTGGAATCCCCGTGGAGTGGAGCCAGCCAACCAGGATTCCTGGGGGAGGCGCAGAGCACCTCCCCCCCAGCAAGAATTCTGGGGGGAGGGACAGAGTGCCTCCCACCCAGCAGAACTCGGTGGAGCCAGGTAAAGGGGTTTTCATACATCCCTAACTTTCAGTTATTACAGCCTGATGATGTGAACAAAGTGCTCGCAGCAATGATACCAACCATGTGCCCTCTCTAAATTCACCTGTCTAGCCAAAAAAGCCGAGTGGCCAGAGCACAGAGGCAAGGATCACCTCCATGCTCCATCCACCCTGCATTGGAACTCTGAACTGAGTTCAGAGGCTGACAACTATCTCTATAGGATTGCGCCATTAACTTCTTAAGACCAAACCACTTGGTGTCCTCTTCTGCATTCCCCTGAACTTCTCTCATCAGTTCTGATCTAGCATTGCAGCCTATCCATTCCGCTATCTGCAAGAATGGATGCATTGTTAGACAAAGATGGATGGAAGGATGGACAGATGCTAGACCGCATGCTAGACAGATACTATTTTTTTTCCACCTTTCTTGACATTTATGAAATGGCATAAAACCTCCAGCTAGCCAAAGTGTAAGCCATGTTTACAGTTTGCTTGTTTCATTGAGTATGAAGGGGGTAGGTGGGAAGACTTTTCCTATAGCATCAGCAGCAACATGAATTGCAATAAAGCTACCAGCTTGTAAATCTCTTCTATATCCTTGACTTCCATTAAATTTAGTGAAGTGACAGTTACCACACTGCAAAATATAATATTTTCCTGGGAAGATATAAGATATACCATGTTCAAGCATGTTTATTGTGGATCATCAGTCAGCTGTCACACTGAATCTTAACTGAGGATTGATGGGGTTTATTGATGGAATCATATCTGTTTCCAAAGTGCCTAGTAGCTCTGGCTTTTATTCTTCCAATACTTCTGCTCGCTAGAGGGTATCAGTCACAATCATTGCACTGATGATGATTATGAGATCTTGCACACACTTTCAGCAGGTGAGAGTGCTCTTCACCTAATGTTAACCAGCTGCCAGTTCTCTGCCAGTGCAGGCGTTTGTGTCGCTAACATGTCTGGATGATCAGAAGGCTAGGCTCATCTGTAGACCTGGCCTCCTGCAAAACAAGCTCCCTCTCTGCCAGGAAAACTCACCAAGTCAAATACTTCCACATTTTCTATACAATGATAGAGTGTAGACCAGGGGTGTGGGGCCTGTGGGCAACAATGTGTCTGAACACAAGTCTTGGTGTGTACCAAGGTGCCTTACCCCTCCCATTTTTTGGTTTTGTTTTGTTTTTAATCATAACATTTTCTCACCAGCAGCCAGGATTGCTGTGAAATAGGTTTCTGTTGGTGCTGAAAACTGGGCTAAAAAGAGTTACTTAGGGCACTGGGGCTCAAATGTCACCTCTTCATTGTATTCAGTCTTTTGGGCAGCCAAAGACAGAAAAAATGTCTTTTTTCCATGCTCCCATGGCAGCCATTTTGTGGTGGTGCCCAGGATAGTTTATCAAATTGTCAGATATACCCATGGCCCAAAATGTTTGCTGACCTCTGGTGTAGATATAGTGTAGTGATGTATAGTCTACAGAGGCTTTCTCCAACCTGGTTCCCTCCAGATATTTTGGATGACAACTCCTATCAGCCCCAGCCATCATGGTCAATGAGCAGGGAGGATAGGAATTGTAGTTCAAAACATCTGGAGGACACTGGGTTGAGAGGAAGGCTGGTGCAGTGTATAGTTCCTGTATCACAGAGTCATAGAAGACATCACCAGATCATCTAATCTGCCCTCATTCACCCACAAGCCAGGGAAATCCCACTGCTAACAGATTTTAGTGAACTTTAAAACTAAGGGTTATAGCCAATTGTTTCTCCTCTGCTGATGAAAGTCTGCGGGGGGGGGCATTATTTTATTTATTACATTTCTACGCTGCAAAATAGCCAAAGTTCTTTGACATCTATGAGTGGAAAGGCGGGTGGGGTGGGGGGAACAGATTATCCCTTCCCTCTGAATCCCTCTGCACCCCCTTCCCCCGAGATCTGTTCCAGAGGGTTGGATGACCCATCAGAATCACAAGGGGGCCCAGAAAATTTGTGGAAATTTGTGGAAATCGCCTCCCTTTTGTGAACTGCCTATAGAGCTTCTGCTATTGGGCAGTATAGAAAATAAATACATACATACATACATACATACATACATACATACAGAGGGCTGAAAGATGGCCAATGTTATGTAACAACAATTTTCAAAAAGGGATCCAGGGGAGATCTGGGAAATTACAGGACTGTTAGCTTAATGTCTGTTCCAGGTAAATTGGTTGAAGGCATTAGTAAAGATAAAATTAGTAGCCATAGTTAGTTAGACAAGCCCTGCTGAAAAAGAATCAACTCGGCTTCCTCAAGGGAAATCCTGTCTCATTAACCTTTTAGACTTCTTTGAGAGTGTCAATAAACATATAGACAGTGGTAATCCAGTTGTTGTTGTTGTTGTTCAGTTGTGCAGTTGTTTCCAACTCTTCATGACCCCATGGACCATAGCACGCCGGGCCTTCCTGTTCTGCGCTCTCTCCCGGGGTGTGCTGAATTGATGCAATATTCATTGCATCGGTGATGCTATCTAGCCATCTCATCCTCTGCCGTCCCCTTCTCCTTTTGCCTTCAATCTTTCCCAGCATCAGGGTCTTTTCCAGGGAGTTTTCTCTTCGCATTAGGTGGCCAAAATATTTAGGGGTGGACGAAAGTCACTTACCTTTCGTCAAAGCTTGTTCGCGGTGGGGGGGAGGCGCTTCGCTGCTCCCCCCGCGAAGTTCAAGCCGGGGGGGAGGCTTCCCGCCTCGCCCGGCCGAAATTCAGGCCGGGGAGGAGGCTTCCCACCTCGCCCGACCACGAACTCCAAAGTTTTTTTTTAAAAAATGCCCCCGTGATAGGCTACGTGACGATTAACGTAGCCTATCACGTCTAGATCTGCAAAGTCAGCCGTGATAGGCTACATTAATCGTCACGTAGCCTATCACGGGTGACTTTAAAAAAAAAAAGTGCGTACGCTAATGGCGGCCCCCATAGGGAGCCGCCATTCGCGTTCCTTACTTGGTCACTGTAGTCTACGTAAAGATTTACGTAGACTACGGCGAAAATAAGGGCAACGCAAATAGCGTACTTCCGGTAGTTCTTGGTTCACATTAGGGATGGACGAAAGTCACTTACCTGATCCCAAGCTTGCTTCGTGGTGGGGGGGAGGCGCTCCATCCCTCCCCCCAAAATTCTGGGTGGGGGGGAGGTGTCCCATCCCTCCCCGCCAAAATTATGGCCGGGGGGAAGGCGCCCCATCCCTCCCCGCTGAAATTCTGGTCAGGGGGGAGCGCCCCGTCTCTCCGGCCACGAAACCCCTTCTCCTGCCGGGACGTAAATGGCGGCGGCCATAGCCGCCGCTGTTTGCGTCCCTGGCCTGCAGTCAGCCGTGATAGGCTACGTAAATGTTTATGTAGCCTATCACGGCTGACTTTGGGGGGGGGAAGCATGTATGCAAATGGCATTGCCCTTATTTTCGCCATAGTCTACGCAAATATTTACGTAGACTACCCAGGCCAAAATAAGGAACGCAGATGGCAGTGCCCATGGGCGCCGCCATTTGCGTATGTGCTTTTTTTTTCCCGAAGTCAGCCGTGATAGGCTACGTAAACATTTACGTAGCCTATCACAGTGTTTTTTTAAAATCTAGCCATGATAGGCTATGTAAATCTTTACGTAGCCTATCACGTTTGTTGTTGTTGGTTTTTTTTACTTGGAAATGGCAGCAGCGGCAGCTGGTCAGGCAGACCGGCTGCCGCCGCCGCCAAACCGCCGCCAAACCACTGCCAAACCACCGCCGGGAGCCACCGCCAGGGACATTCACTCAAGGTTAGGCCCATCCCGGGAGGGGCGGGGGGGCGGACCATTTCTCCACCAATTTTGGGGGGCCGAATGTGTTGGCATTCGGCCTCCTGGAGATTCATGGAGAAATTCTCTGACATCCCTAGTTCACATACTGCTGAAGCCTAGCTTGTAGGATTTTGAGTATCACCTTGCTGGCATGTGAAATGAGCGCAATTGTGCGGTAGTTTGAACACTCTTTGGCGTTGCCCTTCTTTGGAATTGGAATGTAAACTGACCTTTTCCAGTCTTGTGGCCACTGCTGGGTGTTCCAAATTTGTTGGCATATTGAGTGCAGCACTTTAACGGCATCATCTTTTAGGAGCTTAAATAGCTCAGCTGGAATACTGTCATCTCCGCTAGCTTTGATGTTACTAATGCTTCCTAAGGCCCACTTGACTTCACTCTCTAGGATATCCAGCTCTAGTTCAGTGACCGAACTATCATGGCTATCAGGGACATTAAGATCTTTCCTGTATAGATCTTCTGTGTATTCTTTCCACCTCTTCTTAATCTCATCTGCTTCTGTGAGGTCCCTGCCTTCTTTGTCCTTTATCATGCCCATCTTTGCACAAAACGTTCCCTTGAGATCTCCAGTTTTCTTGAAGAGATCTCTAGTCTTTCCCATTCTGTTGTTTCCCTCGATTTCTTTTCATTGTTCATTTAAGAAGGCCTTCTTGTCTCTCCTTGCTATTCTCTGGAACTCTCCATTCAGTTGGATATATCTTCCCCTTTCTCCCTCGCTTTTCACTTCCCTTCTTTCCTCAGCTACTTGTAAAGCCTCATCAGACAGCCACTATGCTTTCTTGCATTTCTTTTTCTTGGGGATGGATTGAGTTGCTGCCTCCTGAACAATGTTAGGGACCTCGGTCCATAGTTCTTCAGGCACTCTGTCTATCAGGTCTAATCCCTTAAATCTATTCCTCACCTCCACTGTATATTCATAAGGGATATGATTTAGGTCATACCTGAATGGTTTAGTGGTTTTCCCTACATTCTTCAATTTAAGCCTAGGAGTGCACGAAAGCCACTTACCTGGTCTCGCAGCTTTTCGCGGTGGGGGGGAGGCACTTCGCTGCTCTCCCCGTGAAGTTCAGGCCGGGGGGGAGGCTTCCCACCTCGCCCGGCCAAAATTCAGGCCGAGGGGAGGCTTCCCGCCTCGCACAGCCGAAATTCAGGCTGGGGAGGAGGCACCTTGCCTCGCCCGGCTGCGAAATAAAAAGTTAAAAAAAAAACGCCCCTGTGATAGGCTACGTGATGATTAACGTAGCCTATCATGGCTAGATCTGCAAAGTCAGCCATGATAGGCTACGTAAATTGTCACGTAGCCTATCACGGGTGACTTTAAAAAAAGAAAAAGTGCATACGCTAATGGTGGCCCCCATAGGGAGCCGTCATTCGCGTTCCTTATTTGGTCGCCGTAGTCTACGTAATCTTTACGTAGACTACAGCGACCAAATAAGGAATGCGAATGGCGGCTCCCTATGGGGGCCGCCATTAGCCGTACGCGCTTTTTTTTTTTTTAAGTCACCCGTGATAGGCTACGTGACAATTTACGTAGCCTATCAGGGCTGACTTTGCAAATCTAGCCGTGATAGGCTACGTTAATCATCACGTAGCCTATCACGGGGGCTTTTTTTTTTTTTTTTACTTTGCTTGTAATGGCGGCGGTGGCAGCCGGTCGAAAGATCGGCTGCCGCCCCCGCCCCTGACGAAGACCCGACGAACCGCCGCCGGGACCCGCCACCGGGAGGGACATTCGGCAAAGGTAAGTCCCGTCCCGGGGGGGGGCGGGGGGCGGAGAATTTCTCCCCGAAACTTCTTCGGGGGGCCGAACACATTGGCGCTCGGCCCCCCAAAGTTTCGGGGAGAAATTCTCCGCCAACCCTATTTAAGCCAAAATTTTGCGATAAGAAGCTCATGACCAGAGCCACAGTCAGCTCCAGGTCTTGTTTTTACAGACT
Organism: Heloderma suspectum; assembly: GCF_057233095.1. Taxonomy (NCBI): domain Eukaryota; kingdom Metazoa; phylum Chordata; class Lepidosauria; order Squamata; family Helodermatidae; genus Heloderma; species Heloderma suspectum. The sequence continues at coordinate 149,933,842 of NC_139458.1, forward strand.
GTATAGAGCTTCTCTATCTTTGGCTGCAAAGGACATAATCAATCTGATTTCGATATTGACCATCTGGTGATGTCCATGTGTAGAGTCGCCTCCTGTGCTGTTGGAAAAGAGTGTTTGCTATGATCAGCGTGTTCTCTTGGCAAAACTCTATTCGCCTTTGTCCTGCTCCATTTTGTACACCAAGGCCGTGCTTGCCTGTTATCCCGGTGATTTCTTGAATTCCTACTTTAGCATTCTAATCCCCTATGGTGAAGAGGACATCTTTTTCTGGTGTTAGTTCTAGAAGGTGTTGTAGGTCTTCAAAGAACCGATCAACCTCAGCTTCTTCAGCCTCAGTGGTTGGGGGATAGGCATGAATTACTCTGATGTTGAATGGTTTGCCTTGGATTCGTACTGAGATCATTCTGTCATTTTTGAGATTGTACCCCAGTACTGCTTTTCCCACCCTTCTGTTGACTATGAGTGCTACTCCATTTCTTCTAAGGGATTCTTGCCCACAGTAGTAGATATGATGGTCACCTGAATTAAATTCACCCATGCTTGTCCATTTTAGTTTGCTGATTCCCAAGATGTTGATGTTCAATCTTGCATTTCATGTTTGACCACCTCCAGCTTACCGTGATTCATTGATCTGACATTCCAGGTTCCTAAACAATATTGTTCTTTACAGCATCGGACTTTCTTTTCACCACCAGACACATCCACAGCTGAGTGTCCTTTTGGCTTTGGCCCAGCCGCTTCACTCTTTCTGGCCCTACTTGGAAATTCCCTCTGCTCTTCCCCAGTAGTATATTGGACACCTTCTGACCTGAGGGGCTCATCTTCCAGCGTCATATCTTTCAGCCTTGTGATATGTTCCATGGGGTTTTCTTGGCAAGAATACTGGAGTGGGTTGCCATTTCCTTCTCCACTGGACCACATTTTGTCAGAACTCTTCACCATGACCTGCCCATCTTGGGTGGCCCTGCACGGCATAGCTTATGGCTTCACTGAGTTACGCAAGCCCCTTCGCCACAACAAGGCAGTGATCCACGAAGGGGGGTAATCCTGTAGACATTGTTCATCCTACTTGGTCATCCAAAAGTAGGGATGGTGGAGAATTCTGCCACAGATTCCAGTGAGGCCGGATTCTTTAGAATCAGCCCCCCTGGAGTCCATGCAGAACAGAGCAATCCCCACCACCACCCTGCAAAGTCCCCATGGACCGGATCCTACCTGCCTCCAGAGGTCCGGATCTGGCCGCTGCTGGCCGACGCTCCAGTGTGTGGCCATAAATGGCGTCCTGCATAGGGGATGCCATTTGCGTCTCTGCTTTAGCCGTGATAGTCTATGTAAATATTTACATAGGCTATCACACCTAGAGCAGGGATGCAAATGGTGTCCCCTATGCAGGACACCATTTGCGTTTGCAGCAGCCCAGCTGCGTATTAGCCTGGCCGGCGGCTCCACAGACACTCTGCAGAGCGGAGCTGGCCGGGGAGGATTCCCGGGGGGGAGGAACGGATCGCCTCACCCCCCATTGAGGATTCCGGGGGTAAGAACGGATCACCTCCCCCTCCGTGGATCCCAGCAGAGTAAGGTCAGTGGGGTTTTGTACACCCCTATCCAAAAGGCTTTTGACAAAGTCCCTCACCAAAGACTCCTGAACAAACTTAGCAGTCATGGAATAAGAAGAAAGACCTTCTTATCGATCAGTGACTAGTTAAAGAACGGAAAGCAGAGAGTAGGAATAAATAGTAAATTATCCCAATGGAGGGAAGTAAATAGTAGGGTAATGGAGGGATCTGTATTAGGACCAATGCTTTTCTGTCTGTTCATAAATGATCTAGAATTACAAGTGAGCAGTGAAGTGGCCAAGTTTGCGGATGTCACCAAATTACTTAGGGTGGTTAAAACAAGAAGGGATTGTGAAATGCTCCAAAAGGATCTCTCCAAACTGGGAGAATGGGTATCTAAATGGCAAATGTGGTTCAATGTAAGCAAGTGTTACATGATGCATGTTGGGTCAAAACATTTCAACTTCAGGTATAGCCTGATGGGATCTGAGCTAGCAGTGACTGACCAGGTAAGAGATCTTGGGGTTGTGGTGGACAGCTCAATGACAATGTCAACCGAGTGTGCGGCCACTGTAAAAAAAGGCAGACTCCATGTTAGGCATAATTAGAAAAGGAATTGAGAATAAAACTGCCAATATCATACTGCCCCTATACAAATCTATGATGCGACCACACTTGGAATACTGTGTACAGTTCTGGTCACACCTAAAACAAGATATTGTAGAGCTGGAAAAGGTGCAGAAAAGGGCAACTAAAATGATCAAGGGGCTGGAGTATCTCCCCTATGAGAGAAGGTTACAACAGCTAGGAATGGTTTAGCTTGGAAAAAAGGAGGGTAAGGGGAGACATAACAGAGGTGTACAAAATTATTCATGGTGTGGAGAATGTGGATAGGGAGACATTTTTCTCCCTCTCTCAAAATACTAGAACCTGGTGTCATCCTATGAAGCTGATTGGTGGGAGATTCAGGACACATAAAAGGAATTATGTCTTCACACAGTGCATAGTCAACCTATGGAATTTGCTACCACAAGATGAAGTGATGGCCACCAATTTTGATGGCCTTCCAAAGGGGTTAGACAAATTCCTGGAGGAAAAGGCTATCACTGGCTACCAGTCTTGATGGCTCTGTGCTACCTCCAGTCCCAGTGGCAGTGAGCCTGTGAACAACAGTTGCTGGGGAACATCGGTGGGAGGGTGCTGTTGCGCTCATGCCTTGCTTTTGAGTTCCTGGTCAACAGCTGGTTGGCCACTGTGTGAACAGAATGCTGGACTAGATGGACCCTTGGTTTGATCCAGCATGGCTCTTCTTATGTTCTTATGAATGGGAGCAGATGAGGCATCTATCTTATGTCCCAAACAAGGTGCACAAAAATGCACTGGCAATGGCTGAGGGTGAGCTTGCCCCTTGCCCAGAAACTACCCATTCCTCCTCAGCAGACTGTATTCAGGTCATTTGTAACATGGTGCTCCACGCCAATGAACCATAGTCCAGTTATAGAACACTGTGCTGTCCGGTTCTGCATACAAACTGCCCCATGATTTGATTCCCCACATTGGCAGCTGTACAGCAGCAGGGCTGGAAAAGGCTGAGACTTAGGGATGCCACCACCACTCCAAGTAGACCACACTGATTTACATGTGTCAGTAGTCTGAATCAATGTAAGGTAGAGTCATATGTTCAGGTACTTTACATCATTAAAGTAACTTGCTTGTTCCTTTCACTTAGTGTCGAGTTGATCTTTGAAAAATGATCTTTAGAAGGATACACTGAATGAATCCATTTAAAGTAGAAAAATGGTGTGCTCAGTGGCTTGAAGGAGGAGTTTGAAAGTAAGTAGTAGTACATTGGAAGCCCTTCCAACAAAATGCCTTCATTTCCTATACCTTTCCAAATTACACATTTTGCATCCTGCCTCTGCACTGAAATTTCAAAGCAGTTAACAAATGTGTGAGTACGTAGAGACCAGAAGCTTCAAAGGCCTTGTTGAGATGAAAACATATGATAAATAAAAGGAGACAAATCTAGAGATTAGCAGTGTACAGTCTTAATTGTCAAGGTGATGCTGAATATAGACACACTTAATTGTTATGTTTGCACAGTGCTGAATCATTGTCTCTTTCTGTTGTTTGTAATTTTCCTTCTACTGTAATTTATGAAACTTGCATCACTGCCATTAAGGTGAATCCCTCTGAAGCTGCATCTGGCTTGCTGATTCCCTCTCTTCAAATTAGACTGATGTAGTGTTATGTATTCATTCGAATCTAATGACTTTTCCAGCGCCCCAGAGTAAAGAAAATGGGTTTCATTAATTTCCCTAATAGCATCACTAAAAGACATGTAATGTGTGAAGCTAAAAAGTTCTTTTGTTTTTAATCTCTTAATGATCTCTTTTCTCTTTGTATGGAATAACCTTAGCTTTGCAAAGTACAATGGAATGTAAATGTCTCCATGGATTTGTTGAGGAAGCAAGATTTGAACCATTTTGGTGGAACTGTTTCGTGATATCTTTATGTTCTCCACTGATGTTTATTCCACAATTCTGGACATTTATCGCTCCATAAATTCAAAGGTATATGATTTTATTTCTCTTATCCTGTTCCATCCCAGTGGAAATGAAGACCAAACAAGTGTCTGAACAACACTGCAATAACAATACTTATTCTCGCTGTATAAAAAGCTTGTCTTCAATGTCATATACCACATTTTCCCAGCACATTCTGAAAATCAAGAATATTGACTGTATCAGTAGGACTTTCTGTGTTTATTCACAGAACCCAGTACAGGTTTATTGTGTTTGTTGACCTAGTTAGAATTTTATGCATGATAGCAGGTCATGTGAATGCATTCATCATGTGGCCAAATTGCCAGCAGCTGATGCTTGCCTTTTGCACACAATCACCAATTAACATGTTGACATTCTTCACATCAGCTGTTAGTTCAGGCTAATAAAGGCCTAGTGTTCACTGAGATGTATCTGGGCTGTACCATTTCAGCCTGAAGATGGGGAGTTACATATCTGAATGCCTCTTCATATAAATAATTCCCTCCACATAGAAAGCTGGATATCAGGAAGAAGACCTACCTTAGCTTTTCCCATGAAGTGCTAGTTGTCTATGCATGCAGGGAAAGTGGAAGTGGTCAAACCAAGGCTTTTCTGGGCAGGTCAAGGCAAGGTGAGGCAGGTATGTCTAAGCAGAAGTCAGAACCATGGACAGCTCCTGGTGGGCCTTGCTGGCTGAGCTATGGAAAGATATTTCTCAGCAGGGAACTGGAGCCATCTGAAGCCTTATGTTAGTGGAGCAGTTCAGCCTAAAATCCTGCAATTTGCATTAAATTTGCATTAAACGTATGAACCTTGAACACTGATGGATTGATCAATGGAAAACCTTTTAAATATAGATCCCTGTATGCAATGTCTATCCTGAGTGGGCTCAAGAGACTAACAAATGTTTTTAGTCCACCAGCTAGGACAAAAATTCTTACCATATATGATAAATAACTGTGAATATGATTATTAGCAAGGTACAACATCCCAAAACAGAGGGTAAAGGTGAAGACATGCACCACTGATATTAATCTTACCCAGGGATGACCCTACCATGCAACAAGTTGAAGCAACCTGCTTAAGACAGCGCCAGCAAGGAGGGGGGATTCAAGACTCAGGACTGCTTTGTGTGGTCACCCACCCACCCATAAGTCCAGTAGAGTGTTCAGTAAAGTGAACTCTATGAGTTTCCACAGCATTGCTTCCAGGCTACTGCTACATTTGTGTACCAAACACTGCCAAGCATACTGCCACCATGCCAATAATGGTCAAAATACATATATATGAACAAGGAACGAAGAATGTGCACCCCAAACAAAGCTTTCAGCAGCCCCAAATCATATACCCAAATGTCAGAGAGGGTGGCTTCTAAGTTCTATGAGGTACCACAGCCTTGTGTCCAGCCTAACAAAACATTCTCAAGCACAGTACCCCTCTGCCAATAATACCCAATGTAGGTAGATAGAATTTAAAATGGAACAGGCACTGTGCACACCACAGTAAGTTTTTGGCCACCCAAAATTATACATCCAAACTCCCTTACAATCACCACTGGGAACATTCTCTAAGTGTAGACAATATTTGTTTATAAGTGAAAAATATAGAAATTAAAACTCATTTCAAACCAGGAATAGATGAGAGGAGAGTTCCATTTCAAGAAATCTTTGGGCATCATAACTGCATGTTCATGTCAAGTCTGATGCTTTTTAAGATCTGCATTTTAGTCTTTGTGCTTTGGTTTTAACTACTTTTCCTGTTGGCTGTTTTTAGCTTTTGTAAACTATGGCATATTTTATGGTATTGTGTTGGTATGTGTTTGATGGGCTTTTTATATGTGCTAGTTTTTAACTGACTGTGGATTTTTCTAATTGCGTGTGGATTGTATCGTATTTTATACACCTAGAGACAACTTTTTATACCCTTTACACACCTCATTCTGTGTATGAGGCATTCAAGGCATTTGATACATAGATAAATAAATACAATTTCAACCTGAAGTGCATTATGTAGTAATAGTAGTAATAAATCATGCCTTAACTGCTCTGCTGTGAAGGCTGACCAAGCTTATACTCTAGCTGGCCCTGCTTCCCTGAAGAAGTTGGCTGTGCCTTTTAAAACAGGGATGGGGAGAAACTGAAAGTAGATCTCCAGGTGTTTTAGACCACAGCTCCCACCATTCTTGACCACTGGCTATGTTGGAGGGGCTTAAGGGAGCTGGGGTCCAACTTAAAGAAGTAAAGTGTTTGCTCAATCTCTAAACTTGGTTATAATTTGCACAATGTATCATCATAAGGGTAATAATATGTACAGTTCAATTCTTATGTGCCCTTAGTTCTGTAGAGTTTATATAATCTCTTTCTGTTTCTCTGTTTCCCTCTCTCAAACCTCAATTTCATTCTGTTATGGTTAACAGAAGACTCAGTTGGCCAGATTTTTCATGTAATAATCTTTAGTCATATAGTGACTAACCACAGAAGTCATTTCACCTTGATAGAACAGTAGCATCTCACCTACAAATATGTAAGGGGAACTTGTAACCATAGAAAACTTCACCTGAGTAATAGTTAATTTGCACAACTATGTAACAGCAAATATAGCTGATCAATTCAATATGGATGTCTGAGCTGTTAATGAATATTGGTTAATGAATATATGACAATGGCAAGCATAGTCTGTGAAACACTAGCACTTTGGGGACAGAAATCCCATTCATGTTGGGATAACTTCCCACATGCATATCAATCACTTCCCGTGCCTCCAGTTTTGTGATTTGTTCATTGCTTAATGGAGGTGGTTCAGACATACACCTGCAAGTCATATTAGATATCATCTCCTGTTAAATACATCTCGTTAAGCACTAAATATACACTTCCAAATATCAAATATAAGCATCACATATAAAATTCTGAATATTCCTTAGATATTTTAAAACAAAATTTGTAGAGGACAGGAGACTTTAAGAGGCCCAATTCAAAAAAAAAAAAAAAGAGTTCTAGAAAATTCCATGGAATATTTGAACAGCCTGAGAAAGGCAATCATCCTGATGAGTTTGCCGCTAAAGCTTTCACTGATTTGATTTAATGCAGAAGTTCCTCAAGCATTAGTATTTAATATTTCAGGAATAGATTCTATAGGGATAGGTGCCTTCTTGATCAGCCACCAGTTTAGAAAGTTCCCAAATCTGATTTGTATGGACACAGAAGAAGGAAACCTAGTTAGTGACTCAACTTGGCTTCCTTTCATTTTTCAGCAATGTTGATTCCTCCAAGTGGTTGTGTGGAGATACAGATAATCATTTTGAACCCTGCTTCCTATACAAAGCATTTTAATCTCTGCCTGGTAGGACTTAGGTTCAGGAGGAGATTACTTCAATGAATAAGAACTGAGAGGATTATAAAAAGAGATAGAGGTGATATAAATGATCTGCAATACCTTTTGTAAAATACTTTCATTTTTCAATAAAACGTAAGGAAAACAAAAAACACCTGTCTGTCAAAAGAAGGAATATATTATGGTAGTGGAGGAGATTTCAATATGTTCAGCCATTCACAGAAGTATTGTTTAGACATTTATGACTGGAAGAAAATGCTCAAAAGTCAAAATAAGCCACACTATGTTTGCTGGAATACTTCTCTGAAGGTTGTTATACAGTGGGCAGGAAGTTCTTGTGGAACGAGCATTTATGAACCAGGCTCATCACCAGCAAGAGAAAATGTAATACACTTAAATTAATTTTGAACTTTAAACATTGTCAGCATGCAAGATAAGGGGAAAAGTAGCACAGGCAGCTCTATTTCTGCACCTGCACCTTCTGGACCAGTTCTGACTTTTTTGCTTGTCTGCCTTCCTGGAAAATGCATCTTGACACTCACTATTGTTAATGGAACACTTTGTAAGATTTGAAGTAGTTTAATTCTTTTAACAAGATGGAAATAGGAGATAATTGTTCAAATTCAAAACCACTGGGGATGAGCTTACGTGTGCCAGCTGGTTATATGGCTGACAGACTGCCTTACTGTTTTTTATCCTACTTAATATTTTTAAAGTGGGATCTGCAAGACAATGTCTCCCCAGCTCCTCAAAGGAGGGCTTCTCTTCAGGGCTTGAGCTAGCTTGGAGCAGGTGACTTGTGGTGGTGTTCAGGGCTTATGGAGATGGGAGGAGGTGGAAGGGAAACAACACTTTCCTCATCCCCACCCCACACCCACCACACAGACCCTCTAAGGCCTTCCCCTGCTGCTGTGCTAAAATGATAATGTAGCCAGTTATAGAGTGGCCAGTTGTCCTGTTTTACAGAGGGTCATACTCTATTTTGGAAAGCTGGTAGAGTTCTCTATTTGAAGATGTCCTCTGTTGGTTGGGTTGTCCAGTCCAAGGCTGGTTTAAAGTAAAAAAAAAAGTAAGGAAGGAAAGCAGGGGCCTTGAAGTTGCTCATCCACAGTTAGCCCCTGGGCAGCAGACTGAGCCAACACAAGTCACCCAGCCAGTCTTCTCCGCTATTTCTAAATATGTACCCATGTATATATATTAGCATATGCAAATGTTATGCAAACTAGTATACTTTTTGCCCTCTTTTTTGGTGATGTAATTCCTCTCTTTTGGCAATGTGTAACTGGTCACCCTACTGAAAGACTGAAACCATTGAGAATTGATTGTAGTCAGAGCAGACGTATGGACACATAGTCTGTCCTAGTAAAAGGCAGCTTCCTCTGCTGAAGTTTGTGGCTAAAAGTTGTGAATGTGATCATTTTATAGCTATAAAAAGGGGTGGTGGAGGTTCTGGAGAGTGGAAAGAGAAAATATACTCTTTTTTCTTTCCTTTCTTCTGAAACACCCTGCATAATGCATGGAGGAGAGTTTTCAAACATCTTTATTTATTTTATTTGTACCCCACCTTTCTACCAAAAAATGATACTCAAGGCAATTTACAGAAACAATTGAAAAACAATAAAACAATACATTAAATATAATAAAAACATAACAATTACAGAAAAAAATATTATTAATAACAGCACCCAACCCAACACACCCAATTACAGGCTAAAGGCCTTCTTAATAAAGTGGTCTTTGCCTGCCAGTGGAAGGACAACAAAGAGATAGCCAACCTAGCCTCCCTTGGGTGGGAGCTTCACAGCCTGGGAGCAGCCACTGAAAAGGCCTTCTCTTGGGTCACCACCACATGTACCTCTGAAGGTGGCAGTGTTGAAAGAAAGGCTTCTCCAGAAGATCTTAAGAACCAGGCAGGCTCATATGGGAGAAGGCAGTCTTTCACATAGCCTGGTCCCAAGTTGTATAGGGCTTTATAGGTCATAACCAGCATTTTGAATTCTGCCCAGAAACAGACCAGTAGACAGTGGAGCTGTTGTTCTCTGTAACCAGCCCTGGAACAGTCTGGCCACAGCATTCTGGACCAGCTGAAATTTCTGAACAATTTTCAAAGGAAGCCCCATGTAGAATGCTTTACAGTAGTCCAAATGGGATGTAACTGAAGTACACATGATTGTGGCCAGATCAGACATCTCTAGGAACAGGCAGAGCTGACACACTACCCTCAGCTGTGCATGCATTCCTGGCCAGTGCCAAGACTTGGGTATCCAGATTCATGGCAAAGTTGAAGAGTACATCCAAACTGCAAGCCTGAGTCTTCAGGGGGAGTGTAACCCCATCTGGCACAGATTCCCTCATCTGCCTTTCAGCTTACAACTTCATCTTACGCCTCCCACCAACCCTGCCCCCCCCCACACACACAGACTACTTAATCTAAGCTGTGAGAGGTTTCAGCAGGCTCATTCCCTCTTCTTCCTCCCACCTCCAGGGTTTCCCCCTGGCCCTCAACTGACATCAACATTCATTACCTTCTGGAAGCTCACAAACCCTTGTGAGGCTGCATTGCAGTTTTTAAAAACACCATTTTATTTATCTATCTATCTATCTATCTATCTATTTATTTACAGTATTTATATACCACTTCACATCAAAAGATTTCAGAGTGGTGAACAACAAAGGTAAGAGAATAAAACACCGTATTAAAACAATTTAATCATTTTAAAAGGAACAAATTCTAATTTAATAAACCACAGCTGGTCACTCAAGGAAGGCTTCTCAAAATAACAGTGATAGATAGAGAGAGAGAGAGAGAGAGAGAGAGAGATGGATGAGAGAGAGAGAGATTTACCTGGGGTGTCTTCAGAATATGGAGGAATCACTACATTATTGTGAGGTGGCCCTATTTCACTTCCAAAGTGTAGGGACTCAACTGAGTTCAGTATTAGAGGGAATGGTTATGACTATACCATCAATGTAGAAGGTACTGTACAAAGTGACATAAGAACAACAAACAGAACAAGACCTACATCTATCCCTCTGTTCATCTTTCCCCCTTTATCAAATTGCAATACCAGCCTCTTCCATGAGGACTTGACTTAACCTTTCAAGCTGAAATCCTATGTCAGCTTAGCTGAGAGTAAGCACCACTTAACTCAATGGAACATTTAGTTAACCAGTTGTTTCCTGGGCCCAATTCAAGGTGCTGGTATTGACCTTTAAACCCCTATACAGTTCTGGCCCAGTCTATCTTAACGATTGCCTCCAGCAACACCACGGATGCCGCTCAATGAGATCAGCCTCGGAGGGCCTTCTGTCTGTCCCATCAGCCAGGACAGCTAGGCTAGTGAGGAATAGGGAGGGGGCCTTTTCTGTTGTGGCCCCCACTCTGTGGAATTCCCTGCCTAGTGACCTCCGCCATGCCCCCTCTTTGTTGAGCTTCCGCCGGGCTTTGAAAACCTGGCTGTTCAGGTGGGCATTTGGGGTGGGTTAGGGTTTTTTTTAGGGTAATGTTGTTTTGTTCAGTTGATTTGTTGTATTTTGTGCTGTTATTTGTATTGTACTTCACCTAGAATGGCCAGGTAGACATTTATTAGCTGGCCAGATGGGTGGCTAATAAATCTAAACAACAACAACAACAACATACTTCTGGGTAAACATGCATAGGAGTGCAAAGTCTGGGTTGTATCAAATGGTGTTCCTCCACTGATAGTCTATACAAGGCTCTTTGATCCAGTGAAGGTTTCCATCAACAGAATAGGGAGAGAATCCACCTTTTGTCAAGTCCCATGCCATGCGCTCTGCACCCACCCATACTGTGTCAGCACCCTGTGCCAGGGTCCCCCAAATGACTGGAGCAGATCTGGGCATGTGGGAGTTTCACAGGGAGGGGAATTGGTGAAAATTACCTCCCTTTTGCATGGATGGAAACTTCTGCTGGATCAAAGCACCTTCTGTCAGTGGAGGATCATCACAGGATTCAACTCTTAGACTGCAATCCTGTACCCAGTTACCTGAAAATAAGCCCCATTAAATGAAGTGGGACCTTGTCCTGTGAAGAAATGCATAGGATTGCACTGTTAGTATTCATCCCCCATTGAAAAACTACATTTATTTAGCTTTTCAACTGAGGATAAAGATTTCCATAGTTTCCATAGAAGAGGTTAGTTTTGAGGTTTGGAAAAAAAGAGTGTGGGAGGGTATTCTGGCATCTCAGTGAATGAATTTAAATTGTACTTCTATAGTATCTTATTATATTATAATATATTTACTTCATATATTTATGCCCATTGCTTCAGGCATTATTTCTGAGGCGGCTTACATCATGCATTAAAAGCAACAATATCAACAGCAAGAAAACACCATCTCAAAACTAAAAAATAGCAACAGCAAATCAGATTTCAAATAGCAGCCACTTAAACACAAACACTAAATCCAGTTAAAAACCTGGAGAGAAAAAAGTATCTTAATCTCATATCTGAACACCATCATAGAGGGCATCCTATAAATGGATGTGAGGATGGTGTTTCACAAATGAGATACTGCAACAGAAAAGATCCTATGCCTGGTTACTACCCAACTCACCTCAGAAGGTAGGACACTCTACACAACCTGAGTGGATTGTGCCAGAATCATAATCTGTGGGCCCCTTCTCCTGGAAATGTAAGTGTAATATCTATAGTTTATGTATTGCTAATGGCTGGTCTATATACAATTGGCTGCAGCAGCCTTCTTCATGTGCTAATCCATTCCCAAGGAGTGACTCATCATGCAGATCGGGAGATTCTTACACCCTCACAAACCTTTTCTTTTGGACTTTTATTTGTTTATTTATTATAAAAATGTATTGCTCACTTTTCATTATAAAATAACACCAAAGAGAGTTACAAAACCAATAAAGCACAGTAAAATAATACACGTATTGACCAAGAAGACACAGTTTCACAGTGAGATGAAGAAAATCCACCTATCGCATAAAGCATATGAATGATTCACCACCCAGAAAAAAAGATTGAAAGGGCATCCATGTGACAGCCATGTTTTCTTCACTGAAGCTACATTAAGAAAAATTGAAACTCACAACTATACTTACTTATTTAATTTATGTTCTGCCCTTCCTCATGGTTAAATAAAGATGTGAACTCAAGTTTCTTGTTTTTCTGTCTGCAAAGAATTCCTAAGCGCATCATAGGTGAGCATCAGATATGAAAGGAATGTCTGCATCCCAAAACAAGTTTTCAATGTAATTGGCCAAAGAAAAACATGGCTAGTGTTTAGTATGATGGAGCAGGGTCTTTATTTCACATAAGAGGTCATATTTGTAACTCTTTATCTGCCATTCATTACCCAGTTGTTTCTGCAACACTCAATCTTTGAGGTTTGTTCCACAAGTTGTTATCTTGGCCAAATAGCTTTTCTAGCCATAGTTTGAGTGTGTGTGTGTGTGTGTGTGTGTGTGTGTATAACCTTTTGGTAAAGAAAGCTTGAGTGCTATGTGGAATAACATGGATAAATATTCTTGACAGTCAACATGCTGTCAATCAGATCCAGATTTTATTGCACTGGGTTTTGAGAAATGTTCATGACCTTATGTGATGCAATTACATCTTATAAGATGAAACTCACCCACCCCCAGTAGTTCCATCATCCCTAGAGGAAGCCTGGAAGGTCCTCCTCTTATGAAACTGACATGAAGTATCATAATGGAATCATTCTTTAGCTGTTTATATTGAGAATATTCTCATTTTAGGCAATATGTATTTGACAATTAAAATGTGTTCCACAAACTCTATTATAGTGTGTTAGTATTTAGCAGTAGGAGGGTAGATTCTGATTTTAAGGATAGTAGAACAGTTCATTCAAAGCCTGTATTATCGCTGGCAGGAAAATTGCCTTCCATTTCTCTCTGGGAAACCTGTGTTTTGCCATTCAGATTAAGATATTTACAGAGAAGGATAGACAAATGTCTCAGAAACAGCAAATTCCAGGGGTACCATTGACTTGCAAACTGCTTTGGGAATGCAGAGTGGATGGGGCATCTCCAAGATGATGAAAATCTGTTTTTTTGTTTTTTTCTTTCTTTTTGCAGGTGATGGACAAGATGGTGCCTCCTTCCTTTCTGTGTACCAAACTTGACCAGACTGACTTTTGGATCTTATTTCAGCACTGGCGATGGGACAGCATCTTCCACTGTACCTGTCCTGAGGGCAGCATGCTAGCTTAGGGAGTACAGGGCAGGCCATGTGGTACACTCAGCTATGTCTGCTTGCCACCCCTCTGCATCTGCCATCTGAGTCAGATACCTCACTCTGCCTAATGGTTGGGCCAGTACTAGGTGGAGAGAGTCTTTCCTAATGTTGTTCTTCCTTTTCCTTTCTCCCTAAGTGCACCACATTCTTCTATTTTCTTTTCAGTGTACAAAGAAACAGACAAAGTGTCAGGCACTGACAATGAGGATCTATTGAGTGTGACTGGAAAATTATTCCTTCAGCTTGGCTTGATCTCATGTTACGGTAACCACTTCCTGTCTACGCTTGAATGAAGCTCTAGGGAAGTTGAAATTTTTGGTCCAAGAATGAGACAAGCCATCCTTCAAGACATACAAGGACATTCTGAATCTAGTTCATGATGGTCAGAACCACTGGATCAATTTTCTAACTTTGACTATCTCAGCTAGCTATCCATGGAGGCTTTCCACAGTTTTGAATGCTGATTTTCCAGCATTCCAAATTGTGGGTGAAAAGGGGGGGGGGATAATGAACTGAAACACAAGTATTTGGTGTAAAACTTGGGCCACATTTATTGAAAATGGAACAATCTGCAAAGGGAAACAAAGGCAGGCACTTCTCTACGCCAGACTATTCTGACCTTGTATCAGGCGAGATATTCAATGCCTGTGGAGTGCCATCCTTGATCACCACCCCTCAGACCTGCCCAATTTTGGGATGGGAAGCATTCCCATGTCACACACACCCCATCAGGCCACGAAACTCCAAGTGGGTGAGGAGAGTTGGCCTCAACGGTAATCTGCATCTCCCAACTCAGGCCACATAACCCTGAGCTGAAAGCCTCTGGCCTTACCAGTCACCTGAAACAGTGCCTCCAAATGCTCACCAGCCCTATACCTCACCAGAAGTGCCTGCACATAACTGCCACAGGATGACAACAAGCCTCTGCTTAGTTGTTCTCTCCCCAGCCCATGCTGGATTAATTTCAGAATGCCCCTTCACAGATCAGCCAAAAACAAATAATTTCCCAAGTCACATAGATGGACCTCATCCCGCCTATATAGCTCCCTCCGCACATGAGAAATATCTGGATGTGCTATAATCCCATCACCCTGCCTAGATAAAGCGTTCCCTATTTCCCTGTTCACTTTCCTATGTGCCCTATCCAGGGCTCAGGGGTCAAGACCATCCCTCCAGGCCAACCTCAGCAATAAACAGGACCATATAATGTATATCTCTGGCCAGCAATGCTGTATAACTCATAAATCATCAAAAGTCTGTAAAATCAGGGCGCTTGCCCTTTAACAAGCCCAAGTCCCCCACCCCCAGGTGCAAGACCAAAACCTGCTAGAATAACATGGGAAGGAGGTGCTCCCCATGCATATTGCATCTGCCCAACTACTGAATGTTGGCATACTGGCTGAGCCCGAGCTGAGATCCACAGCTTGATGTGGAGGCCTTCCGTCCAGTCCAGAAGACCATGCTGTGCCCACAAATGAGCACACGCACTGGTGCTCGGACACTCCAGCCATCTAGGAGCACATGAAACCAACACATGAACAACAACATAGAGAAATAATTAGTGCCCTGGTAGAGGCCTCACATAGGCCCAATAAGCCTTGGAGTGCCACTACCCACTGTCTGAACTTTGTCTGTTGTGAAACCTATCAAAGCTCCTGTAGAAGCAGCCCCAATGTGGAATGAATGTGTACAGAAATGGAACATTCCCAGTCCCAAAGCCTTCAAGGCCAGCCTTGTGACCATCCAGGATTGAGATTTGGTCAAGGGGAAGAGTCGTTATGACAAAACAAAGGGCTGAGCAAATTCCCACACATATTGAGAAATGTCCCCAAAGCCATGACCAGGCATAACTCCTGCACTGGGGCAGGAAACAGTGACACTCTAATCCCTCTCCCTGTTTGATCGGTCTAAGATTTCCTTAGCCAGATGTGGATAACCTGCTGAGAGAATTGAATATCACAGAATTGTAAAGCTTGCCCGGACTGATCACCCTTGGCTGCCATAACCAATTCAGAAATCCTAAATGCACAATGCTGTCAAAGTAGCAGCATGGAACAAGGCAGCCTCATACCGTGAGTTACACAGAGAAGGCCACTGCCCCCTCAGCCCCAGTAGTACATCAGGTGTCAAAGGAAGCCTCGAGTGGGAGTCACTGGAGACACCCTGTACCACCCCTGGAGGACTCGCCTGGCCCTGAAGTCAGCCGTGTTGTCATCCACACCCTTCATTTAGACCAGAAGGCAAGTGCTGATAGCCTGCCTCCAATGGTCTGTGCTGAAAGGCCTCTCCTGTGAGCATGTACACAAAACTGCAGCAAGTGATCCACCAGAATGGGCCACAACTGAAAGGCAGTCCTGAAGACAAAGGACTCCCTACCTGCCTTGGTGTAAGAAGCTCTCATACTAGGGGCTACGGACTGCAACATGGCCTGCTCTGCCTCCCTCTGCCAATCATGGCTGGCATGGTGTCCAGCAATTCCTGCACCCAGGGGGCAAAGTCTTGAAACCGCTGGACCTGGTTACAGGACAAAGCATCAGCAATGGCATCATCCACCAGGGATATGCCATGCACAGAATAAAATGTTAAACCATAGGCAGTGCAAAGTGAACGCCTGGACCCAGGATGACAGGGAATTGATGACCTGGATGGTGGCCTGGTTGTCACACCAGAAGTGCACCACAGAATTGGACAGTTGTTCAGCCCACAGATGTGCTGCCATGTATATTGGGGGGGAAATCCAAAAAGGGAAGATCCTAACTAACGCCCATGGCTAGCCAGTCCTCAGGCCACCACTCAGAACACCAATGATCCCTGAAAAAAGTGCCAGACACATCGAAGTGTATCCTGTGTTCTGCTTTCAATAGTAACTCTCACCTCCAAAAGGAAATGCTGTTGAACCTGTGGAGAAAACACAGCCAAACTAGCAAGCCCTCTTTCATGGTGAAAGACACTCTGACATGGTGGTGTGGGAGACATAAGCACTACATAGAAATGCCCTGCCAGGGGCTATCACCCTACAAGCAAAATAGACATGCCCGACCACCTCCTGAAGAGTGTGCAGTGTTACTTTCTTAGATCTCAACACACAAGATGTGTTGCCTTTCAAAGCCAACAGCTTATCAGTAGGGAGCTTACAATATTGGTTAACCAAGTCCAACTCAATTCCCAGAAACATGATGATGCTCAATTCCCAGAAACATGATGAAAAAGCATACGCGCTTTTCCCCCCCCCAAAGTCAGCTGTGATAGGCTATGTAAAGATTTACATAGCCTATCACGGCTGACTTTGAAAATCTAGCCGTGATAGGCTACGTAAATCGTTACGTAGCCTATCACTTTTTTAAAAAAAAAAATACTTTTTTATTTTGCGGCCGGGGAGACAGGGCGCTCCCCTCCGACCTGAATTTTGTCTGGGAGGGGCGGGGCGCCTCCCCCCACCAAAAACAGCTGCGGGACCAGGTAAGGGACTTTCGTCCATCCTTAGGTGTGACCACACTTGACATACTGTGTGCAGTTCTGGTCACCACACCTAAAACAAGATATTGTAGAGCTGGAAAAGGTGCAGAAAAGGGCAACTAACATGATCAAGGGGCTAGAGCATCTCCCCTATGAGAGAAGATTACAACAGCTGGGATTGTTTAGCTTGGAAAAAAGGACGGTAAGGGGAGACATAACAGGTGTACAAATTTATGCATGGTGTGGACAATGTGGATAGGGAGACATTTTTCACCCTCTCTCAAAATACTAGAACCTGGGGTCATCCTATTAAGCTGTCTGGTGGGAGATTCAGGACAGATAAAAGGAAGCACTTCTTCACACAGCGCATAGTTAGGAATGGCAGAGAATTCTGCCACGGACCCCAATGAGAATGAATTCAAAAGAATCCAGCCTCCGGAATCCATGGCGGAATGGATCCCTTACCTCTGCCTCCTCCCCGGAACCGTCAGGAGCCGGATCCTCCCAGCGACAACTCTGCAGAGCTGCTGGCCAGCTCCATATTGCCAGCAATACAGCCACCATTGCCATGCCATATCGCTAGGTTAAGGGCTAACTCCAGATGCAAATGGCGTCCACTATATCGTGGGAAAACCCGCTGACGCAAATGGCATAGAGGACTCCATTTGCGGCAATAAAACCCTTAGTTTAAGCTAAATGCATCCATTTATGGCTGCATTTAGGTTAATCTAAGGGCTTTATGGCCACAAATGGTGTAGTGGACTCCATTTGCATCTGGAGTCAGCCCTTAACTTAGCAATAAGGCACGGCAATGGCGGCCTTATTGCTGGCGATACGGAGCCAGCAGCCAGCTCCACAGAATCACCGTGGAGCAGAGCCAGCCAAAGAGGATTCCAGAGGGAGGGAGGGATTGCCTCCCCCCAAGGGCATATTCCCCCCCAGAACAGCAGGTAGGGAATCCGCCCATCCCTACGCATAGTTAAACTATGGAATTTGCTACAACAAGATGTAGTGATGGCCACCAATTTGGATGGCTTTCAAAGGGAGTTAGACAAATTCCTGAAGGAAAAGGCTATCAATGGCTACTAATCTTGATGGCTATGTGCTGCCTCCAGTACCAGAGGCAGCGAGCCTATGTACACCAGTTGCTGGGGAACATGGGTGGGAGGGTGCTGTTGCGCTCATGCCTAGGGATGTACGAAAGTCACTTACCTTGAACAAAATTTCATTAACGGTGGGGGGGAGGCACTTCGTCCCTCCCCCCGAAATTCTGGTGGGGGGGAGGCGCTCCGTCCCTCCACCCCAGAATCCTGACCGGCCGGGCTGCAAATGGTGGCGGCCATAGCCGCCACCGTTTGCATCCCTGCAGTCAGCCGTGATAGGCTACATTAATGTTTATGTAGCCTATCACGGCTGAGTAAAAAACAACAACAACCCGCGTGTACGCAAATGGCGGCGCCCATGGGCGCCGCCATTTGCGTTCCTTATTTTGGCACGTCTAGTCTACGTAAACATTTATGTAGACTATGGCGAAAATAAGGGGAACACAAATAGCGTAGCGTCTACGCTATTTGTGTTCCCCTTATTTTCGCCGTAGTCTACGTAAATGCTTACGTAGACTAGACGTGCCAAAATAAGGAACGCAAATGGCGGCGCCCATGGGTGCCGCCATTTGCGTACATGCGGTTGTTTTTGTTTTTGTTTTATTCAGCCGTGATAGGCTACATAAACATTTACGTAGCCTATCACGGTATTTTTTAAAAATCTAGCCCTGATAGGCTACGTAAATCTTTACATAGCCTATCATGTTCTTGTATCTGTGTGTGTTTTTTAGTGGAAATGGCGGCGGCGGTGGCAGCAGCCGGTCAGAAGACCAGCCACTGCCGCCACCGCCAAACCGCCGCCATACCGCCACCGGAGCTGCCGCCACCGTCAGGAGGATTCGCCCAAGGTAAGTCCCGGGGGGGCGGGGGGGCAGACCGTTTTGCCACCAATTTTGGAGGGCCGAATGCGCTGGCATTCAGCCTCCCTGAGATTCGTGGCAAAATTCTCTGACATCCCTACTCATGCCCCACTTGTGGATTGCTGGTCGACAGCTGGTTGCCCACTGTGTGAACAGAATGCAGGACTAGATAGACCCTAGGTCTGATCCAGCATGGCTCTCCTTATGTTCACTGAAGAAAATGGCAACTTCTGGGACCCCAACTCCCCAGTACCCCACCACTTCCTCCTTATTTACTCTGAATACTCTTTTCACCTTTCCCCCATTCCTTTCCCAAATACTCTTTCTCCTGTCTCACAAAGAATCTTCTGGTTATAGTATTGCTATCTAAAGAATGACAATTCCACATCTGTTCATATTTAATCCTAATTAAGTTGGTAACAAATGCTGCCAACTAGAAACATCTTCCTTCCTAGAGATATGTGAAATGCACCTGATAATTGTTTCTACCCTTTCCCTCAAAAGTTCTCAGACCCTTTTCATAAGAAGAGCTCCCAGATTATCTTCAAAAGTTGTTTTATTCAAAATCTGGTGACAATGGAAAGATGTCTTTCAAACTTTCATCAATCTTCCTCACCGTGAGATTTTGCTCATCTTACAAGAGCTTAGATATTTTTCTCATCGTTTACTTGTTTTGACTACAATGCTTTAGGTGGATTACAGGATACACTGGTCTGAAGACATAACCATTGCCTGAGAGGACATCGCATATGGTTCAACAGTCCAAGAGCCAGGAGGAGTGCTTTATTTGGTGGAAACTACCATTTGTCTGGTGGGTAGGGTCTAAAACAGGGGTGGGGAACCTTTTTCAGTCCAAGGGCTGAATTCCAGTCTGGGAAAGGTGTGGGGGTGGGGCAGATCTGTGGACATGGCCAAAGGCAGAGTGGGCCGAAAATGTGATCCTTGCTGAATTTAAGCCTACACAGAAGTAAGCAGGACAAGTACTACGATTCTATGATCTAAGTACCTGCATATCTGCTTGCAAGTAAGCAAGAGAAGCCTCAGAAGGTAGCAGGGCTGAATCACTCAGCATCTTCCTCCCCAGGCCCTGCTCTGTTCTCTCTGACAGGGAAAAGCTCTTCTCTCTGATTGGCAGAAATAGGAGTCTTTCCCTGCCAGGAGAAGAGGCAGGCCTGGTGGAAAAGCCAGTGGGCCAGATGGGGAATGCCCATGGGCCATATCTGGCCTGCAAGCTGGAGATTCTCCGTGTCTGGTCTACACTGACTAGCAGTGGTTCTCCAGGATTTCAGACATGGGTCTTTCCCAAGCCTACTTGAAAATGTCAGGGGTGGAATCTGGAACCTTTTGCATTCAAAGCAGGTGATTTACTGCTTCACCTAAAGTACAATCTTCCCCCTAATGCTTATTGTGTTTATCCTCCTGAAGGGTACAATCATAGGTACAGTACTCTTGCAGGGATCCCCATAGAGCTCACCAGACCGCTGTTTCTTTCTCTCCTCCCAGGACTCATACATAGCTTTCTAACCAGGCCACGCTACTTATTGTGTACCTCCCATATCTCCATCAGGCCCTTCCCTTCCCCTCAGTCAAGTTACTTGAGTTTCATCTGCATTCACACCTCTGCCCTGGAAAACCAACTGTGTGTGGGTCTGCCTATGTGTGGGAACAAGGGGTGGAAAATGTTTCTGTTGGGATTATCTCTGCAGATGGACACTACGCCGGCCTGGAGAGGGGCCGGGGGAAGATTTCACCCAATATATTTGATTATGTACATTGATGTTTAGACATGAGCAAAAGTGTTGAAGGACAGCAAAAATGCTTGGCACAATTCACCCAAAGGTATGCCCTTGTTTAACTTGCTCATTGAAATGAATGGGACTTGAAGTTGCTCTCCTATGACCCACTGTTTTGAACTAGAAAATTGTAGGGATGGCAGAGAATTCTACCACGGATCTCGGTGAGGCCGAATGCCAGTGCATTCGCCCCCCCCCCGAAATCTGTGGCGGAATGGCCTGCCACCCCCCTGCAGATCCCCCCCGGGACGAGACTTACCTGGGGCGGATCTTCCAGGTGGTGGCGGCAGCTGGTCTTCCGACCGGCTGCCTCCGCCACCGCCGCCATTTGCAAGTTGTTGGTTTTATTTTTACAGAGACATGATAGGCTACGTAAGTTTTTACGTAGCCTAAAACGTCTGGGTAAAAAAAAAAAAAAAGGCGTACGCAAATGGTGGCGGCTATGGCCGTCGCCATTTGCATTCCTTATTTTGGGCCGTCTTAGTCTACGTAAATAATTACGTAGACTAAGACAGCGAAAATAAGGGGAACGCAAATAGCGTCCACTAAGCTATTTGCGTTCCCCTTATTTTCGCCATCTTAGTCTACGTAAATATTTACGTAGATTAAGACGTCAAAAATAAGGAACGCAAATGGCGGCAGTCGTAGGCACCGCCATTTGTGTAAGCGGTGTTTTTTTTTCCCCAGAGCCCTCTGCAGCCAGAAATCCGGCTGCGGACGGCTCTGGACTGGCTGGGCCTGGCCAGCTGCTCCACGGAGCTGCCACAGAGCACAGCCGGCTGTGGAGGATTCCGGGGGGTGGGGAGGAACAGAGTGCCTCCCCCCTGTCCAGGATTCCGGGGGGAGGGATGGAATGCGTCCCCCCCCACCATCAACATAATCTGCGAAAGGTAAGTGACTTTCGTACATCCCTAGAAAATTGTTTTGCTCTTTGCCATAGCAATTAATTTATTAGTCATTGTTCACTCATGTTGTCAAACAAGAAAATATTGTCATGGTTCTCTTCCCTTTAAATCTTGTTTAGCTGCAAATACAATTATATTTATTTATTTATTTATTTATTTATTTATTTATTTATGTACCAGCCAATAGCCAAAGCTCTCCAGGCAGTTCACAAAAATTAAATATATCCTTGTCATTCACTTACTGCAGTCCCTCAGATGAGTTAATTACCAACTGATTATTAGTTTCTAACTAAGATGAGCAGCAGTTGAAATACCAATTGGTTGAGTTTTGATTCATTTTTTCCATGCAATTGTAATGTAATGACTGCACCCTTCTAAAATGCTGCTCCAGTAGACTCTTGTCAAGAGGAAGACAGGTTCTGAAGATCTTATTTTCTGAAAAGTATGTTTTTCTCATGATTCATGCATTTGCTAAACATCAGAAACCTCATTTCATTCACATTGTTCCGCTTGCACTCTTCACACATTGTGTGGACAATCCTTCTATAATAAATGTTACACTTGAGAAAATACTGGTCTCCCTACAATCTGTGAGAATGCCAAGAAAAACCTTTCAACATTATCATATGAGGTTTAATCTTCCCCTTTCTGATGAAAGCAGATGTATAATCAACGTTGAGTGAAAGAACTAAAAGCAGAAAGTGTAGGGCATATTTTACTGCCTAATTTACCTGCTACTTCGCTGATGTTCAGAAACCACCACATGTTCCCCCACTACCCAATGATTCCAAGATCCATCCATCTACATGGAGCTAAAGTTGGTGTATGACACATGATAGGAATGGACACATGCGTTTTCATTTCCATTATTTTTCAAAGAAGAATTTCAGCATTAAAGTCACGGCAGAATCCAATGGTGACCGCCTATGCTCAGCCAGCCCTGCTGATTCTGTTCCACATGCAGTGCCCACCCGTTAGCGAATAGAGATTTAGTGTTTACGGTGCCAACCCCAAACAAGCAGAAATGCTCATTTCTAGAACACGACAGGCCGACGGAGCTTGCATAAGGGAGCTCCACCAACCTACCCTGTTCCAGAAACAAGTGTTTATGCTCATTTAGAGGCTCACCCCCAGCAGCGCTAAATCTCTGTAACGTAAGCGGTGGTGCCACTTGCAGAATTGAATAGACATGGCTGGCTGCACACTGAACAAGAATGACAGCGGGCCCCATGCACGGACAGGCAGCATTGTATACTGCTCAAAGGCTTCACTGTTCTGGCCATGATGCCTGAAAAAGCTGATCTTTGTGCATACAAGATGACTGTACAAAATGAGACCCATACTAATATGCAGATTGGAACACAGCTGTGCACCAGCTTTTGCATTTCTCTGACTTTTGCAACACAGTTCTCAGCTTTTTTAAAAAAAGTATCAACCTGTGTATTTTGAGACAAAATACTGCAGTTAGGGGGTGGATGAAAGTCACTTACCTGTCGTCGAAGGCCGTTCACGGTGGGGGGGAGGCGCTTCGCTGGTCCCCCCACGAAGTTCAGGCCAGGTGGGAGGCTTCCCGCCTCGCCCGGCCGCGAACGCGAAAGTAAAAAAAAAAACGCCCCCTGATAGGCTACGTGACGATTCACGTAGCCTATCATGGCTAGATCTGCAAAGTCAGCCGTGATAGGCTACGTCAATCGTCATGTAGCCTATCACGGGTGACTTAAAAAAAAAAAGTGCGTACGCGAATGGCGGCCCCCATAGGGAGCCGCCATTCGCGTTCCTTATTTAGTCGCTGTAGTCTACGTAAATGTTTACGTAGACTACAGCGACCAAATAAGGAATGGGAATGGCGGCTCCCTATGGGGGCCGCCATTATCCGTACACTCTTTTTTTTTTTTTTTTAAGTCACCCGTGATAGGCTACGTGACAATTGACGTAGCCTATCACAGCTGACTTTGCAAATCTAGCCGTGATAGGCTACGTGAATCGTCACGTAGCCTATCAGGGGGCATTTTTTTTCTTTTTCTTTCATTTCAATGGTGGCGGCGGCAGCCGGTCAAAAGACCGGCTGCTGCTCCCGCCTCACTCGAACACCCGCCGAACCGCCGGCCGGACCAGCCACCGGGAGGGACATTCGGCGAAGGTAAGTCCCATCCCAGGGGGGGGGGCGGGGTGCGGGGGTGTGTGGAGGATTTCTCCCCGAAACGTGTTCGGGGGGCCAAACACGTTGGCGCTCGGCCCCCCGAAGTTTCTGGGAGAAATTCTCCGCCATCCCTAACTGCAGTGCAGTTCTCAACTTAAAAACAAGTATCAAAATGTATATTCTGAGATAAAATACATTTAGAAATACATATTTTGAGAGAAAGTACTTTCAGAAATCCCCTTCATGGATCACTGCCTTGTTGTGGTGAAGGGGCTTGCATAACTCAGTGAAGCCATAAGCTATGCTGTGCAGGGCCACCCAAGACGGGCAGGTGATGGCAGAGAGTTCTGACAAAATGTGGTCCACTGGAGAAGGAAATGGCAACCCACTCCAGTATTCTTGCCAAGAAAACCCCCTGGAATGTATCACAAGGCTAAAAGAGATGACACCGGAAGATGAGCCCCTCAGGTCGGAAGGTATCCAATATACTACTGGGGAAGAGCAGAGGGAATTTCCAAGTAGGGCCAGAAAGAGTGAAGCGGCTGGGCCAAAGTCGAAAGGACACTCAGTTGTGGATGTGTCTGGTGGTGAAAAGAAAATCCGATATTGTAAAGAACAATACTGTTTAGGAACCTGGAATGTCAGATCAGGGAAACACAGTAAGCTGGAGGTGGTCAAACATGAGATGGCAAGATTGAACATCGACATCTTGGGAATCAGCAAACTAAAATGGACAAGCATGGGCGAATTTAATTCAGGTGACCATTATATCTAGGGATGTATGAAACTCATTTACCTTTGCTCCATCCCTCCCCACGGAATCCTCAATGGTGGGGGAGGCGATCCCATCCTCCCCCCCGGAATCCTCGATGGCCTGGTGTGGATGCAAATGGCGGCCGCCATAGCGGCAGCCATTTGTGTCCAGCCAGGCAGCCGTGACAGGCTATGTAAGAATTTATGTAGCCTATCACAGCTAACCTCAAAAAAAAAAAAAAACACCACAGCATAAGCAAATGGCAGCGGCTACAGTGGCCTCCATTTGCGTTCCCTATTTTTCGCTGATTTATCTTACGGAAATATTTACGTAAGATAAATCAGCGGAAAACAAGGGTAACGCAAATAGCGTAGTGGACGATATTTGTGTTCCTTTATTTTTTTGCTGTTCTAGCCTACATAAATATTTACATAGGCTAGAATGGCGAAAAATAAAGGAACACAAATAGCGTCCACTACGCTATTTGCATTCCCTTTTTTTTCGCCATTTTATCTTATGTAAATATTTACGTAAGATAAATCGGCAAAAAATTAGGGATGTTAGAGAATTCTGCCACGGACTGAAATGGGATTGAATTCCCTTCAATCTGTGCAATGGAATCCTCTGCGGAATGGCACCACGAGGTCCTGAGGAGCCAGCATTCATGCGACGCTTTTTTTGTCATCCGCACAGAGTCGCAAAATTTTCATAAATAAAAATGCAAGGTCGCATATTTCAATAATAAATACATTTTTTAAAAAAATGAATTGTGCTCACCACCTTGTTTGTGGGTGTTCTTTTTCAATTGAAATCATCTGTCTCCTCCATTTACTTTCAGCCAAAACACTTCCTCCTCCTCGGGGCTTCCCAAAACAAGGCTGCCCTAGGTGTTCCTGAGCGATGCACTCTTTGCTTAATTAAGAAAGAAAAAACCTTTTAAAATTACCATGCCGGTCCTGGAGCCCTGCACGAATATTATTCCCCTTGCTAGGCTTTCTATTTCCACATCCAGCCTTGTTGGTGACATTGTGAGGCTAAAATGGAGAGGAGAACCAACTCTGTGTATGTCTACTCAGAAGTAAGTCTTACTGAGTTCAATGCAACTTACTCCTACACATGTCAGCACCTCACTTGCCCCCAGGTCAGCTTTGTATTTCCACATTTGTATTTACAATCTCAAAAACGATAGAATGATCTCAGTACGAATCCAAGGCAAACCATTCAACACCACAGTAATTCAAGTCTATGCCCCAGCCACTGATGCTGAAGAAGCTGAGGTTGATCGGTTCTATGAAGACCTACAACACCTTCTAGAACTAACACCAGAAAAAGATGTCCTCTTCATCACAGGGGATTGGAATGCTAAAGTAGGAAGTCAAGAAATCACCAGCATAACAGGCAAGCATGGCCTTGGTGTACAAATGAAGCAGGACAAAGGCTAATTGAGTTTTGCCAAGAGAACACGCTGATCATAGCAAACACTCTTTTTCCATCAGCACAAGAGGCAACTAGACACATGGACATCACCAGATGGTCAATATCGAAATCAGATTGATTATGTACTTTGCAGCCAAAGATGGAGAAGCTCTATACAGTCAGCAAGACCTGGAGCTGACTGTGGCTCAGATCATGAGCTTCTTATTGCAAAATTTCGGCTTAAATGGAAGAACATAGAGAAAGCATTACTAACAACAAAGCTAGCGGAGATGACAGTATTCCAGCTGAGCTATTTAAGCTCCTAAAAGATGATACTGTTAAAGTGCCGCACTCAATACGCCAACAAATTTGGAACACTCAACAGTAGCCACAAGACTGGAAAAGGTCAGTTTACATTCCAATTCCAAAGAAGGGCATAGAATCATAGAATCATAGAATAGTAGGGTTGGAAGGGGACTACAAGGCCATCGAGTCCAACCCCCTGCTCATTGCAGGAATCCAAGTCAGAGCATCCCTGACAAATTGCTGTCCAGCCTCGTCTTGAAGGCCTCCAGCATGGGAGAGCCCACCACCTCCCCAGGTAATTGGTTCCATTGTCGTATTGCTCTGACACTCAGGAAGTTTTTCCTGATGTTCAGCCGGAAACTGGCTTCCTGTAACTTGAGCCCATTATTCCGTGTCCTGCACTCTGGGAGGATCAA
Organism: Heloderma suspectum; assembly: GCF_057233095.1. Classification (NCBI taxonomy): domain Eukaryota; kingdom Metazoa; phylum Chordata; class Lepidosauria; order Squamata; family Helodermatidae; genus Heloderma; species Heloderma suspectum. The sequence goes on from NC_139458.1 coordinate 149,960,668, forward strand.
GAAGAGATCCTGGCCTTCTTCTCTGTGACAACCTTTCAAGTACTTGATGAGTGCTATCATATCTCCCCTCAGTCTTCTCTTCTCAAGGCTAAACATGCCCAGTTCTTTCAGTCTCTCTTCATAGGGCTTTGTTTCCAGTCCCCTGATCATCTTTGTTGCCCTCCTCTGAACCCTCTCCAATTTGTCTGCATCCTTCTTAAAGTGTGGTGCCCAGAACTGGACACAGTACTCCAGATGAGGCCTAACCAGTGCTGAGTAGAGGGGAACTAGTACTTCCCGGGATTTGGAAGCGATGCTTCTATGAATGCAGCCCAAAATAGCATTTGCTTTTTTTGCAGCCACATCACATTGTTGGCTCATATTCAGCTTGTGATCGACAACAATTCCAAGATCCTTCTCGCTCGTAGTGTGGTTGAGCCATGTATCCCCCATCTTGTAACTGTGCATTTGGTTTCTTTTTCCTAGGTGCAGAACTTGGCATTTGTCCCTATTAAATGCCATTCTGTTGTATTCTGCCCAGCGCTCCAGTCTATCCAGATCACTTTGAATTTTGTTTGTCTTCCAAAGTATTAGCTATCCCGCCCAATTTTGTGTCATCTGCAAATTTGATCAGCATTCCCTGCACCTCCTCCTCCAAGTCATTAATAAAAATGTTGAAGAGCACTGGGCCCAGGACTGAGCCCTGCGGTACCCCACTCGTTACCTCTCCCCAGCTTGAGAAGGTCCCACTGATAAGCACTCTTTGAGTCCAATTCTGTAGCCAACTGTGGATCCACCGGATCGTTGTTTCATCTAGCCCACTTTGAGCTAGTTTGCTCATCAGGAGATCATGGGGCACTTTGTCAAAAGCTTTGCTGAAGTCGAGGTATATGATGTCTACAGCATTCCCACGGTCCACATGGAGGTTACTTGATCAAAAAATGAGATCAGATTTGTCTGGCAGGACTTGTTTTTGACAAATCCATGTTGGCTTCGAGTAATCACGGCATTGTTGTAAAGGTGCTTCCAGATGGATTGCTTTATCGTCTGCTCCAGAATTTTCCCAGGGATTGATGTCAGACTGACTGGTCTGTAGTTCCCAGGTTCCTCCTTTTTACCCTTTTTGAAGATAGGGACAACATTAGCCCTCCTCCAGTCATCTGGCACTTCCCCCGTCCTCCAGAATGTTCAAACTACCATACCAAAGAATGTTCAAACTACCATACAATTGCGCTCATTTCACATGCCAGCAAGGTTATGCTCAAAATCCTACAAGCTAGGCTTCAGCAGTATGTGAACTAGGGATGTCGGAGAATTCCGCGATGGATCTCGGTGAGGCCGAATGCCAGTGCATTCATCCCCCCGAAATCCATCGCGGAATGGCCTGCAACCCCCCCGCCCCCCGCAGATCCCCCCTGGGACAAGACTTAACTGGGGCAGATGTTTCGGACAGCAGCAGCTCCAGTGGCAGCTTCGGCGGTGGCTGGTCTTCTGACTGGCTACAGCCGCCGCCATTTGCGTTCCTTATTTTTCACCATCTTAGTCTACGTAAATATTTACGTAGACTAAGACGAAGACAAGAAAGGGGAATGCAAATAGCGCCCAGTTCTTTTTAAACATATGTGAACGTGACTTGTTCTGGAAATAAACTGATTTGTCAGAAAGAAAGAGAAAAAGAGAGAGAGAGAGAGAGAGAGAGAGAGAGAGAGAGAAAGAAAGAAAGAAAGAAAGAAAGAAAGAAAGAAAGAAAGAAAGAAAACACACACAAGGAATGCAGCATTACTTACCTGCTTCTTGGAACGTAACACATGGTCAGAATAAATGGATTTTTTGCACCCTTTTGGTTGCTAAAAGACTGATACTACAATATTGGAAGGATAAAAGCTCACTCCCTATAATGCAATGGACTGAAGTTTTAACAGCACCAGCAACATTTAAAAGAATGGTATATAGATGTAACTTGCAAATGGACTTATGAGGATATTTGGTCTGCTTTCACTGAAGTTTAAGTGTAACCTTTTTTTCCTCCCATTTTTTTCCCTCGAATTTTGTAATGTTAGAAACTTAGGATTTTGAACTTTTTGTTGTATTTTTATTTCATTCTTTTTTTTTAGGTTTTGTAATGTTTTCAGCTTGTTTTGCAAAAATTCACAATAAAAGGTTTTTGTTTTGTTTGGTTAAAGGAAAGCAGCTTTTTTGATTGTGTACTACCCATGCTTGCATCTTGCAGGGCTGACCTATCTGGTGGCACAATGAAGAGGCACTCCGGTGGGTGTATAGGAAAGTGCTTCCTGCTAATCCAGTTCTCAAGTTGCAGTAAGAAAGAGAAAGTGTTCCAATAAGTTCGGTCTGCACATATCTCCTTAAATTTTGAAGCACAGCTGTTGTGACTTCCCTTATCCCTTCACCTTCCCTGCCTTCTATATCCACTTCACACATCTTCAGAAGATCGGAAAAGATCCAGAACACATCTTCAAGCCAAATTGCTACTCCTCTACATCCTCCATCTTTGAGGGTGCTTCACATGTAATGGCTTTCCCACATTAAGAGATTTTTTTCTGTGCAACCATCATGGAAAGAGGTGAGAAAGTAGGGAGGCATTGTTGATGGTAAAGATGCCTAAGGAATACTGTCTGAGAAATGAAGGCTGCAATCCTTCCCTGGAGTAAGCCCCATGGAATCTAAGGGGACTTCTGAAAAGGATTGTGCTGTCAGAGTTCACAGTGAGTAAAACTGTAGACTAACAGATTTAGGGCACAGACCTATGCATATTTAGACAGAGAAAAGTCCTACAGCTCCTAGCATGCCCAACCCAGGGCATGCTGGGAATTGTGTGACTTTTTCTATTTAAGTATGCATAAGATTGCACCTTTGGGAAAACATTTGACCTTGCCAGAGGGAGGGGCAATATTTACACAAAGGCTAATTTCTCCATTCCCCCATGGGGCCCTGTCATGAGAGGCCAGTAGAGCTCAAACTACTCAGTGTCATGCGTGACGGGTAGGGATGTCAGAGAATTCTGCCATGGATCTCGGTGAGGCTGAATGCCAGTGCATTCGGCCCCCCGAACTCCATGGCAAAACAGCCTGCCACCCCCCAGCCCCCCTGTGGATGTCCCCCCGGGACGAGACTTACCTGGAGTGGATGTTCCAGGCGCCCGCACCTCTGACGGCGGCTTCGGCAGCGGCAGCTGCGGCGGCTGGTCTTCCGACTGGCTGCCGCCACCACCATTTGCAGTCGTATCATTTTGGGGTGTTTTTTTTACAAGACGTGATAGGCTACGTAAAGATTTAAGTAGCCTATCATGGCTGGATAAAAACAAAACAAAAGAACGCGTACGCAAATGGTGGCGGCTATGGCCACCGCCATTTGCGTTCCTTATTTTTAGCCGTCTTAGTCTTCGAAAATATTTACGTAGACTATGATGGCGAAAATAAAGGGGAACACAAATAGCGTAGCGACCGCTATTTGCGTCCCTTTTTGATTCACCGTTTTAGCCTACGTAAATATTTACGTAGGCTAAAACGGTGAATATTTACGTAGGCTAAAACAGTGAATCAAAAAGGGACACAAATAGCGCTCGCTATGCTATTTGCGTTCCCCTTCATTTTCACCATCATAGTCTACGTAAATATTTACGTACACGAAGACGGCCAAAAATAAGGAACGCAAATGGCGGCGGCCTTAGCCACTGCCATTTGCATACGTGGTTTTTTGTTGTTGTTTTTTACCCAGAGCCCTCCGAGGCCGGAAATCCAGCTGCGGACGGCTCTGGCCTAGGCCTGGCCGGCTGCTCCGTGGAGCTGCCACGGTGCACAGCCAGCTGTGGAGGATTCCGGGGGGGGGGGAGGAACGGAACGTCTCCCCCCCCCATCGAGGATTCCAGGGGGAGGGACGGAACACCTCCTCCCACACCATCAACATAATCCGCAGAAAGGTAAGTGACTTTCGTACATCCCTAGTGATGGGCATTCCCCATAGGTATGAATCACAGCCACTCACTTGTATGGAAGAAAGTAGACATCATTGGGGTGGAGACTAAACCTTCCTTGTGACCCTTGACCCCTCCCTTGTGACTCCAGTGTCTTGGCCAGGACATAAAAATCATAGAATCATAGGGTTGGGAGGGGTCTACCAGACCATGGAGTCCAACCCCCCGCTCAGTGCAGGAAGCCTGATTCCCAGGTGGTCTCCTATCCTAGTACTAACCAAGGCTGACCCTCCTTAGCTTCCAAGATCAGACACAATTTCCATTGTCATCGAGATTGCTGTCTGTTTGCTTTTCTTGTCACAGAACTATATAGGAAGGTATCAGCTCATCTGTATAGCCCCATTATTCATTTGCATGGCCCTGCCTTGGGCTTTATCTTGTCCAAAGACAAATGATTGTCATTAGGATGTGTGGGGAAAGAGGACTGGCTACACACATGCAGCAGATAGAGGTGGGACATTCTTGAGGTGGTACTTATGGCTGGTCTGAATTTCCCCAGAAAAGAGAATTTCTGATAGTGCTTTGATTTTTTTCTTTTTCTTTTTTGAGCTCCTCCTGAACTGTTGGCGAAGTCCAGTCCTTTTATGGAAAATATTCAGCAAAATGGCCTCCCCAATGTTGCTATCCATAAATAAGGTAGAGAATTTTGAGAGGCTATTTTCTGTCAACCCTAGGAAGCATAGACAATACCACTTCAAATTGGAACAGGAGATTAGGGATGTACGAAAGTCACTTACCTTTTTGCAGCTTGGATTCACGGCGGGGGGGAGGCGCTCTGTCCCTCCTCCTGGAATCCTGCTTGGGCTGGCTCTGCTCTGCAGAGGCTCTGCGGAGCTGCCAGCCAGGGTCGTCTGCAGCCGGAGTTCCGGCCACGGCTGGCTGCTGCAGACGCAAATGGTGGCCACCGTAGCGGCTGCCATTTGCATCCTGCCAGGCTGCCATGATAGGCTACGTAAGTATTTATGTAGCCTATCACAGCAAAGAGCAGGGGCGCAAACAGTGGCCGCTATGCCGTTTGCACCGCTGCTCTTCACTGTGATAGGCTACATAAATACTTACGTAGCCTATCATGGCAGCCTGGCAGGATGCAAATGGCAGCCACTACGGCGGCTGCCATTTGCTTCTGCAGCAGCCAGCCGTGGCCAGAACTCCAGCTGCAGATGACCCTGTCCGGTGGCTCCGCAGAGCCGCTGCAGAGCAGAGTCAGCCCAAGCAGGATTCCGGGAGGAGGGACAGAGCGCCTCCCCCCCACCGTGAATCCAAGCTGCAAAAAGGTAAGTGGCAGGATGCAAATGGTGGCCATAGGACGCAGGTTGGCAGGACGCAAATGGTGGCCGCAGCAGCCAGCCGAAAGACCAGCCGCCGCCACTGCCGCCGCCACTGCCGCCGCCGCCCCAGGTAAGTTTTGTTCCGGGGGATTCTGCGGGGTGGTGGGGGGTGGGAGGTCTTTCTGCCACGGATTTCGGGGGGCCGAATGCCAGTGCATTCGGCCTCACTGAAATCCATGGCAGAATTCTTTGCCATATCTACAGGAGATACTATTGGATGCTATGGATACATAAAAGCTTCCTAAAGGTAAAAGCAAACAAGTAGCGACGGGGGCAAAATTTCACACAATACACAAACCAGAACTCAGTTATCCTTCAAAATTCACACTTTTGCAATGAAGTTGTCCTGCCAAAAAATGCATGCAAAAATGTCTATATTAGAGTAAAATGCACAGAAAATTCATACATTAGCAAAAATCATGTTCAAAGTCCATATTAGGAAAATTGTTTGCAAAACTAAGTATAGGCGAAATGGCATCCAAATATGTGTATGAATTTTCATGCAGTTTACCAAAATGCTCAAAGTTCAAGATGAACTACAGTTAAGATTAGAAAAATGAGACACTGAAATTGACTAATTGTCCATCCTTACAAAGAAGTACGCCAGGGAGAAAAGTTCTAGCCCATCCCACACCCTGTTGTGCTAGTTTTCTACTTGCAAGAAGTTGTTTATGTAGGGAAGTATTCATAAATGTAATTCTCTGCCATCTGAAGTGTTACTGTACATTTTACCACCTCAAAACTCTATCACCTCATCTCCAAGTCATTTTGTTGCATGTGATCATGGCACTAAAGGAAGGCATGAGGAAACATATATTGACTGGGCTTTATTGATCCAAACCAGTAGACTAAGCAGAAATAAACTGGTTCTTTTTCACTTTTAGCCTGTCAACAACATAGAATCATAGAATAGTAGGGTTGGAAGGGGCCTATAAGACCATCAAGTCCAACCCCCTGCACATGATTTATGTGCAGTTAGCTGGGTAAGTAAAAATGTTTGTGGACTAGTAATCATTGTGTCACACTAAAGTGGCATTCATGTATATGGCATTGGATATATAGCCCAGTGCTTTTTGTTCTTGGCCAATGGTTCTATCCACTAAACTTGAGCCAACCTCTCTTTTTTCTGTTTGTCAAAATAACAATGAAAATTAAATGTATGACCTTCTTGGTTATTATAGATGGAAATGGCTGAAATAAAGGCAAGTTTCTTACTCTTCACTCAGAATGGCTGACCTTTCTAACATCCTACTGAGTCCCCTCATTCACTTCCATGCATGGGGAGGGGGTGGTGGAGGAAACTAAGCCTTCTGAAAAACAATCTCACCAGGAAGGAGAGGGAAAAACACAGTAATTCAGAGAATGTGGAATGGTCTTATTTCCAAATGACCAACACAGTTTAAATGGATGCACGCATTATAGAGCACTTTACATCTGATACTGTATGATGACACAAAATTAGTCTTGACTTAGATTCAGTTTGCTTCCTCTTCCCTTGTTCTCATTATCATCATGCTGAAAACCTTTTTATAGCATTTCTCAATTGTGTGTGATAGAGTACTTTGCATTAGAACCACCATTGATTATTGTTCAGCATCTGAGATTGGAAACTAAAAGTGATTTAGGGTGGACTCTGAGCAAACATGAGGGTGGGGGAGAAGTGTCTAATCACTATTTTGATTATTTTTTGTAACAAAGCAGAAATAGATACACTAAAAATAAAAGATCAGAACAATACTGTATTGTTGAGCTTCACATAATAAGCCCTATCTGATGTTCTCTTTAATGAACATTAAAAATGTAATTTTTAATCATTTTAAAATTACAATGATTTTAAAAATTCATCATAATCAAAAGAAGTAAACAGAAATGGGGTTATGATGTCAATATAAACAATCTCATGGATGGCAAAATGTTGGGAAATGGTATCTCACCATACGGCCATTGTAAATGACTGCAGAATCGAGCAATTGGAAGAAGGTTCTAAAGAAGCTAGAAAGAGCTTATATATTTAGGATGGAGAATAAAGTTAGTGGGGTTGGCTGGGAAAGGGTTAGATCTTAAAGGATTAAGAAACTGGAATTGATTAAGGATTGGCAAACAAGTGATTTTCATATTTACCCAGATTCTCTGAACACCATCTTGAAGCTTGGCTCATTTTATTTCCCACATTCATCTGCACTCTTTTTTTTTCATTTTGTTCAAATGAGGGAAGTGTGCATTTTGAACGGAGGAAAATGGACACTTTTTAAGAAGCGCACCAAAAATGTGTACATTTCACCAATACAAAAAGCATGAAAATGTACATGTTTCAAGTGTAAACACAAGTTTGGTAATTTCCAAGTATTTTCAGATAATATGCTCTCCTGCTCACATTTGGGGTTGCCAACAGGACATGTTCACATCTTTTATGAACATAAACAAAATTCTCATACATCCCTGTAATTGATCCCATGAAAGGAAAGAATATGAACTGAAATTGGGATTGAGAAAAGTTCTCTCTTGTTTCCATCTAATGATCCTAAGGAGGCTTTTGAATGCCCGAACTGGTGTCAGAAGGTGCTTCTGGGATGAATGACAGCAAGCAAGCAGAGACTTATCCAGCCAAGATAGAGGTACTGTGGGTAGAGAAACTGACCAATCTGGATAGAGGGATACATTTGGTCTAGATGGCATTGAACTCACCCTGAAGGACCAAGTGCTCCCTTTGGGAGTGCTCTTTGATCCAACAGTAACTGGGGAAGCTCAGGTGGCGGTGGCAGCCAGGAGTACTTTTTATCAGCTTGGTATGCCAGCTGTGACCCTATATGGATATAGGATCATAGGACTGGAAGGGGCCTACCAGATCATCGAGTCCAACCCCCTGCTCAATGCAGGAAGCCTGATTCCCAGGTGGTCTCCCATCCAAGTACTAACCAGGGCTGACCCTGCTTAGCTTCCAAGATCAAACGAGATCAGACACATCCAGCACATCAGACCTTGGATATAAAGTCTTGCCTCTGTTATTGATGCACTGGTGACATCCACGCTAGACTGCTGTAATGTGTTGTATGTGGGACTGCCTTTCAAGGTGGTTTGGAAACTTCCGCTGGTGCAGAATATAGCTGCCCACACACTGGTGGGGGCTGAGTGCTCTGCTCATCTGATATAGATACTGCACCAGGTGCATTGGTTGCAAGTGGATTTCCAAGCCCAATTTAAAATGCTGGTTTTATTAACTAGATCTGTGCGCAGATGGCCTCCTGAAACTTATTTGTGGGTAGAGGAATTTAGGAGACAATTTCATTGAATTTCTCCAAGGGGAGGAGAAATTCTCCACAGCTTCTCCAAAGTAGGGCTCCCCATTGGCAGGGCTTATAACACAGCTTCTTTCTTTTTTCCTAAGGGTTTCTGGGTGTTTCATGCTGCAACAGCATCAACTGTCTTGTCAGTTGAGGTGAGCCCCCAGTTTGTATCCACCACAATGCAGGTGGGGGCAGTGTTGTGTCCAGCTCCAGGGATGAGGTGGAGTTAATGCTCTGCCAAAATCTGTCCTCCAATTTCCTGAAAGTTTCTCTCCCCCCAACCCTGAAAGAGGCTTCCGTTGCTCTGCCTCATTCAGGATGTTTCATAATGTATATCTGTGGTGTTTTTGAGCTTACCTATTCACAGCTAGCCTCTCAGGCTGCCTGCATGTCCTGATCTGAAAAAGCCCCATGGGAGGAATTACCTCATGGTTCCTTAAACTGGGCTTTAGTTGAAATATAGGAAGCTGAGGAGGCTACAGGCAGCCAGAGAGATGGTTGTACAATGAAAAACAGGACATGTGTGCTCACTCCTCTGCCACCTCCTAAGCAAGGTAAGCCCAAGAAACCCAAATCCAACCCGTGAGAATTTCTCCAAAATTTCTCCTCCTTTGAATTTCTTTTTGAGAGCAATTTCTCTTCTATCAAATGGAATGAGAATGGTTGAAAAAAAATGTGGGAGAAATTTTCAGCACAGCACTAGTTTTAACCTTTAAAGGCTTAAATGGTTTGGGCCCAAGTAAGGATGTCTGTCGCTGGAGAACCTGACCCTTTTAGGGCCCAGCAGATTCCCATGATGCCCCTGGCTTGACTTGCCTTTCTGTGCTGAACTGGTGTTCCATTCCAAAATCCAGAAACTTTTCCCCTCCCCTTGCGTAAATGCATTTACTGAAGGGAAAAGATAAAAGAAAAATTCCCTGGCCCTGCTGCCAGGCACCTGATCCCCTCTCTCTCTCTCTCTCTCTCTATGCCAGGGCCAACCCCAGCAGGGAGCGTTGGTAGCACAGTGGTGGGAGGAGGACACCAAGGCTCTCCCCTCTCATCCTCCTGTCCCTGCTGCTGCACCACCACAGAAAGGTGGCAGGTGCCAAGTCAGAATTCGGGGGAGGGGGGGAAGTTTGCCAAGCTCCACCCTGCGAACAGAGTCCTCTGACATCTGTAGGCCCATGTTCCTTGAAGTTACTTCTCCCAAATGAGCTTGCCCACACTCTGAGGTCATCAGAAGAGTCCCTTCTCACCCGCCTGCCACCTGAAGACCCATTCATTTTCACTGGCCTTTCCATAGTGTGTGGGCTGCAAATTTCATTAATGGTATCTAACTTATATAGTATTTTATTAAATATTTATTTATTGCTTTTCTATTCAATTTGTTTTGCATAGTTCTGTATCATTTTCAACTAGTACATCATCTTAAGAGGGATCTGCCTTTAAAAACAGCCTAAAATCATTTTAAATAAATAAAAATAATTTCAGATATATACTGATAAGTTCTGATGACTAACCAGGAAAGAGATCTCAGAATTCATTACTAATAGTTGAAGCTCTTTGGCCAGTTGTAGCGAATAGCTCAAGGAAAGGAACAATTCAGTGTGTGGCAGCTGTTTAAAAAGGCAAACTCCACTCCATGCTAGGGATTAGGAAAGGGGTTCAAATGCTAGTATTGTGTTGTTGTTTATTCGGTCAGTCGCTTCCGACTCTTCGTGACTTCATGGAACAGCCCACACCAGAGCTTCCTGTCGGCTGTCGCCACCCCCAGCTCCCCCAAGGTTGAGTCCGTCACCTCCAGAATATCATCCATCCCTCTTGCCCTTGGTCGGCCCCTCTTCCTTTTGCCTTCCACTTTCCCTAGCATCAGCATCTTCTCCAGGGTATCCTGTCTTCTCATGATGTGGCCAAAGTACTTCAGTTTTGCCTTTAATATCCTTCCCTCAAGTGAGCAGTCTGGCTTGATTTCCTGGAGTATGGACTGGTTTGATCTTCTTGCAGTCCAAGGCACTCTCAGAATTTTCCTCCAGCACCACAGTTCAAAAGCATCTATTTTCCTTCACTCAGCTTTCCTTATGGTCCAGCTCTCGCAGCCATAGGTTACTATGGGGAATACCACTGCTTTCACTATGCGGACCTTTGTTGTCAGTGTGATGTCTCTGCTCTTCACTATTTTATCAAGATTTGTCATTGCTGTCCTCCCAAGAAGTAAACGTCTTCTGGTCTCCTGGCTGCAGTCAGCATCTGCAGTAATCTTTGCACCTAGAAAGACAAAGTCTGTCACTGCCTCCACATTTTCTCCCTCTATTTGCCAGTTATCAATCAAGATGGTTGCCATAATCTTGGTTTTTTTGAGTTTTAACTGCAACCCAGTTTTTGCACTTTCTTCTTTCACCTTCATCATGAGGTTCCTCAGCTCCTCCTCACTTTCAGCCATAGAAGTGGTATCATCTGCATATCTGAGATTGTTAATGTTTCTTGCAGCAATTTTAACTCCAGCCTTGGCTTCATCAAGCCCAGCACGTCACATGATGTGTTCTGCATACAGGTTGAATAGGTAGGGTGAGAGTATACAACCCTGCCGTACTCCTTTCCCAATCTTAAACCAGTCCGTTGTTCCATGGTCTGTTCTTACCGTTGCTACTTGGTCACTATACAGATTCCTCAGAAGGCAGACAAGATGCCTTGGTATCCCCATCCCACCAAGAACTTGCCACAATTTGTTATGATCCACACAGTCAAAGGCTTTAGAATAGTCAATCAAACAGAAATAGATGTTTTTCTGAAACTCCCTGGCTTTCTCCATTATCCAGTGGATATTGGCAATTTGGTCTCTAGTTCCTCTGCCTTTTCGAAACCCAGCTTGTACATCTGGCAATTCTCGTTCCATGAATTGCTGGAGTCTACCTTGCAAGATCTTGAGCATTACCTCACTGGCATGTGAAATAAGTGCCACCGTTCGATAGTTTGAACATTCTTTGGTACTTCCCTTTTTTGGTATGGGGATATAAGTTGATCTTTTCCAATCTGGTGGCCATTCTTGTGTTTTCCAAATTTGCTGGCATATGGCATGCATCACCTTGACAGCATCATCTTGCAAGATTTTAAACAGTTCAGCTGGGATACCATCATCTCCTGCTGCCTTGTTATTAGCAATGCTTCTTAAGGCCCATTCAGCTTCACTCTTCAGGATGTCTGGCTCTAGCTCACTGACCTCACCATCAAATCTATCCCCAGTATTATTATCCTTCCTATACAGATCTTCCATATATTCTTGCCACCTTTTCTTGATCTCTTCTGCTTCTGTTAGGTCCTTGCCATCTTTGTTTTGGATCATACCCATTTTTGCCTGGAATGTACCTCCGATGTTTCTAATTTTCCGGAAGAGGTCTCTTGTCCTTCCTATTCTATTATCTTCTTCCGCTTCTGCACATTGCTTGTTTAAAAATAATTCCTTATCTCTTCTGGCTAACCTCTGGAATTTTGCATTTAATTGAGCATATCTCCCCCTATCACTGTTGCCTTTTGCTCTCCTTCTTTCTTGGGCTGCTTCCAGTGTCTCAGCAGACAGCCATCTTGCCTTCTTGGTTTTCTTTTTCTCTGGGACGTTTTTTGTTGCCACCTCCTGAACAATGTTGCAAACTTCTGTCCATAGCTCTTCCGGGACCCTATCTACTAAATCTAGTCCCTTAAATCTATTCTTCACCTCCACTGCATATTCATTAGGAATATTCGTGAGCTCATATCTAACTGATCTGTGGGTCTTCCCTATTCTCTTGAGTCTGATACTAAATTGTGCAATAAGAAGTTCATGATCTGAACTACAATCAGCTCCAGGTCTTGTTTTTACCAACTGCATAGATGTCTGCCACCTTTGGCTACAAAGGATGTAGTCAATCTGCTAGTATTGTAGCCCCTTTTAAAAACAAAGGTGTGTTGCACACATTTGGAATATTGTGTGCCGTTCTGGTTGGTCTATCTCTAAAAAAAGTGGGGGGAAGAAAAAAAGGATTTGGTAGAACTTGAAAAGGTTCTGAAAAGGGCAGCCAAAATAATCAGGAAGCTGGAGAACTTTCCCTGTGAGGGAAGGCTAAAGCATTTGGGGCCTTTTAATTAAGACAAAAGGAGAAGACATTATAGAGGTTTATTAAATTATGGCTATTGCGGAGAAAGTGGGGAAAGGAGTATTTCCCCTTCTTGTAATACTCAAGGTCATCCAATGAAATGGATTGGCAATAGATGCAGAACAGAGCCCACCAAAATTAATAGAAAATTACTTTATGGCAGGGATTGGGAACTTCTGGCCTGGGGCCACATCTCCCTGCTGGGGGTTCCCTCCTAGCTCCCCCTGCCCATCGGAGGGAGATACAAATGGGGAGAAGAGTGGGGCTTCCCTTAGAGAAGATTGCTTTTTTCTAGCACTGAAACCCAGCTCTTATCTCTGAACTTTTCACTCCAATTCCTTCTGAGCCCTTTCTGTGTGCACAGATAATTCTGTGCTTCTCTGTATGAAGGCACTCCTTTCTCCATGCAGAGAGAGGCTCAATGCCTCTGTCTGCACAGAGAAAGGAACCTCCCTGATATCGGGGTGGGAGCTCAGGGGGAGGAGAGAGGCTTTGGAAGGGATGAGTTTGTCCCATGATGACATCTGCCCTCTGGGGGGTGACTGGGAACCATATCCAGCCCTGAGGCTGGAGACGTTCCCCACCCCTACTGTATGGAATTCACTGCCTCAAGATGTGGTGATGCCTACTAATGTAGATGGCTTTAAAAGGAGACTGAGAAAAAAGTAATGGAGGATTAGATTTTTGGTGGTTATTAGCCATATGGGTCCCCTTCATGGATCACTGCCTTGTTGTGGCAAAGGGGCTTGTATAACTCAGTGAAGCCATAAGCTATGCCGTGCAGGGCCACCCAAGACGGACAGGTCATGGCAGAGAGTTCTGACAAAATGTGGTCCACTGGAGAAGGAAATGGCAACCCACTCCAGTATTCTTGCCAAGAAAACCCCATGGGACGTATCACAAGGCTAAAAGAGATGACGCTGGAAGATGAGCCCCTCAGGTCGGAAGGTGTCCAATATACTACTGGGGAAGAGCAGAGGGAATTTCCAAGTAGCGCCAGAAAGAGTAAAGCGGCTGGGCCAAACCCGAAAGGACACTCAGCTATGGATGTGTCTGGTGGTGAAAAGAAAATCCGATGCTGTAAAGAACAATATTGTTTAGGAACCTGGAATGTCAGATCAATGAATCAAGGTAAGCTGGAGGTGGTCAAACATGAGATGGCAAGATTGAACATCGACATCTTGGGAATCAGCGAACTAAAATGGACAAGCATGGGCGAATTTAATTCAGGTGACCATCGTATCTACTATTGTGGCCAAGAATCCCTTAGAAGAAATGGAGTAGCACTCATAGTCAACAAAAGGGTGGGAAAAGCAGTACTGGGGTACAATCTTAAAAATGATAGAATGATCTCAGTACGAATCCAAGGCAAACCATTCAACATCACAGTAATTCAAGTCTATGCCCCAACCACTGATGCCGAAGAAGCTGAGGTTGATCGGTTCTATGAAGACCTACAACACCTTCTAGAACTAACACCAAAAAAAGATGTCCTCTTCATCACAGGGGACTGGAATGCCAAAGGAGGAAGTCAAGAAATCACTGGGATAACAGGCAGGCATGGCCTTGGTGTACAGAATGAAGCAGGACAAAGGCTAATAGAGTTTTGCCAAGAGAACACACTGATCATAGCAAACACTCTTTTCCAACAGCACAAGAGATGACTCTACACATGGACATCACCAGACGGTCAATATCAAAATCAGATTGATTATGTCCTTTGCAGCCAAAGATGGAGAAGCTCCATACAGTCAGTAAAAACAAGACCTGGAGCTGACTGTGGCTCAGATCATGAGCTGCTTCTTGCAAAATTTCGGCTGAAATTGAAGAACGTCGGGAAAACCACTAAACCGTTCAGGTATGACCTAAATCATATCCCTTATGAATAGACAGTGGAGGTGAGGAATAGATTTCAGGGATTAGACCTGATAGACAGCATGCCTGAGGAACTATGGATGGAGGTCTGTCACATTGTTCAGGAGGCAGCAACGAAATCCATCCCAAAGAAAATGAAATGCAAGAAAGCCAAGTGGCTGTCTGATGAGGCTTTACAAGTAGCTGAGGAAAGAAGGGAAGCGAAAAGCAAGGGAGAAAGGGGAAGATATATCCAACTGAATGCAGAGTTCCAGAGAATAGCAAGGAGAGACAAGAAGGCCTTCTTAAATGAACAATGCAAGGAAATCGAGGAAAACAACAGAATGGGAAAGACTAGAGATCTCTTCAAGAAAACTGGAGATCTCAAGGGAACATTTTGTGCAAAGATGGGCATGATAAAGGACAAAGAAGGCAGGGACCTCACAGAAGCAGATGAGATTCAGAAGAGGTGGAAAGAATACACAGAAGAACTATACAGGAAAGATCTTAATGTCCTTGATAGCCATGATAGTAATGTCCTTGATAGCCATGATAGTAATGTCCTTGATAGCCATGATAGTAATGTCCTTGATAGCCATGATAGTAATGTCCTTGATAGCCATGATAGTAATGTCCTTGATAGCCATGATAGTAATGTCCTTGATAGCCATGATAGTGCTGTCACTGAACTTGAGCTGGACATCCTCAAGAGTGAAGTCAAGTGGGACTTAGGAAGCATTATTAACAACAAAGCTAGCGGGGATGACAGTATTCCAGCAGAGCTATTTAAAATCCTAAAAGATGATGCTGTAAAAGTGCTGTACTCAATATGCCAACAAATTTGGAACACTCAGCAATGGCCGCAAGACTGGAAAAGGTCAGTTTACATTCCAATTCCAAAGAAGGGCAATGCCAAAGAGTGTTCAAGCTACTGCACAATTAAGCTCGAGTCATTTCACATGCCAGCAAGATGATGCTCAAAATCCTACAAGCTAGGCTTCAGCAGTATGCGAACCGAGAACTACCGGAAGTACAAGCTGGGTTTCGAAGAGGCAGAGGAACTAGAGATCAAATCGCCAACATTCGCTGCATCATGGAGAAAGCAAGAGAATTCCAGAAAAACGTCTATTTCTGCTTCATTGACTATGCTAAAGCCTTTGATTGTGTGAATCACAACAAACTGTGGCAAATTCTTAAAGTGATGGGAGTACCAGACCACCTTACCTGTCTCCTGAGAAACCTGTACGAGCATCAAGAAGCAACAGTAAGAACCGGACATGGAACAACCGAGTGGTTCAAAACTGGGAAAGGAGTACGACAAGGCTGCATATTGTCACCCTGCTTATTTAACTTATATGCAGAGTACATCATGAGAAATGCCGGGTTGGATGAATCAGAGGTCGGAATTAAGATTGCTGGGAGAATTATCAACAACCTCCGATATGCAGACGATACCACCCTAATGGCAGAAAGCGAAGAGGATCTCAAGAGCCTCTTGTTGAGGGTGAAAGAGGAGAGTGCAAAAGCTGGTTTGAAACTCAACATTAAAAAAACTAAGATCATGGCATCTGGCCCCATCACTTCCTGGCATATAGAAGGGGAAGAAATGGAAGCAGTGACAGATTTTACTTTCTTGGGCTCCAAGATCACCGCAGACAGTGACTGTAGCCATGAAATTAAAAGACGCTTGCTCCTTGGGAGGAAAGCTATGGCAAACCTAGACAGCATGGTAAGAAGCAGAGACATCACCTTGCCAACAAAGGTCCATCTAATCAAAGCTATGGTTTTCCCAGTAGTAACGTATGGCTGTGAGAGCTGGACTATAAGGAAGGCTGAGCGCTGAAGAATTGATGCTTTCGAACTGTGGTGCTGGAGAAGACTCTTATGAGTCCCCTGGACTGCAAGGAGGTCAGATCAGTCCACCCTAAAGGAAATCAACCCTGACTGCTCATTGGAAGGACAGATACTGAAGCTGAAGCTCCAATATTTTGGCCACCTAATGCGAAGAGAAAAGTCACTGGAAAAGACCCTGATGCTGGGAAAGACTGAAGGCAAAAGGAGAAGGGGACAGCAGAGGATGAGATGACTAGATAGCATCACCGATGCAATGAATATGAACCTGAGCACACTCCGGGAGAGTGCGCAGGACAGGAAGGCCTGGCATGCTATGGTCCATGGGGTCACGAAGAGTCGGACACGACTGAACAACAACAACAAAGCTATATGGAACCAGTATATAATATGCCACTGAATACTAGTTGTTGGGAAGCAACAGTGGGAGAAGGTAGGGATGTCAGAGAAATCCTCCACGGACCCCAATGAGGCTGGATTCTATTGAATCAGGCCCCCCGAAGTCCAAGGAGGATCAGATCACTTACCTCCTCCTCCTCCACCAAGTCCTCGATGGCAGATCCTGCCTGCCGCCGGCTCTGAAGCCCCAGCGTTACAGCCTCCATTGCCATATCACTGGCTGGACTGACAAACTGTGGATGCAAATGGCATCCGGCATAGCTGACACCATTTGCATCCCTGCTCTTTGACATGATAAGCTATGTAAATCTTTACGTAGCCTAGCACGCGAAGGAACGGGGACTCAAATACGCCATTTGCATCCCTGTTCCTTCACACGATAGGCTACGTAAAGATTTACATAGCCTATCACATCAAAGAGCAGGGACGCAAATGGCGTAAGCTATGCCGGACGCCATTTGCATCCACCGTTTGTCAGTCCAGCCAGCAATACGGCAATGGCGGCCACATCACTGGGGCTTCGGAGCCGGCCAGCAGCTCCGCAGAATTGCCGCAGAGCGGAGCCAACTGACGAGGATTCCGGGGGGGGGAGGAATGGATCACCTCCCCCCCCCGCGGACCCCCCATGGACAGCAAGGTAAGGGATTCACACATCCCTAGGCAAGGCCTATTATTGCCTTCATGCCCATAGGCATTTGGTTGGCCCCTGTGGGACAGAATGCTGGACTAGATGGACCTTTGATCTGATGATCCAAGCAGGACCCACCATGCTTTGACTTCACATTCACAGTACTCTAGCAGTACCAGAGCCACCACAATACCACCAAGAACATAGGAAGCTGCCTTATACCGAGTCAGACCATTAAGCCATCGAAGTCTAGTATTGCCAACACTGACTGAAAGACGTTCCCCAGGGTTTCAGGCAGGAATCTTTCCAGTCCTTCCCGGAGACACTCCCTACCCGTGCCGTGGCTCTTCCCCATGCAAGTGTTAGCCCACTTGCTGACAGGTGGGGTGTGAGGAGAATGAGCCACTGTCCTGTTCCACCCCCCAGCCCCCAGCCCCCAGCCCCCAGGTGTTGAGGCTGGGCTGGGGTCTGGAGAGCCAGTACAGGTACAACAGAGGGACAAACAAAGCCAGAGTCCACAAACAGTCCTAGTCAGATCCAAAGTAGCAAATGGCAAAGCCAGGCAGCGTAGACAAAAGGGGTTATGCAGCAAGACCAGACAAATCCAGGCAAAGGTCACTTACAAAGACGGGTCCAAGCAGAAGACAGGGTCCCCAGGCAGCTGGCTGGAGCCAGAGTCCAATGCAGACACTGTTTCTGGCAGCCTCTATAAGTAAGCGTCTAATAGAGTTTTTATCCTGGAGCTGCCAGAGCTCCAGCTGCAGTACTTCACTTTGATTGCAGAGTCCTCCTTGTGAGGAAGCCCTCTACTCACAAGGAGCCCCTCTGCTCCCAAGTAGACCTCTGCTGCAGCCTGGCATGTCATTGAGGGTCTCTGCGTTGGGCCTGCCTTCTCTGGGATTCTCCCTGGCATGGGGGGGGGGTGCTCAGCCTCCTCTTCTGAGGCAGACTCCCCCTCTTCCTGAGGGGGTTGGGACCTCAGCGGGCTCCTCCATGGGCTCAAGTCACCCCAGGGCCCGGGCATCATCCTCCACTGGGCCCCTAACTCTTCCTCTGAGGGCCTGAGAGCCATGGGGTGGGCTCCTTCTACGTGTCCCATGGTTCCTAACTTTGACAAGGAGCGCAGGAAGCAGCAGCACTGCAGTGTCTGCTATGCCATTGAAGGAATATGTGAAGCAGGGCTCTGAGGTTTGCATTTCATTCACGGGAGAGAACTATGTACAGTCTCAAAACAACAGTTTGACTGGATTGGGTGATATATAGTTTGGACCAGCTGCCTAAAACATTGCCTGCTGTGCTGTAGGGCAGGTCATTTAATGTGATGAATGACGCACGCTAAATGTCTTGAATTGGTTTTCTTTACTTTTTCATATTTTTGAAGGTGAAAGGCAAAGAACGCTGTAAGGAAAATAACTGGGCAATATAACAGAAGCTAACTAGACTGAAGGGAATGTGAAACTTATTTGACTCAGAAATATTCTGTATGTATTACACATAATACAGTGACCCCCAATGCAACAGTGAGTCCCAGCAGCCAGGGGCTCTCTCTACATGCAGTCCAGTAAAAGTCTGCTAATTGGTGAGAAAGTGAGATCTCTTTCCTGGAACAGCTGACTTGAGATTCTTCCAGCTTTTTTGTTATTTGTTTTTTTTTTTTACAGAGCTGTGTTTGCACAGTCCTAGACTCTGGACTATGTTGGGGAATCACACGTGGAAGTTGGTCAGTTATTCCCTGTTTCTTTCACTGCCTTCCCTCCTATTCCTGACTGGGGGGTGGGGAAACTGACTGACTTCCATGTGAGATTCCCAACATGATATGCACGCTTTTGGGTGCCTTTATCTCAAGGCAAGCTGCATTGGAAATCTTGCAAAAATGCAGATTTCAGTGTTCTACTCTGTCTCAGCTTGCTGAAAGTCTCAGGGGGTACAAATTAGGTAAATCCAATAAGGGAGGAATCCTATCGCCACTAGACAGTGGCCAGATGGCCATAGGGTATGTTGTTTTCTGGGAACTGACCTCCCCCCACTTCTGCACTGCCTCAGAGGAGCACGGAGTGGCCAAAAAGGGGCGTGGCTGGAGGCATTCCAGGGGGGGGCATTCCGGGGCGGGGGGGCGGGGGTGGAAATGCCTGTACGACACATCCTATGTGTTGTACAACAGCCTTCTTCCCCACTCTGTCCTCCCGCGGCTGGACAGCCGCAATTGGCTGTCTAACTGAAAAAGCAGGGCAGGAGAAGCGCGGATGGAATGATTCCCTCAGTGCTTCTCCTGCCCTGCTTTGGATAGTCCAAGTTCGGAGACGGCCGCCTATCTAAGGATGGCGGAGAATTCTGCCACGGATTTCAGTGAAGCCGAATGCACTGCCATTCGGCCCCCCAAAACCCGTGGCGGAACAGCCTCCCACCCCCCGCCACCCTGCCGAATCCCCCCGGAACTAAACTTACCTGGGGCAGAGGCGGCGGCGGCAGCTCCAGCAGCGGCGGCTGGTCTTTCAGCCGGCTGCTGCGGCCACCATTTGCATCCTGCCAGGCTGCCGTGATAGGCTACTTAAGTATTTACGTAGCCTATCATGGCAAAGAGCTGGGACGCAAACGGCGTCCACTATGCAATTTGCACCACTGCTCTTTCCGTGATAGGCTATGTAAGTATTTACATAGCCTATCATGGTAAAGGCAGCCACACAAATGGCGTAGTGGCTGCCATTTGCGTTCCTGCTCTTTGCCATGATAGGCTACGTAAATACTTATGTAGCCTATCATGGCAGCCTGGCAGGATGGAACTCCGGCTGCGGACAACCCTGGTCAGCAGCTCCGCAGAGCTGCCGCGGAGCAGAGCCAGCCAGGAAGGATTCCGGGGGGAGGGACGGAGCACCTCCCCCCCACCGCGAATCACACCTGCGAAAACGTAAGTGACTTTCGTACATCCCTACACCTATCTAGATAGAATTGCTTCCTAAAAAGCACACCTGGATGGGGCAAATTTCTCACCCATCCTTACCCTGCAACTATGAATCCTTTTCTAGGTCCAGGGCTGAGTATGGGACTTGCTGCTTCTTGGTATCAGCATAGCCAGGTTTCAAATGAGCTTGCTCAGTCCATTTTGTGTTCCACTACACCAGCAGGTGTGAGAGAGCAAACACATGCACTCCAAGCAATGGTGGAAATTGGGGGGGAGGGGAGGAGCAAAGGAAGAAATTACAGGAAACCACATTGTAGGCTGCAGAGATCCTAAGGCTAGCTGTGGTTTAAGTTCTAGGGATGTACGGAAGTCACTTACCTTTTCGAAGGGTGACATTCGCTGTGGAGGGGAGACGGTCTGTCCCTCCCCCCAAAATTCTCTCCTGCCGGCTCTGCTCTGCCGCAATTCTGCAGAGCTGCCGGCTGGGGCTGCCTGCAGCCGGACATCTGGCTACTGGGCAGCCTGCAGGGATGCAAATGGCGGCTGCCATAGCCGCCGCCATTTGCGTCCCTGTATTTTGCCATGATAGGCTACATAAATATTTATGTAGCCTATCATGACCAAAAAAAAAGGGAACACAAATGGCGGCCGCCATAGCCGCCGCCATTTGCATTCCCTTTTTTTTGCCGTGATAGGCTATGTAAATACTTACACAGCCTATCACTTCTTCTGCAGGGATGCAAATGGCATCCCTGCATTAGCCATGATAGGCTACGTAAGTATTTACGTAGCCTATCACAGCTATAGTGATGAAGCGAATGGCGGCCACGGCCATCATTCGCAAGTCAGCGTGAATGGCAGCCGGTAGGTGTCCCGTTTCACACGCCTTTCACGGGGAGGGGCGGGGGGCTTCGTTCTGCCACAGATTTTGAGGGGCTGAATGCACTGGCATTCAGCCTCACCGAGATCCATGGCGGAATTCTCTGACATCCCTATTAAGTTCCCATGCAATAACTAACTGCAACGCTGCCCCCTTCCAGGAACTTTTAGATGAGGCTGCAATATTCCCAACAGAGTGCAAATCAGGACAAGGGATAGGATGAAGTTTTCACTTGCCTTTAGGTGGGGCATTCAGAGCAAGCAGAACATCCCACAGATTGTACCTCCTTGAACTGCCAATAAGCCATGAAAAGGAGTTTTGTAAAAGTGGGGGGGGGATTCCAGCTGCAGAAACAGAAGGCGGAGAATTTATATTTAACTGAACTGAAAAACAGAGCTTAATTTTAGAATGCAGTAAAGCAGTAATTTGCTAGCCATTATGAGCAATCAGACTATAGTACAGAATCTGGAGCTCTACAAACCTGGAAATGTAATCAGGTACCTATCTCATACTGAATTGTAGAGTTCTGTTCCAACAATTTTATTTCTGAGCAATTTAGAAGCAAACACTACAGCAAGGATAGGCAACCTAGTGCCTTCCAGATGTTTTGGATTACAACTCCCATCATCCCTGACCATTGGCCATGGTGGTTAAGGCTTCTGGGAGTTGTAGTTCAGAGCATTTGGAGGGCATCAGATTGCCTACTGCTGCAAGGCTTATGAAATTATGTGGGAGGAACTGTGAAAACTTCATTTTGTCCCAGAACTTTGCAACATGTTAGGACATGCACTAGTCTGACCTCATGGGCATATTGCACAGGTGGCATAGGAACATCTAAACTTTCCAGGTTTTTTTCTTCCATGGATTGTTATGTCTTCCTGAATGTGACCATTATATGTTTAGGACAATTTTTGCAGATATGCATAGAAAAGGATATACAATATTGCTATTGTGCATAATTTCCCAAAGTACTCCTTGACTACTGTTCTTTGTGCTGGGGTACAGCCCTTTGTTCATACCCAGTTGTAGGGGTGTACGAAATCCCTTACCTTTCTCTGCTGGGGTCCGCGGGGGGGGAAGGCGATCTGGTCCTCCCCCTGGAATCCTCCCCAGCCGGCTCCGCTACGCATCGTATCCGGGGAGCCGCTGGCCAGGCCGATCCACAGTAGGGGACGCCATTTGCGTCGCTGCTGTAGCCGTGATAGGCTACATATTTATGTAGCCTATCACAGCTAAAGCAGGGACGCAAATGGCGTCCGCAAATGGATGCAAATGGCATCCGCTACGCCATTTGCATCCCTGCTTTAGCCATGGCCTATCACGGCTACAGCAGGGACGCAAATGACGTAGTGGACACCATTTGCATCCCTGCTTTAGCTGTGATAGGCTATGTAAATATTTACGTAGCCTATCACGGCTAAAGCAGCGACGCAAATGGTGTCCCTTACACAGGACGCCATTCACAGCCACACACCGGAGCAGTGGTCAGCAGTGGCCAGATCTGGACCGCCGGAGGCAGGTAGGGTCCGGTCCGTGGGGACTTTGTGGGGTGGCAGGGGGGGATTGCTTCATTCCGCCAGAGACTCCAGGGGGCCGGATTCTTTACTGGAGTCCGTGGCAGAATTCTCCGCCATCCCAACCCAGTTGAAAGCACAACCTCAGAAAAGATTGAACATCTGTTGAGCTATTGCCAATGAACATTCTCCATTCAAAGCATCTCTTTCACCAGATACTACACATTGTGCCTTGCTATAGTTTATTGTTCATTCTCCATTCAAAGCATTAGCTGGATATACGCATGTTCTCTATGCAGTCTGTTGAAATGGAGGCAATTGGACAAATAATTGTGAAATGAGTTGCCACTTCTCTCTTTTCTTCTCTTTTATAGATCCAACAATAGTTTTGTAATTCAGTTGCTTTTTCAGGACACACATCCACAATTCCTTTTGTTGTGGTGGTGGTGGTGGTTTTGCTTTGGGACTAGAAAATAACATATTTACTATATCCCTAAGGGGAAGTGGTTCCATCTCAGTAGAGGACACATACTATCACCCTTGCTCCTGTCTTACCATATTACCTTAATCTCTAGTTTTACCACCTTTCATTTTCTCTTCTCTGATTCTAATGTCAACATTCCTTTCATTTCAGTTAAGTTGTTGTAAACAGATGCTGTCATTCAAAAACATTTTGGTGGGTCTCAGAGCCATGCCAAAAATGATGATTGGCTTCTATGATCATGTCAGTTTCCCTTTGTATACATGCATCTCATTCTGTCCAAATCACTTTGATCAAGGTTCTTATGTGGCTAATTCAAAGGTGATTGCTGTATCCTGGAGGCAGAAATGGGCATTCTATCAAACAGTTACTGAGATGGGCAGACGGCATTGGACAGGCTCCAAATGACATCTTCAGAGAAAAGTTGGAGGCAAAGCAGCACTTCCAGGCAATGTACGTCTGTGACAATGCCACTTCTTTGGCCTCTGACTGGCATAGCATTGCTGTGTTTCATATATTTTATACTCTTATCTGAAACTTTGGATCCTATTTCATATGCTCCCCAACTTCTTTGATCCTCGTATACCAGGTGGCCCAAAAGTAGGTATACAGTTGTTTGAATGTTGATGGGAGGGAGAGAGAATGTGTGAGTAGAAGATGTGTGGGTGGAGTCAGAATGACAGTTGGGAAGAGTGACAGGGAATGACAGTTAAATCAGTTAAGTGTAGAGAGTGAGGGGAGTGAGGCCCTTAAGTAGGTATATGGTTGTTTAGTTGTTTAGTGTGTTTTTTTTACTGATATTGTGAATGATGGCAGTAAACTTGAGTCAAGAACAAAGAAAGTGGATTCTAAAGCAGTACTGGAAGACTGAAAATGCCGAGCGGGTGCACACAGTGTGACGAGAAGCATCTGACACTCCTCCACCAACACGTCTGACAATTTATCATCTTAGAGATAAATCTGAAGCAACAGGTGCAGTGGCTAATGCACTGAAAACTGGACATCCTAGGACGTCTATGACAGAGGAAAATGTGATGAGAGTCGCTCTGACATTTGTGAACAGTCCGAAAAAGTCCACACAACATGTGTCTAAGCAGCTATCCATACCTAGAACGTCCTTGCAATGCTTAATGCATAAATTGAAATTGAAGCCGTACCATCCAAGACTGTTACGTGGTCTTCTGAAGGGTGATTCAGACAGTCGGTTACAATTCTGTGAGATGATGCATAACCAAATCTCTAATGAACCAGACCTTCTTGATCAGATCATCTGGTCAGATGAGGCTTCTTTCAAGTTGTCAGGCCACATAAACAGCATAACTGTGTGTATTGGGCAGATGAAAATCCTCATTTGACTATCACATCTCAACTGAACCAGCCAGGCGTCACAGTGTGGGGTGCACTGTCCAGGGAAGGTGTTGTAGGGCCAGTTTTTTTCGATACAACTGTGGATAGTAACAATTACCTAACATGTTATGCAATGTGGTGGTGCCACAACTCAGAACCAGGGCTAACTTTGCCAAACTGCTCTTCCAACAAGATGGGGAACCTCCTCATTATATTTTTGCAGTAAGGGACTATCTTGACAACACCTTCCCACAGCATTGGATTGAACGACGTGGCAGCATTGAATGGACACCACATTCACCCGACTTAACACCAATGGACTTCTTTTTTTGGGGGGGGCATAGTAAAGAATAAGGTTTTTGAGAGGAATCCCCGGACAGTGAACAGATCAAAACAGTTAATCTCGGAAGCATTTATGGACATTGATGCAGACCGGAATTTGTGTCATACTGTGTGTCACAGTATTCTGGACAGGTTTGAGGAATGTTGCAATGCTGATGGAATACATTTCGAGTACTTATGAGATTAAACGGTGTTAAACAAATGTAAATGTAATAAAAATGTAATAAAATGCAAATAAACTATACTGTATACCTACTTTTGGGCCACTGTATGTGATTCTATTTTTCCCTTCCAAAGTGAAGTCATTTATTTTTTATAAAAATTGCTTCACTTCAAGTGTCAGGAGGATGGATAAATGTCCAATCCATATAGGATATGGCAGGAAAGTGAAAGTTATCCATCAAAGCCTCTAAAGATGTTGACAGGCAAGATATTACTAATCAAACGAGTTATCGTGCTGAATGTTACCTGTGGGCTGAACAAGTTAGCAAATATATTTGTCTACAATCAGCTTATTTACAAAGCTTTTCTCTCCTCCCGTTGTCACACCAAAATAGGAATAAGAAACACTATTTTTTAAGCCTACTAAATGGTGAGTAGCTGTTAGGAAGGGCTGCTGAACAGAATGGCCATCTGCTAGCATATAAATATAAATGTGAGAAGTTTTTTCTTTTCTTTTCTTTTCACATTGTACTAGCACAGTATCTCAGCAACTGTAGATTTGTTGCTATTAGACTGTGAGCTATAGCATTTACCATCAACACTGACGAATAAATATTCCAGCTTTATGACTTATTCATGATGAATGATAATGTGTCTCTGGTGCTCTAAGAGCATATTTATTGCCTTATAAGGCAAGTTAGCAGAACACTCACAATCTGATTCTTGTTCTGGAGAGGCTAAAGAATAGTAGATGTGTTTTTCCGCTTCCTATCAAGGTCCACATCTTCTAGAAAGCATAGGGATGGGTGAACTCACTGGGGTCTGGGACATGCACCTCACACCACCCCGCCCCCCCGGCTGCCTTCCTCTGTTCACTGTGCTGTACCAAGCTGGGTGATCTGTGAGCACCTTGCCACCCACTTCCACACTGAGCCACCATTTTGTGGAAAAATGGCAGCTCATCCATGTTCATAAACATCCATCTCCACAAATGCCACCCATAAAGGAACCATTTATGCAAGGTAACAGGAGGAAATGGTCCATTTATGCCTGTAATCTTGCATAAATGGTCTGTAAGCTTTATGTCTTTACAGGCATTTATGCCTGTAATCTTGCATAAATCTTGCATAAATGTAATCTTGCATAAATTTGCATAATTTTATGCAAATTATGCACAATTTGCATAAATTGTGCAAATAGATCTTTCGTTTCGACTTACCTGTTTTGTTTTGTGACATCCGTGGTGTGGGGGAGGCACTCCGTCCCTCCCCCCAAAATCCTCACTGGCCAGCTCCACTCTGCGGCAACTCAGCAGAGCCACCAGCCGGGAACACCCGCAGCGACATCCAGCCGCTGCTGGGCTGCGCAGGGATGCAAATGGCGGCCGCCGTAGCCACCGCTGTTTGCATCCCTTTTTTTTGCTGTGATAGGCTACGCAAATATTTACAGTAGCCTATCACTGTCTCCGCAGGGACACAAATGGCATCCCTGCATTATTTTCGTGCAAGTATTTACATAGCCTATCACGAGAAAAATCGTGAAGCGAATCGCGGCCGCAGATGCAGCCGCCATTCACAAAGCAGTGTGAACAGCACCAGGTAGGTGCTCCATTTCGCATGCCTTTCACGGGGTGGTGGGGCAGGGGGGCTTCGTTCTGCCACGGATTTTGGGGGGCCAAATGCCAGTGCATTCGGCCTCACTGAGATCCATGGCGGAATTCTCTGCCATCCCTAGCCATTTCCCTGCAAAATGGCAGCTCAGTGAGGAAGCAGGCAGCCACATGCTTCCCTAGCGTGGCGCATACCAGGCCAGGCAAGCAGAGGGATTCGTGGACTGGCATCCAGGGGCTGAGCCCCAGAAAGATGCCTGCAACATCCCTAAGAAAGCAACAAAGTTATTTCTTCTGAGTGATCTGAATGAAAAAGGGAGTCAGAGCTGAATTTAGGGATGTACGAAAGTCACTTACCTTTCCGCGGAGTATGTTGATGGGGGGGGGAGGCGTTCCATCCCTCCCCAGGAATCCTCGACGGCGGGGGAGGCAATTCGTTCCTCCCCCCCAGAATCCTCCACGGCCGGCTGTGCTCCACTGCAGCTCCGCAGAGCAGCCGGCCAGGCCCAGGCCAGAGCCAGGCCTACAGCCGCCACCATTTGTGTTCCTTATTTTTGGCCGTCTTAGCCTATGTAAATATTTACGCAGACTAAGACGGCGAAAATAAGGGGAACGCAAATAGCGTAGCGGGTGCTATTTGCATCCCTTTTTGATTCACCATTTTAGCCCACGTAAATATTTACATAGGCTAAAACGGCGAATCAAAAAGGGACGCAAATAGCGCCCGCTACGCTATTTGCGTTCCCCTTTATTTTCACAGTCATAGTCTACGTAAATATTTACGTAGATTAAGACGGGCAAAAATAAGGAAAGCAAATGGTGGTGGCCGTAGCCACCGCCATTTGTGTACATGGGGTTTTTTGTGTGTGTTTTTTTACCCAGCCATGATACGCTACATAAATCTTTATGTAGCCTATCACGTCTTGTAAAAGAAAAAAAAAATGACAAGACTGCAAATGGCGGCAGCGGCAGCTAGAGATGGCGGAGAATTTCTCCACGAATCTCCGGGAGGCCGAATGCCAACGCATTCAGCCCCCCGAAATTGGTGGTGAAATTCTCCGCTGGCCCCCCGCCCCCCCGGATGGGACTTACCTTTGGCGAATGTCCCTCTCAGCGGCGGGTCCTGCTGGCAGTTCGGCAGCGGTTCGTCGGGGTGGGGGCGGCGGCCGATCTCCCGACCGGCTGCCGCCGCCGCCATTGCAAAAAAAAAAAGTAAATTAAAAAAAAACACACACATGCTAGATTTCCAAAGTCAGCCGTGATAGGCTACATAAATCGTCATGTAGCCTATCACGGGTGACTTTGGGGAAAAAAAAAAAAAGCGCGTACGCAAATGGCAGCGGCCCATGGGTGCCGCCATTTGCGTTCCTTATTTTGGCACGTCTAGTCTACGTAAACATTTACGTAGACTACGGCGAAAATAAGGGAACGCTATTTGTGGGGGGGCGGGGGGCAGGCCATTCCGCCACGTTGTTCAGGGCTTATTAATCCACAGTATGCATGCACTGTATGCTGGTGCATGTAGCCTGTTCACCCTCCACTTTCTTCCTCCACTTTGCACAAGCAGATAAACAGACCAGACATGGAAAATTCAGTAATATGTTCAAATATGGGATTATGGTTTATTGTGCCCAAATAAACTGGGATTCATAAACCAACAACTGTCCTGTTCTGTGGTCTCCTAAGCCTCCCTGAGGAAGCTGGGAACATCTGATGGCAGTCAGAACAAGGCAAGAAGAAGATAGGACCTTGGATAGCTCCAAGTGGGTCCTGCTTGCTGGAACTCTCTCCTACTACCAAAAACAGGAGGATGTTGTCTCAGCAGGGCGCTAAAGCCAACTGAAGCCTTATGTAAGCTGATAAAACCTGTAGCATGGTCAGCTCCATTCCTCCTGGAGTAGCTGACTTGACTGTTAAAGGCCCCTCACCTGATTTTGAAGCTTGAGACTTCTGTGAGGCTGGGAACATTTGAGGTTTTGCCAGCGACTCATCCTTTGAGTCAGAGAATGAGGCCAGGGCTATGTCCTCTGGCCAAGAAGGCCCTGAATAATACACTGATTGTCCTAGTCCTGAGGAAGTAACCTGCACCTCATCCTCATCAGAATTCTTTCCTGCACAGTGGAAGGTTGAAGAGCTGGGGTTCATGAAACATGCAAAAAAAAAAAACCCACACAAAAACCTGGTTTAACACTGGTTTATGATCCTGGCTTGCTTGGGGCTAATAAACTATAATCCCGGAATGGGACATAATGGTAAACTATCCATGCCTGGATTATTTACCTGCTCAAGGAAGTGGGAGGAGTAATGCAGAAGTGAATGGGTTGTGTGCATATTGTGATTTAATAAACCAAGATTCCTGGCTTAAACTTACACTGCAAATGTGGCCAGCCTATGCTGGTCTTAAGTAATATTTTTTACACTATTCCAGATGGTTTCATAAAAGGTGTGCCAGGGAGACTGATTGACTGGTTTAACAAATTTGTACACCACCCTTCATCCTATTTAGGAATGTATGAAACCCCCTTCCCTGCAGTCCATGGGGGGTCTGCGGGGGTGGGAAGGCGATCTGTCCCTCCCCCCCCAGAATCCTCACCGGCCGGCTCCGCTCCTCAGTGAGTCCGCAGAGCTGCCAGCTGACTCCAGCTGCTGGCAGACTTCCGTCCGCTGCCGGTCTGCAGATGCAAATGATGTAGTGGATGCTATTTGTGTCCCTATTCTTTGCCGTGATAGGCTATGTAAATATTTATGTAGCCTATTACTGCAAAGAACAGGGACGCAAATGGCATCCACTATGCCATTTGTGTCCCTACTCTTTGCCGTGATCTAGGGATGTACGAAAGTCACTTACCTTTTAGCGAAATTGATTCGAGGTGGGGGGGAGGCGCTCCGTCCCTCCCCCCGAAATTCTGGCCAGGGGGGAGGCACTCCATCCCGCCCCCCTGAAATTCTGGCCGGCCATCTCTGCTCCGCAGGGATTCTGCAGAGCCGCAGGCCGGCTCCACCAGCGGCCAGACATCCGGCCACTGGCTAGCAGGGACGCAAATGGCGGTGGCCGTAGCTGCTGCCGTTTGCGTCCCTGCAGTCAGCAGTAATAGGCTACGTAAATGTTTACGTAGCCTATCACGGCTGATTTTTTTAAAAAAACGCACGTACGCCATTTGCCTCCATTTGTGTACTAGCGTGTTTTTTTCTTTTAAATCAG
Source organism: Heloderma suspectum (assembly GCF_057233095.1). Classification (NCBI taxonomy): domain Eukaryota; kingdom Metazoa; phylum Chordata; class Lepidosauria; order Squamata; family Helodermatidae; genus Heloderma; species Heloderma suspectum. The sequence goes on from NC_139458.1 coordinate 149,990,527, forward strand.
CCATGATAGGCTACATAAACATTTACGTAGCCTATCACAGTGTTTTTTTAAAAATCTAGCCGTGAGAGGCTACGTAAATCTTTACGTAGCCTATCTAGGGATGGCGGAGAATTTCTCCCCGAATCTTTGGGGGGCCGAGCGCCAACGCATTTGGCCCCCCAAAATCGGTGGTGAAATTCTCCGCCACCCCCCCGCCACCCCCCGGGATGGGACTTACCTTTGGCGAATGTCCCTCCCGGCGGCGGGTCCCGGCGGCAGTTCGTCGGCCTTTTGGCAGGGGTGGGGGCGGCAGCCGGTCTTCCGACCGGCTGCCGCCACCGCCATTACAAAGTGTAAAAAAAAAAATGGATAGGCTACGTAACGATTAACGTAGCCTATCATGGCTAGATTTCCAAAGTCAACCGTGATAGGCTACGTAAATCGTTACATAGCCTATCACGGGGTGTTTTTTGTTGTTGTTGTTGTTTTACACTTTGTTTCGCGGCCGGGGAGACGGGGCGCTTCTCCCTGGCCTGAATTTCGGCCGGGCAAGGCGGGAAGCCTCCCCCCCCGGCCTGAATTTCGGCCGGGCGAGGCAGGATGGCTCCCCCCCCTCGCCTGAACTTTGGGGGGAGAAGCGAAGTGCCTCCCCCCCACCGCGAAGCACCCCTGCAAAAAGGTAAGTGACTTTCATACATCCCTAAGCCTATCACTTTTTTAGTTTTTTTGTTTTTTAACTGGAAATGGTGGTGGTGGCAGCCAGTCGGAAGACCGGCCGCCACCGCCAAACTGCCGCCGAACCGCCACCGGAGCCACCGCCGCCAGGAAGATCCGCCCAAGGTAAGTCCCATCCCAGGGGGGGTGGGGGGGCAGACCGTTCCGCCACCAATTTCGGGGGGCCGAATGTGCTGGCATTCAGCCTCCCCGAGATTCGTGGCAGAATTCTCTGACATCCCTATGATAGACTATGTAAATAGTTACGTAGCCTATCAGGGCAAAGAGAAGGGACATAAATGGCATCCGCTACACCGGATGCCATTTTCTTCTGCAGACCAGCAATGGATGGCAGCAGACAGGCCGGACCCAGCCGGTGGCAGGTAGCAGCCGCCATGCCGTATCGCTGGCTGAGGGTAGGGATGGCGGAGAATTTCTCCATGAATCTCGGGGAGGCCGAATGCCAATGCATTCGGCCCCCCAAAATGGTTGGTGAAATTCTCCGCCACCCCCCCGCCCCCCCCCCGGGATGGGACTTACCTCCCTCAAATGTCCCTCTCGGCGGCGGGTCCCGGTGGGAGTTCGGCGGCGGTTCGTCGGGGGCGGGGGTGGCGGCCGGTCTTCCGACCGGCTGCCACCGCCACCATTACAAAATAAAGTAAAAAAAGAAAAACACCCGTGATAGGCTACATAACGATTTACGTAGCCTATCACGGGTAGATTTCCAAAGTCAGCCGTGATAGGCTATGTAAATTGTTACATAACCTATCACGGGTGACTTTGGGGGGAAAAAGCGCGTACGCAAATGGCGGCGCCCATGGGCACCGCCATTTGCGTTCCTTATTTGGTCCCGGTAGTTTGTGTAAAGATTTACGTAGACTACGGCGAAAATAAGGGCAACGCATAGCGTTGCTCTTATTTTCGCCGTAGTCTAGGTAAATCTTTACGTAGACTATCGGGACCAAATAAGAAACGCAAATGGCGGTGCCCATGGGCGCCGCCATTTGCGTACGTGCTTTTTTTTTTTTTTCAAAGTCACCCATGATAGGCTACATAACGATTTACGTAGGCTATCACGGCTGACTTTGGAAATCTACCCGTGATAGGCTACGTAAATCGTTACGTAGCCTATCACGGGTGTTTGTTTTTTTTTCACTTTTTTATTTCGCTGCCGGGGAGACGTGGCGCTTCTCCCCAGCCTGAATTTCGGCTGGGCGAGGAGGGGCGCCTCCCCCCCCGGCCTGAACTTCGGGGGGAGAACCGAAGAGCCTCCCCCCCACCGCGAAGCAAGCTGTGGGACCAGGTAAGTGCCTTTCGTACATCCCTAGCTGAGGGGTATTGATGGCAGATGCAAATGGCGTACTGGATGCCATTTGTGTCCCTGGTTTTTTTTTCATGCGATAGGCTACGCAAATATTCATGTGATAGGCTACGCAAATATTTGTGTAGCCTATCGCGTGAAAAAACAGGGCCGCAACTGGTGTCCACGACGCCATTTGCAGCTGTAAAGGTCTTAGTTTAAGCTAAATGCAGCCATTTACTGTTGCATTTACCTTAAACTGAGACCTTTATGGCTGCAAATGGCTTCCTGGATGCCATTTGCATCCGCAGTCAATCCCCTTCAGCCAGCGATATGGCATGACGGCTGTATTGCTGGCAATCCGGAGCCAGAGGATCCAGCTGAAGAGGATTCTGTGAGGAGATGAAGGTAAGTGTTCGGTTATGCCATGGACTCCAGGAGGCCAGATTCTGTAGAATCTGGCCTCATTGGAGTCCATGGCGGAATTCTCCACCATCCCTATCTCCCAGCACCACTCGAGGGCATTGCACCCCCCCCGCCCAAATCCCAGGCAGTTTGGCCCACTGGCTCATGTGTAAGGTGCTGGTGAAATTTGATTTTTTCCACAAAAACTCAGAAAGCAAAGAGCTGGAACTTCTCCCTGTTTCCACGGGCATGCATGACACCTGGGCCCCTCCCAGCCCCCCTCGAGAGCATCCCACTTGTCAAATGCCTGGCACTTTGGCCCACTGGCTTGTGTGCTAGGTGCAGGTTGAATCTGATATTCCCAGAAACTAAGACCAAACTCAGAAGGGAAAGTGTGTTGAAGCAGAGGTCACTATCCCTAATCTCTGCTGCAGATTTCTTTGAAGTGCAAAACAACCCTTATTCGGAAGAATCAGCCTGTCTATGACTGAATACACGCATTACCTGGCAGGCAAGCTGGAAGAGGTTTTTTTTTTAAAAAAATCTGCTTTTGTTTATTTCTAGCACACACTAAATGAGTATTTTGCATGTATCTTGATTTAACACAGTCAGTGTCTAGCCCAGAAGGGCCACTGATTTTTGAATGCTGGAAACCTCCACCCGGTGAACCCATAATTTTCCCACCCCATCTCCTCCATGGTGGCCTGCCTAAGCCTCCTGAGGGTGAGAGACGGAGAGCTTGCAGGACTTCCGGAGGCACTATCAGCCTTCTGCTTGCCCTGCTGCCGGCCTGCTGGAACGTGGGGGCCTCTTCCGAGCAAGACCGATTGGCACTGCCTCCTTAAGCGCAGGAGCAGGCTGCTGGTGCTGTGGTGCCCTGGCTGTTTCTCCTGCTCAGAGACGCCTTGCAGTGGCAGCACACGGCAGTTCTGGGACCAGCTCCCACCTCGAAGTGGTCCCACATGATGGTGCCCTGACGTTTCAGGGGAGGAAGAGACGCAGACTGCCTGCCTTGATGGGGGGGGGGCACCACACGAGCAGGGGGAACAATGGAAGAGGGGTCAGGTCCTGGAGCCTCTACTTGCTGTGTCCTCCAACATACCCTGGAGGATCCCCTCCTCTTTGCCCTCCACCACATTTAGGACGTTGGACACCTCTGACCTAATGTCCATCAGTAGGCTCCCCTCTTCCACTACAGGAGACATTGCTCCACCTTGGGCAAGAGCGCATCTACTGCATCTGCCCATGCCAGCCTCCTCAAACAATGATGTCCGAGCACTGCAACTGGCCTCTGCACTCTGCTGCCCTACTCCACTGGGACTCACTATCTGGACTAGGGGACAGACTGCTTGCCTAACAGTGCTGCTAGTGACAGCAGCACCTTGCCCACTTCTGTCCCCACCAACACCCCGAAGATGCCTCATTAGGGATGTACGAATTGGGTACCTTCCGTGCCGCTTGACGTCCGCAGTTTGTGGCCAGTGCTCCATACCGTCGTTCGCAGGCCCCCGGAATTCCCCTCTTTTTTTTCCGCTCCGAAAATTACAAAGATAAATCCGTACTGACAGCCGTAATTCTGCATAACTTCTGTAAGAAAGGCTATTTTTCGTAGATATTTTACGTATTTTTTCCCCTGCCCTGAGACGTGCAGTAATTACTTTCAGCCAAAACACCTCCTCCTTGGGGCTTCCCAAAACAAGGCTGCCCTAGGTGTGCCTGAGCGATGCACTCTTGGTTTAAAGCAATGCTGTTTGAAAGAAAGAAAGAAAGAAAGAAAGAAAGAAAGAAAGAAAGAAAGAAAGAACATTTTAAAATGTCCGTGCCAGTCTGGAGCCCTGCATGAGTATTATTCCCCCTGCTAGGCTTTCTATTTCCACATCCAGCCACTTTGCTGGTGACTTGGTGAGGCTAAAATGGAGAGGAGAACCAACTCTGTGCATGTCTACTCAGAAGTAAGTCTTACTGAGTTCAATGCAACTTACTCCTACACATGTCAGCACCCCACTTGCCCCCAGCTCAGCTTTGTATTTCCACTTCCAGCTCATTAGCAAACCTCCTGTTAGTTATCTCAGTGGGTGACTTTGGGCTGAACTCTAACCACTAGATCATATTTCTGTTATGAAACTCATGAAGAAAAAGAGACAGTATAATGGAAAGTTCTTTCTGAAGCAGTCACGCTTCACTTGTACAAATGCAGCATTTTTATTTATTTATTTATTTATTTATTTCATTTCATTTCTATACCGCCCAATAGCCGAAGCTCTCTGGGCGGTTCACAAAAACTAAAACCAAACAACACACAATAAAACAATTTAAAATATATAGAACATTAAAACCACAATATAACAATACAACCACAATAAAACCTAGCAGCAGTACAGGAGTTTAAAATACAGATTTAAAACAGCAAAGATAAAAATTTAGAAAGCTAAAATGCCTGGGAAAATAAAAAGGTCTTCACCTGGTGCCGAAAGGAGTACAATGTAGGCGCCAGGCGAACCTCACTAGGGAGCTCTTTCCAGAACCGGGGTGCCACAACAGAAAAAGCCCTCCTCCTAGTAGCCACCCGCCTCACTTCCTTTGGCGGGGGCTCACGGAGAAGGGCCGCTGATGATGATCTTAAGGTCCAGGCAGGCACATATGGGAGGAGGCAATCCTTCAGGTAACCTGGCCCCAAGCCATTAAGGGAAAGCATGAAGGGAAAGATCAGCAACCTTCTCTTTGTTTGAATAAAAAGCACACTCCCTCTTTGTTTGAATAAAAAGCACATGTTCTTTTATGGAAGGCAGGGTAACTTCAAGAAATACAGGATGACAGCACAGGCGATAAGATAAGAGCCAAGAGAAATAGAACAATAATTTAAAAAAAAAAACTTCTTTAATTTCTGTTTGGGGAGGATCAACACAGAGAAGACACAGACGGTTCACTACAGCATGGCGGGGGGGGGGGGACCAAACACTACACACATAGGCTGCTATAAAATGCCTTTCTTTAAGAATTTAGAAACAAGAAAAAACTAAATGCTTGAATATGACTTAAAGGGCACGGGGGAGGGAGGAACATGCCCAGAAGTCAATGTTTGCTTTTAAAAATTGAAATAAGACTGGGTTTTTTAAAATCTAAAAGAGACAGAGTTGACAGACAAAAATGACAAGAAAATAGAATGGAGAGAGCAGAATTGAGGGTCAACCTTAAACAACAAATGCAGCCTTTTCTGGAGTCCAAGCGACATAAACAAACAAACACAGGAATGGTGGGTGAGGAGGGAGCGTACCAGCAATGAGCGAGGAAAATCTATGTTAGTTTGAAAAAATAAGGAAAGGAGAGATGACCTAATGCAAATAACAAATGAGTTGGAGGTAGAAAGAAATAGGAGAAGGCAACTGGAAGCGGTGCTGCAAAGACACTGTCCCAAAGGAGATGGATGAGCAAGGAGTGAGGGAAGGATCCCACTACAACCAAGCTGTTTCCTTTTAATTTAAATATTGAGGAAAGCCTAATGGCAATCAGAAATGAAGAAATAGAAGGAACAACTCCAAGGAAGTATAAAAACACACACACACACAATCATCTACCCATACACCAGCCCTCTCCCAAAGACACAGCTAGGGATGTATGAAAGTTCCGCCACAGATCTCGGGGAGGCCGAATGCCAGTGCATTCAGCCCTCCAAAATTGGTGGCGGAACGGCCAGCCACCCCCCCGCCACCCCCCGGGATGAGACTTACCTTGGCCGGATCTTTCTGGCAGCGGCGGCAGTGGCAGCTCCGGCGGCTGTGCAGCGGTGGCGGCCGGTCTTCTGACTGGCTGCCACCGCCGCCACCATTTCCAGTTAAAAAAAAAAATGTGATAGGCTACGTAAAGATTTACGTAGCCTATCACGGCTGACTTAAAAAAACAAAACAAAAATGCACGTACGCAAATGGTGGCAGCCATGGCCACCACCATTTGCGTTCCTTATTTTGGCATGTCTTAGTCTACGTAAACATTTACGTAGACTAAGACATGCCAAAATAAGGAACACAAATGGCGGCGGCCATGGCCGCCGCCATTTGCATACGTGCGTTTTGTTTTGTTTTGTTTTAAGTCAGCCATTATAGGCTACGTAAACATTTACATAGCCTATCACAGCTGACTGCAGGGACGCAAATGGCGGCGGCTATGGCCACCGCCATTTGCGTCCCTGCTAGCCAGCGGCCGGATGTCCGGCTGCTGGCGGAGCCGGCCGGCAGCTCCACAGAATTGCTGCGGAGCACAGCCAGCCGGCCAGGATTCTGGGGGGGGGAGGAAAGAAGCGCCTCCCCCCCTGTCCAGGATTCCGGGGGGAGGGACGGAGCGCCTCACCCCCCCCCACCATCAGCATAATCCCTGAAAGGTAAGTGATTTTTGTACATCCCTACACACAGCTAGTGCAATAACCAAACACAGCCTTTCACCGAAGTACATATACCCCCTTCCTCCACCACTCTCTCTGATTTGGAGACTGGTGGCATCGGTTCTAGCCAAGAGTTCCAATTTGCCAAAGCACACTCCCTCCTTCTCCTGTGCTCACCTTCCTGCCTCTCCCAGCCTTCACATGTCCACTCGCCTTGCCTTGCCTTTCCCCTCCCTCCTCCCTCCTCGTCCTCCTCTTGCCCTTCCGCATGAGCTCTCAGAAGCTGACACATTTTGGAGACAGCCTGTCTGGACTGCTCAGGCATTCAGTAGACCTCCGAATATACGAGGTGGAGGAGGAGCTTATTAGGGAGGGGGGCTTCACCCCAGGGCATCTCGGTACTGCTCTCTGACCCGCTTCACATCATGAGGATTTTGCTCCGAATAAGCCCACTTTGCCTCGTTATTTGGGCTTCGTGACAAGGCGGTGGACAGCCCTAGTTTCAATGACATGTACTTTTGGTAAAGTAGGATATGGGGACTAGGGGCTTGTTCCAAATGTTTCATGGGAAAGGCAGGTTTTGAAGTGGTGTTTTAAGGAAAAGAGAAAGGTGGCATTACACAGGTGTTCTGGAAGGCAATTCCAGGCATAAGGGGGACCAAGAGTGAAAGGAAAGAATTGTTGAGGGAGCAGGAGAATTTGAATGGCTGAGGGTGGTGCAGCAATCCTTTGCTGCAGGAGCAAAGAGCAGGGATGTATCAGGTTATAAGAGCACAGAGAGAATGGGAGGCTAGGCCATGGAGGCCTTTGAAGATAAGGGTGAGGTGGTACTACTGCTGGGCTTCAGTGATCACTTGAATATAACATCGAGGCTTCAGTGTATAAAAACACATGCTTGCACATATGGTGTTTACTGCCCAACTGTGTGCCTTATCATTTCATTGTGACTAGAATGTTGAAATGGGATTTTGAAATAGGCCTGACTCTAGTGTAAAGGTTCTTGTGATATCACTGGCATTCTTCTTCCATACCACTACAGAGGTTATCCCCCTGTGCTGCTTCCCCCCAGTGATTGCCTCTGGCTCCATGCATGACACAACAATGCCACACAAGTTCAGCTGCATGAGACAAGTGGGGATGAGGCCAGGTCTTGTCTTGCCGCAAGATGGAAGGCCCCCAGAGAGGTTCAGTAGGGCCTATGCAACCCTGCCTACAATTGCCCTTGCAAAGAAGGAGCAGAAATAGGGAGCTGTTTTCCAGATGGCTCTGCCCTACTTTTGGAGGGTTAGGACGCTGCTGCTTTCGTTGTGGCAAATGTAAAAAAGCAGCCTGCCTGTGTCGCATGTCTTTAGGGATGGCGGAGAATTTCTCCCCGAAACCTCGGGGGGCCGAGCGCCAACGTGTTCGGCCCCCCGAACAAGTTTCGGGGAGAAATCCTCCACCCCCCCGCCCCCCCCCCCGGGACGGGACTTACCTTCCCTGAATGTCCCTCCCGGCGGCGGGTCCGGCTGGCGGTTCGTCCGGTGTTCGAGCGGGGCGGGAGCGGCAGCCGGTCTTTTGACCGGCTGCTGCCCCCGCCATTGCAATGAAAGAAAAAAAAAAAAACGTCCCCTGATAGGCTACGTGACGATTCACGTAGCCTATCACGGCAAGATTTGCAAAGTCAGCCGTGATAGGCTACGTGAATCGTCACATAGCCTATCACGGGTGACTTTAAAAAAAAAAAAAAAAGCGCGTACGCGAATGGCGGCCCCCATAGGGAGCCGCCATTCGCGTTCCTTATTTGGTTGCTGTAGTCTATGTAAATCTACGTAAATCTTGTGCATGTCTACTCAGAAGTAAGTCTTACTGAGTTCAATGTGACTTACTCCTACACATGTCACCACCCCACTCGCCCCCAGCTCAGCTTTGTATTTCCACATCCAGCTCATTACCAAACCTGTTAGTTATCTCAGAAGACCCTTGGGTGAATGGGGGGGAGGGGGTTTCCAGGGAAACAGCTGGATTGCGGGAGACACTCCCCTCACACACACATACACACACATAATGAAAAAATATAGTTCTTCATATTCCCTGGAATGTTTATTCCTCATTTTGTCCATTCTTTAAGCATGTACAGAGTGTGCTTTTTATTCAAAGAAAGAGAAGCTTGCTAATCTTTCTCCTTATGCTGCATTTGTACAAGTGTAACTGCTTCAGAAAGAACACACAAACAATGTGTGTAGTTGAGACCGGCCCAAAGTCACCCAGTGAGCTTCCATAGCCTAGTGGGGATTAGAACCCCCCATCTCCCAAGTCCCAGTCCAACACTCTAACCACTAGGCTACACTGGTTGTCTGACCACTACACCACACTGCTGTTATGAAACTCAGGAAAAAGAGACAGTATAATGGAAAGTTCTTTCTGAAGCAGTCACACTTGTACAAATGCAGCATGAGGGGAAAGATTAGCAAGCTTCTCTTTCTTTGAATAAAAAGCACACTCTGCACATGCTCAGGGAATGGACAAAATGAGGAATAAACATACCAGGGAATATGGAAAACTATATTCTTCCATTATATGTGTGTGTGGGGGGGAGCTTCTCCCCCAATCCAGCTGTTTACCTGGAAACTCGCTCCCCCCAATTCACCCAAGGGCATTCTGAGATAACTAACAGGAGGTTTGGTAATGAGCTGGATGTGGGAATACAAAGCTGAGCTGGGGGCGAGTGGAGTGCTGACATGTGTAGGAGTAAGTCGCATTGAACTCAGTAAGACTTACTTCTAAGTAGACATGCACAGAGTTGGTTCTCCTCTCCATTTTAGCCTCACAACATCAACAACAACGCTGGATGTGGAAATATAAAGCTTAGCAGGGAGAATAATACCTCGTGCAGAGCTCCAGACCGGCATGGTCATTTTAAAAGGTTTTTTTCTTTCTTTAAAACAGTGTTGCTTTAAACAAATTGTTTATCACTCAGGCACACCTAAGACAGCCTTCTTTTGGGAAGCCCCTACAAGGAAGAGGAAGTGTTTTGGCTGAAAGTAATTATTGCATGTCAGGGCAGGGGGAAAATATACATAAATATTTACAAAAAATAGCGATTCTTACGGAAGTTACGCAGACTCACGGAGATGGCTGGGCTGTCAGCCATTACGGTTGTCGGTAAAGATTTATCTTCATAATTTTTGGAGCAGAAAAAAAAGAGGCGAATTCTGGGGGCTTGTGAATGGCGGAATGGAGCACTGGACACAAACTGCACAACTTAAGCGGCACCGAAGGTACACAGCTCATACATCCCTATCATTTGCTTGACAAATAATATACAGTTGTGCCATTAAAGTTGCTTGTTCAAAAGGTCTGCAGCAGTAACAGTTTCTAAATCCTAGAAGAACTATCTGATGTCAGGGGATTTTTTTTGTCACTCATTTCCTTAATGCTGCCCCCATATATTCTGAAACATGGTAATGATGTCAAAAAGGATCAAGCTATTTTCATTAATTTCTGCCCTGTGGATGGTTGAATAGTTCAGCTGAATTTCATTACAGCTTATTTAATTATGGAAAAAAGTCATATGAGGGAATCCAGTGTTAATCCATAAAACCATCATTTGCATGGTCTGGTACAGTAAGTGGAGAGAAGGTTTTTATTGGACTGATGATGAAGATTTTCCATTAAAGTCACAAACATCACCAAGGGCCAGATTCTAAAAGGTTTTCTCCTTTTCTGGCAAATGCTGGTGTTACAGCAGGGTACCAGCACAGGGGAAGTCCTGAGGCTACTGGATTTTAGTTCCTGCATCTTTATCATCAGGGTTACAATCGCCACAGTTCTGATGTACTTGTATGCCCAGGGGTGTTAGATCCCTCCATCAACAGCCCCAGAGCTCCCTAAATGAGGCTACCTTGAGATCAGGTTGCTCAGGCAATCTGCTGGGAATCAAAACAATAATCAAAACTTGATGAGTTGCTCAAAGACCTCTTGATTTAAATAAGCTCTGGTATGACACAAAAAGGATTTCATGCACAGACAGAAACTGGGAGAATTACCATTTTCTTTCTTGTTATTGTCCCTTAATCACATAAATATTAAAGTTGCGGAACCTATATAAACTCCTGTCCTGTGAAGCAGCACTGGAGAATTTGAGAAACAGTATTTGAACTCACGTGTTTTTGTAAATTTTGGATAAGAATTTAATTAAAACTAGCGAGTTTTTAAAAATTCAAATTTGGGAGAAAGTGAAACTGCATATAAACACTTCAAATAAATAAAAAGAATAACTAAAAGGGGAACAGGAGAAGGGAAAATCAAAGCTGAAAGAGAGAGAGACTTGGGACTGCTGGACGGAGGACCAGGGTGGGATTGTCACCTCCTGCCAACCCTTTTCTATGTGGTGTAGTGGCAAGAGTGTTGGACTAGGAGCTGGGAGATCCGGGTTCTAGTCCCCACTCGGCCATGGAAGCTCACTGGGTGACTTTGGGCCAGTCACAGACTCTCAGCCCAACCCACCTCACAGGGTTGTTGTTGTGAGGATAAAATGGAGAGGAGGAGGAGGATAATGTCAGCCACCTTGGGTTCCTTGCAAGAGGAAAAAAGGCGGGGTATAAATGCAATAAATAAATAAATAAATGTTTCCCTGTATCCAACCCAAATTCTCTATATAAGGCATCTTGCACTTACTAAGTAATGCATTCTGCACATGCCCAAAGGTTATCTTTCCTTTACATTTTGTATGTTCTAGGTGAGTCCCAGCACTGAAAGTAGAACCCAGTCCTGAGGCCTGCTGAGCCATGGGAGAAGCCTTGGTTACTGTTTAGGCTTGACATGGCAGAGATGGTATTTCATAGTGCAATTTTAAACTACAGTTTTATTCTTAAAAGGAAGGTGATGGGGGGCGGGTATCCCTAAACTTCAAAGTGAGAGAAGAGGCATTTTATTTTGGCAGATGGATCTTCAGTTTGTTTTAATAGGGATTATTTTCTTTTCTTGGTGTTCAGCTCCCAACATTGTGTTCTATGAATACATGTTGTAAGTGGAGTCTCAGAGAGTTGCACAATCTATTCCAGCAGATATACATGGCTACAAACATTCTTCGTTGCACAGCAGTGACACATGATCATTAAATTCAGTCAATGGCTTAATTCTTTGTTTCTAGGTTCTGAGTTGGCATGAAACAGAAAAGGCTAATGAATGGAATTCTCACATTTAATTAGATGTCCTCACCCTCAAGCTTTGCCACAGAATAAAAAACAAAAACAATGCTGTTATTAAGAGAGACCATAAACAGTAGAGGTCTTGAAAAATCTTGCACCACCAAGGGAAGTGGTTCTTTAAACACTGAGAAAACTTTCACAGTACAGATACAGCTCCTCTTACCATTTTTAAGACTCAATTTTTGAATTGAAACAAGGGTGCTGCTTCTGGATGGTGTCGCAGTTCTAAGGATTTAACTATAAATACAATTGATTGCTATCAAGATGTCGGTAAGTGTCAATATTCCAAATTAAGGTTGCCTGGCAGCTGAGCACTTTAGCCATAATGCCAGCCAATGTTTCCTTTTCCCTAATGTGCACTGCATTAATAAATAAATAAAGCTTTTCTGCAGTGGCTGAATGCCACGGACTATGTAAAGGTTGTTTGTTGGAGAGACATTTATAGATCGGCGAAGGAAGGAAGGATATTGCCAGTAACCTTAATAGCAATGACTAAAGTGTTGTGATGATGACCCAGCCAGAGGCCTCTCACAGAATTTGATTTAGTTGTCTTCCTTTTGGCATTGTTAACACTGAAGGAGGGGTATAAATAACATATATCTTATCCGGTTCACAATATTTCTTCCTCTTACCATAGGAAAATCTGAAATGAAGGGGGGAAATGGCCTGGGGGTGCCCTGTGGTTTGGGGTTGAGGAAGGGGAGACCAAGGCAAGGTGGAGAGGGGATTGCTGAACTAATTAATTTCAGATTGAAAAATTCTGAAAAGGCAACACACTAGGCTAGAAATAAATGGCTGTGAATGGGATACACGACCAGTGCAGAATTGGCAAGTTCTATGCTCTTAGGAGTCGCTCTGTTACCTTCCAGGCACCAGTACTAGAGTCAGAAGAATAATCCGCCCACCCACCACGGCTAATGAGGTTGTATATATTTATATATTTACCTTCTGGTAAATTAGTGTTTTGTGATCAGCTATGCCCTTCATGGCAACCATTTTATGAATGGGAAACCCCCGTGGCAGCCATTTTCTGAGAGCACCCACAACACGCTTTCAAAATTTCAAATGTATCCACTGACCCAAAAAGCTTGAGGTCCCCTGCAGCCATCACAGTTCTGGAACATCTGCATTCAGGTAATAGGTATGAAGTCATTTACTGATAGCTGGAAGAACTGGTACGCTTCCTCAGACATCCCATCAAGACTTGGTCTTAAGCCATGAGATAGCAATATAGTCAAATGTGTTTGGTATACCTTTTCAGTCTCATGAATCCTTCCAAGTGATACTGTGAGCTGCCTTTTTGCCTGGCCTTGATTGACATTTGGTGGACCCACTGGGACCAGATTAAAGTGCTGCCAAGAAGACCACCAGTTAGCCACGTCTGAAATATGGTCTGTACACTTTGGTTACAAGTACATTTTAATTAGAAATGTACCTGATACCTATCCATTGGTATTATTAGCCAGTTCCATTGAGGGTGGAGTTGAATAAAGGCAGCTGATTATATTATATTGCTCTCCTTTCACTTGTGGGGAACGGTAAAGTACCTCCACCTATTATTCCCATCCTGATTCTTCCCTCTCTTTGATCATTCTTCCTTGGCTTTTCTGCTTTGATCCTGTTTCAATGGCAATATATACTGTCTGTGTTCTAAAAACCTACCGATAACATTAGTGTATGTGACAGCAATGGCCCTGTCCAAACTGGATATCTGCATTTCCATTGGGGATGAAGTGTCAGGAGGTGAGCCAGCAGACCTATACTGACAATGAGGAGTTTTGCTTCAGAACTTTGATAGCTAAACCAGCATCCCTTTAACTCTTTGTTGTTGTTCAGTCGTTCAGTCGTGTCCGACTCTTCGTGACCCCATGGACCACAGCACGCCAGGCCTTCCTGTCCTGCACTCTCTCCCGGAGCGTGCTCAAGTCCATATTCACTGCATCAGTGATGCTATCTAGCCATCTCATCCTCTGCCGTCCCCTTCTCAATTTGCCTTCAGTCTTTCCCAGCATCAGGGTCTTTTCCAGAGAGTTTTCTCGGAAATTGCTCCTCCCATTCAGGTCACAGGAACGACACACACTCTGTGATGAATACACAATGCTTTCCAAGGGAAATAATATCAAATGGAAACATACTCAGCCTCGTCAAAAAGTATCACCCATTTTTAAATATATTTCCATTGGATAATTTGCTAATAAAAGTATGTTTAAGACTCCACAAAAAGTCTGCAAGATTGGAAAACTGTACTTTTTACTATTTGATCCTGCTTATTTTAAAAATGAAACAAGGATATTTTCCAGTTTTCCTGCACTATTTTTCTCTGTACATATTACATATGAAACCATGCCTTTAGAAAGTGAGGAAAGTACGACACCGGGTTACATCCAATATCATGTGAGTGGATTTCCCTGTGCTCTCCTTCTCCCTGCAGCCTCCTTCCTCCCTGTGTACTCCCAAATCTGCCCCAGAGGGTCCTCCAACTTCTGGACCAGATGTGTGGGGAGGCACACAGAGATGCAAGGGGGGGGAATCCATTCTGTCAGCAGTTTCCAATCTGCTAGCACGTGACCAATGTTGGAGGCAACTCTTGAATTCTCCTTATAGGTGGAGATGTGGGCACTGGAAAACTGTGACTGAACAATGTAGATCTCAAAAGGGAAAGAGCAGGATCTTATCCTCCACCCCTTTGCATTGTTATCATAATAAAAAGAATTCTCCCATTAGCCAAGAAAAGTAGCCACTGGATACAATTAACATTGATTGGTTGGAGGGAGTCCCTTGCCTCATTGATCCAAAGTCAAAACAGCCGCTTACACTTTATTAACATGACTAACCAACCTTATTATGGGGTAGCTGGAGTATTTAATCATTTACTTTTTAATTAGTATTGGCAGGTGGTCCTGTGTTTTCCCAAGGATTTTGCAAAAAGATCAGGAAGGGTATTCAGATTATTTAGAGCTTTCTTCCAGTTACAGGACTGGAGTAGGCATGGGGGCTCCTTCACTAGTCCTTCCTAGTAAAGGTAAAAGGGATGTGAGAAGCAATCATATGGAGCTTTTTCTCCCAGCTGGGGAAATGGGGGGAAGCTATTTGGATAAGGATTTCTTAAAATTCTTTTTAGCTACTCTTGGACATTTTGCTCTTAGATATTTCACAATTGATGCAAACCTCAAAATTATAGTCACCCTTCTACTCTGTACTGGATCTCATCTTTACTTTGTTTTATAAAAAATGGCACACTAATAAAAAGATGAGAGCAGGGGTCAACAAATATCAGCTTGGCTTACTGCCCTAGGCCCTATCTGCCCTTGCTAGTTACCAATTCGAACCCCCACCACTTCCCCTCTGGCATGTTCAGAGGGTTTACTGAATGAGGCAAGGTTTTATTATGACTTGGTGCTATGGTGTGGAGAAGATAAGAAAAGGGAGTGCCTCTGCTCTTTACCTTCCCCAAACAGCTGCAGGAGGAAAACTCCACCTTCCCCACAAGCCCTCTGGCACTAGGGACGGCCATCAAAGGAAAGCCTGTTCACTTTTGACTTGACAGATCCCTGCAGCACCCCCAATTTGGCACACATTTGCAAGCTACGCAGTGAGTAAGTTCCCAAAGCTTGGAAACTTTGCTGCTTTTTAAAATATGTGTGAGTCCCGATTTGCACAAAATCACAGGTACAGCTATTTATGGAAATTGCGATTTGCATGAAATTATGGCCGTAAATAGCTCAATTTGCACAATTGACCAGCATAAATGGTCTAATTAAACCATTTATGTCTGCAGTTTTGTGCAAATTGTGTTATTTATGGCCGTGATTTTGTGCAAGTCATGATTTCCATAAATATATCTGTGAATTTGCACAAATCGCGATTTGTGCATATATAAAAAAGCAGAAAACCATGAGCTGGCTCAACTCATTTCATGACAAGTTGGACACGCTCAGGGATGCGTGAGCTCCAGGGGGATGAGCTGGCAAAAACTCACCAAATTCTACCCTCCAAATGGATTCCTCTGACATCCCTATCTGGCACACACACTGCTTTCGGGAGAAGACAGGTGGAGTCTGCATGGAGGAAGGGCCAGTGTCAGAGGCAGACATGGGTGAGCACCTGTGAAGGGCCCACACACCAGCAGGGACCCTCTGAAGTTGTTCCTCCTCTTCACCTGTTTGTTCAGCTGCCTCTCACTCTGATCCAGACAACAGTGGTGGTAAGAAGGAGGATGCCATTGCCTACTTGCTCACTGGCTCTCTGCCTGCCAAGCAAGCAAGTGGTAGCAATACTGAGAAAGGGGAGGAGAAGCAATAGCAGCTGGTGACAATGGCAGAGGAGAAGCAATAGCCGCTGCACAGAGATCTGGATAAGATAAGAATAGCAGGTGAAATGTCTATGGTTTCTTTCCTATTATGAACAGATCTCCACAAGAAAAATGTCCACCTCTGTGACTAGGCTTCAGGGAGATACAAAGACATTCAGGAAACTTTCGAGAAGGACTAGGAAAGTGCCTACTGTTTTTGTTCTGCAAGTTTCCTGCAAATCAGAGAAGTCTTTGCTTCTTCCTCAAGCCCTGCAGCCCTCAAGCCTCCTAGTAAGCACAGAGGGTTGGAGGGAGAGGTGGGTTTAGCCTCTTTGCCACAGAGGTGTGGATAAGGACAGAGCAATGCCTCCTGTTTCTGTTCTTATTTAATCAGCATCACTAGTGAGACCCTACAAGTCTCTCAAAAGTAGGCAAGGGACAGTCACCCTGGTCAGCAGATGAATAGGGCTGATGCTTGGGTTGGAGGCAGGAAAATGAGATTCCTCTGGAATCTGTTCCCCGTGGCCGGTTTCATAGTAAGGCAGACCTCTATCCCTTGACTGGCTTTGTGCAGAAGAGCCACCAGAAAAACAACTCAGCTAAAACCTAGTATACTTGGATTTATACAAGTGAAGTCACCAAAGTGTGTAATTATATCAGACCAGCACATCTTGTGACTGATCTAGCTGAAGGCAAGCCACCATCAATGGTTAGTGGCCTATTAGGGACTCTATAGACCTCTTTGTTTGTAGCCTGCCTTGGGATGCTTCCTAGACACAGGTCACAATATGTGGTAGGCTGGTCTCTGTACAGCTTGGTGGCCATGTAGGCATGACTCAGATTCAAGTTCTTTCTCTTCCTTAATGGTGTTGTGTACAAGGCTTCCCACAGGAGAAGCTTTTATTGTTCAGTGTGTGTGTGTGTGTGTGTGTGTGAGAGAGAGAGAGAGAATTTTATATATACACATTTCAGTTCATTTTTTAACCAGACTTTAGCAAGTTCACACCTCCCAGAAACGAGTGTGGACCCGAACACAATATGCTGTCAAAGTCCATAAATTTCTGAGCTTATGATGCAGTTCACAAAATAAATAGAATGTGTTTGGAAAATGTGTACATTTCAAAATGCACATGAAAAGTGTATACTTCTTTTTAAAAATGCTCAAAAACACCCTTAAATCAATGGGAGAAATATGTGTACATTTCTGAAATGTGCACAGTTAATGAGAACATTTGTGGAAACATGCGTGAACAAAATACACAGGAATGTTCATGCATCAAGGTGGGGGAAAGCTCGCAATCCAATACCGACACCAGTTGGAATGAACTTTGAGGTGGAATCCAGAGAACCTCGGTGAGGTTGAGTTTTGTTAATTTGCACATCACCACACACAAAGAATACACAACTAGATGGCATACTTGATATTCCCTTTTATTTATTCTTGATTTCCATATCCACACCTGGCACATGCTGAGACTTCTTTTCATCTGTTTGTCCATGTGGAGCCTGACAGTTAATTATGACTCTCGGCTTCCCTCTGGCAAACAGTAAGCACATAAGGATTAAACTGTTTGCTTCGGTTTACAAGGAATTAGAGAATGTGTGCAGCAAATTTGCCCACATATAAAGGCCTTCCCTGTGGCTTTTAGTTTTGAAAAATAATATTTAGCAGCTCACGCTAAGGCTTAATGAGGAAAATGTCACTTCCTTATTAATGTATTTATTTATTTATTTATTTATTTATTTATTTACACAATGCTTATTAGAACTGCAAAGACAAAGACTACAGTCCGCTGTGAATTCCCTCCCTTGTTGTCTGAGGTAGCATGGAAGCACCTCATGCAATGTTGTCTCAATATTGGTCTCAAACAGGCTGCAGGAGTAACTGGTTGGCTGGCTTTCCCCATTAGGAATGTGTTCTCAGCTCTAGAGACGCAGTGGCTTTCATACACCCATCAAAGCTTTTTTTCCATCCATGTGCACTGTGTGGAAAGTGATGAGGGAATAACCACTTAAATAATGCTGGGCAGTGCATGTTTATTTGAACATAGTCTGACTGTGTTCAGTAAGGCTTCTTCCCAGGTAATTCTGCATAGAACTGTAGAGCTCAATATACTTAAATATATATTCTCTCAGTGATTCTCATGATAACCCTGTAAGCTATCTCAGTATTATTAACCCAATCATGTAGAAGTGAACTGAGAGAGACAGAGCAGTTTGACTATGGCCATCTAGTGCTCTGAGATGAGATTTGAACAGGATACTTTCTAGGGATGGAGTAGAAATTACCCTCGATGCAGCCTAAAAATAATTTACAACAACAACAAACATTTATTCAGTTTGCATTTTAGTGTGCACTCACCTAATTTCATACTCTTGAACCACTATGTCAACCCAAACTCGGTTATCCTTCGAAATTCACACTTCTCTGAATTTTGCAATGGAGTTCTCCAGTCAAAAATGTGTACAAAAATGTGTAAATCAGGGGAAATCATGTTAAAATGCACTATATTAGGAAAAGTGCTTGCAAAATTATGTATAATAGGCAAAATGCCTATAGAAATGCATATATCAAGAGAAATGTGAACGTAAATGCTAATGAATTTTCATGCAAACTTTTTAAAAAATCAATATCTGGGATGGACTGAGCCCAAGACGGGAGACATTCTCAAAGTCTGATATGAACCAAACTTAAAATTGGAAAAATGAGAACCCAAAATTGACAGATTTGTCCTTTCCTGGTACTTTCTGTACTGCTCAGTCTCTTTGCTCCTAAATGGCGTGAGACTTCAAGTAGGGGGAGCTCAAGTCCTCTCTGCCTGCCTGCTCTCCCTTTCACAAAGCAAGAAAAGAAAAGAAAAAGAAAAAGAAAAAAAAGGCCAGACCACTCTTCTCTTTCCATGCTACTCATACCCTCTCTCCCCGTTCCCCCAAATAAGGCTTTGATTTGTGAATGGAAAAAAAAAAATATTGTACTTCCCTAAAGGCAGCCTTAGCAATGGAATAAAATGCAGAAATTCAGTGCATGCAGGTTCTCATATCATGGAGATGAAATCTGGATTCGAAACTGCACCCTAGAGAATAAAGCTGAACAAACAGAAAATAGCACAAATTCACCATTGTAACTGAAACAAATTAAAAGGTTTATTGAAGCACAATGTTCAGTGTGTGGGGACATAGAGAAAGAATAATGTGACTTAAATAACTTCACAAGAAAATAAGGGGGAAACTGTGAATGCATAAGTAATGCAAGGAATAAAGAAATAATGCAGAAAATAAGGAAGACAAAGAATTAAATAGAAGCAAATGAAGTCAAGCTCTGATGCATACTATGTTACAACCCAGCTATTTACTTACATGCTAAATCAATCTAAGCCATTCTGAGTTTCATAGCATTCTAAGCTTCAAAACAGTTCATTGCTACCAGTCCAAATGTCTGGTGGTCTTCGCTCCTTCATCTCCCAAGAAGAGAGGGAGCAAGTGTCTGGCCCTAATTTTCCTACCTGGGCTTGTGAGACTGAGCAGAGGTGGGCCAGGCCTTCAACTTTGCTTCAAAGAAGGCACAATGAAGTGGGTATAGAACTTTTCAACTCTTCCTGTTTACCCAAATTTTATTAGGGGAAAATGTCACCAGTGACCAGTGTCCCTGTAAATTTGTCACATAAACCCATTCCATCTCAGCATCTTCTCAGAACAATTATGGCTTTGTTATGGCTTCACCATCCATAATATGATCTCCTTCCCAGGCTCTTAAGATGCCTTTTGCATTCCCATTTTCAAGTAAGAAGGCCTTTGTCAGTCCAGCATCTGATCAACGTTATATCAGTCCAGCTGCCAAGGTCTCCTCACACAGCTTCTGTATCTCAGCAGAAGTCACTGAGCCAAACCTTTCCAATATTGCCATTCATTTTGATTCATCATGGCTGCTTTGGGTTTGCTGAATTCCATGGTTCTTTGGGCCTGACAGGGCCAGATTAACAGGGCTTGTTATAGCATGACCAGGCTGTGCATGAAAGCTGATGTTGTGGTTATCCTGAAAAAGCTTTGTAGAAGAAGATGCCTGGGTGGAAGGCTGTACAGGAGGATCAGTAGGTGGCTGTTTGTTCACTTTTTCAGAGAATACTCATCTATTTGAAGGGCTGCCAGAGGACCATCCTCTGTTTACAGGTGTCCCCTATTTGAAGGGTTTTCCTGTCCAATTCTGATTTAAAGATAATAGCAACAGTTCTTATGGCTCTTAAACAGTGTGCACCTGGACAGCAGGCTGAACAGGCAGACATTCAGGTCACCTGGTCACTGTCTTCTGCATAGGGATGGCAGAGAATTCCACCACAGATTCCAGTGAGGCCGGATTCTTTAGAATCCGGCCCCCTGGAATCCATGGCAGAACGGCCTCCTCCCCCCCCCCGCGGAATCCCCCTGGGACGGAACTTACCTGTGGCGGATGTGGCGGATTTGGCGGCGGCAGCAGTTCTAGCGGCGGCGGCTCCGGCAGCAGTGGCTCCGGCGACTGCTGCGGCCGCCATTTGCATCCTTGCAGCTGTGATAGGCTACGTAAGTATTTACGTAGCCTAACACAGCTAAACCCCCCCGCAAAAAAACTGTGTACGCAAATGGCGGTGGTAGGGGTGCACGAAACCCACTTACCTGTCCTCGAAGCTTTTCGCGGTGGGGGGGAGGTGCTTCGCTGCTCCCCCCGCGAAGTTCAGGCCAGGGGGGAGGCTTCCTGCCTCGCCCGGCTGAAATTCAGGCCGGGGGGAGGCTTCCCGGCTCGCCCGGCCGAAATTCAAGCCGGGGAGGAGGCAACCTCGCCTTGCCCGGCCGCGAACTAAAAAGTTAAAAAAAAAAACACACCCCCGTGATAGGCTACGTGACGGTTAACGTAGCCTATCACGGCTAGATCTGCAAAGTCAGCCGTGATAGGCTACGTAAATCGTCATGTAGCCTATCACGGGTGACTTTAAAAAAAAAAAAAGCGCTTACGCAAATGGCGGCCCCCATAGGGAGCTGCCATTCGTGTTTCTTATTTGGTCGCTGTAGACTACGTAAATCTTTACATAGACTATGGCGAAAATAAGGGCAACGCAAATAGCGTTGCCCTTATTTTCGCCGTAGTCAACGTAAAGATTTACGTAGACTACAGCGAAACGCTGCCGGGACCAGCCGGCATTGGAATGCTGGCATTGGAATGGCAGTGGCGGCAGCTGGTCGAAAGACCGGCTGCCGCTCCCGCCCCGGACGAAGACCCGCCGAACCGCCGGCCGGACCCGCTGCCGGGAGGGACATTCGCCAAAGGTAAGTCCCGTCCCGGGGGGGTGCGGGGGGCAGGGGGTGCAGAGAATTTCTCCCCGAAACTTGTTCGGGGGGCTGAATATGTTGGCACTCGGCCCCCCGAAGTTTCGGGAAGAAATTCTCCACCAACCCTAGGCGGTGGCTACGGCAGCCGCCATTTGTGTTCTCTATTTTTCGCCATTTTAGCCTACGTAAATATTTACATAGGCTATTAAGGTGAAAAAAAAGGGGAATGTAAATAGCATAGTGGATGCTATTTGCATCCCTTTTTTTTGCTGTTATAGCCTATGAAAATATTTACATAGGCTAAAATGGCGAAAAATAGGGAACGCAAATGGTGGCCGTTGTAGCCACCGCCATTTGCGTATTCAGTTTTTTTGTGTGGTTTTTTTTTTTGCCTGCTGTGATAGGCTATGTAAATACTTATGTAGCCTATCACAGCAGCCTGGCTGGATGCAAATGGCAGCTGCTACGGCGGCCGCCATTTGCGTCCACAGCAGCCCGTCTGTGACGGGAAGTCCGGATGCGGACGGCCCTGGCCGGCTGCTCCACAAAGCTGCTGTGGAGCAGAGCCGGCAGGCAGGGTTCTGGGGGGGAGGACCAGATTGCCTCCCCCCCATCGAGGATTCTGGGGGGAGGAATGGAGAGCCTCTGCCCCACTGCAAATCTTAGGGATGTACGAAAGTCACTTACCTTTTTACTAAATGTGATTCAAGGTGGGGGGGAGGTGCTCTGTCCCTCCCCCCGAAGTTCTGGCCAGGGGGGAGGCGATCCGTCCCTCCCCCCAAAAATTCTGGCCGGGTGGGAGGAGCTCCGTCCCTCCCCACCCCCGAATCCTGGCCGGCTGGGTCCGCAAATGGCGGTGGCCATAGCCGCTGCCATTTGCGTCCCTACAGTCAGCCGTGATAGGCTACATAAATGTTTATGTAGCCTATCATGGCTGAGTAAAAAAAAAAAAAACCACGCGTATGCAAATGGCGGCGCCCATGGGCACCGCCATTTGTGTTCCTTATTTTGGCACGTCTAGTCTACGTAAACATTTACATAGATTACGGTAAAAATAAGGGGAACCCAAATAGCGTAGCATCTACGCTATTTACGTTCCCCTTATTTTCGCCCTAGTCTACGTAAATGTTTACTTAGACTAGATGTGCCAAAATAAGGAACGCAAATGGCGGCACCCATGGGCGCCGCCATTTGCGTACGCGCGGTTGGTTCGTTGGTTTTTTACTCAGCCATGATAGGCTACATAAACATTTACGTAGCTTATCACGGTATTTTTTAAAAATCTAGCCGTGATAGGCTACGTAAATCTTTACATAGCCTATGACTTTTTTTGTTTTGTTTTGTTTTTTACTGGAAATGGTGCCGGAGCCGCCGCCGCCAGGAAGATTCGCCCAAGGTAAGTCCCATCCCAGGGGGGGCGGGGGGGGCAGACCGTTTCGCCACCGATTTCAGGGGGCCGAATGCGCTGGTTTTTGGCCTCCCCAAGATTCATGGCAAAATTCTCTGACATCCCTAGAATCAATCCGCGAAAAGGTAAGTGACTTTCATACATTCCTACTTCTGCACCATGTTGAGATGTACTGTATTTCTATTTAGATCACAATAATTATTTCTAAATTTGCATGTATACAGATAAATTAGCACATGCAACTTTTAGGCAAATTGCTGCCCTCTTTTTTCCTCTTGTTTGGTGATGTATTTCCTATTTTGTGGAATTCATAAGAGGCTAGCCAAAGTGATGGCAGCTAGGGATGTCGGAGAATTCTGCCACGGACTCAAATGATGCCGGATTTCAAAGAAGTCCTCTGGAGTCTATAGCGGAATGGCACCACTTAACTCCAGATCTGGAGAATTTCCTGCGGAAAGGCACTCCAGCTCCATAGCGCAGGCGATACAGTAATGGCGGCTGCCATTACCATATTGCTGGGAGAAATACAGCCGCAAACGGTGTATTGGATGCCAGTTGCAGCTGTAAAGCGCTGTTTTTTACCTAACTAGAGCAGTAAACAGCTCTATTTCAGGGCCACAAGTGGCATCCAGTACGCCATTTGCTTCTGTGTTTTCTCCCACAATACACTACCCTACTGCGGAAAAAACACAGAAATGGCATATTCTACATGAAACTGCTGGGGATGGTTATCCGGAGGTGTGGGCTGAGGTGCCATCAATATGAGGATGACACCCAGATCTACCCTCTTTCTCATCAAACCCAGGTGAGGCAGTGGCTGTTCTGAATCAGGGCCTGGGCATGGTAATGGACTGGATGATGGCCAATAAACCGAAACTCAATCCAGACAAGACGGAGGTACTGTTAGTGGGTGGTTCGTCTGCCCAGCTAGGTGATATTCAACCTGTTCTGGAGGGGGTTGCACTCCCCCTAAAGGATCACGTTCGTAGTTTGGGGTGCTCTTGGATCCAAAAGTGTCACTTGGCTCAGGTGAACTCGGTGGCACGGAGCATTTTTTATCAGCTCAGGCTGGTATACCAACTTATCTGGACAGAGATAGCTAGGGATGTACGAAAGGGACTTACCTTGTCCCGCAGCTTTTTTTGCGGTGGGGGAGAGGCGCTTCACTTCTCCCCCCGAAGTTCATGCGAGTGGGGGGTGTCTTCCTGCCTCGCCCGGCTGAAATTCAGGCTGGGGAGAAGTGCCCCGTCTCCCCGGCCGCGAACTTCAACAGAAAAGTAAAAAAAAAAACACGCCCCGTGATAGGCTACGTAACGATTTACGTAGCCTATCACAGCTAGATCTGCAAAGTCAGCCATGATAGGGCACGTTAATCGTCATGTAGCCTATCACGGGTGACTTAAAAAAAAAAAAGCGCGTACGCAAATGGCGGCCCCCATAGGGAGCCGCCATTCGCGTTCCTTATTTGGTCGCTGTAGTCTACGTAAAGATTTACGTAGACTACGGCGAAAATAAGGGCAACACAAATAGCAAATACTTCGCAATGCAAATACTTCGGGGGGCCGAATACGCCGGCACTCGGCCCCCCGAAGTTTCGGCGAGAAATTCTCTGACACCCCTAGAGATAGCCTAGCTACAGTTATCCATGCTCTGATTGCTTCTTGTCTGGATACTGCAATGCGTTATACATAGGGATGGCAGAGAATTTCTCCACAAATCTCCGGGAGGCCAAATGCCAACACATTCGGCCCTCCGAAATTGGTGGTGAAATTCTCCGCCACCCCCCCGCCACCCCCCGGGATGGAACTTACCTCCTTCGAATGTCCCTCTCGGCGGCGGGTCCCGGCAGCGTTTCGCCAGCGTTTCCCGGGTCCCGGCAGCTATTTGCGTTGCCCTTATTTTCGCCGTAGTCTACGTAAATTTTTACGTAGGCTACCACTGCCCAAATAAGGAACACAAATGGCAGCGCCCATGGGCGCCGCCATTTGCGTACACGCTTCCCCCCCCCAAAGTCAGCCGTTATAGGCTACATAACGATTACGTAGCCTATCATGGCTGACTTTGAAAATCTAGCCGTGATAGGCTACGTAAATCATTACGTAGCCTATCACTTAAAAAAAAAAAAATTACTTTTTTATTTCGTGGCCGGGGAGACGGGGCGCTCCCCCCCGGCCTGAATTTTGGTGGCGAGGGATGAGGCGCCTCCCCCCCCGGCCTGAATTTCGGCCGGGAGGGGCGGGGCGCCTCCCCCCCCCGGCCTGAATTTCACGGGGAGAAACGAAGCGTCTCCCCCCCCCACCGAACACAGTTGCGGGACCAGGTAAGGGACTTTTGTCCATCCTTAGTTAGACATGGGGCTGCCTTTGAAAATGTTCCAGAAACTTCAGCTGGTCCAAAATAGGGCAGCAAGATTGTTAACAGGGACTGACCAATGAGCTCATATTACACCAGTAGTTTTTTTAGCTGCACTGGCTGCCAGTCCATTTCTGGGCCCGATTCAAAGTGCTGGTATTAACATTCAAAGCCCTTAACAGCTTGGGACCAGGTTATCTGAAGGATCGCCTCCACCCATATGTGCCTGCCCGGACCTTAAGATCATCCTCAGCGCCCCTTCTCCTTGAGCCCCTGCCAAAGGAAGTGAGGCTAGTGGCTACTAGAAGGAGGGCTTTTCCTGCTGTGGCACCCCGGCTGTGGAATGAGCTCCCTAGTGAGGTTCGCCTGGCACCTACATAGTATTCCTTTCGGCGCCAGGTGAAGACCTTTTTCTTTTCCCAGGCATTTTAGCATTTTAGCTTTCTAGATTTTAGCTTTGCTGTTTTACATCTGTATTTTAAATTCCTGCACTACTGCTAGGTTTTATTGTGGTTGTATTGTTATATTGTGGTTTTAAGGTTCTATGTATTTTATATTGTTTTATTGTGTGCCATTTGGTTTTAATTTTTGTGAACAGCCCAGAGAGCTTTGGCTATTGGGCCGTATAGAAATGAAATAAATAAAAATAAATAAAATAAATAAAGCCCTGAGTATAACGTAATTACAGCCATTTACGGCTCTATTTAGGTAAAAAAAACAACAACAGCGCTTTACAGCTGCAAGTGGCGTCCAGTATGCCATTTGTGGCTGTATTTCTCCCAGCAATACAGTAACGACAGCCGCCATTACTGTATCGCCTGGCTACGGAGCCGGAGTGCGGCTCTGTGAAATCCTCCGGATGCGGAGCCGCTCCAGAGGATTCCGGGGGGAGGAACGGATCAACTGGACCCCTGAGGACCCCCCCCCCAAATGGAAGGTAGGGAATTCATCCATCCCCAGTGGTAGCACAGAGAGGGACGCTGTTATACCAAAACACTCTATTGTTGCATGCATAGACTACTGGGAGTGCTGTGGTCAAGTAAAAAGTGTGCTTCTAGGAAGGCACCAAAACAGAAAGAAATAGTTTATGACACAAATAATGATTGAAACAACCAACAGAAATGGAAAAGTAAAATATTCATTATTACTATTGTTTACTTACATCTCGCCTTCCCTCCATGGAAACCAAGGCAACTTAAATTAGGGATGTCAGAGAATTTCGCCACAGATTCCAGTGAGGCCAGATTCATTAGAATCCAGCCCCCCCGGAATCAGTGGCTGAACGCCCTCTCACCCCCGCCCCCCTGTGAAATCCCCCCACGACAGAACTTACCAGGGGCAGATGCGGTGGCGGCGGCTCCAGCAGCAGCCTCAATGGTGGTGGCGGCGGCAGTTCCGGCAGGTGGTCTCCCAGCCGGCTATGGCCAGGCTGCTGCAGCCGCCATTTGCATCCTTGCAGCTGTGATAGGCTACATAAGTATTTACATAGCCTATCACGGCAAAGAGCAGGGACGCCATTTGCGTGGCTGCCTTTACCGTGATAGGCTATGTAAATACTTACGTAGCCTATCATGGCAAAGAGCAGGTGCAAATGGCATAGCGGCTGCCATTTGCGTCCCTGCTTTTTGCCGTGATAGGCTACATAAATATTTACATAGCCTATCACGGCTGCTTGCAAGGATGCAAATGGCGGCCGCTACGATGGCCGCCATTTGCAGCCGCAGCAGCCCAGCCATGGCCAGAACTCCAGCTGCGGACGGCCCCAGACGGCGGCTCTACGGAGCTGCCGTGGAGCACAGCCGACCAGGGAGGATTCTGGGGGGAGGGACGGAGTGCCTCCCCCCCACCATAGATGCTCCTGTGTGGAGCCAGGTAAGGGATTCGTACATCCCTAACTTAAATACGGTTCCCATGCAGTCTCTTATCCAGGCATTTACCAAATTGACATCACCCTAGGTTAGGGATGGCATGGACACCCGACTGGGTCCGGGAGTCCATTGGGCTCCCCCCCTACTCATGCCCCCAAACTGCACCCGCTGAGCATCTGGCCTTCCTTGCCCCTCCTTGTGCCTTCTTGGATGTTCCCCACACTCACCCGGGCCCATCCGTGAGTGCCCACCATTTTGCCAAGCTTATTTTACCAGAAAAATGGAGGTTGTTAAAAATGTGCATATTGAAATCTAATCTACACAATATTGTAGATTATTGTGTAGATTAATCTAATCTAATCTACACAATATTGGAGGCATAAATGGCCCATTTATGCCTCTAATATTGCATATATCAGGCTTTCCCAGCCCAAATCTGCACATATTTAAATATGTGCATTTTCAGTGACCTCCTTTTTCACATAAAATAAGCTTGGCAAAACGGCAAGCGCTCACGAACAGGATCTGGGATGAGTGCAGGTGGCTCGATGAGCAGGTGGGGGCTCAAACACGGGTCCAGGGGGACTCAAGTGGGGGCAGTGCTTCAGCAGGCACACGAAGATACCGGACAAGGGTGGGTTCGTTCATCCCTACCCTAGGTTCAGTACAGGTCGTGCATCCTGCACCTCATGTTATGAACAAGACATAATAGAATTACTTGCTGGAGTTAAGTAAGGCTGAGCTTTCCTATTTAACAAATGAGGAAACTATCTCATGAAACAGTTCGTGTTGGGGGGGAAAGTATATATTTGCATTAATGTCGAAGAGGAATCTAAGATTCCTCATCTTAGCAATACAGGATGAAGTAGCTTAAATGCATACTGTTCAACTTTGCTGTTTCAATCTTTAGCATGAGAATTGCGGTTTCTGGGTAGCATAATCTTCAGTTATTTTTCAGCTCCAGAGAGATAGGAGGATGTTAATGCTGAATACGTCCTGGGAAATAACATCCTGCACTTTGAAGCTTTTTAGTAATGCATCTTCAACTGTTCCTACTTAAATATTTCTATCCCTTCTCCGCTAGTTAAGTGAGGCTGATAAAATGGAGTGGAAGGGCCATCTATCCAAAATATAGTCTACAGAAAAGGTCAAAACTACAGATCGGGTTTCTATAATTCACAAGCAACATGAGGCAGTAAGAAATACAGCCTATTCACGTTAGAAAGATTGTGTCAAGAAAATAAAATAGCACAACATTTATCCATTTCTATTACTATGTTCATCAAAAGAAGAGAATAAGGCATCAAGGAAAGCCATACCTCTTACACAGGAAATGTATTTTTCCCCCCTTTCTCCCATTAGGTTGCAGAATATTCCTGGTATATCTACAACACAGGCTTAAACCAATTTAATAGGCATGCTATCTCCACAAGAAATTTCAACACTACCATTTTCTGAAAGGGTCTCAGAATCTTTAACAGATAATTTGGGGGTCCAAAACGGACTTTACTTTAAATATGTGTCTAGCAATTTCCAGAGTCAATCTGAATATCAAAAGCCCCCTTACCCACCACACTAGGGTCCTAATATTGATTGGGGTCTCTGCATCTACTCTAGAGTAAAAATGAAAAAAAGACGTAGCTGCCAGGCACACATTTAAACTAATATCTGTTTTGGTTCTCAGCTGTGTTGCCAAACTAAAATTCCCAGGATTCTTTGAGAGAAGCCAATGACTATTAAAGCTATATCGAACTGATACATATTTGTAGAGGCATTTGTCTGGCCACTGATGGAGACAGAGTGGTAGACTGGATGGACCTTTAATCTGATCTGCTGTAGGCGGTTCTGTTCCTTTGTTGTTTCTGAGGGCTGCTTATCATCTCATGGTTTTCAAGCATCATGAGGGTGACACAGCTTTAATGTGGCCATACATAGCCACTACCAGAAGTCTCCCAGGGCCCAATCATGCAAAAGGGAGGCCTTAGTTATAGCACCAGTGGTAGGGCACACTTTTTAAAGATGAAAGCGCCCTGCCACCATGTAGCCTGTTCCTTGATAAACAAAAGAGCCTAGCAACCATGGTCATGGAGGGAGAGGTTGGGGAAATGGCTTCAATGCGAATCCTACTCCAGAAGCAGAAAGACAGCAGGTGCCTGATGGCTGAAAACAGAAGTATAGGAAATACCACTTGAGCCAACCCAGGCCTGGGCTGTGCTTGGAAAAATTAAGAACAGGAACAATTATCTAAAGGGTGAACGAGTATCGTACCTTCTGACCTCCATGGATAAGAGAAAGCTACACGCACACACACATACTTAATGATACTGCAGCAATCCAAAATCAAAAAAGGAACAGATGCACCAATTGAATTTCCAGCACGTTTCGACACAGGTCTTTATCAAGGGAAAAACTCTTAGAGATGTTTTGTGGAAGATTCCCTCTCCCTGGAGAAAATCTCTAAGAGTTTTTTCCTTGTTAAGACCTATGTCGAAATGTGTTGGGAATTCAATTGGTGCAGCTTTTCTTTTTTTGATTTTGGTTTCCAGCCTTACAGCTGTTCTTTTTTTCCCTGCTCCCTATTGGTACCGTTACTGCAGCAATCCACCTGAGTACCCCAAAGTGGGACAAACCACATTCCACAAGCTACTTTCTGTAATTACATTGTAAATTTGTGAGCAATATAATGAATGATGATGATTCCCTTATGGGACATGGGGCAACAAAGTCCTCCAACAAATGACTTGCTGTCAAGTACATGACATCCAAATATAACCTCTACTAACAGGAAATAAAGCATGTTGTTGTTGTTATTCTCCAACATTGTATTCTGATCGACTCTGGCCTATAGGTGAGAGAGGGATAGGGATGGGTGAGAATTTTGTTTTGATTCAGTTTTGATAAGACCTTACCAAAATTCGGAAAGTTCTTCATATTCAGGATGAAAAGAATTTAAGATTTTTTTAAAAAAAATGAATGTGAGAGAAACCAAAACTGACAGATGTATCCATCCTGGTTCAGGGTTTTTGAGTGCTTAACTCTTAAAATCTAATAATGTAATAAATAAATAAATAAATTCAAAGTCTGGGTTTGAATCCTTTTATATTCAGCAAGTTTGTGGTGCTGAATTAGTGTTGCCACCTCTTTTTTTCTGACCGACTACTCATCTTTAACAGCTATATGGCAGGCAGGGACATCATTGTCCTCTCCATTCTGAGAAAAGCAGTACCTATTGAATTTCCCCAGCGCAAACGGGCAAGAATTTCGTTTTGGTTCATTTTTTATAAGAACCTACCAGAATTTGCAAATTTCTTCATATTCAGGATGGGAAGAACTTGAGATTTTTTTAAAAAAAAAAATGGAATGCAGAAGAAAGTGAAAGTGACAAATTCATCCATCCCTAGAGAAGGAAGTGGGGAGATGAGAAAGCATCCATTTCCCAGAGTACGTGGCTGGCTGGTATGGGGAATTTAGAGCAAGGCTGCAGAATTTGGAGGCAAGATGCAGGAATCCACTGCCCAGGAAGTTCATATAGGAACAACATGAATCAGTATAGCAGAGGCAGGCAATCTGCATCACTCCAGATGGGTCCTATGCCTGACCATTAGCCATGCTGGCTGGGGCTGCTGGGAATTGTAGTCTGAGCCATCTGGAGGACACCATGTTGCCTGCCCCTGTGGTATAGGAACAACATGCTGATTTATTCTGCCCACAGTCCCTAAAGTGAACCTAGCAGAGATCATCCTGCACTGCTGCTAGGTTTTATTGTGGTTGTATTGTTATATTGTGGTTTTAATGTTCTGTATATTTTAAATTGTTTTATTGTGTGTTGCTTGGATTTAATTTTTGTGAACCGCCCAGAGAGCTTCGGCTATTGGGCGGTATAGAAATGAAATAAATAAAATAAATAAAAAATTCCTAGAATAATACACACAGTGCAGGTAAATGCCTTAAATAACTTACTTAAATAGTGACTTTCCCCCCTCAATTAGAGCTTTGTGTCACCTCAGAGGAGGAGTAAAAAACAATTACATTCTAATCACAATGATTAATATCACTTAGCACTTTTACCAAGCTTTTCATCCTCAAAGCTCTTTGCTAATTAATCTTCACAACTGGATCAGGATGAATTACATGGTGTGAATAAATTATCTGACAAAACAGCCCTCCCTTTGTTCATGAATAATTGGAAACTGATCCTGATTTTGTGTGGATGTGAAAGTTTTAATTATTCACATGTTTTGGCCCAATTTCCATTGCCATTCAATGGGTTATTGACAGTTTTATTTTTCTCCTGCCAAGTAGTTTGGGAGATTCCCTCCCACCTTCTACTTCCTTTGTGAACTGAGAATATTTGGGTTAGAGCTGACAGCTCTGCCTAAGTTGTTTAGTGCCCAGTGGTGAGATTTAAAAATATAAGCATGAAACGTTTGGACTTGTATGGATGGATCCTGGGAACCATATTCCCCATAAGTCCAGGCAACCATGGCAGGCCACCTCACTGTCTCCCCAATCCCCAACATGGTAAGTTTAAGAAAGTGGTAAGAGGTGGTCAGGAGGCTTCCCGGAACGCCTGTGGGGTGAAATGTCCAGTTTGGATTGACCAAGCCTCTACCATGCTCTAGGTACAACTAGGGGTGCACGAAAGTCACTTACCTGGTCTCGCAGCTTTTCGTGGTGGGGGGGAGGCGCTTCGCTGCTCTCCCCCCGAAGTTCAGGCCGGGGGGGAGGCTTCCCGCCTTGCCCGGCCGAAATTCAGGCCGGGGAGGAGGCGCCTCGCCTCGCCCGGCCGCGAAATAAAAAGTTAAAAAAAACACCCCCCGTGATAGGCTACGTGATGATTAACGTAGCCTATCACGGCTAGATCTGCAAAGTCAGCCGTGATAGGCTACGTAAATCGTCACGTAGGCTATCATGGGTGACTTAAACAAAAAAAAAGCGCGTACGCAAATTACGTTCCTTATTTGGTCGCTGTAGTCTACGTAAATCTTTACGTAGACTATGGCGAAAATAAGGGCAACGCAAATAGCGTTGCCCTTATTTTTGCCGTAGTCTACGTAATCTACGTAATCATTAGCCGTACGCACTTTTTTTTTTTAAGTCACCCGTAATAGGCTATGTGACAATTTACGTAGCCTATCACGTCTGACTTTGCAAATCTAGCCGTGATAGGCTACGTTAATCGTCACATAGCCTATCATGGGGGCGTTGTTTTTTTTTTACTTTTATTGGAATGGCGGCGGTGGCAGCCAGTCGAAAGATTGGCTGCCGCCCCCGCCCCTGACGAAGACCGGACAAACCGCCGCCGGGACCCGCCGCCGGGAGGGACATTCGGGAAAGGTAAGTCCCATCCCGGGGGGGTGCGGGGTGCGGGGGTGCGGAGAATTTCTCCCCGAAACTTCTTCGGGCGGCCGAACACGTTGGCACTCAGCCCCCCGAAGTTTCGGGGAGAAATTCTCCGCCAACCCTAGGTACAACCTGAAATGGGTTAGGGGGATGGACTACAAACATCCAGTGTCCAAACGTTCACAACTTCATAGTTCAACATATTTCTATCTGTCATCCAGTACTGTCAGTGTGCAAAGCTCCTGAGCCACATTATCCACTGAAGACTTACAGGTCAGTGCCAGCCCAAGACACGTTGCTGCCTAAAAGCAGACCTAGGGCCAACTCTTTAAAAAGTCTTGCTGAACCATGCAGTTGCCAGTTCTTCCCAGCATCTAACCCCCTTCCCTCCCTTATGGTGCCACCTGAAGCTGGTAGTTTCACCTTGCTGAATGGTGAACAACTCAATCTTGGAAGGCCACCTTTTAATGTGGCAGATTATGAATGCTCCATCTGTTTATAGTGTCAGCGGGAAAAACTATAATAGCGGATATCAAGCCACATCATTTACATTATTTTAATTATTAAGCACAGTGCTGGAAAACAGGTCACTAATGGCTTGTGCCCCCTTATTATCCCACACAGCATTTCTAGCAGTCAGAATGGTTATGGTAATTCTATACATCATTTCCCCACAAAACAGCCTAGCCTTATGAGCATTTTGTTCAAGACAAATGTCGCTGTTGCCATTTGCTGCTTCTAGAACATGGATGGGGAAAGTGTGACCTTCCAAATGTTGTTGGGCTTCAGCTCCCATCATTCTCCACCATTGGGTATGCTGGCTAGGACTGATGGGAGTTGCAGTCCAACAACATGTGGAAGGTCACACATTCCCCACCACTTCTGTAGAAGCTCCTTTCTCAAACACTGGCAAGACCAATCAGTTGCATTTGGTCACACAATTCTGCCTGCACAAAATAATATGGGCTAACTTCATCACTTATGAGTTTTACTACTACTTATGCAGACACCTCCTGAAATGTTAACCTTCCATAACAATTATGAAAAAGCTGGCTGGCAACCTGAACCTAGGGATGTATGGATTTTGTTGAATCCATTCCATCTGTGTTTCAAGGATTGTCAGGCGTGTTTTATTCCGTAGTGTAGTCTGCTCATTGACACAGCTGGATTTTTTGTATGAGACTTTTGCGAATGCACACTTGGGCCAATGAGCATTAACACAAGTGTGCTCTTGCACTAATGCACATTAGCGCAACTGCACAAATGTGCTACTGTGTATCAGCACTAATGAGCACTTGCTCAAGTATGCATTTGTGCAAATACACCCCCAAACTTGTCCACAAGTCTGTGGAATCTGCACGACTCAGAAAAATATGGTCTCATTTGAATCCACTGCAGATTTCTTTGACATCCCTACCTGAACCCAATTAATTTTTAACCAGCCACAGAAGAAGTATTACCAGTATCTTGCACCACATGTGTTGTAGTGTTATATGCCCTAGCATGTTGGACTGAAACATTAGATCCCAAAGTACTGTGGACATAATCCCTTCCTTCCTGGACACGCAGCTCTGAAGAGTGCATCCAGAATGGGAATCCCCCACAGTGTATAGTTTATTTACCACATATTAAAATATGTCTTCTTTTTCTTTTGGCTGTGGGTCTGCAAGGTGACTCTGAATGGAGCCGACTGCCCATCGTTTGGTGGTTTTCTGGCTTTTGCCATTTTTTGTTTTCCATTCCAAAAGGTTGAAATGCTTCTTCTAAGGCTCATTTACCAGCAGTAAGATCTTTGAGCTACAATGCGCTAGTGTTTGGGGGCCTGCCCATTTTGCATTTGGTCCCACCAGTTTTGTCTTCTGCTCCACCACAGGAATGCATCCTTGGGGGTGTCGAAACTATGGAAGAAGTTCAATACCCCCAATGTAGAGAAATGGAGCAGAACAAAACCCACCCACTTCCAGCCCGGGTGGGAGTTACACAATCTTGAAAGAACACTTTCCCTTCACCTCTGGCCCACAGTGCAATAACACATCTCGCCACTACCCTACATGTGAGGCCTCTCATTCAAGGTGATGGCAAGATCTATGACAATGTGCTTGGACCAGTGTACAGCTAGGGATGTATGAAAGTCACTTACCTTTTTGCGGATTCTGTTCTAGGGGTGGACGAAAGTCACTTACCTGTCGTCGAAGCTTGTTCGTGGTGGGGGGGAGGCGCTTCGCTGTTCCCTCCGCGAAGTTCAGGCCAGGGGAGAGGCTTCCCGCCTCGCCCCGGCCGAAATTAAGGCCGGGGGGGAGGCTTCCCACCTTGCCCGGCTGAAATTCAGGCCGGGGAGGAGGCTTCCCGCCTCGCCCGGCCGCGAACTCCAAAGTTTAAAAAAAAAAAAAAATACACCCCCGTGATAGGCTACGTGATAATTAACGTAGCCTATCATGGCTAGATCTGCAAAGTCAGCCATGATAGGCTACGTTAATCGTCACGTAGCCTATCACGGGTGACTTTAAAAAAAAAAAAAAAGCGCGTACGGATAATGGCAGCCCCCATAGGGAGCCGCCATTCCCGTTCCTTATTTGGTCACTGTAGTCTACGTAAAGATTTTACGGCGAAAATAAGGGCAACGCAAATAGCTGAATTCCTACAGACCACAGCAAACCCCCCTTCCCTAACCCTTGAGTCAGTGTTGGTGCTGCACTGAGTACCCAGGAGGGCACAGCTGGGAGAGAGTGACCCCTACCAGTTCCCCCACACAGGTCTCAGTAATACATACCAGGTCAGCCCCCTCATCCACAATCAAATCATGGATGAGGGAGATTTTATTTTGGGCCAACCTGGCATTCAGCAGCAGCACCACCAGACCCGAAGGCAGACTGGTAAGGCCACCAGGAACCATCAGGTTGGGGGAAGAACCAGAAGAGGGGATAGCAATAAGGTGTCTAGCCCCTCTTCTCAGCTGGCCTGTTAATCCCCCAATGACATACCTCCCCCTGCTCGTGACCACAGTTACGGTGGCACCTCCCAACCCCCTGAGATCCTCCCAGGCACATATTAAAATTTTAAGATATAAAATATACAACAATATAAAAGAAGATAAAAGAGATAAAAGAGAGCAGCAGCTAAGAAGGAGCAGATAAAATCTACATTTGTCCCTTTCTCCCAGTTCTTTAAAGCTGCTGCCCTCTGCTGCTGCTATTTGCTGCTGGTATCTGTGGCTGCTTGGTGTCTCTGGAGAGACACCAGAAGCCACAGCAGCCAGGTGGGTGGGTCTTCATGTGCTCCTCCATGCATCTCCAAGTGTGATGTGAAGTGTGCACTTAGCATCGTACAGACTCCTTCCCAAGAAGCCTCTGGCAGCCCCGCCTTAAGTACCTGTTTGGCAGGGCAGAAACAGGCTCAGGGTCCACTTAGTGCAGCTGGTCCTCCTTCCCACAGGCTCCTTCCCTGTAATGTAATGTAATGTAATGTAATGTAATGTAATGTAATGTAATGTAAACTTACCTTTGTCTACACATCGAGTGCTGTGTTTCAGGAGCAGTAGCAACTATGCCACCGTGCCATTGTGCATGCCGTGCTAACACACTAGAGCTGCTAAGCCACACTACACTGCTTCTGCATTTGTGTGAGTGAGATAACGTCCCAATACAATGGATAGATACACCTGACCATTTAGTTTTCCCCCACTTTCACTTAAAAAAAAAAATCCCAAGTTCCTTCCATCCTGAAAAATGAAGAATTTTGGTAAATTCTCATAAAAAATGAACCAAATGGAGCATCACAAAAATGACAGAATACCTGAGAATTCAGACCTAGACTTTGAATGGCTAAACTCACGAAGCCCTCTCCCTGGATAGAGGAATTGGTCATTTTTGTTTTCTGCCATGTTTGATTAATTTTTCCATTTCAAAAGTTCCTTCCATTCCATTTATAAAGACATTTGCTAATTTTGGTGTGTTCTTATCAAAAAACGAAGTGAACAAAATCTCACCCATGCCTAGTATCCTCTTTCTCATACTTTGTCAAACTGAGATATAAAGAAAGCATGGAAAAGCATATGAGTGGAGCCCCTTCCCCAACAGCTGTGACCTCCCAATATTTTTCTAAATTTTTCTAACAGCTGAGCTGATCCACATTTATGAACTGGTTCTGTGCAAATCACTGCTTGCTGAAATAAATTATTCACATGAGCAGTGTAATGCTAAGATGCATCCCCATGAACATGCAGCAGCGGCTTCCTAAACAGGGATCTCTGCCTCTCCAGTTCACCATTTTCACAGAGGCTGCTACTGCGTTATCCGTGAGTTTGCTTCTTCAACATTATGCCGCTCGTCCAAGTAATTCTCATGAGCATTTGCTAGTGCATATCAGAGCCAATGTATAATATATGAATTGACTTTATGTTGCCTGCTGGTAGCCTGTTCTGAGTGCGTGGCTGTGCTATGGACCTCAGTCCAGAGCAAATGCATAAACAGAAGTTCTGGAAGAATGCCAAGCTTTCCCCAGTGTGCTTCCATGCCAGACTTTCACCCACTCTGCTGGAGCTGATAGTTGTCCCTGGTACTTGTGAGGCCATCACAAAACAGCCTGAGCAGACTCTTTTGCTGTTGTTTATGAAAACAGTTAGTATGAAGTCCCATTCTGTAGGTATTGCTTAATAATATTTTATTACTTCCAGCTCCAAATGGAAACATTATATGAAAGTGGGAGCAATGGGATTTTAGCCTCCATCATAATCATATGTTTAGTACAAAAGGTCTGACTGCAAATGGTCCTCATTTCTTTTATGTCAACTAAAAATTATGTCTGCAGCTGAGTTTTACAGAATGGAAAGGAGGAAAAAACTAACATCAAGAAAATGTGCATACACTACAAATAATTGGAAACATTACCAGAGGCATTGACTATGGAAATATGTGTTTAAAAAGCAATAAGATCTTTCTCCATCCATTGCTTTTAGATTCTTGAACAAACAAAAGCAAAAACACCAGGATTTTGACAGATCCTCAAGGATACAATTCTATACATGTTTAGACAGGGGAAAATCCTACAATTCCCAGGATGCCCCAGCAAGCATGGTTGGCTGAAGGGATGCTGGTACTTGTATGACTTTTTTTCTGTCTGAACATGCATAGGGTTGTGTCCTAATATGACATTACACAAGATATGTGCACACACACTGTCCTATAACTGACCATGATTTTTAGGAACAGAGAAGTCACCACATATTCTACCTCTCTCTCTCCCCCATTTACCAGAAGATGTAGTGATGGCCACCAACGTGGATGGCTTTAAAAGGGGATTAGAAAAATTCATGGAGGATGAGGCTATCAATGCCTACTAGTCATGGGGCAATATTATTCTCTCCAGTATCAGGATGCCTCAACAATATGCCTCAGTATGAGGGCGAACTAGGGATGTGCGAACCCAACCCCATCCAGGTTCTCCGGGTTCCCGCCCAGCCTTCCCCTGCTTGCTGGTCCCCGGACCATGCTCAAACCCCTCCCATGCTCAGCAAGCAGCTCACACTCACCCTGGTGGCCTCATCAAGCTCCTTGGTTTCATTTTTTGAAAAATAAAATGGTGATTGCAAAAATATGAATATTTTCATATGCACGAAAATATGCATTTTGCGAATGCACATATTTCTATATGTGCAAAAAAGCGCATTTTCACAGATGCACGTATTTGCATATGTG
Source organism: Heloderma suspectum (assembly GCF_057233095.1). Classification (NCBI taxonomy): domain Eukaryota; kingdom Metazoa; phylum Chordata; class Lepidosauria; order Squamata; family Helodermatidae; genus Heloderma; species Heloderma suspectum. The sequence continues at coordinate 150,028,745 of NC_139458.1, forward strand.
TAAATATGCACACTTGTGAAAATGCAAATTTTTGCACATATGCAAATATGCACATTTTTGCAATCAGCATTTTATTTTTCAAAAAATGGAACCGCAGAGCTTGATGAGGCTACCAGGGTGAGTGTGGGCCACTCACCGAGCAAGGGCAGGGGCTCAGTGAGTGGGGCTCAAGGGTGCGGGGAGGGTAGTTCCTTTGGATTCCCAGATGGAATCAGGAACCCGCACCATCCCTAGGGCCAACAAACTGAGAATGAATCCTGACAAGATGGAGACTATGGGTAGGTGGTTCCCACATACAGGAACTGGAGAGTTTGCCTGTTTTAGATGAGGTTGCACTCCCTTAGAAGGAACATTGTACATTGTTTGGAGGTGCTCCTAGATTCATCACTGTAATTAGAGGTTCTGTGGTGAGGAATGCGTATTACCAACTCAGGCTGGTATATCAGCTACACCCTTTCCAGAACACGGTTAGCCTGACCACTGTGGTCCATGAATTGGTAACTAGGGATGGCGGAGAATTCTGCCACGGATTTCAGTGAGGCCGAATGCACTGGCATTCGGCCCCCCAAAACCCATGGCGGAACGACCTCCCACCCCCCGCCACCCCACAGAATCCCCCCGAAATGAAACTTACCTGGGGTGGCGGCTCCAGCGGTGGTGGCTGGTCTTTTGGCTGGGCTGCTGCGGACGCAAATGGCGGCTGCCGTAGCAGCTGCCATTTGCATCCTGCCAGGCTGCCATGATAGGCTACGTAGGTATTTACGTAGCCTATCATGGCAAAGAGCAGGGACGCAAATGGCGGCCGCTACGCCGTTTGCGCCGCTGCTCTTTCCGTGATAGGCTATGTAAGTATTTACGTAAGTATATGCTACATAAGTATTTACGTAGCCTATCACGGTAAAGGCAGCCACGCAAAGGGCAGCCACTACTCCATTTGCGTGGCTGCCTTTACCGTGATAGCCTACATAAATACTTACGTAGCCTATTATGGCAGCCTGGCAGGACACAAATGGCGGCTGCTACAGCGGCCCCCATTTGTGTCCGCAGCAGCCCAGCCGCGGCCAGAACTCCGGCTGTGGCTGGCCCTGGCTGGCAGCTCTGCGGAGCCACCGTGGAGCCACCACAGAGCAGAGCCGGCCAGGGAGGATTCCGGGGGGAGGGACGGAGCACCTCCCCCCCCACAAATCATACCTGCGAAAAGGTGACTTTCGTACATCCCTATTGGTAACCTCACATTTAGATTTCTGTGATGTGCTTCCTGTGGGGCTACCCTCATCCTTGGTCCAGAAGCTGCAGCTGGTGCAGCATGCATCAACCAGGATGCTGAGTGGACAGGCAACTGCACTGTCCACCTATTAGCTACCAAGCCAAGTACAAGATCTTGGTGGCCTGTTAGCATATGAAACCCTGAACAGCCTTGGACCAGGTTATCTGGCACATCACCTTCCCCAGTACAGACCTATCTGATGAACTGATCATTAAGATCATGGGAGGAAGCCTTGCTGGTGGTACCACAGCCTGCAGACTCGCATCTTGTAGCAACCAGGAAGTGGGCCTTCTTCACAGTAGCACCCAATTTATGGGGTACTATCCTTCCTAGTCTTTGGGAGGTGCCAATTATATCATGCTCTAGGTGTCAATGAAAGACCCATTTCTTTACCCAGCCTTCCCTGAGTGAAGGTGCTGGCAAGTCTGTAATTATGTTTGTTTCAATCGATTGTAATGTTCTGAATAATGTTTTATATTAATGTCTTAGCAATTTTCTGTATTTAATTGTATTTTAATGTATAATGGAGGGAGCAATCCTATGGCTGCTAGTCAGCGGCTAGACAACCATAGGATATTTGATTTTCTGGGAACTGACCTCAGAGCCTGCACTCCAAGGTCGGTTCCTAGAGAACCAACCTTCCCCCCACCCATCCGTGCTGCCTCGCAGGCAGCGTGGAATGGCCCCATGCTCCATGCTGGGAAGATAAGCTCAGAGTGGCCAAAACGGGGTGTTCTCGGGGCATTGCAGCGGGGAGGAGGAGGAAATGTTGGTACAACGCATCCTATGTGATCTGGCAGCCTCTTCCCCACTCCAAAATTGGCTGTCTAGCTACAAATGCAGGGCAGGAGAAGCATGGAGGGAATGATCCCCTCTGTGCTTCTCCTGCCCTGCATTGGATACGCTGTCGCCTCCGAGTTTGGAGGCGGCCGCCTATCCCCATAGGATTGAGCCCATAATGTACTTTGTGAAATGCTAAGATATATATTTAAATACATTCAGTAGTATATACATCTATTAAATAAATACATACAAACATAAATACATACCTTGCTGGGGAGAACAAGCAGGAGGTACTACTGTGTTCATGTCCTGCTTGTGAGCTTCCCATGGGCATCTGATTCTCTGCTGTGTGAACAGGATGCTGGATAGGGATGTCAGAGAATTCCACCACGGATCTCGGGGAAGCCGAATGCCAGTGCATTCGGCCCCCCGAAATTGGTGGCGGAACGGCCTGCCACCCCCTGCCCCCCCCCCCCGGGATGAGACTTACCTGGGGTGGATCTTCTGGGCGGCGGCGCTGCCATTTCCAGTTAAAAAAACAAAAACAAAAAAAAGACATGATTGGCTATGTAAAGATTTACATAGCCTATCACGGCTAGGTTTAAAAAAAAAAAAACACCATGATAGGCTACGTAAATGTTTACGTAGCCTATCACGTCTGACTTAAAAAAAAAAAAACCTCGTGTACGCAAATGGCGGCACCCATGGGCGCCTCCATTTGCGTTCCTTATTTGGGCTACTTAAATGTTTACATAGCCTATCACGTCTGACTTAAAAACAACAACAACAACGCGTGTTATTTTGGCACGTCTTAGTCTACGTCAAGATTTACATAGACTAAGATGGCGAAAATAAGGGGAACGCAAGTAGCGTAGCATCTAAGACGTACCAAAATAACCCGCGTTGTTGTTGTTGTTTTTAAGTCAGACATGATAGGTTATGTAAACATTTAAGTAGCCTATCACGGCTGACTGCAGGGACGCAAACGGCGGTGGCTACGGCCACCGCCATTTGTGTCCCTGCTAGCCAGCGGCCTGATATCCGGCTGCTTGCAGAGCTGGCCGGCAGCTCTGCAGAATCCCTGTGGAGTGGAGCTGGCCTGCCAGGATTCCGGGGGGGAGGCGCAGAGCGAAGATTCCGGGGGGAGGGATGGAACGCCTCCCCCCCACCATCAACATAATCCGCCAACTGGTAAGTGACTTTTGTACATCCCTAATGCTGGATTAGACAGGCCAGCCTTCCCTAATCTGGTGCCCTCCAGATGTGTTAGACTACAACTCCCAGCATCACCCACCCAGCATGGAACAGCCATGTATCAAAAGATCAGGAGAAGCCAGAGAGCAGAGAAGGTCTTTTGGGAGTACATCCTCCGTTATTGCAGGTTGTGCTTGGAGGAAATGCTCCCTTGTCTCCTTCTTCCATAAGGTCTGAAGTCATGCATCTCTCTCCTGGGGAAAATGCATGAGATCCGCTTTGAACCTTACACAGGAATTTCAGGAACAGTGCTTCAGAGTTAGTCATACTTCCTCTCCTTCTATTTTGAAAAATCCACGCTCATCTTAGGTTGCGTTGACACTAGCCCTTTCCTCTGGAATCCCTTTGTTCAGTCTCCTTTATGGAACATCTAGACAATACCTTGCCAGCTCAGAGGGTTCTGTATTGTCCTCTTGTGTCCTTTGTGTTCAGATATTATTGTGGCATTTAAAAAAAATAAAAATAAACCCTACTGCAGCCAGAGTCTGCCTAGTGTGCACAGAAAACACACTACTGTGGCTGTTAAGGACTTATTTGCCTTTAATTGAACTTGTCTGCAGATTCAAGCTCATCCTTTTATTGCTTCCTAATGAGCACAGTTTGGGTAATAGTGATGAGCAACTTATTCATTGCCTACCTGTAAAGCATCTCTTAAGCTGCAATTGTATACACACTTACCTGGAAGCAAATCACATTGAACTCAATGGGGCTTATGTCTGAGTAGAAATGTAGAGGATTACACTGCTAACTGCCTCAGTGTCAATTTCTGTTCCCTTAGGGGGAATATTTTAAATCATAGAATGATATTGCTGAAAGGGACCAAAATGACATTGAACCCAGTCCACTGCTGAGACAGGAAGACTATTCATTCACCAGATGCCCATGAATTTTATTTACAACTTTTAAAAACTTGCATACTACTAAAAATGACACATCAAGGAAGTTGTCGCGCAATGACAAATTGTTGTTGTTTTTGTTGTTACTTGAAAAGCTAAAACTAAAAGCAATTTGACTTGATAACCAGCAGTACTGAGAACCACAAGGAGGTCTAGTCAAGGGTGTCTAGTCAAGGATTGCTACAGCTTGAATCTAGACTGAAATGAGCAAGGGAAATAAGGATCATCCATGCCTGGAGCTGGCTGACCATACACACACAATAACTTTGCCTCCTCCAAAAGTGGAAAATTACTGCTCGGGTCCGGAGAGAAACTAGTCAGTCCTACTCAGTATGTTTCAGAAATAGAGCACGCCACGGGTGCGCTTCAGAAATGTGTTGGCAATCAATCTACAAGGCACATGCAAGAGCACAGAGCACAGCCTTCCATTAATTCCAAGTGTGCTGGAGTTCATATTCAGAACTCAAGAACGATACATAGATTCTGTTTCTGTATAGCCAGTTTGGCTTCCTTGTGCCCCTGTAAAATGCATCCTAACATTCCTCTTGCACAAGGTAAGTAGGCTCGGTAATTTTCTCAGGTTCTAGCGATAAGGATGAGAAATAGTCCCCCATCCTTGCCCTCCACCCCCAAGTTCTATTACCCTACTTTTTTCTTTTCAAACATAGAAGAACAAGGACAGAAATGGAGAAAATGGATCTTCCTTCACAAAAAACACATTTGAATAGTAGGGATGTACGAAAGTCACTTACCTTGTAATGCGTCCCTGCATTAGCCATGATAGGCTACGTAAGTATTTACATAGCCTATCACAGCTATGATCAGGAAGCGAATGGTGGCCGCAGGGCGGCCACCATTCGCAAGTCAGTGCGGATGGCAGCAAGTAAGTGCTCCATTTTGCATGCCTTTTGTGGGTTGGGGGCTCCATTCCATGCACCTTTCGTGGGTTGGGGGTGGGGGCTTTGTTCCGCCATGGATTTCGGGGGGCCGAATGCACTGACATTCAGCCTCACTGAGATCCATGGCGGAATTCTCCATCATCCCTATTGAATAGAGTTTTTAGCTAACACTTCATACATATCATTTGTGGTGAGCAAGTTCATGGCAATTTGTTGTACTGTTACTGTGTCTTTTCTCATTTAGCTACAGGAACATTTTCTATGGGCAATTGCTTCACCATACGAGCTAGAGCTGCAGGGGTATCTAACTTCAGCAGTGGAAGGATATATAAGTGGTATATTACTACCAATCATTTTGAAAGTAATACAAGCATTCAAACCACTTCTCAAACATTTCCAGGTGGTGGGACACAATGCCCCAATAGAGCAATGCTACTAGCCAGGTTGGTGAGAACAGCCTAGACACCACTTGAAATGGTGGTGAAGCCTATGCGGTCAACAAGAAAGAGGGAGACACCAGACTTGAAGAATAATTAGACCACCACAACTTAATTTAATTTACAGGCATTATTGAATCAGCAAACATGTACAGAGTGGCCCAAAAGTAGGGATACAGTATAGTTTATTTGCATTTTATTACATTGTTTATTACATTTACATTTGTTTAACACTGTTTAATCTTGTAAGTGCTCGAAATGTATTCCATCACCTGTTGCAACATTCCACTGAACACTGTGACACACAGTGCGACACAAATTCCAGTCCGCATCAATGTCCATAAATGCTTCCGAGATGAACTCTTTTGATTCATCCACTGTCCAGGGATTCCTCTCAAAAACCTTATTCTTTACTATGCCCCCCCCCCAGAAGCCCATTGGTGGTAAGTCGGGTGAACGCGGCAGCCATTCAATGCTGCCATGTCATCCGATCCAATGCTGCGAGAAGGTGTTGTTAAGGTAGTCCCTTACTGCAAAAGCATAATGTGGAGGTGCCCCATCTTGTTGGAAGAGCAGTTTGACGAAGTTAGCCCTGGTTCTGAGTTGTGGCACCACCACGTCACGTAACATGTTTAGGTAATTGTTACTATCCACAGTTGTATCGAAGAAAACTAGTCCTACAACACGTTCCCTGGACAGTGCACCCAGCACCCCACACTGTGATGCCTAGGGATGTCAGAGAATTCCACCACGGATCTCGGGGAGGCTGAATGCCAGTGCATTTGGCCCCCCAAAATCGGTGGCTAAATAGTCTGCCACCCCCGCGCCACCCCCCTGGGACGAGACTAACCTGGGGCGGATCTTCCTGGCGGCGGTGGCTCTGGCGGCGGCTCCGGCAGCAGTGAGGTGGCGGCACCTGCAGTGGCCGGTCTTCTGACCGGCTGCCACCACCACCATTTCCAGTTTTTTTTAAAAAAAAAGACGTGATAGGCTATGTAAACATCTACGTAGCCTATCACGGCTAGGTTTAAAAAAAAAACCATGATAGGCTATGTAAATGTTTACGTAGCCTATCACGGCTGACTTAAAAAAAACCACACACAACGCGCGTACGCAAATGGCGGTGGCCACGGCTGCCGCCATTTGCATTCCTTATTTTGGCACGTCTTAGTCTACGTCAAGATTTACGTAGACTAAGACATGCCAAAATAAGGAATGCAAATGGCAGCGGCCGTGGCGCCGCCATTTGTGTACACGCGTTGTTGTTGTTGTTGTTTTAAGTCAGCCGTGATAGGCTACGTAAACATTTACGTGGCCTATCACAGCTGACTGCAGGGACGCAAACGGGGGCGGCTACAGCCGCCGCTGTTTGCATCCCTGCTAGCCAGTGGCTGGATGTCCGGCTGCTGGCGGAGCCAGCCGGCAGCTCCACAGAATCCCTGCGGAGCATAGCCGGCCGGCCAGGATTCCGGGGTGGGAGGGATGGAGCGCCTCCCCCCCCACCATCAACATAATCCACGAAAGGTAAGTGCCTTTCGTACATCCCTAGTGATGCCTGGCTGGTTCAGTTGAGATGTGATAGTCAAATGAGGATTTTTATCTGCCCAATACACACAGTTATGCCTGTTTACATGGCCTGACAACTTGAAAGAAGCCTCATCTGACCAGATGATCTTATCAAGGTGGTCTAGTTTGTTAGAGATTTGGTTACACATCATCTCACAGAATTGCAGCCAACGGTCTTGGTTGTCATCCAGAAGACCATGTAACGGTCTTGAACGGTATGGCTTCCATTTCAATTTACGCATTAAGCGTTGCAAGGACATTCTAGGTATGGATAGCTGCTTAGACGCACATCGTGTGGACTTTTTCGGACTGTTCACAAATGTCAGAGCGACTCTCATCTCATTTTCCTTTGTCATAGACATCCTAGGATCATGCTGTATCGCTGGCTGAAGGGGACTACAGACTGCAGCCACAAATGTCCCTGCATCCCTGCTTTTATGTGATAGGCTACGCAAATATGTGATAGAAAAATATTTGCGTAACCTATCACATTAATGGAAAGCACAGACGCAAATGGCATCCAGGATGCCATTTGTGGCTGTAAAGGCCTTAGTTTAAGGTAAATGCAGCCATTTACGGCTGCACTTAAACTAAGGCCTTTATGGCCACAAATGATGTCCTGGACACCATTTGCGTCTGCAGTCAGTCCTTTCAACCATCGATATGGCATGGCTGTATCACCCCCCAAGGACTGTTGGGGCAACACAGTCTGGGGGGGTAGGATTTCACCCCTCCCACCACCAACTTTTGGATTTTTAAAGATTTCCCTAGTCCCATTGTGCACAGAAAGGGGTTGAGGAAATTCTTAAAAAGAGGGACCTGACCCTTATCGCCTTTTACATGACTCCTGGGTGGGCTTTTCCCCTCCTGCCCTTAAAGACCCAGTATCTTTGCCTACTAGGGGTGTCAAGTTCTTGGAAGTTCTTGTAAAATTTGCTGGAGCTAATCAGAAGCCATATTAAAACTAGAAGAGAGTTTGATGTGGGGGGGATGTGTGTATGTGTGCGTGTGTGTAAGAGAGAGACACAGACACAGACAGAGAGAGATAGAGTGAGAAAGCACTGGTACAGGAAACTCTTGGACTTGTTGTTTGAGAGACAGAGAGAGGTGTGCTTCAAGTACTAGAGTTCCTTAGCTCTTGCTAGCATTTCTTATGGACAGGCAGAAAGAGCCAACAGGGTCTGGCAGGGAGCAGGCGGGACACACACTGTGATAATCAAGGTAATTGAGTTTTTAGGAGCCAGTGCTACTGATAAGATTTACACACACACACACACACACACACCCTCCTGTAAATTGCATACATGAGTAACTGAGTTAGGCTTCTGGTCTTCAGAATGCATAGAAGAACTCACACTAGAGCCTAGGGACTGGGAATTGTATTTAAAAGAAAACAGTATTTAAAGGATATTTGTCACTGGTGTATAATTAATATACATCCATGCCACCCTGTCTATTAATTTATAGCAATAGAAATCAGGGTGCCTGAGATGAAAGGAGCTTAAACAAAGGGAACTGAAAGAAGCTAAGGGCACCCATTTATTATCTAATGTTTCAAAACAGACAAGGCTTTGGGGGGGGTGGAGGGGGAAGGAGCCCATGTTACAAGTTTGTATTAGGCCCAGAGACATGATGCATGAGCACTGGGAAAGAGCAGTCATTGCAACCAAGAGCAGTCATTGCAACCAAGCAGTCAACCAAAGAGCAGTCATTGCAACCAAGGAGGGGAAAGCTGGTTCTGAGCCGAGCCCTTCTGTTTTGCTGTGTCAGCATTATTATTAAACTCCACCTTTGCTCCAAGACAGGGCTGTTCCCCGCACCCACCCACCACCAGCAGCGTGAGTCAGCAGGCTGGCCTGAATCTTCAAGAGTCACTATGTTAACACTGTAACTACATGTATGCATATAGTTGTAGGTGGGCATGCCTACAATAATACTGGTGGGCAAATTAGATTTGTGAGACATTGAAATTCAGCGGCACAATTTTTATTCAAATATACCATGCTTGGGGGCAAGGGGAGAGAACTCCTCTCACCCACCCAGCTGGAATCACATCTAAAGTGTTGTTGCCAAAGTAATAAAAGCATGTTCTGTCTTCAGGCTTATGCCAGGAGTGATGGCAACATATCAACATGTGAAAGCTGATTCTGGGAAGAAGACATTTCCACAGATTATGCTAACTGACTGTATAATCTGGGAGCTGGCTTGGTAACATGCACCCTTATTGCTTCTGAAAGGGCCCAGATCTAAGCAAAGTGGATTAGAGCTGAGCCAACATTTCTCAGTAGATATTTTTCTGAGATATTCCTTTATCTCACCCACTCTCTACCCCTGAAAAAGAAGAGTTATATTTGAATATCCTCCATCATTATTTTTTCGTGATGGCCACCATTTCTCCCCTACAAGGCCCTGGTATGGCTCTCGATTTGAGGCACTGTGGAGGATGCAAAAGGGTGGCCAGACTATTGCTGCTGCTGCCACTTGCAGTAAAAAAAAAAAAAAACTGGGGGAGAGGGGCAGGGTGTGGGGGGGGAGAGAGAAAAAGAAATCTGTGCTATTTAGGGATGTACGTGGATGTGATTCGCGGTGGGGGGGAGGTGCTCTGTCCCTCCCCCTGGAATCCTCGATACGGGGGAGGCAATCCGGTTCTTCTCCCCAGAATCCTGCCCGGCAGGCTCCACTCCACAGCAGCTCCGCGGAGCAGCCAGCCAGGGCCGTCTGCAGATGGAGTTCCGGCCACGGAAGGGCTGCTGCGGACACAAATGGCAGCCGCCATTTGCATCCAGCCAGGCTGCCATGACTGGCTATGTAAGTATTTACGTAGCCTATCATGGCAGGCCAAAAAAAAAAAAAAACAGCGTACGCAAATGGCAGCAGCTATGGCGGCCGCCATTTGCGTTCCCTATTTTTCGCCATTTTATCTTACGTAAATATTTAGGTAGGCTATTATGGCAAAAAAAAGGGGGGAACACAAATAGTGGAGTGGGCGCTATTTGCGTTCCCCTTTTTTTTCTGCTGTAATAGCATATGTAAATATTTATGTAGGATAAAATGGCGAAAAATAGCCGTCGCCATTTGCGTACGTGTTGTTGTTGTTTTTTTGCTTGCTGTGATAGGCTACGTAAATACTTACATAGCCTATCACAGCCTCCGCAGGGACGTAAAAGGCGTCCCTGCATTAGCCGTGATAGGCTACATAAGTATTTCGAGTCAACGCGGATGGCAGCAGGTAAGTGCTCCATTTCGCGCGCCTTTTGTGGGTTGGGGGCTCCATTCCACATGCCTTTCGTGGGTTGAGGGGGCTTCGTTCTGTCATGGATTTGGGGGGGCTGAATGCACTGGCATTCAGCCTCATTGAGATCCGTGGCGGAATTCTCCGCCATCCCTAGTGCTATTGCCACTGAGAAAGAGTCAGATAGTGTATCCTTCCTCTGGAGACATTTGATGAAATGGGCCCCACAATGTCTCTGCCCCACAAATAAGGTGGAGAATTTAAAGGCCATTTGCACACTGCTATAGTAGTAATAGAGAAAGACATAATTCCCCATATGACAGTTTTTATTATCAGTTCCTTTTGGGTAGCCTAGATAAGGTTTCCCACCTCCACCCACTGTGAGAAATCTATCCTCTTTTTTCAAATTTTAACCAGTTCCATTTGCAGTGTCAATATTATGCATCTCAGTATTATTAATTCTTGCTACATTTAACAGCCCCATGATTTTATTGCACATGCACTTACAGACTTGGTTCATCATGGAGTTTTATGCTACATGAAAAGCCTGAAGGCCACCTAAAGAAATAGATGGCCCTGTGTGCATGTGTTTCATTTGAGGTTGCATTGCCATGCCAGTTTCATTTGAGATGTGCGATTTGATGAGATTAGATATGAGGTAGTTTGACATGGGTGGGTTAAAGTATTATGAAATAAAGGTAGTGTGAAAATACCTGTCAGGATTCCCTTTGCCCCCACTTAACTTCAAATGCCAAAACAAACACAGACAAGAGGCTTCAGTCTGCAGCTTTTCATCCATTCTGTCACAGGGTCATAGAATCATAGAATAGTAGGGTTGGAAAGGGCCTATCAGACCATCGAGCCCAAGCCCCTGCTCAGTGCAGGAATCCAGGTCAGAGCATCCCTGACAGGTGGCTGTCCAGCCATGTCTTGAATGCCTCCAGTCTGGGAAAGCCCACCACCTCCCTAGTTAACTGGTTGCATCATTGTATTGCTCTAATAGTCAGGAAGATTTTCATACAGATGCAAATTCTCAGTGACTCTCAGTCTACAAGGAAATGCCTTCAGGGGGTTCAAAAGATAGTTACGAAAGTTGCCCGCCATTTGAAGAGGAAGGGGGCCTCACTAGCATACCTTAAGCGGGGGGGGGGGATTTCTCTCTCTCGTGAGGCTTCTAAGTGCAGCTTTTCACACAAGGCCAATCGGGTAGACCGTCTAAGTTCCACCCCTGCCTTCTCTCTCTTTGCTCTGCACCTGCACCTGGTGTCTATTAAATCAGAATCCCGAAACCCTGCCTCCCCCTGTTTGCTATCTCTCACAGGGGAGGGGGTGAAGAGGGACCGTCAGCCTCTGCCAGCTGGACCTTTGAAACCTAAGGAGCCGGCTGTCAGGGTGGACACTGAGCCCATAGCATCCCAGAGTAGTTCTGATTCTGAGGAAGAGGAGTCGCTCCTGGGAGAGCAGCACGCTCCTCTTTCCCAGGGCCAACAGCTGACAGAGATTCCTCCCACCGGCATTCCTAGCTTAGATAGCAGTCCTGGGAGTGACAGAGCACGGGAAGCAGACTTGATGGACGCGTGATGCTGATGCAGAGAGCGGCGCCAAATGGAGAGCGCGGAAAGGAGGCGTAGTGCCCGGTTGGCGCGCAAACAACAGCTGTGCCCAGAGGATCCAAGGGAAAAGGGGAGGGACTCTCCCTAGCCCTTAAGTTCAGGGGTCTGCCGGTGATTCCCTTTCCAACTGTTCCAGCTTAGGTCATAGGTACTCTGCTGCTCATACCTAGTTGCTAACAGTAGAGTTGTTAAGTTGTAAAAGAGGAATAAAGCTTTGAAAAGAATCCCTTTGTCTGTGTCTGGACTTGGCTACTAGATTAGACTGAGAGAGGCCTCCAAGGAGCCCTTGACACTGGCCTAGTCATGTCTGGATTAGCCTGGGAAAATACCTCCCCCATGTCTGGCAGTTCTCCTTCATAATCTGAACTACTATCCCACTCCCTGTGCGCAGAAACACCCTGACATCATCCCTGCTTCCAGGAGGCCCCCCCTCCTGCTCCCCCCATGGGGACCCAGGCTTGTGGGGGTATTGCCAGTGGAAATGGCATAGGAGCAAAGGGGTATGCAAATGTTCAGCCAGTTCCCAGGAACGCTCATCCGGTCCATACCCCTTCCAGTCCACCAAGTATTACAGGCACCCCCAGAAAAGGCATGAGTCCAGGATGTCAGAGACTTCATGCTCTCCCCCCACACACCAACACCAGAGGTGAGGGGGCAGTCAGAGCGATGGGGATCATGAGAGACCAGTGGGGAAAGCAAGGAGTGATGAAAAACAAGATGCACCTTCATGGAGGGGAGGGGGACAGCCAGTCGAAAAGTGACAGGGTTAATCTGGGCCATAATCTGGAAGGGGCCTGTCCATCAGGCTGCGAGCTTCTTAGTGGGGGAGTTAGAGGGGAGGTATCAGGTGGACAACCAGATGCAGTCCCCAGCTTGCAGGGGCAGGCCGGACTGGCAACGTTTGTCTGCAGTTTCTTTATATGCTGCTTTTGCCTGCTTGACGTTGTCCTGTAAGAGATGGTGCATAGAGCGTAATTCCTCTAAAAATTCATGGGCCATGGGCACTGAGGCAGGGCCAAGCAAGGAGGGGGAAGGCCTTGTGATGGTACCCAAAATTGGCAAAGAAAGGAGTTTGGTGTGTGGAAGCATAGCACGTATTGTTATAAGCAAATTCCAACAGAGGCAGCAGGAAAAACCAGTTGTCTTGTTGGTAGTTTACATAATAGCCTAAGTATTGTTCCAGTGTGGCACTGGTGCATTCAGTCTGCCCATCCATCTGGGGGTGGTGAGCAGAGGAAAGCCTGGGTGTCACATTGAGCAGTGCAAGCAACTCCCACCAGAAATGAGCCGTAAATTGGGGGGCCCAATCCGAAACAAGCCCCTCTGGCCAGCCATGCAGCTGGAAAAAATGTGTCAAAAAGTGTTCTGCTGTTTCCCTGGCCATGGGCAGCCCTGAGCATGGAATAAAGTGGGCCATTTTCAAAAATAAGTCCACCACCACCAGAGTGGTGGTCTTACCTTGTGAGCGGGACAAGTCAGTGATGAAATGGAGGGAGATCAGCTTCCAGGGGCCTGAGGGTGTAGGCAGGGGGCAGAGTAAGCCAGTGGGTTTGCCCCTGGGGTCCTTTGCTCTTTGACAAGTATCACAAGAGGCGACACAGGTTTTGACATCCCAACACACTTAGGGCCACCAAAAGTCCCATGTAACTCCATATAAGGTCTTAGAGAAGCCAAAATGCTCAGTGGTGGAGGAATCATGGCACTGATGGAGGACTTTTTCTCAGAGGTGTTTGGAAGGTACATAGACCCTGTGTGAGTGGTAAAGCAGCCCACCTTGCAATGAGAAGGGGGTAGACTTGAGGGTGCCAGCTGCTTGTCCCAGTTCCACTACCTTTTCCACACAAAGGGATCCTGAGCTTGTTCAGTGCGAAGGAGCTCTATCCAAGAGTAGGGTTCAACAGCAGCTGCCAGACTGTGGGAGGAAGGATCAGGGCAGGGGAGGGGCTGTCCTCACCTCCTGGCTGCAGTTCCGGCTTATGGGAGAGTGCATCCACCTGTTGATTGTCGGTGGCTCTCACATGGCAGATCTTGAGGTTAAATCATGAAAAAAATAAAGACCACTTAATTTGATGCTGATTTAAGGCTCAGGCTGTCCAGAGATGTTCGACGTTATGATGGTCCGTTCTCACTTCAACTGGGTGTTGTGCCCCCTCAAAAAGATGATGCCACATCTCTAAGGTGGACTTTATGGCTAACAGTTCTTTCTCCCAGATGGTATAATTCCACTTGGACATGCTTAATATCCTGGAGTGGTAAGCACAAGGCTGCAGCTCACCTCCTGCTGTTCCTGGCTGGAAGAGTATGGCTCCCACTGCAAAATCAGAGGCATCTGTTTGCACTACAAAAGGCTTCCATGGGTCGGGATGTAAAAGGATAGGCTCAGAGCTAAATAGCCTCTTTAGCTCTTCAAAAGACTGTTGGGTGGAGGCGGTCCAGTGAAAGGGAGATTTCTTGCCTTTGACGAGGTCTGTGAAAGGAGTTGTCAGTCTTGCATAGCCGGGCAGGAACTTTCTGTAGATATTGGCAAAGCCCAGGAAACATTGTAAGTCTTTCTTTGTGGATGGAGCCTGCCAGGAGAGGACAGCTTGGACCTGCATTCCAAGTGGGTTTCCTGCATTGACCAGGGGTTGGACTTGATGGCCTTGTAGGCCCCTTCCAACCCTACTATTCTATGATTCTATGACCTTTGCAGAATCTATCTTGATGCCTTCTGCTGAAATAATATAACTAGGGATGGCGGAGAATTTCTCCCCGAAACTTCGGGGGGCCGAGCGCCAACGTGTTTGGCCCCCCGAACAAGTTTCGGGGAGAAATTCTCCGCACCCCCCCCCGCACCCCGCACACACACCCCCCCCGGGATGGGACTTACCTTTGCCGAATGTCCCTCCCGGCAGCGGGTCTGGCCAGCGGTTCGGCGGGTGTTCGTGCAGGGCGGGAGCGGCAGCCGGTCTTTTGACCGGCTGCCGCCGCCGCCATTCCAATAAAAGAAAAAAACACGCCCCCATGATAGGCTACGTGACGATTAACGTAGCCTATCATGGCTAGATCTGCAAAGTCAGCGTGATAGGCTACGTAAATTGTCATGTAGCCTATCACGGGTGACTTAAAAAAAAAAAAAAAGCGCGTACGGATAATGGCGGCCCCCATAGGGAGCCGCCATTCCCATTCCTTATTTGGTCGCTGTAGTCTACGTAAAGATTTACGTAGGCTACGGTGAAAATAAGGGCAACGCAAATAGCGTTGCCCTTATTTTCGCCGTAGTCTACGTAAAGATTTTTTTAAAAAAAAACTTTGGAGTTCGCGGCCGGGCGAGGCGGGAAGCCTCCTCCCCGGCCTGAATTTCGGCCAGGCGAGGCGGGAAGCCTCCCCCCCCGGCCTGAACTTCGCGGGGGGAGCAGCGAAGCTCCTCCCCCCCACCGCGAACAAGCTTTGACGACAGGTAAGTGACTTTCGTCCACCCCTAAATATAACCCACATAGTCAAAGGATGTCAAATCAAAAGCACATGTCTCCAGCTTAACATAGAGATGGTGCTCCCAGAGGCCCTGTAGGACTAGGGATGTCAGAGAATTCCGTGACGGATCTCGGTGAGGCCAAATTCCAGTGCATTCAGCCCCCCGAAATCCATCGAGGAATGGATGCATTCAGCCCCCCAACCCACAAAAGGCATGCGGGATGAAGTCCCTGCCGCCCCCACCCCAAGAAAGGTGCACAAAATGGAGCACTTACCTGCTCCCGTCTGTGCTGCTTTGCAAATGGCAGCCGTCCTGCGGCCGCCATTCGCTTCCTCCTCTTCAAGCCATAATAGGCTATGTAAATACTTACGTAGCCTATCACAGCTAATGCAGGGACGCCATTTGCATCCCTGCGGAGGCCATGATAGGCTACATAAGTATTTACGTAGCCTATCACAGTGGCGCGGGGGAAACCCAGTGTATGCAAATGGCGGCAGCTACTGCCATTTGCGTACGCTGGGTTTTTTCCCCCTGCCATGATTGGCTACGTAAGTATTTACGTAGCCTATCACAGCGGGGGGGGGGGGAACCCAGCGTATGCAAATGGCGGCGGCTACTGCCATTTGCATATGCTGGGGGTTTTTCCCCCTGCCATGATCGGCTACATAAGTATTTACGTAGCCTATCACAGCGGAGGAGGGGAACCCAGCGTATGCAAATGGCAGCGGCTACTGCCATTTGCGTACGCTGGGTTTTTTTCCCCCTGCCATGATAGGCTACATAAGTATTTACGTAGCCTATCACAGCGGGGGGGGGGGAACCCAGCGTATGCAAATGGCGGTGGCTACTGCCATTTGCGTACACTGGGGTTTTTTCCCCCTGCCATGATCAGCTACATAAGTATTTACGTAGCCTATCACAGCGGGGGGGGGGGGGACCCAGCATATGCAAATGGCAGTGGCTACTGCCATTTGCGTACGCTGGGTTTTTTTCCCCCTGCCATGATCGGTTACGTAAGTATTTACGTAGCGTATCACGGCAGGGGGGAAAAAATTTTTCCCCCTGCTGTGATAGGCTACGTAAATACTTACATAGCCTATCATGGCAGGGGGGGGGGAAACCCAGCATACGCAAATGGCAGTAGCTGCTGCCATTTGCATACACTGGGGGTTTCCCCCCTGCCATGATAGGCTACGTAAATATTTACATAGCCTATCATGGCTCAATACAGGGACCCAAATGGCGGCGGCTATGACAGCCGCCATTTGCGTCCCTGCAGGGCTGCCCAGGATTCCAGGAAGAGGGACGGAGCACCTCCCCCCTGTGGAGGATTCCAGGGGGAGGGACAGAGCACCTCCCCCCCTCCGCGGATGCCCTTCAGTGGAGCAAGGTAAGGGATTCATACATCCCAATGTAGGACAGCTTTCACATGTTGTTGATGGGAGTGGGGGTCCAAAGAAAATATAAGTAAATCATTTATCTAAATGATAAGAAAAGTGCCCAGATAATCCTGGAAGATGGCGTTCATAAAACATGAAAACGTAGAGAGAGCTGACACTAGGCTGAATGGCATGACTAAATATTCATAGGATCTGTAACAGCACGAGAAACTGAACTTCCACTCACCCCCTCCCAGATGCGAATCAGATTATAGGTGCCACACAGGTCCAATTTAGTGAAAATCTTGGCTTGCCCCAGGCTCTCTAGCATCTCAGGGATTAGGTGATGGGGTATTTGTCAGGGATAGTAATGGCATTGAGGTTTCTGTAGTCATGGACAGGATGGAGCTCTCCCTATTTCTTCTTCATGAACATAGTTGGAGCGCTGGCAGGGGAGGTGGGGGGGCAAATGAAACCACACTGCAAGTCAATGTCCAAAAACTCCTGCAGAGCTTGGAGTTCTGGCTTTGACATAGAGTACAGTTGGCTGGCCGGTATGGTAGCTCCTGGGATCAGGTCAATGGCACAATCATAGGGGCAGTGGGGGGGGGGCAGGCGGCTGGCTTCCTTCTTGTCAAAAACATCCCAGAAAGCTGCGTGTTTTTCTGGTAAGTTCACTTGAGCAGAAAAACTGCTTGGAGAAGACGAGGAGGGAAAGGAAAGGGTTAATGCCTGAGCCAGGGCTGTCTTAGCTCCCGGGAAGCAATGCTGTTGGCAGTAGGGGGATGAAAACTGCGCTTGATGAAGCTCCCAAGAAATCTGAGGATTGTGTTTAGAGAGCCAGGATATGCCCAGCACAATTGGGTATTGGGGAACCTTGGCCAGGTGAAATTGAATCTGTTCAACATGCCCCTGGGAACATAGGGTGACTGGAGTTGTAATCTGAGTGTCTGCTCCAGAAGAGAGAGGATAGCCATTGATAGTCTCCACTCTGGGGCAGGCAGGAGCAGAGCAGAAATGTTGTGTTGCCGAGCAAACGTTTCATCCATAAAGCTGGTAGTAGCCCCAGAGTCCACCAGCACCATGACATCTCCCCCCACTCCACTAGGAAGAATGGAAGTGCATAGAAAGCAGCAGATGGGACAGAGGAGAGATCTGTGGGAGGTGTATCCCAGTTGCGGATGGTGTCTCCTCACTGGAGACCCCCAACAGACATGGGGGGTGGCCTAGTCAGGCTTGGGGGCAGGAGGTGGAGAGGGAGGTGGGGCTTTTGGTCAGGACTGGCAGAATCTGGTGAAGTGACCCTTCTTTTCACACCTGAACCACTGACGTTCAGTGCGCCACCTTTCACGTTCTTCTGGCAGTAGCGTGGTTCGGGTCACTCCCAGTTGCATAGGGTCTCCTCTGCCCCTGTGGCAGGGCTGTGGGGGGGGAGGAGGCAGTGGCCATGGGGGAGTGGGAGGAGGGAAAACCCAGCTAACAGAGCTCTTCTTGGCTTGGCAGCGCCCTTCCAGCTGACTGTCAATCTGCAGGCATGACTGGATGAGCTCAGCCAGTGTCAGAGGGAGTGGCACTCATGCTAGCTCATCTAAGATCTTGCCATTCAAGCTGTCCAAAAATTGGGCCACCAGAGGTGCATCATTCCACTGTAAATCTTGCATCATCAAGCGAAAACTGGTTGCATAACTGGAAATAGAGTCTTTGCCTTGCTTGAGGCAGTGGATATCCTGAGTCGCTGTCTCCGCACAAACAGGGTCTCCAACCCCCCCATCGCATTCCTGAAGCCCTGGTAGTCTGCCAGAAGGGGATCATTAGCGAGGAGAAGTGCTGAAGCCCATTTAGCTGCCACGTCTGAAAGCATAAACCCCACTCAAATCTCATCCATCTAGAAATCCTCCAGCTGGAGATGCATATACAGGTCCGATTGGGCGTGGAAAAATTGAAACAGTCCTTTGTCTCCAGCAAATTTCTCTGACAGCGCTACTGGGCATTTCCAACAGGGAGGGATCAGGAGTGGTGGGGGTTGGGCAGACACTTGTAAGGCTTGAACAGCACCCATCAATTGATTGATCTGATCATGAAGAGCCTGGTTCTCCTGTGTCAATGTGTTCAAAGCCTGTTCCATGGTGCTGCCCGGGAGCGTGGTCAGTGAAAGAGACCAATGAAGAGAGGAGAGGGGAAAAAAGAGGACAGCGGGCAAGCTGTCAGGATTCCCTTTGCCCCCACTTAACTTCAAATGTCAAAACAAACACAGACAGGAAGCTTCAGTCTGCAGCTTTTCATCCATTACTTCACAGGGTACAGATGCAAATTCTCAGTGGCTGTCAGTCTACAAGGAAATGCCTTCAGGGGGTTCAAAAGGTAGTTATGAAAGTTGCCTGCCATTTGAAGAGGAAGGTGGTCTCACTAGCCTAAATTGGGTAGGAGGGAGGTCTCTCTCTCTCCCATGAGGCTTCTAAGCGCAGCTTTTCATGCAAGGCCAATCAGGTAGACCATCTAAGTTCCACCCCTGCCTTCTCTCTCTTTGCTCTGCACCTGTGCCTGGCGTCTATTAGGTCAGACTCCCCAAACCCTGCCTCCTCCTGTTCGCTGCCTCTCACAGGGGGGAGGGTGAAGATGGACCCTCATCCTCAGCCAGCTGGATGTTTGTAACCTGAGAAGCCAGCCTAGTTATGTCTGGACTAGCCTGGGAAAACACCTCCCCCATGTCTGGCAGTTCTTCTTCAGAATCTGAACTACTATCCCACTCCCTGCACTCAGAAACACCCCTGACAATACCTGATACTGAACACTTGTTGCTATGGTTCTGAAAACAAAGGAGCCCTTTCTGGATGAACATTGAGTAAACTCAACATGAACTATGGACAGTTTAAGAAGTCTGCTGGCAGTTTTGGGATGCTCTTCTGCATTGACAGAGACATAGACCTTTCAAATCAAAATTCCACTTTTAGCAGAATTTGGCTGCACCTTAAATTAAATTCTTAGAACAGAGTTCCCTATGTAACATTATTTCTAGAATGGACTTCAGTCACATTAAGTAAGCACTTTTGTACCTTTTAAAACATTATGGCTGTAATCCTGTGCACACTTAAATGGGAATGAGGACCATGTAATTTGGTAGGACTTACTAGTTCTATCCAGGTGTAAGAGAGACAAGCCCACCCTTGCTACCTGCTTGAATGCATGTAGAGCCCTTCTGATGATTAGGAACACGTTGGGCTGTCTCTGAAAATGGTCCCGAAACGTCAGATGGTCCAAAATAGGGCAGCAAGATTGTTAATGGGGACTGGCCAACATGATCATATTATGCCAGTACTTTTTCATCTGCAATGGCTGCCATTGTTCCATGGTGAGCATGTTCCCTGCTCACCATGGAGAAATCAGGGCCTTAGAGGGTGGAACCAATATGCATGAGGATGTTTGGAGCAGGGCCTGCACATGTGACCCCATGTGTGGCATCGACTGTTGGGGTAGTATAGAAATGTTATAAATAAAATTAAAACAAATAATGGCTCTTATATGTGCTCCTGTACCCCATTCAGTCATAATGCCTTAATAAGCTTACCTTTTTTTCTTTTCTTTTTTAATAAACATGCATATGATCGGGCTTTCAGGCTGCAGTAACCTGGGAGTAAGTCCCATTGAACTCAGTGGGATTTGCTTCAGAGTAGACATGTGTAAGACCGGGTTGTAAATAATTTGTATGATATACTAATAGTTGGCAGCACAATATAAAGAAGCATACAATTATACTTCATGTTTATACTGCAGAGCTATTTTGTCTTGCTTGGTACAAAATAAAACAGGGGTTGCAATGGAATTACCATCTCCTAAATATTACTGTGTTTAGTTAGTGCATGAAGAAAGCACTTGGAAAGGAAATTCAAGAGAATTTAACCTTGCAAGGAATTTAAGCTATAGATTCATCAAGGGAGAGTTCACTCCCTTGAAACCAAACTTATCCACATATTTCCCCACAAGAGATAAATCCCTTTTGTCAGTTCTGCAAGTAATGCTGGCCTCTGCAGTACTTGTTTTCATAATATCAGTCCTCCTGCGTGACAGTTCTGTGTCACAGAGCAACCCTAATCCAGCTCAAGGTTAGAATCTATTTTGTGTTTCAAAAATCTCTCAAATCTCTGACCACTTTAGTTTAAGGAAGATTAACATAAGTACCCCCCAAACCAGAAAGAACCAAGCAACAAAAGCCAAGATTAGGCTTTGATCTTCTGTGCCAGACTCACAGTACATTCAGTAGAGAAGTGAGAAAAATAAAAACGCTGAGGCTTGTGTCATGCCTTTTTGCACTATATACCATATTGCAGCATATTCTTGGATACACTTTAGTTGGGGATTGCATTTTTTAAAAAATATGCAAAACTGTAGGGAAAGTAGGATGGCTTGGGTAACTTGTAGCCCATGTCTCTGAGGTACCAAATGATGTTAACTAATATGTGGAGAAAAAGCTACACAGAGAATTATGAGATAGGAAGAGATCTGAAGGCTACCTGGTCCAGTACAGATGAAGAATTCTTCAAATCATATTATGATTTCATATTATTGTTTCAAGCAAACAAACAACCCAGTCACGTGGTTGTAATCTCATCATATGAGAGCTTTCTTTCAGCTGACAGCTGCTATAGTCAGAAGATGAAAACACTATCTCACAGCGTGTCACTCTGAGATGAAAGCTTCAGACAACCGGGACATCATGTAATAGTTTGCAGTCATCAATAGAATAATATCATTCTCTGATCTAAGACAGAATTCAACAAAGTGGAGCAGAGCTGCTTATGTGTGGCTGGATTCCATGCTGCTAATGACAACACTGTAATTACTAATGAATGCAACCAAGTAGGCCTGATGACTAAGGATGGACAAATCAGTTTCGCTTTCTCCTGCATGCAATTTGTTTAAAATCTCTAGTTCTTTCCATCCTGAAAATAAAGAAGTGCACACAATTTGATAATTTCCTATCAAAAATGAACTGAAACAAAATTCTCACCTTTCCCTACAGATGAGTCATGTTCCTTCCAAGCCAATACTGTATAAAACCAAGACCACTGTTCTGAAAGAAAACTCCCCAGTGCTTGATATATCAGGGTTTCCCCTTCTGTCTAGAGGGAAGAGCTGTACTTGTCATGCCCCCTTTGGAAGAAAACCCTTCAGAGGATGACCTAGAGCTCCCTGAGATGACCATCTCAGAGAAGCAGCTTGTTTCAAGGGACCATGAGGCAGATCAGGGGGATCCTGGGTCTTCAGGAGAGGTGGCATCCACATCTCTCCCTCAAGACATGGAGAGCCGCCTCTCCAAATCAGATGCAGAAGATGAGTGACCACCTCGTCTCCAGGTGCGCAGGCACCTTAAGGTGCAGATTCGGTTGGCTGTCAGGCAAAGTGCCCACCTGAGGAATAAGGACCCCTCAAAAGTAAGACTGCCATTGTGAGCAGACCTTTCCTCAAGTGATTCTGATGGCATGCGGCTGTGCCCTGGGTGGGGTTCTGAAGGCTCAATCTTAAAAGCAGGCAAAAAGTAGCTGAGTAGGTGGTTGTCATGAGGCCTTTGGGCCTTGAACTGCCATTAAATCACAAAAAAGAAGAAATAATAGCTGGGGCAATGTTTGTTCTCCAGTTCCTAGTCTTGCATTCCTTGGCTACCTTTCTCACTGTAGGATCCTGTATGCTAGATTGCATTTTGCCCTTGCTTCTGGTACTGACCCTTGCTGGCTTCTCTGTCACTGCATTGCCTGAGTACTCCTCCTTAAATACAATACAGTACTGAAACTGTGCTCTTTCTAATGTTAATACCCAGCATTCCAATGTAATTAATCACAGTGATGTCATCATAGCTGCATAAGCAGTAAACCTGTGAATACCTGTTTGTTGAACTGGACCCAAAGAGATCTAGGTTTAACCAAATGCCTCTGCAGACTCATTGAGACTTTGGTTCAGCATCAAGTCTTCTCTGTCTCCAAACTGAGATGGGTTATGATATGATCTACCTCACAGAGATGTTGTGAGAATAAATGCCAACTCTCCTCAAGTGACAGCAGGGATGGGGGACTTGGGTCTCTATTGCCAGATCATATCATCAAAAAACAAAACAAAAACCCCAACCTAGTTCTCAAAGGAAGATACCAAGAAAATGCTCCTGAATTAATTTGGTGGGAGTGGTCTCTGTGTGGTGGGAGTTCTTTTCTGTAGCATTAGCAAATATTTTCTAGTCCCTTGCTTATATCAAGAGTTTCTGGGAAGCAAACTTATTTATCATATGAGTTCCATGTTATTTGGGGCTATGGATGTGCGAACCCACTCCCATTCAGGTTCTCTGGGTGCCCATCCATCCCCAGACCACGCTTGATCCCCTCCCATGGCAAGAGGCCTGCACTCACCCTGGCAGCCTTATCGAGCTCCACAGTCACCATTTTTTGAAAAACAAAATGGCGATTGCAAAAATGCACATATTTGCATATGCACAAAAATGCACATTTTGTGATTGCACGTATTTGTGTATGTCCAAAATGCGCATTTTTGCAAATGCACATATTTACATATGCATGAAAATGCACAATATGCATGAATATGCACATTTTGCACATATGCAAATATGCTCATTTGCAAAAATGTACATGTTCACGCATATGAAAATATGCACATTTTTGTGATCAGAACTTTATTTTCCAAAAAATGGCAACCACAGAGCTCGACGAAGCAGCCAGGGTGAGCGTGGGCCACTCACAGAGCATGGGCAGGGGTTCAGTGAGTGGGGCTCAGTGGTGCAGGTGGGGGGGGGGTTGCCAGATGATTCCAGGATGGAATCAGGCACCCGTGCCATCCCTAGTTGGGGCTGAGGACTGGAGAAAGGGGGAAAAAAGACACAATTTGATCATTAGTGGTGATGAGCAGCCACCTACTACTGAATGATAAGAAGCCATCTGTTATTGAGTTATAGTTCTGAAGCATACTTAAATTGTTTCCTCAAGATTTCTGTAGCAAATACTTCCACAACTGTATATCTGTAATTTATTTTATCATCCAAGTTCTTAATGGCTGAATACGCCCCCAACCTTGAGTTAAGTGAGGTGCAAGTCTGGTGTTCTGAAAGTGTGTCTTGGGGCAGTGTAGGAAAGGCATGCAACTGAAGGAACTGGAGTATGCTCCAGAGATTTAATCCAGTAGAAGATGGCTTTTTATACTTCAGTAGCAGTTGTCTTCCAGCTTCCAGCAATGATCACACAGTAGGAACATTAGCAAGTGTGTTTTTCTCTCTTTTCCATCTCTCTCCCCCTGCCTCCTCAGCCCAGCTCCCAAGTGACACAGAACTCTCATACTGAAAACAGGCTGTCTTTGAAACTCAGCCCCTTCACTGGTCCAGAAGAGCCATGCTTACCGTCGGTATGGAGAAGGGGTAGACAGACCTGAGGCTTACAGGAGCTACTTTGTTTTACACTAGGCTCCTGAGGCCCTCCAAACGGAGTCAGGTGCAAAATAGTGGCTCAGGAAGTTGAACATTGAATTGCAGAACAAGGTGCCTCTGAACCCCTGATCAGCCCAGGAATTTGTTTTCATTATCGAAACTGTAGCTCACACACAAATCTTTTCTCACACAAATTTACTCTCCCCTCTCTAGTTTACTTAATTAAAGCAACCTAACTTAGGGGAGTGGGGGAAGGCGCTTTGTTGCTGTTATTATTAAATGATAGGAGTCAGAAACCCAGATCTGACAGCTTTTGGCATCTCTCAACATGAGGGAGGGGGGCCATATAGTGCCACTGGTTGTACATATAACCATAAACGTAAGACCTAATCCATCTCTACTAATTCTAAAGTGTTATTTATAGCATTTTTTCTTTATTTGTATGCTTTCCTCTCTTCTCAGAATGTAATTAGTTTCTGAGTCACACAGTAGAGATTGTGCTAAGCATGAAAAAGAAAGAAAATAATTTTTTTGCAAACCTCATTGCCTTGCTTTCAGAGCCATTCCTTTCAGAAGCTAGTACAATTCACATTTGTCTAGTCTGAAAACACTAGCTCTGCATTCATTATTCTTGTGTATGTTCTTTCCTCCCTGAGATTAATGAAATCGTATTTCCCTGTAAGGTCATTGTTTCTCGTTCCCTTTGGTGTCAGCAGTGAAGTTTAGCAGATGCTTCTGGCCTGGAGTTTTGAATGACCCCATTATTGATGAGAAAGTAAATCAGGGAGAAACTGTTGGAGAATTTTTTCCTCCCCCTTGAGAAATCTGGTGAAACTATTCTTCCTCCCGCTGCCCCACCCTGCCCCACCAACTTCTCTTCCCACAAAATAGGGAGTAGGGATGCTGGAGAAATTTGAGATTAATTAAAATGAGCTCAGATTTCTAAGAACCTGACCTGTGGAATCCGAGTCTGTGGACTTTCAGAAGATTTTTTTTTTTTTACCTTCCTGAAATGTATATACATAAATCCATAAAAAAAATACATAAGTTCCTGCTGAGGAAATGTTGAATGGAATGGGGGACAATACACTAAATGTTACATGATGAGGTAAATTATGAAAATACTTATGTAAATATTTAGGTAAATGTTTCTGTATTTTTCCGCATGACAAAAAAAATATATATCCGTGTCCATCTGTGGGCGAATGACGGAATGAAAGGCACCTGACAACCCGTGAATCACAGACGGAGTAAATTTTATACAGTCCGCACATCCCTAATAGGGAGCCAAATAGGTGATTGCTACCAGGTGTTTCAAAGGAAGCCATAGGACATATAAGGAAGGCTCTGTGCCATGCTGTCAAATTCCACCTTCTGGCAATTATGCTGAGCAGTGTGCTCTCCAACAGCCAGTGCTGCACTCCCCTCCCCACATACACAATGTTTTCTCTTTATGACTTCCAGATACTGTGCATTTTTCACCGTGTAAATCACCTGCAGGTCCATCCTGACTTCAGAGTCCCACATTCAACACCAAGCAGGATGAAAGTCAGGTCTCCTTCATCTGGCTCTCCTGTCAGACTCCAACCTCCCTCTTGGCTGCTGCTCCACTGCCCTAGATAAAATGGTAGGAAGTGGCTGGATGGGAATAGGCCAAGGAGACCAAGGAGGGAATGCTCTGAGAACAGGCAACGTTGTCAGTGCTGCAGCAGCCAAACCTGGTTGAACATAGTCATTCCAAAGGTATAATTCCTCCCACCTACTCCCATACCTGCCACCAGGATAGATCTTTGTTCCAAGGGCTTCTGCCCTCGCCAACTTACCCCCAGACATGAGCTGTGAGAGTACTGCAATTTAAATGGACTAACTCCAAGCTAGGTGAAACTAACCACCCTCAGCCCTTTCATGCTTACTGACATTTTAGAGCTAGCACTGTATCTGACTCAGTGCTTCATCCTTTGTTACCCTTCCCAAGCTTTAAATAAAGCACAGCCAAGGACAGACTCTGCATAGTAACTCCACGTGCCTCCCCTATCAACTCCTCTCTTGTGCAGAAGGTGTTTAGAGATGTCTGGCACACACAACCACTAATACACTGGACAGCTATAAAAGTACCCTGGATTCTCTAGGGCAGCTTGGGTGGTTCTACTGATATGGACATGTGAATGTAGTGATGTACGAACTGAGAACCTTGAAGATAAATCTGTTCCTTTGAATTCATAGCTCTGGTGCAAACATCAGTATTTCTAAAAACCCAGCTTTCTGATTGAGGCAAATTCTTACAGGCGTACATTTTTGTACTACCCCAAATGGGTTTCAGAGCTATCTTCAGGGCCTGAAAATGTTGAGAAGCCCTGCTATTGAATTTAGTTAAGCATATTAATATTTTAAGGCTGCTTTTATGCCCAAAGGCCTCCAAAGCATCCTGTATTGTGTTGACAGAATCCATCTTTTCTTTTGTCTAGACAGACTATAGATTTTGTGAGTGAATGAGTGGACAGGGTGGGGGAGATATCCTAACAGTTTTCAAATAATCCTGGAATTCACCTGAGTTCAGTGGAATGAGTTTGGGATTCAGCCTACTGATATGTTAGAATTTATCTTTATGACTTTATCACACCTTCAGTCCAGGAAGACATAGCTAAATCACAAGGAACAATCCTTGCTGGTATATAAAGTATGAGGACTCCAGAACTTGCAAATGTCTCTCTAATTACTGAGTCACTATAATATTCAGGCTACTCAAATGAGATTCTAGATTGGTCACTTCAGAGGCCTGATAGGAAAAACATTCCAGTCATGAAATACCACCATTACCAATAAACACAGTAATAGCCATTAAGGACAGGAACTTCTACCCGATGTTTACACACAGCACTGATTGAAACCTTGAACCCCTATGGAACTGTCCATTGCATAGAGAGCTCAGAATCCTAGATTCTCGAACCCCTTTGTTTTGGAAATAACCTCTTCCTCTTCCACTAAGTTTTAAAGCAGGCTTTCTTTCCAAAGTTGGGAGATGATAGTCTTTGCTCAGCCTTCTGCCTGCAGTTAGTTCTGCTCCCCCTTCCTTCGTAACCTCTTTCCTTTAGTTTCCCATCCCCACATCTGTATTTACAATGTCCTATTGGCCAGAGGAGCTCCAAGGGAACACACAGCCTTGTGCTTCCTCTCCAAAGCAAACTTCCCAACAAAAAGTCTTTGATGCAGAAAGGCTAACGGGACTGGCAAGGGCCTCACTAGTAGGTGGCCACATATGCATTGAAGAAGAAAAAGAGGAATTGCATCACCAAAAAAAGACAGCACCAATCTGCATAATATTTGCATATGCAAATTTAGATGTATAAGTGCTAATTTGAAAATGGTAAAATAAATGCAATACATCTCACCATAGTGGAGAAGACTGACCAGGGGACCTTTGTGCCTGCTCAGCCAGCTGCCCAGATGCTAACTGTGGATGAGCAACTTCTAGGCCTCTCCTTTCCTTCCTTATGGTTCTTTGACTTAACCAGACTTAGAATGCACAGCCCATCAAGTAGAGGGCACTTTCAAATAGAGGACTGTCCTCTGCTTGCTCTTCCAAATAGAGGACTGTTGTCTGTAAAGTAGGACACTTGGCCACTCTCTGTCAGCTGCCCCTCAAGAGTGTTCGTAAACAATAGCCATGGCAAAATATAGGGACGAGATTGCTTTGTGGTGTGCACTTTGTTGACCATATCACAACAACTAGGGACGTATGAAAGTCACTTACCTTTAACGAAATTTGATTTGCGGTGGGGGAGAGGCACTCTGTCCCTCCCCCCAAAATTCTGGCCGGGGGGGTGAGGCGCTCCGTCCCTCCACCCCCGAATCCTGGCCGGCCGGGTGTGCAAATGGTGGCGGCCGTAGCCGCTGCCGTTTGCATCCCTGCAGTCAGCCGTGATAGGCTAAGTAAATGTTTACGCAGTCTATCACGGCTGAGTAAAAAAAAAAAAACTGCGCATACGCAAATGGCGGCGCCCATGGGCGCCACCATTTG
This sequence comes from Heloderma suspectum, assembly GCF_057233095.1. Taxonomy (NCBI): domain Eukaryota; kingdom Metazoa; phylum Chordata; class Lepidosauria; order Squamata; family Helodermatidae; genus Heloderma; species Heloderma suspectum. Next base: position 150,056,960 of record NC_139458.1, read on the forward strand.
CGTTCCTTATTTTGGCACGTCTAGTCTGCGTAAACATTTACGTAGACTACAGCGAAAATAAGGGGAACGCAAATAGCGTAGACGCTACGCTATTTGCGTTCCCCTTATTTTCGCTGTAGTCTACGTAAATGTTTACGTAGACTAGATGTGCCAAAATAAGGAACGCAAATGGCGGCGCCCATGGGCACCGCCATTTGCGTACGCACGGTTTTTGTTTTTGTTTTTACTCAGCCGTGATAGTCTACGTAAACATTTACGTAGCCTATCATGGTATTTTTTTTTAAATCTAACCATGATAGGCTACATAAATCTTTACGTAGCCTATCACTTTTGTTTGTTTGTTTGTTTTTTACTGGAACGGGCAGTGGCGGCAGCCGGTCAGAAGACCGGCCGCTGCAGCCGCCGCTGCCGAACCGCTGCCGAACTGCCGCCGCAGCCGCCACCGACACGAGGATTCGCCCAAGGTAAGTCCCGTCCGGGGGGGGAGGGGGGCAGACCGTTTCGCCACCAATTTCGGGGGGCCGAATGCACTGGCATTCGGCCTCCCTGAGATTCGTGGTGAAATTCTCTGACATCCCTAATCACAACACTCGTATATCAGCTGCACTGGCTTTGAATTTGTTTTGTGGCTGCAATTCAGGGTGCTGGTTCTTACCAATAAAACCATAAATGATTTGGGCAAGGGTACAATCTGAACTTGCCTCCTGTATGAACTTTGTCTATAGCTTACAATCTGCTTCAGAGGCCCTGCTCAGAGGCCACATTAAAACGGTGGTAGGTTGATTAGAACGTGGGACAGAACCTTTTCTATGGTAGCACCTCTATTGTGGATATTCTTCCCTAGGGGGGTTAGACTGGCTCCATCTGGTTTAGTGGGCCATTGAAACTCTTCTGTTCTGCTTGGCCTTTGAATGAGTTTAAATGTAATTAACTCTGCTCTGTTTTTAAAGATATTTCTTTCATGTTCTTAATTTGTTTATATGATACTGTTTTTAAAAATTGCAATTGTATGCTGCCTTGGTGGCCTTTTTTAGGACAAACGGCAATTCACAAATAATTTTATAAATTAAAGAAGTTGAAGGTTGATTTAGTTCTGACAGGAATTGGTATGGAATGACCACTACACTATGAAGAAGTTTCTTATTTGCCTTAACTGAACAACAGTTTTCCTTACAATACTGGATTGTAAGAAAAGAAAAAAACCAATCCCCAAGATGTACGATGTTCAGCACTTGTAGTCCTTTTATTATTCTTCATTTTGCAAGATTGCCTGGGGTCCTCTCCTAGAGTTCCAGAAGTTATATTATAACAGCTGGATTCCTAAGAGCAACAACAGATTTGTAAGTGACAATGAAAAATGTCTTCTGTGTATCAGAAGCCAGTTTTGTGTTGCATGTAAAATCATTTGGGAACATCTTCGATTGTACACATTTTTCCAGCCATGATCAATATACTGAGTGAACTGTTGGCTTGATATTTGCTTATTATTTAAAGGCTTGTTTCTGAAGTACCAAGGCCTTTTCTACTCCTCCCCATCATCCTTGCCTTTGAAGGTTCAGTGGCTGATTGAACTGAAAATTTCTACCAACTGCATCAAACAAGCAATAAGAACATCTGAAGGACTCTGTATTTTATGCCAGTGCGCATACTCTTCCGATTTCTCCATTCTACACACAGCTTTGGCTCAGACTTGCTACAGTCTGTGTGGAGCTGAATCTTCCTTCCTGCAAATAACAGTACATATATGATTTGTCAAAACATAAGGTAATATTCCTGAAGTGTAAAGGGAAAACGGGGTGGGGCAGGTCTGGCGTGATTTGACTTGCGATGATGACCAGGATGCCCCTAGCAGAACAAAGAATTGACACTAGGTCTTTAGTCAACAACTTTATTCATTACACACAATTAATATAGACTAACATCTCTCATTGATTTCTACTACTCTAAGCTTGACTAAGTCTGGATCCAACCCATTGGCTTCCATTGGGATTCAATGAGCTAAATCTACCTTACCTTAAGTACTGTTTTCATTGAATCACTGCAAGACATTTGATGCCAAACTACATGTTATCTTTAATATGTTGCATGCAGCTACATCTGTTCTTTTTCCTTACTCAAAAGTAAGCACAGGAGGCCCAGTCCAGATTGGAAGACCATCATGAGTCCTAGGGGGCTTTAACCCTAGGGGCCCTGCACCTGCAATTTGCACAGGAAAAAAAAGCCCTCATTGAAGCCAATAGAGCCTTTATTCCTATGAAAATTGCATGTGTAGGGGGCAATCTGGATCAGGACCACATTGGGGAGGGAAAGGATTAAAGCTCCTTACCCTCCATGCTAGGGTTCTGATCCATATCAGGTGCCCCATGCTAAGTTTTGACCAAGCCAAAAGAACAGACATAGCTATGGCCTATGTATTCAAAGTAGGGCTGTGCACCGCTTCAGCCCAAGGCCCAAACCCCCAGTCAAAGCGAGCTGCTTTGGGTCGCTTTGTACCCCTTCCAAGGTGAAGCAGAGGGGGCACGAAGCAACCCAGGGTGGGCCAGGGGCTCTCTGAAGCACTTGATGCACTTTGCAGCTTTGTCCCCCACCCCCCCGGCCCAGCCCCCATGGTGCCTCCAGGTCCTTATCTGAGCCGCCTTCTCCACCGCTGCTGCCCTCACTGCTGCCACCACCCTCACCACTGCCACTGCCATCCTCGCTGCCTTCTCCACCACCATCCTCGCCGCTGCCAACTGCTAAGGCCTGGATGCGTGCGGAGACTCTTACTGCAGGGAGTCACCATTTTTAAAATGGCAACTTCCTGGAACTTCCAGGAGGTTGCCATTTTAAAAATGGCAACTCCCTGCAGTAAGAGTCACCGTGTGCTTCCAGGCCTCAACAGTTGACGGTGGCGACAGTGAGAACTGTGGCAGAGGTGGCAGCGGAGGTGACGGCAAGGATGACAGTGGCAGAGGCAAGGTGAGGGGGTCTGTGTGGGGACATAGGGGGGGACCCAAAGCAAGTTCAGAGCTGAGTCAGTTCGGGGAGCCACTGAATCTGCCCCAGCCAAATTGGGCCCACCTCAGAAGCCACAAAGCAGCTTCCGAGTTGGATCGGGGGGTCCCTGCACAGCCCTAATTAAAAGTAATGTATAGTTTGGCTGTAAGATGAGACTCTTGCTGTAAAGCAGGATCTTTCACACATCACCAATAGCAGATTTAACCTAATACTCCAGATCAGTGTGATGCAAACAGAGGGAAGAAATGAAAGCATTTCTATTAGATGACTAATGCACACCAGATGACTCTGGCAAGTGACCCAAGCCACTTGCAACCGGAGGAGGCAGTTAACCCTTGCCAGGCATCTAGCCAATCAAACCTCTTAATTTTTTTTATTTTTTCCCCTTTAACTTATTGTTACCAGCTAGTTTTTGATACCTTGATCATCCTTTTGCACCAAATTATCTCCTGTAATCTAAGGACGGCGGAGAATTCTGCCACAGACCCCAATGAGGCCGGATTCCAAAGAATTTATGGCTGCATTTAGGTTTATCTAACAGCTTTACAGCCGCAATTGGTGTCCAGTACACAATTTGTGTCCAGAGTTAACCCTCACTCAGCCAGCAATACAGCATGGCAATGGTGGCCAGCCATATCGCCAGCGATGTGGAGATGGCAGCTGGCTCCGCAGGATCACCACAGAGCAGAGCCGGCTCAGACAGATTCCAGGGGGATGGATGGATCACCTCCCCCTGTGGGAGGATTCCCACCCGGACCAGCAGGTAGGGAATCCGCCCATCCCTACTGTAACCTCATATTCCACAATATGAACTTAGACCCAGACAAAAATGTGCACAATCATGAGAATGACAAACTAGGGGTGTACAAAACCCCCTTACCTTTGGTCCGTGGGAGTCCACGGGGGGGGCAGGTGATCCGTTCCTCCCCCCCAGAATCCTCGCCGGCCCTGCCAGCTCCGCTCCGCGGTGAGTCCACAGAGCTGCCTACCAGCTCCGGCCACTGGGATGCAAATGGCAGCTGCTACGCCATTTGCATCCCTGGTCTTTGCAGTAATAAAGATTTGCGTAGCCTATTACTGCAAAGAACAGGGACACAAATGGCATAGCTGCAACCATTTGCACCCCTGCTCTTTGCTGTGATAGGCTACTAGGGATGTCAGAGCATTTCTCCACGAATCTCAGAGAGGCTGAATGCCAGCGCATTCGGCCCCCCAAAATTGGTGGAGAAACGGTCTGCCACCCCCCCGTCCCCCCGGGACGGGACTTAACTTGTGCAAATGTCCCTGGCGGCGGCAGCTTCAGCAGCGGCTCGGTGGTGGTGCGGCGGCGGCAGTGGCCGATCTTCCGACCGGCTGCCGCCGCCATTTCCAAGTTTTTTTAAAAAAAAACCGTGATACGCTACGTAAACATTTACATAGCCTATCACGGCTAGCTTTTTAAAAAACACCGTGATAGGCGCTGGACTTACCTTGTGCGAATGTCTCTGGAGGGACAGGACTTACCTTGTGTGAATGTCCCTGGTGGCGGTGGCTCCGGCAGCAGTTCGGCAGCGGTTCAGCGGTGGCGGCGGCGGTGGCCGGTCTTCCAACCGGCTGCCGCCGCCGCCATTTCCAAGTTAAAAAAAAAAAAACGTGATAGGCTATGTAAAGATTTACATAGCTTTTCATGGCTAGATTTTTAAAAAACACGATGATAGGCTATGTAAATGTTTACGTAGCCTATCACGGCTGAGTGAAAAGAAAAAAAACCCCGCGCGTACGCAAATGGCGGCACCCATGGGCGCCGCCATTTGCGTTCCTTATTTTGGCACGTGTAGTTCCCCTTATTTTCGCAAATAGCGTTCCCCTTAGTTTCACTGTAGTCTACATAAATGTTTACATAGACTACACGTGCCAAAATAAGGAATGCAAATGACGGCGCCCATGGGCGCCGCCATTTGCATATGCGCGGGGGGGGTTCACTCAGCCGTGATAGGCTACGTAAACATTTACATAGCCTATCACGGCTGACTGCAGGGACGCAAACAGCAGCGGCTACGGCCACCGCCATTTGCGTCCCGGCAGGACAGGAGGATTCGTGGCCGGAGGGATGGGGCGCCTCCCCCTCAGCCAGAAGTTCAGGGAGGAGGGATGGGGCGCCTCCCCCTGGCCAGAATTTCGGGGGGAGGGATGGAGCGCCTCCCCCCCACCGCGAATCAAGCCTCGGGATCAGGTAAAAGACTTTTGTACATCCCTATAGGCTACATAAGTATTTACGTAGCCTATCACGGCTTAATGCAGGCACGCAAATGGCAACCGGAAGACAAGCCGCATCCACTGCCGCTGCATCCGCCGCCACATCCGCCGCCAGCTAGGTCCGTCCTGGGGGGGAATTTCAGGGGGTTGCATGGGGGGAGGCCGTTCTGCCACAGACTCCAGGGGGCCAGATTCCAAAGAATCCAGCCTCACTGGAGTCCATGGCGGATTTCTCCAACATCCCTATGACAAACTGTTTATGGAGACTGATGGCCACCTTCAGCATCTTTCTCTTGTGAGTGAAAATGTCCACATAAAAATAACTCTGATTTTAGTGGCAACTGAAGGAACTGCAGTGCAAATGGAACTGGCTAAATGTTGAACCAGCCCACAGATTTTCAAACAGAAAATATCTTCACTTAAAAGTTGGAAAAGACAACTGGAAATAGAATTTCCTGAGCAGCTTTTGCATGTCACTAGACTTGTTGCACTGATAAGCTAGTTGTGGATATGCTTTTCTGGCTCACTGTAGATGAACTTTTAGGTTCATCGACTGAGGTTCATCGACTGAGACAAACTGGAAAACAGTGTGTGAAAACAGACTGTCAGTGCAATAAAACCGGTAATTTTGAGGTCATCACATGAACCTCAAATCCATGCGTCTTCTTTAGTACTGTTTTTCTTTCCCAGTCACCCTCACATTTCCGTAACCAAACAGATCCTATAATAATTGGGCTTTGGGCCGCCCAGTCTCTTTTCTTGCTTATTTAATTTGTGTTCATTCAGTATTAGAAAAGAGATAATTTGCATGTATACAAAAAGGTTAAGAATTAGCAATGTTCTTAGGAGTGAGGAGTTTTCTGAGAGATGGAAACTCTAAATATAGACAGTGGATCAGGTGTTTTTTAGTTCTGTGTGGGTGTGGGTGTTTTTGCGGGGGAGAGGGAGAATTACTGAGGGGAAAACCAAGTGAAAAAACTAACATACTGCACTGCCAATTTCTTTTCTGCAGTCCTGACAGCTTCCTATATACATGTGCTAAATGGCTGCCAAAATATTGAATGGAACAGATGTTAAAGCTGGCATCCTCTTCTCATAAGTAAAGAACTTCTAGATAAACTTTACTCCCACCTGGGCTGGCTGTGCTTAATGAGCACATCATAAAAGCAGTGAAGAATGACTTCACAAATTAAACTTTTTTTCACCCATGTTTCAAAATCCATAGCTATCTATCTTTTATGCCTCTAGAATATTAAGATGAAAAAGGCCAATGGGAGGAGATAATTTGTTGCTTCCTCCACCATACGCATACACACCTTGGGGTCATTCACACATACCTGTAACTTTTAGGGATGGTGGAGAATTTCTCCTCGAATCTTTGGGGGACTAAGCGCCAACGCATTCGGCCCCCCGAAATCGGCGGTGAAATTCTCCGCCACCCCCCCCCGCCACCCCTGGGACGGGACTTACCTTTGGCGAATGTCCCTCCCGGCGGCGGTTCGGTGGCGGTTCATCAAGGGCGGGGGCGGCAGCCGGTCTCCCAACCGGCTGCCACCACCGCCATTGCAAAAAAAAAAACCTAAAGTAAAAAAAAAAACACACACCCGTGCATAGGCTACGTAACAATTTACGTAGCCTATCACGGCTAGATCTGCAAAGTCAGCCATGATAGGCTACGTAAATCGTCACGTAGCCTATCACGGGTGACTTTGAAAAAAAAAAAGTGCGTACGCAAATGGCGGCAGCCCATGGGTGCCGCCATTTGCATTCCTTATTTTGGCACGTCTAGTCTACGTAAAGATTTACGTAGACTACAGCGAAAATAAGGGCACGCTATTTGTGTTGCCCTTATTTTCGCCGTAGTCTACGTAAATCTTTATGTAGACTAGATGTGCCAAAATAAGGAACGCAAATGGCGGCGCCCATGGGCCACCGCCATTTGCGTACAAGCTTTTTTCTTTTTTTTTCAAAGTCACCCGTGATAGGCTACGTGACGATTTACGTAGCCTATCACGGCTGACTTTGGAAATCTAGCTATGATAGGCTACGTAAATCGTCACGTAGCCTATCACGGGGTCTTTTTTTTTTTTTTACTTTTTGTTTCGCGGCCGGGGAGACGGGACGCTTCTCCCCGGCCAGAATTTCGGCCAGGCAAGGCGGGAAGCCTCCCCCCCTTTGCCTGAACTTCGGGGGGAAAAGCGAAGCACCTCCCCCCCACCGCGAAGGCATGCTGCGAAAAGGTAAGTGACTTTCGTACATCCCTAGTAACTTTACTTTATAATTATTTCCCCATCAGTTTCTTCTCATGGACCAAAGACCTTCTGCTGGTTAATTTTGCCTCTGTTTCTGATTGTTTCTCTAATGATTCTTTGCAAACATCACTTCCTGGTTTCCCATCCCTGTACAGTCCAGCCATAGATGCACAACCATCATCAGAAGAGAAGGCCTGTTAACACCTTTACCAAACTGAGTAAGAAGAATGTGTAATGGGACAGTGGGACCATATCTCCAGCCACCCATACAAACATATTTGAAACAAGAGCTTCTTCTTAATTTGGGGGGTTAAGGATCAGGCATATCATGCCTATATATATGCACTGCAATAAACACTAAGGTGCTACAGCAATTGTGTGGACATAAGGCTGACCTCAGAGGTGGGGCAATCTGGCATGCTATTTCACAGTCCCCATTTTGCATTCTGTTTTCACACTTTGATTAAAGTGTTAATAGGCCCATACAGAGTGATAACTCACCGTGAATAAGCTCAATCAAGTGGGTGGGAGTTCATTCCCCTGACCCCCAATCTAGCATTGTCAAAATCACAGCCACTCTAATTAAGCAATTAATAATTACACATTGTGGAAACAGATGCCTTATGTTAAATTGCCTGACAAATTCAGGGCACTACATCCACCTCTTTTGGACCTAGACACTAGCTCAATTTGTAGACTACCATAGCAGAGAGACTTGTTGACAAAAAGCTTCCCCCTGCTATCCAGGTCCAAGTTTCCCCAGAAATGTATGGGAGATTAAAACATGAGGTTGTCAGGGTTCCCCTTATGATCTGGACCCCCTGAGCAACTCCTTAAGGATCTCTTGCCTCCTTAAGAACCCCACCTTCCTTCTTTTACCTTCCTCTTTCCAGTAACATGAAGTTTAGGCTGTAGACATGGGATGACTGACACTCTAGACACAGGGTTTAACCACAACAGTTTACTAGTAAATTAAAGCAAGGAAATCACATCTAAATGTATTTACACAATAGAGCTGAGTGATACAAAAGGCATTACGAGAAAATAAAAGTTGCATAACACAAGTTCTTTTATCCTAGCTGTACCTGTACTTCTCCAGACTGCTTCTTCCTGCTCCCTCTTCAGGCTCTGGTCTCCCTGACTCTGCTCTTACTGAATCTCTCCATCTCTTTATATGCGCTCCTCCTTCAAAACCAAAAATACTGTTTCAAACCTGAAGAAATGAAACTTAACTGGGGAAATGAAACTGAAACTTACCCAGGGAAATGGAAGTATTCCTCTCAGGGATCCTCCCTCCCAACAAAAAACACAGGCCTCTAAGCCTGACCTTTTCCCCTTTGCCTCTTTAGGCCTCAAACCTTCACAGAGGTCTACCTAGCTGCTTCATCTTTAGCCATGGCGGTGCTGCCCTCCATCCCTGTCCACCGAGATGCTGTCAGGTATCTGGACTTGAGTCTACAATCTTAAAGTGGTGGCTTGAAGAATCTCAGGCAGAAATTCAGCCTTTGCATATTCAGCCTCCATACAAGAGTGAAATAGAGTGAAATACATCCCACTCCATCCAAGGAAGCTTCTCTGCACCAATAGGCCACAGAATGTCAGATGATACTACCTGACCCTTGTAAGGACTCCTAGACCAGGGTTTCTTGCTGGTGTGAACAACTGGGAGATCTCTTATTTTGCAGCAGACTGCCTTGGCTTCATTCATCCCTCGTGTGTACAGGAGTCAAGCCTGGCAGGAGTAACAGCAACATAGCTTGACATCACAGGACCTGATCTTTCATATGGTATTGCAGTGACACAGAACTAGGCTACATGGGAGTTTCCTCACTGCTATGCTAATGGGGACTAGGCATGGACAAATCTGTCAGTTTCACTTTCTCTTGCATTCACACATTTTTTAAAACTCTCAAGTTCTTACTGCTCTGAACATGAAGAATTTGTGAATGTTGGTAAATTCTTATCAATAATGAACTAAAGTGAAATCTTCACCCATCTGCTAGGGGTGGAGGAAAGTCACTTACCTGTCCTCGAAGCTTGTTCGCGGTGGGGGGAAGGGCTTCGCTGCTCCCCCCGCGAAATTCAGGCCGGGGGGGAGGCTTCCCACCTCGCCGGGCCGAAATTCAGGCCAGGGAGGAGGCGCCTCACCTCGCCCGGCCGCGAACTCAAAAGTTTTTTTTTTAAAAAAAAACGCCCCCGTGATAGGCTACGTGACGATTAACGTAGCCTATCACGGCTAGATCTGCAAAGTCAGCCGTGATAGGCTACGTTAATCGTCACGTAGCCTATCACGGGTGACTTTAAAAAAAAAAAAGTGCGTACGCAAATGGCGGCCCCCATAGGGAGCCGCCATTCGCGTTCCTTATTTGGTCGCTGTATAGCATTGCCCTTATTTTCGCTGTAGTCTACGTAAATCTTTACGTAGACTACAGCGACCAAATAAGGAACGGGAATGGTGGCTCCCTATGGGGGCCACCATTATCCGTACATGCTTTTTTTTTTTTTAAGTCACCCGTGATAGGCTACGTGACGATTTACGTAGCCTATCACGGTGGACTTTCAGATTTAGCCGTGATAGGCTACGTTAATCGTCACGTAGCCTATCACGGGGGTGTTTTTTTTTTCTTTTATTGCAATGGCGGTGGCGGCAGCCGGTTGAAAGACCGGCTGCCACTCCCGCCCCAGACGAACACCCGCCGAATCGCCGGCCGGACCCGCCGCCGGGAGGGACATTCGGCAAAGGTAAGTCCCGTCCCGGGGGGGGTGCGGAGGGCAGGGGGGGTGGGGAATTTCTCCCCGAAACTTGTTCAGGGGGCCGAACACGTTGGCGCTCGGCCCCCCGAAGTTTCGGGGAGAAATTCTCCGCCATCCCTACCATCTGCAGCAGCTAGATTCAATATTCCCAGCACAGAGTAGATCACAAAGTGCCTGCCTGCTATATAGCAGTTAAAGTTGAGGAGCCCATCATAAAAAGAGAAGTGGCAACACTAATTCAGCACCACCAACATGCTGAATACACAGGGATTTTAAACCCAGACTTTTAAGAGCTAAGCATGCCAAGGCCTGGGCCTGGATGGACCAATCTGTCAGTTTTGGTTTCTCCCACATTCATTTTTTAAAAAAAATATCTCAAGTTCTTTTTGTCCCACATATGGAGAACTTTGAGAATTTGGTAAATTTGAATCAAAACCAAACTGAACCGAAATTCTCACCCATCCCTAATTAAGCTGGCATTGAACAGCATTTATAAGATACTACGAATTTAGCAAGATACGAGGTTGGGATCCCTGGGTCCAGTCTCCAGTCATGCATACATTCATCTCAAGTCCCTTTGATGTATTTAGGGGTGGACAAAAGTCACTAACCTTTTCTCGCAGCTTGTTCGCGGTGGGGGGAGCGCTTCGCTGCTCCCCCCGCGAAGTTCAGGCGAGGGGGGAGGCTTCCCACCTCGCCCGGCCGAAATTCAGGCCGGGGAGGGAGGCTTCCCGCCTCGCCCAGCCGAAATTCAGGCCGGGGAGGAGGCTTCCCGCCTCGCCCGGCCGCGAACACGAAAGTAAAAAAAAAAAAAAAAAAAAGTCCCCTGATAGGCTACGTGACGATTCACGTAGCCTATCACGGCTAGATCTGGAAAGTCAGCCATGATAGGCTACATGAATCGTCACGTAGCCTATCACGGGTGACTTAAAAAAAAAAAAGCGCGTACGCGAATGGCGGCCCCCATAGGGAGCCGCCATTCGCGTTCCTTATTTAGTTGCTGTAGTCTACGTAAATGTTTACATAGACTACGGCGAAAATAAGGGCAACGCAAATAGCGTTGCCCTTATTTTCGCCGTAGTCTACGTAAACATTTACGTAGACTACAGCCACCAAATAAGGAACGGGAATGGCGGCTCCCTATGGGGGCCGCCATTATCCGTACACACTTTTTTTTTTTTTTTAAGTCACCCGTGATAGGCTACATGACGATTCACGTAGCCTATCACGGCTGACTTTGCAAATCTAGCCGTGATAGGCTACGTGAATCGTCACGTAGCCTATCAGGGGACGTTTTCTTTTTTTTTCTTTCATTGCAATGGCGGGGGCGGCAGCCGGTCGAAAGACCGGCTGCCGCTCCCGCCCCGCTCGAACACCGGACGAACAACCAGCCGGACCCGCCGCCGGGAGGGACATTCAGGGAAGGTAAGTCCCATCCCGGGGGGGGCGGGGGGGATGCGGAGGATTTCTCCCCGAAACTTGTTCGGGGGGCCGAACACGTTGGCGCTCGGCCCCCCGAAGTTTCGGGGAGAAATTCTCCGCCATCCCTAGATGTATTAAAAAATGGTTTTGGAGCAGTGGCATTGCATGTCATCTGGATCAAATGGTGATATGGTCAACAATTGCAGGTGATAACCAGTGTGATTTTCAAGTTGCATGTGGTCTAAAGAAAGGATGTTCTTTTGGGGAGGGATGAGACCTTTGTTTCCTAGGAAAGCAATGGAGGGAACAATCCTATGGCTGCTAGACAGCAGCTAGACAGCACCTAGACAGCCATAGGATATCTCGTTTTCCAGACACTGATCTCGGAGCCCGCGCTCTGAGGTTGGTTCCCAGAGAACCAACCATCCCTCACTTCTGCGCTGCCTCAAAGGCAGCACAGAACAGCCCCATGCTCTGGGCTTGCAAAAGGAGTGAAGAGTAGCAGAAAATGGGCATTCTGGGGCATGGAGGGAGGAAATGCCTGTATGACACAGCAGCCTCCTCCCCCACTCAGCCCTCCCGCAGCTCGATAGCCACGATCGGCTGTCTAGTTGAAAATACAGGGCAGGAGAAGTGTGGAGAGAACGATTCCCTCCGTGCTTCTCCTGCCCTGTATTGGATAGGTGGTTGCCTCCAAGTTCGGAGGTGGCCACCTATCTGCATTGGAGGCACCTATTGTGCCTTTCGAGAGCAACCCTATGGCCACTAGACACTGTCTAGACAGCCATAGGATTTTTCAGTTTCTGAGAACTGAGATCATCTGACCTCAGTTTCCAGAAACCATGCTCCCCTCCCCTACCCCTCCATAACCAGCATGGTTCTTTCCACACTGCCACCATTTCCATGCCTGTAAATGGAACACAGAGAGGGTGAAAAGGGGGCGGTCCCAGGGGCGGGGAAGGGAGGAGACCATGGAAGCTGCTTTAGACAGCTTCCTATTGGGCCTCTGCGCCCGTTCTCTCCCCCTCCTCAAAGCCACAGCTAGATACGTGAAAACGCACATCTAGCCACAAATGCAGGGCAGCTGGAGCATGGATCCCCTCTGTTTTCCATCTGCCCTGCATAGGATAGTTGGTAGCCTCTGAGTTTGGAGGCTGCCAACTATCTCAATAAGATTGCACCCTTAGTGGGGAAAAGGGTTCTCCTGAAACATTTATTTTATTTATTTATTAAATTTATTAATCGCCCATCTGGCCAGTCACCCAGCCACTCTGGGTGATGTACAACAATAAAAACAGTTTACACAATAAAATTCAACATTAAAAACATCACATTTCTAAAATTACCCTAGCCCACCCCAAATGCCTGCCTGAACAACCATGTTTTTAATGCATGGCGGAAGCTCATTAAAGAGGGGGCATGGTGGAGTTCCTTAGGGAGGGAGTTCCATAGAGTGGGGGCCACTACAGAGAAGGCCCTCTCCCTCGTCCTCACCAGCCTAGCTGTCCTGGCTGATAGGACAGAGAGAAGGCCATCCGAGGTTGATCTTGTTGAGCGGCCTATCTGGTGTTGCTGGAGGCACTCCTTGAGATAGGCTGGGTCGGAGCCATATAGGGTTTTAAAGGTCAAAAACAACACCTTGAATTTGGCCCAGAAAACAACTGGTAGCCAGTGCAGCTCCTTCAGCACTGGAGTGATGTGATCTCACCAGTGGCTGCCTTTAATCAAGCGAGCTGCTGTGTTCTGTACCAGTTGCAGCTTCCAAACCATCTTCAAGGGTACCCCACGTAGAGCGTATTACAGTTGTCTAAACAAGAGGAGACCAGGGCATGTACTACCGTTGGGAGCAGATGGTCGGGAAGGAAGGGGCACAGCCGCCATATCAGATGGAGTTGGTACAGTGCTGTCTGGCTCACAGCTGACACCTGAGCCTCCATGGACAGCTGGGAGTCCAAAATGACCCCCAGGCTGCGGACCTGGTCTTTCAAGGGTAGCCGTACCCCATTCAACACCAGGTCAACATCCCCCAACCTCCTCTTGTTTCCCACCAAAAGTACCTCAGTCTTATCAGGGTTCATCTTCAGCTTATTCCTCCCCATCCAGCCACTCACCATCTCCAGACATTTGGACAGGGATTCTACGGCCAACCTTGGTGAAGATTTCAACGAGAGGTAAAGCTGCGTGTCATGCACATACTGATGACACCGCACCCCAAACCTCCTGATGATAGCCCCCAGCGGCTGCACATAGATGTTAAATAGCATCGGGGAGAGGATGGAACCCTGTGGCACCCCAGAAGTGAACGGCCACGGGTCCGAAACCTCCTCTCCCAGCGCTACCCTCTGGTACCTGCCGGAGAGGAAGGACCGGAACCACCACAATACGGTGTCTTCAATGCCCAACCCCTCCAGGCGATCCAGGAGGATACCATGGTCAATGGTATCAAAAGCCGCTGAGAGGTCGAGGAGAACAAGGAAGGAGCATTCGCCCCTATCCAGAACCCTCCTCATATCATCCACCAAGTCGACCAAGGCCATTTCTGTCCCATGCCCAGGCCTGAAGCCCGACTGAAATGGATCTAGATAATCGGCTTCTTCCAAGTGTGCCTTCAACTGCATCGCCACCATCCACTCAATCATCTTGCCCAAAAAAGGCGGATTCGAGACTGGGCGAAAGTTATTCAGAACCTGGGGATCCAAGGAGGGCTTTTGTAAAAGCGGTCTTATCACCGCCTCCTTGAGGGCTGATGGCATCACTCCCTCCTCAAGGGAGGCGTTCACCACTGCCTTGATCCTCTCACCCAGCCTCTCTCTGCAGCGCATAATGAGCCAAGATGGGCAAGGATCAAGTAAGCAGGTGGTCGGCCTTAAAGATGAAAGCACCTTGTCCACTTCATCAGAAGGAAGAAGCTGGAACCAATCCCACAGAATTGGTGTGCCACAGACCGCCTCCTGCTCACTAACTGTATCCACAGTGCACAGAATAACACTCCTAATCCAATCAATTTTATCTGCAAAGTGCCTTGCCAAGGCCTCACAGGAGGCCTTAGAATGCTCCAGCGGTTCCGGATCAACTGGACCGACTAGGCTCCAGACCACTTGGAACAGCCTCCTGGGACAGCACTCTGCAGACGCAATAGAGGCAGTATAATATTCCTTTTTTGCTGCCTTCACCACCAAGTGATAGGCTGAAGATACAGCTCTAGCCCATGTCTGATCGCCTTTGGAGCGAGACTTCTGCCACTGGCACTCTAGCCGTCTCACCTCCTGTTTCAGAGCTCGTAACTGCGGATTGAACCATGGTGCAGTTAGGGATGGCGGAGAATTCCGCCACGGATTTCAGTGAGGCCAAATGCACTGGCATTCGGCCCCCCGAAACCCATGGTGGAACGGCCTCCCACGCCCAGTCCCCCCCCCTGCGGAATCCCCCCGGAACGAAGCTTACCTGAGGTGGATGTTCCGCTGGCGGCAGTTCTGACAGCGGCTCTGGCAGCGGCGGCGGCAGCTGGTCTCTCGGCTGGCTGCTGCAGACTCAAATGGCGGCCGCTGTAGTGGCCGCCATTTGCGTCCAGCCAGGCTGCCATGTTACACTATGTAAGTATTTACGTAGCCTATCACAGCAAGCTAAAAAAAAAAAAAAACAGCATACGCAAATGGCTGCGGCTACGGTGGCTGCCATTTGCGTTCCCTTTTTTTTTGCTGTTTTAGCCTACGTAAATATTTACGTAAGCTACTACGGCGAAAAAAAGGGGAACGCAAATAGCGTAGTGAGCACTATTTGCATTCCCCCTTTTTTCGCCGTAATAGCTTACATAAATATTTACGTAGGCTAAAATGGCAGGGGGGGGAAGGAACGTAAATAGTGCCCACTACGCTATTTGCATTCCCCTTTTTTTCACCATAATAGCCATTTGCGTACGCTTTTTTTTTTTCCAGAAGGCTGTCCAGCAGCCGGATGTAGGGGTGGACGAAAGTCCCTTACCTTTCGCCGAAGCTTGTTCGCGGTGGGGGGGAGGCACTTCGCTGCTCCCCCCGCGAAGTTCAGGCTGGGGGGGAGGCTTCCTGTCTCGCCCGGCCGCGAACTCAAAAGTTAAAAAAAAAAAAACGCCCCCATGATAGGCTACGTGACGATTAACGTAGCCTATCATGGCTACATCTGCAAAGTCAGCCATGATAGGCTACGTCAATCATCACGTAGCCTATCACGGGTGACTTAAAAAAAAAAAGCGCGTACGGATAATGGTGGCCCCCATAGGGAGCCGCCATTCCCGTTCCTTATTTGGTCGCTGTAGTCTACGTAAAGATTTACGTAGACTACAGCGACCAAATCAGGAACGCGAATGGCGGCTCTCTATGGGGGCCGCCATTAGCGTACGTGCTTTTTTTTTTTTTTAAGTCACCCGTGATAGGCTACGTGACGATTTACATAGCCTATCACGGCTGACTTTGCAAATCTAGCCATGATAGGCTACGTTAATCGTCACGTAGCCTATCAGGGGGCGTTTTTTTTTTCTTTTCTTGGAATGGCGGCGGCGGCAGCCGGTCAAAAGACCGGCTGCCGCTCCCGCCCCGCACGAACAGCTGCCGAACCGCCGGCCAGACCCGCCGCCAGGAGGGACATTCGGCGAAGGTAAGTCCCATCCCGGGGGGGGCGGGGGGCGGAGGAGTGCAGAGGATTTCTCCCCGAAACTTGTTCGGGGGGCCGAACATGTTGGCGCTCGGCCCCCCGAAGTTTCGGGGAGAAATTCTCCGCCATCCCTAGCCGGATGTCCGGCTGCAGATGGCCCTGTCTGGCGGCTCCACAGAATCTCCGTGGAGTGGAGCCAGCTAAATTAGGATTTCAGGGGGAGGTGCGGAGCCTCCCCCCCACCGCAAATCACCTGTCGAAAAGGTAAGTGACTTTCGTACATCCCTAGGTGCAGTCCGAGCCCTGTTCAGGGGGAGAGGGCATTTCGGAGCCACCCGATCTAATGCCCCAGTGATTGCGGCATTCCACCCACCCACCAGGGTCTCAACTGAGTGGCCATTGGCATGCTCCAGAAAATCCCTAAACTTGTTCAGGAATCCATTTGGATCCATAAGACGCCTGGGGCGGACCATTTTAATGGGTCCTCCACCCCTGCGGAGGGGCTGTGGAACCAAGAAGTCCAACATCACCAGATAGTGATCTGACCATGACAAGGGGGTACTGGATATACCCCCGACTTCCAGATCACTCCCTGCTTCTCCAGAAACAAACACAAAGTCTAGTGTATGACCGGCTGCATGGGTGGGCCCAGCTGGAATATGGTGCAGCTCCCAGGAAGCCATGGTCTCCCTGAAGTCCTGAGGTGCCCCTGTGAGGACAGCCCTCAAATGTACGTTGAAGTCCCCCAACACCAACAAGTTAGGTGCACACACACATCAGAGACTACCTCAAGCACCTCGGCCAGGGAATCAGTCATGCAGCGGGGTGGACGGTACACGAGCAGAATCCCCAGACTGCCCTTCGGGCCCAACCTCCAGTATATGCACTCAGCAACCGTGGTCTCCCAGAGAGGGGGTCTGGTGAAGACCAAGGACTCTCGATAGATACCAGCCACTCCCCTTCCCTGATTCCCAGCCCTCGAATGCTGTGCATATGAAAATCCAGCTGGACACATGGCTGCAAGAGTTGGAGCAGCAGCCTCGGCCAGCCAGGTCTCCATAATACATGCCAGGTCTGCACCCTCATCCAGGATCATGTCATGGATGAGGGAGGTTTTCTGGGTAACAGACCTGGCATTGTAGAGCAGCAAATGAAGGCCAGAAGATGGAGTCATGCCTCCCCCAGCCATCCTTTGGCTCTGGACAGGCCTGGAGCAGGGGACAGATACTACACATCTCTCCCTTGTTCCCCTTATCTGGCGTGGCCTGCCCCTAGCACTCCGCCAGGTCCTGCCGCCCAGCCTCAGTATGTTCTGGCCCCAGCATTCATGTAACATGTCATCCTGCAGTTGCAGCCACAGGAATTGCTCAGAAGCAGGACACGATCTGAAGGCACATGAGGTAGCCAAGTTGTTGAAGCTAAGCAGGTTTGAGTCTGGTCAGTGCTTGGAGGGGAGACCACCTGGGAACTGCATATAGTCACCTTGAGTTCCATGAAGGAAGAAAGGTGGGATACTAATAGGGATGTTAGAGAAATCCACCTTGGATTCAAATGAGGCCAGATTATTTGGAATCTGGCCTCCAGAATTTGTGGCAGATCGGCCCCACTTACCTCCACTCCAGGAGGATTCTGTGCAGAATGGCTCCGGCTGCTTGGTCCTGGACCCATCCTGTTTGCCTCCACACTGATTGCCATTTTTTTTTATTAAATGGCAATCAGCAGGATGTGCCCATAGACTTATATGCAATCTAGAGCCGTGAATCTTGAATATAAGTCTATGTTTTCATAGACTTATACACAAGATTCACGGCTCCATTTTGCATATAAGTCTATGGGCACATCCTGCCGATTGCCATTTTAAAAAAAAATGGCAGTCGGTGCAGAGGACAACGGGATGGGTCCAGCAGGTAAGCAGCCCTCAAGCTGGGCGGCTCCGCAGAGGATTCTGGGGGGGAGGAACGGATCGCCTCCCCCCCGGGTGGATTCCCCACCGGAATAGACAGTGAGGAATCTGTACATCCCTAGATGATGATGATGATAATGTGTGTGAGAGAGACATGGCAGTGGCAGTGCTACTTAAATTCCATGAGGTATGTCAAATACCCATAAAAATAAGAATACCCATATTCTGCCCATAAAATCATTACCTCCTTCAACCGTTGAACCATTGGATCATTTTACTAGTAAATGCATGCACCTTGAGGTCCAGAGTGTAAAAAAGCATGCCTATGAAGAACCTTCATTAGATAGATGGTTTGGGTGCTGCCCAAGCTGATTGACTATGAATTCCAAGGCACAGTCCAACAAGTGCATTGGTCCACACGTGTTTGTCACTTTTAGAAGTAATGAGCATGTTCACAGTTTATAAGAGAAAAAAGAAACACAAAGACCAATGGCTGTAATCCTGTGCTTAGTTAGTCTGCTTAAATCCTACTGACATCTATGGGATTTAAGCAGCCTAACCAAGCATGAGTTTGCAGCCACTGTGTGCAGAAGCCAGCACAGAGAAAAAAGATAAATAAGGGAAGGGGAGAGATAGAGTTGTACGAAAACTTACACTAAAGCAAAGGGAGAAATCAGCATTCTGGATTGTAAGAGTGAGACCTAGTCATTTCCCCCATCCCCGCCCTCCTCCATAATATTTTTTTTCCTGCAATCAGAATCAGGAGGGAAGAAATTTTAAAATATGAAATCTTATCATTTGAACAATGTGTGCCATTTGCAAAGAATTAACTTTCCAGGTCTTAACCAATTCCTTAACTTTTTTTTCCTTAACTCAGCCTGTTCGTGGCAACTGCCTCTCTGTTCTCTTACTATAAAAAGTGTGTGTGTGTGTGTGTGCGCGCGCGCGCGTGTTTTGCAGGGTGGGGGATGGTAATTGGTTCATTGTCCAATTCTCTGAAATCTTTAATCATCTCCTCTTGTCACACAGAGTAATTTTTGCCAACCAGCAAGTTTGAGAACTGCATCAGAAAATTTGAAGAAGTGCAAATTCCAAACGATAATTGTATTTCGGTTCATGTATTGGTTCAGGAAGTGTGAATCAGGTAGATTTGTATTAAAATATGAATTGAACATATTTCTCCCCCATCGTTGCTGTTTCAGAATCGTTGCTGTTTCAGAAGAAGAACCAAATTAACTCACGTGTTTCATGGGTGGTGTGGAACATGTCAAAACCTCAGTAATATGCTGCTGAGGGACAATTGATCAATTTATGCCACTGTGAATTGAGCATAAGTGAGTCTGAAAGGTACCTTGCACATCATTATCGGTGTAACCATGCTTTGGGGTCATTCGGCCTACCAGTGCCTTCTGTTTTCCAGACCATAAGATCTGGTGAGAACTCCAAGTGCAGCAGCTGGGAAGAGCCTTCTGTGGTGCCAGTCTCTGGGTCAGGGCCAATATTTGCTAGCTGGCGTTCTATCTAATTAGTGGGGCTTATGTAAAATATGAACACAATTGTGTAACAATCCCAGTGCACTGCTAACATTGCCCAATTAGCAGCCTTTACAAATCATCTGCATTTGAGATTTATGAAGTTACGAGCCTGTTGTATTTTAGTGGGTTTTCTTTCTTCCTTTTTTCTCATTCTCTTTGCAATAAACCCTTTTAAGCTTGAATAAAGAAAGAGCACAAAGCCGGAAAAACCCTGGTAAGGCTTCATCTAATCTATCACATAAATTATGCAAGAATAGCTCGAAATGAATTTCTGGCACTTTATTTCTTACAATAATAGCACTCAAGTATTTCATAAAGCATAACATACCACAATGGATTCAGAGATCATTTTAGAATAGTCATGATGCTGGCATTACTTCTGTAGCTTTATAAATCTATTGTTTAGTAGTAGTAGTAGTAGTAGTACTCTTCATTGTAAGAAATGTGTAAAGCCATCCCCACATTTCTGTCTGCAAACCAAGCCATATTTAACTGAATGGCAGGCTGGGAGATCTAACTTCATGGCTTCCCAGAACTTCCTTTTAAATTAAAATGCAGGGATGCCTGTAAAGCTCAAACTGCATGTAATGCTTAATGTGCCATTAGCAACTATATCTGGTTAATTCTTTATTTAATTAAAGGTGCTGAGATTGCATTAGGCTGTAGTGCACACACTTTACCTGGGAAAGTTTTATCCTTACCTTGCCAGCCACGGTCAACAAATCACACACGCATGCGTGCACACCGCACAGCACAGCACAGGCATGAGGCCTAGAAAAAATTTGCCTCAGCACCAGTGCTAATCATTGCTGCACTGTTATTTGCACCTCCTTTGACCTACTCTTGAGAATAAAGTTACTAACTCCTTATGTGCATAAAGAACAGCAGATCATACACATTGCATGTATGATATGACCTCAGCTTCTTCCCTGGGTTGTGTTTCCTTATACAGAAGGGATGCAAAGCAATCAAACAAATTTCTTCAGTTTGCTATCCAAAAATGTGGGGTCCACAAGGGTATTCCTGTGTGTGCAAATAAGTATATTTTAAATTCTTATATATTTATCATTTGAATGTATCAACACATTTTATAATAGCAAAGGAAAAAATATCATGCATCAAACAGCTTACCTTGGCTTTTTTTTCATTATTAAAAAAACCATAAGAATTGTGTAGTCACAGCTCTTGTCATAACTTTCTTGGGGGATTCCTCATCAGGGGAAGAGCTTTAAGCTTTGTGGGCTAGATGTCCTCATGGAACAAGTTGCGTCAGAGGACCCTGGGATTACCCAAGATGGTCCTAGCACTTCAGGACTGCTTCCTTCAGATCTTCCTCCTCAAGATACAGGGAGCTCAGCTTCTGAGGGAGAGGGGGATGCTGAGCGGCCACCTAGCCCCTGAGAGCATCTCCTCTCAGCTCCTAGTTTCCTGTTTTTCCCTGACCTTGCCACAGGTTTGAACCTGCGTACTGCTGACATCTGGACTCCTGCCTGAATCTGCTTTTTGGATTGTCTTTATACTTGACTGATCTCCTGTATTTTGACCTTGGCTGTGCCTCAAATCTCTCTTCTGGACAAGACCCACTTGCCTTGTAAAACTGTACTTTGACCACTGCCTGTATCATGACCACTCCTGACTTAACCTGTTCCCTTTCTGGACTGGAATGTTTGTGCTTGACCATTTGCCTGCTTAATTGATTTCCCTATTTGGATGCATCCCTATATTTGCATAGCCTTGAGCCAGTTCTCTGAATTTTGACTTGAGTTTGTATGAGATTGCAGGCTTCTTCTTTTTTCCTTTTCACCTGAAAATCCGTCCATATTTCCATGCATATTTTCCCCAAATATTCACATCAGTTGTGCATATTTTTGAAATGTATGCATTTTTAAATGTATTCATTTTGAAATGTATGCATGCTGGGGAATGTACCGTGTTTCTTGGTCCACAAATGTCACTCAGAAAAGTACAGATTTCGACCTCAGATTGTATACGAGTCTGTGTTCAGACCAGAGGTACGACTAGGTAAAATCCCGAGGGGGAAAAAATGAACTGAAACAAATTTTTCATACTTCCCTACATTAGGGTCCCAATCTGGATTGGGAGCCCCTGCAGCTACTAGAGAGTAAAAATGAAAAACAGAAGAAGCTGCTAGATACTGATTTAAAGTAATGTCTGTTTTGGCCCTCAGTCCAGTATGCAGAGATTCTCCCTCAGTAGTCCATTGCTATTTATACTAGTGTTGCCTCTAAGGTTTGGGAGGTTCTCTTTTTCCCTGATGTTTTTCACATCCAAGGCACAGACAAACAAAACTGTGTACCACCTCTTCACAGCAAGCATCTTCCTAAGCCAATCTCATGCCTATAACAGTCTCCAACCCCTTTCATTTAGTTCAGTCTCACACCTCTTGTCCAAAGGGGATATTACTACTAGAGAAGGGTGATCCCCTCTCAGCAAAATTCAGAATGAGCGTGTCATTTGTAAACTTTCTTGGTGAGCATTCAGAAAAAATTGTCCAATTTCTGTGAGATCTCACACTACTTCTATTGCACACTGATGGTGTCATGCATATGCCTCCTGGGAATTGTAATTCACAGCACAACCATGGCTTAGAACCACTTGGACATTCAACATGCCTCTCCTCCCCACATGCATAGCAAGCACACCAAAGAAGAAGGACAGGTTTTAGATCTGGTTGGGGGACAGGGACCACATTAAGATGCTTACAAATAATTGTAGATAATTTATCTACAAATAGATAAATTGTAGATAATTTATCTACGAATAGATAAATATTACAAATAACCAAGATAATTTATGCAAACAGACAAGATACTCAACAAGCAAAGGCTAGTTAATTGGGTAGTCTGGTCACATAGTTTCATAGCAACCAAAAGGAATTTCATTGAAAGCAAAGAATTAACATTACCGAATGTCTGTGCATGTGGCTACAAAATAGCTGTCATGGTAGTTTGTGTGGTTTCAGAGTTCAATGGGAGTTTCAACAAGAGTTTCATGGACAGTAAAGGGCTAATATTAAAGGAAATGTGCACACATGTCTTCAAAGCAACTTTATCAGTCTGAAATTGCTGACTGCACCTGTGCAGAACCTCACTTTAGGTTTTGAGGTAGAAAATAATGTATGGGAGAAATGACACTCAATTCATATTACAGCTCTGAGCAGTATAAGCTGGACAAATCCATATTCCAAACCAAGTAATTCTGAACTTCAGCATCATCACTAATTAACTGTCACATTTTTTAAAGCCTATTGTGGTTCACTGGTGTGTGTGTGTGTGTGTGTGTGTGTGTGTAGAGGATTAACTTCCCTGAAAGACTTTCTCAAAATCCATCAAGGTTAATCTGAAAAGAAACTCTCCCTGTTTAGCATTTTACAGTGAGGGGCCGGGCCTAGCTCTTGGAGGGTAGCAATGGCATTGGCAATAGCCACTGTAATCATGTTCTACTGAACTATTAATGGAAATAGGCAATGGTGTAGTGGTAAATTTTGAAGTACAGGTACTCATCCCAAAAGTCCCCATTGCCACATCCCCAAGAGAGTCCAAAAATTCAGGCAGCTGTATTGATCCATATCAACAAACTAGTTGTAGCCACTTTCATCTCCACCAGGAGGTCTTCTGTAAAGCTAATGGGCCTCTGTTGCCCATTCAAAATCAAGTTGCTCCAAAATACTTGGCATTAAAACAGAGAACAATATATTGTTGCTTGGAATATTCATTTTTCCCCAGCTACTCTGAGGATTGCGGCTAAGCTCAGAGGGTACAGGGAAAATGGGGGGTGGGGTGGCAGATGATGTCAGCATCCAGACTAAGCAAATAGTGTTGGCACTGCCTCCCTGTCAGCCCTGGCTCCACTACTCCACTGAAAATATGCAAATAAAAATGCATCCACATCTAATGCGACAGCCGACAGCCCTCATTGCAGCTGATCTCAATTTCCATGCTGTCATCTGGAATTGTTCCTTACAAATATAATTATGCAATCGGAGGTGTATTTGTCCACGTGAATGCAGCACATCGTATCAAGCTTCCATCATACGTTGCTTTGGGACTAGTTTCTTCAGATTCAGAAAGAGAATACCTTCCCTAAATGATTGTGCCAGTATGCAGCACTTATTTATTATGAGGACATATTCATTTTATATTACATTTTCCCCTAGTTTCTGGGTGGTAAAGATGCATCCATTTATAATATCAGTGCCTGATTTCTTTTTTCTGTTCATCTATTTTATTGACAAATACTTTAAGGAGTTAGAAAAGAAGGTGAAATCAGTTGGCATGAATGACAATTCTTTATGACAAGATGATTGTGGCGAAAGCATTACTCTTCTTTTGTGACTTTAAAGGCTATGCCAACTGGGATTTAGAAAAAGAATCAAATATTACAACTAACGAAAAACAAAACTAAATATATTTTCACATGCAACACATATTCTTGATCTCTTTCTAATGAGAAACATATCAAAGCGTATATTTTTGTCTCATTTCTTGTTTCATGCTGTAGTAACAATTAACCTTACTAGAGACTATCCATAGCCCCATCCAACATTCTGAGAAAAAAACAGTGCATTTTGTTGTTGTTGCAGAATTTATACAGAAATATACCTGCCACATAGTGCTTCTAGTACACTGTCACCTGCTCAGTAGTAAACAGTTTTCCAGGTTTCAGCCACTCAACATTTACAGTTTTCTTTCCTTAAGCAGCAAGAAACATAAAATATCTCAAGAAACTATTAATTTTTTCTATTGGGTTGCTTTGTAGATTTGTTTTGGGACATTTTGCTAAACTGAGACACATTGAAATTTGGCTTGGGATCATAAACTGTCCCCAAAACTATTTGTGCAAGTTCTCTTGCAGTGTTGCATAAGTTAACATGAGAACTATGACTCATGTATGTGCTTTATGGAATTGAATACCAATCATTTTGTAGACAATTTTCTAGGGATGTACGAAAGTCACTTACCTTTTAGCGAAATTGATTTGAGGTAGGGGGGGAGGCGCTCCGTCCCTCCCCCAAAATTCTGGCTGGATGGGAGGTGCTCCGTCCCTCCCCCCCGCTGAAATTCTGGCCGGCTGGCTCCACTCCGCAGGGGTTCTGCAGAGCCGCCAGTGACCGGACATCACTCCACCAGTGACCGGACATCCGGCCGCTGGCTAGCAGGGATGCAAATGGCAGCGGCCGTAGCCGCCGCCATTTGCGTCCCTGCAGTCAGCCATGATAGCCTACGTAAATGTTTACGTAGCTTATCACAGCTGATTTAAAAGAAAAAAAACGTGCATACGCAAATGGCGGCGCCCATATTTGCGTTATTTGCGTTCCCCTTTTTTTCACCATCATAGTCTACATAAATGTTTACGTAGACTAAGACGTGCCAAAATAAGGAACACAAATGGCGGCGCCCATGGGCGCCGCCATTTGCATATGCGCTTTTTTTTCCTTTTAAATCAGCCGTGATAGGCTACGTAAACATTTATGTAGCCTATCACGGTGTTTTTTAAAAATCTAGCCGTGATAGGCTACGTAAATCTTTACATAGCCTATCACATTTTTTTTGTTTGTTTTGTTTTTTTACTGGACATGGCAGCAGCGGCAGCTGGTCGGAAGACCGGCCGCTGCAGCTGCCACCTCCGAACCGCCGCTGGAGCCGCCGCCGCCACCGCCAGGAAGATCCGCCCAAGGTAAGTCCCGTCCCGGGAGGGGCATGGGGGCAGACCGTTCCACCACTGATTTCGGGGGGCCAAATGCGCTGGCATTCAGCCTCCCCGAGATTCGTGGCAAAATTCTCTGACATCCCTACGATTTTCAAACTTTCACACCAATGTGTTTCATTAGGGATGGACAAATGAGTAATGTTCAAGATTGCTAGGATTCTCCAGACATTGTTTTGCCATTCATCTTATGCTCAGTTCACATTCACATATGTGATCGCTGCTCATTTTGCACAAAAGGCAAACTTGCACAAATCAAGCAGTGAGAGAATGGGAGATTTGCACAAATCTCCCAAATATGCAGCAATCTCCCTAAATTTGTGCAAATTTCCTAGGTAGACTAAAGCAGGACTGATTCAGTCTACTGAGCAAATTTTGAGCACATTTCCTGATTTGTGTAAATCGAACTGGGAATCATGAACAAGATGAATGCGAACACATGTTCGACAATTTGCAAATGTTTTCAGGGGCATGCTTGCATGATTTGTGAGCAAAAATGAAAATCCCATACACCCCTATGATTCACTCACATTGGTCATTTTCCACAAAATATCAAGGTGTCATTTCTACCACCAACACTGCTGAGCCTGAATTTTGTTGATATTTGTTCTGCAATCATAGATGATATACATATAGATATAGATATAGATATACAGTAGATAGGGGAGACTTCAATTTCCCCAATATTCGTTGGGAGACAAATTGTTCAAAACATGGCCCCACCAAGAAATTCCTGACTTGTGTTGCTGGTAATTTCCTCCTACAGAAAGTAAAGGAAGAAACTAGAGGATCAGCCAGCCTTGACTTGATCCTAAACAACAGAGATGACTTAGTGGATCAAGTAGCAGTTACGGGAACTCTAGGGGAAAGTGACCATGTTATACTTGAGTTTTTGGTTCTAAAGGAAACAAAAGCTGAGTGTAGCCAAACACGTACCATGGATTTTAGGAAAGCCAATTTTAATAAACTCAGAACAATGATCAGTAAGGTCCCATGGCAAGCGAATCTAATGAGAAAAGGAGTCCAAGATGGATGAGTTTTTAAAAAAGGAAATTCTAAAAGCATGATTACAACCAATTCCAACAAGAAAAAAAGGCAAAAGACAAAGGAAGAAGTCCGTGTGGCTTCACAAAAAGCTTAGAGATGACCTGAAAACAAAAAAAGGACACATACAGGAAGTGGAAGGAAGGCCAAGCTACAAAGGAAGAGTACTCTGTGGAATTCCCTCCCTAGGGAATTCTGCCATGCCCCCTCCTTAATGAGCTTCCGCTTGCATTAAAGATGTGTTTGTTCAGGCAGGCATTTGAGGTGGGTTAGGGTATTTTTAGAAATACTATGTTTTAATGTAGAATTTTATTGTTTTAAACTGTTGTATTATTGTACATGACCCAGAGTGGCCAAGTGGCTGGCCAGATGGGCGATTAAGAAATTAAATAAATAAATAAATAAAACAGGCAGGTGGCACAGAATTGCAGGGATGGCATCAGGAAGGCTAAACCTGAGAATGAGCTGAGGTTAGCGAGGGATGCTAAAAGCAACAAAAAGGCTTTCTTCAGATATGTGTGTAGTAAAAGAAAGAGAAAAGAAATGGTGGTTCAACTATTAAATAAGGATGGCAAAATGATAACAGAAGAGAAAGAAAAGGCAGAGGTGCTCAATTCCTACTTTGGCTCAGTCTTCTCCCAAAAGAGGGTCTATGATCCCCCTGGCAAAGGTGAAGTACAGGCTGAAGGGGCAGGATTGCAGCTGGAGATAGATAGGCATATGGTCAAGGAACACCTAATTACTATGAATGAGTTCAAATCTCCAGGGCCAGATGAACTGCATCCTAGAATAATAAAGGAACTAGCAGAAGGGCTCTCAGAACCACTGTTTACTATCTTTGAGAAATCATGGAGGATGGGTGAAGAGCCAGATGATTGGAGGAGAGCCAATGTTGCTCCTATCTTCAAAAAGGGCAAAAAAGAGGAACCTGGGAACGACAGACCAGTCAGTCTGACATTCTTCCCTGGGAAAATTCTGGAGCAGATGATAAAGCAATCCATCTGGAAGCTTCTTGAAAACAATGCAGTGATTACTCAAAGCCAACATGGATTTGTCAACAACAAATCCTGCCAGACAAATCTGATCTCATTTTTTGATCAGGTAACCTCCCTTGTGGACTGTGGGAATGCTGTGGACATCATATACCTTGACTGCAGCAAAGCTTTCGACAAAGTGCCCCATAATATCCTGATGAGCAAACTAGCTCAAAGTGGGCTAGATGAAACAACTCTCAGGTGGATCCACAGTTGGCTACAGGATCGGACTTACAGAGTGCTTATCAATGGGATCTTCTCAAACTGGGGAGAGGTAACGAGCGGGGTACCACAGGGCTCAGTTCTGGGCCCATTGCTCTTCAACATTTTTATTAATGACTTGGAGGAGGAGGTGCAGGGAATGCTGATCAGATTTGCAAATGACACAAAATTTGGCAGGATAGCTAATACCCTGGAAGACAGAAACAGAATTCAAAGTGATCTTGATAGGCTGGAGTGCTGGGCAGAAAACAACAGAATGACATTTAATAGGGATAAATGCTACGTTCTGCACCTAGGAAAAGGAATCCAAATGCACAGTTACAAGATGGGCGATACTTGCCTCAAAAATACTACAAGCGAGAAGGGCCTTGGAATTGTTGTAGAGCACAAGCTGAATATGAGCCAACAATGTGATGTGGCTGCAAAAAGGGCAAATGCTATTTTGGGCTGCATTAATAGAAGTATAGCTTCCAAATCCCAGAAAGTACTAGTTCCCCACTACTCAGCATTGCTCAGGTCTCATCTTGAATATTGTGTCCACTTCTGGGCACCACACTTTAAAAAGGACGGAGACAAACTGGACAGGGTTCCGAGGAGGGCAATGAAGATGATCAGGGAACTGGAAACAAAGCCCTATGAGGAAAGACTGAAGGAACTGGGCATGTTTGGCCTTGATAAGAGAAGACTGAGGGGAGATATGATAGCACCCTTCAAGTACTTGAAAGGTTGTCTATGTCAGGGTGGAAACTGAGCCAATAGAGCCCCAGAGCAGTTCTGATTCTGAGGAGGAACAGCAATCCATGGGAGAGGAGCTCGCTCATCTCTCACAAGCACAGCAGCTGGCAGAGATTCCTCCTGCCAGCATTCCTGGGATAGATAGTGACCCTGGCAGTGAGAGAGCACTGGAGTGGGGCTTGCTGGACACTCGGGGCAGACGCAGGGAGTGAAGACAGATGGAGGGTGCAGAAAGGAGGCATAGAGCTCATTTGGCATGCAAACAACGGTCACGTTCCAAGGAACCAAAGGAAAGAGGGAGGATCTCTCCCTAGCCCATAAGTTCAGGGTCTTCCCATGGTTCTCCTTCAAACAGGGACCAACTGTCTTACTTGGAGCTTAGGCTACTCTGCTATCTTTCCCCAGTGCTGTTCCTTGCTTTGTCACTAGTGATTAGTATCTTAAAGAGTCATAAAGTAATAAAGGAATAAAGTCTCGGAAAGAATCCTCGTCGTCTGTGTCCTGAGTTGGCTATTGGTGGGGACTGCAAGAGGCAGCTAGGGCGCTCCTGACAGTCACAGAGAGGAAGGCCAGGATCTCTTTTTGATCATCCCAGAGTGCAGGGCATGGAATAATGGGCTGAAGTTACAGGAAGCCAGATTCCGGCTGAGCATCAGGAAAAACTTCCTGATTGTTAGAGCAATACGACAATGGAACCAATTACCTAGGGATGTGGTGGGCTCTCCCACGCTGGAGGCATTCAAGATGTGGCTGGACAGCCATCTGTCAGGGATGCTTTGCCTTAGATTCCTGCATTGAGCAGGGGGTTGGACTCAATGGTCTTATAGGCCCCTTCCAACCCTACTATTCTATGATTCTATGATATAGATATAGATATAATTCAAAGTTAGGAGTTAGTTGGTCATGATTTTTTGACTGCCTTCCCATTGACCCATTCTCATGAAACACACTTCATTGGAAATCTCTTGACACATAGATTCCATGAATAACAACAGTTTTCACTATAATTCAAAGTTGGGAGCTTTATGTCCTTAATTTAAAAAAAAAAAAAAGAATTACACTATCTTCTATAACAATGTTTTGTTTTTAATATCAAAAAAGTCAAGTATAATTAAACAAACATAATTAATTGCAAATTGGAGCAAAATGAAATATGAACACAAAAAAGTCTTTGTACACCTTTATAAACAGAGGTGCAGGCCAAAGTACAGTGATATGCCAATAACATATGGCCTGTAAACAAACCATGAATGGGTTAACAGACACGTAAACTTTGAATGTGTCAATAAATGCAGTTAGTTAAGTTAAACCTTCCATTAGATTTGATTTTTCTCCATGAACTGTGTTTGCAGGGAACAGACCAGTTGCTTTTTTTATCTGTACTGTGATTGTGTATTCTGTGGTATTCAGTTCTGAAAATGTTCTTCTCCAAAAGCCATTATCTTTGAAAGTTCCATTTCCTTCTCATGAGAGCCAGTGTAGTGCTATGGCTAGAGTTTGGATATTACCTTAGGAAGATGTGGATAGCTTTTGACAATTATCTTGCATTCAAAGTTTAACAGCTATACAGTTTTGAATACCTGACTCCTATGGGTGAATAGCACAAAGGCTTATTTGGTTATTTATTTAAAACACTTGTGACTCATCTCTTCCCATGTATTATGTGACTTTCAGTAATTAAAATCATTAAAACAAATTCTACAACTCTTGAAAATTCAACATACAGCAAGAAAAATGCTTAAACTCATCTCTCAATCAACTGTCTAGAAGAACAGGTCCTTCAAATGGTGATTTGTTTTTGCTGTCCAGATGCTCTACTTTTTTTTTCTGAAGGCCAGAAAGGATGTATATCTGGGTCCCTAATCTACAGTCTCAAGGCCAACTGTGAGATTCCTCCACAATCCAGATGTTTAAAAATCATAAAATGAAGGAATATGGAGCATACCCCGTTCACTGACTACCTTAACAGGCTCATGGAGAAAGGTGCTTTCTATCATATGTAGATCCCACATTTTAATAGGTGGGACCTACAGGACAAGGTCAGAACAATCAGAACAAAATGAGCATGGTAGTTACTACAGACAGAACCAATTCAATATATTCCTGCTCTCCTATACCTATCACACAGGCAAACTTGTTTCCTGACTCCTGTCCTTACAATTACATTTCTGAGCAATCTCAGGATCATAATTTATTTCTGGGATCATGGGATTTATACTTTCTTTAAAACTTCCCACTACTAGTTGCCCCTTACTACCTCTTTCCTTTTTAAAAATTTGGTTGTGAAGTGGGAGAATTAATAGGGGTCTATAAAAACCATCTGGGTTTCTGCATGCATTTCTGCAGAATGCTCACAAAAACCCTTAGGTCTGTTTATCTTTTTCTTCTTCGTCGTCATCTTCATCTTCATCTTCGTATTTGTCTTCTTCTTCAACTATTTGACAGGAATGGTCACAAAACCTAGATGGTTTTCAAGGCGAGCCAGGCTGGAGGGAGGTTCACACATGACTGGTGAGGATAACCCAGGGTTCTTGCTGCTGTCATTTCTAGAGATTTATTTATTTATTTATTTATTTATTTATTTATTTCTATACCGCCCAATAGCCGAAGCTCTCTGGGCGGTTCACAAAAACTAAAACCAAACAACACACAATAAAACAATTTAAAATATATAGAACATTAAAACCACAATATAACAATACAACCACAATAAAACCTAGCAGCAGTACAGGAGTTTAAAATACAGATTTAAAACAGCAAAGATAAAAATTTAGAAAGCTAAAATGCCTGGGAAAATAAAAAGGTCTTCACCTGGCGCCGAAAGGAGTACAATGTAGGCGCCAGGCGAACCTCACTAGGGAGCTCATTCCAGAGCCGGGGTGCCACAACAGAAAAAGCCCTCCTCCTAGAAGCCACCCGCCTCACTTCCTTCGGCAGGGGCTCACGGAGAAGGGCTGCTGATGATGATCTTAAGGTCCGGGCAGGCAAATATGGGAGGAGGCGATCCTTCAGGTAACCTGGCCCCAAGCCGTTAAGGGCTTTGAATGTTAACACCAGCACTCTGAATCGGGCCCGGAAATGGACCAGCAGCCAGTGCAGCTGGAAAAGTACTGGCATAATATGAGCTCGCAGGCCAGTCCCTGTTAACAATCTTGCTGCCCTATTTTGGACCAGCTGAAGTTTCCGGACCGTTTTCAAAGGCAGCCCCACATATAACGCATTGCAGTAATCCAGACGAGAAGTTATCAGAGCATGGATAACTGTAGCTAGGCTATCTCTGTCCAGATAAGGGCGTAGTTGGTATACCAGCCTAAGCTGATAAAAAGTGCTCCGTGCCACTGAGTTCACCTGTGCCTCAAGTGACAGTTCTGGATCCAAGAGCACCCCCAAACTACGAACCTGATCCTTTAGGGGGAGTGCAACCCCCTCCAGAACAGGTTGATTATCACCTAGCCGGGCAGACGAACCACCCACTAACAGTACCTCTGTCTTGTCTGGATTGAGTTTCAGTTTATTGGCCCTCATCCAGTCCATTACCGTGCCCAGGCACTGGTTCAGAACAGCCACTGCCTCACCTGGTTTTGATGAGAAAGAGAGGTAGAGCTGGGTGTCATCCGCATATTGATGGCACCTCAGTCCACACCTCCGGATAACCTCCCCCAGCGGTTTCATGTAGATGTTAAACAGCATGGGGGATAGAATAGAGCCCTGTGGAACCCCATGGCACAATTGCCATGGCACAGAGCAATAATCCCCCAGCACCACCTTCTGGAATCGGCCATCCAAGTAGGAGCGGAACCACTGTAGTGCAGTGCCTCCAACTCCCAACCCAGACAACCTATCCAGAAGGATACCATGGTCGATGGTATCGAAAGCCGCTGAGAGGTCCAGGAGAATCAACAGGGTCGCACTCCCCCTGTCCCTCTCCCGGCAGAGGTCATCC
Organism: Heloderma suspectum; assembly: GCF_057233095.1. Lineage (NCBI taxonomy): Eukaryota > Metazoa > Chordata > Lepidosauria > Squamata > Helodermatidae > Heloderma > Heloderma suspectum. The sequence continues at coordinate 150,089,389 of NC_139458.1, forward strand.
CACAGGGCGACCAAGGCAGTTTCCGCCTAATATCTGCCTAATATCAAGGCAGAGATATTATTGATAGTAATTATCTGTTTAAAAAAACAACTTGGGGTAAGAACAAGAGCCCAGCATTGGCAATGTCTTCAAAACAGGCAGCATAAGAAATGTGTTTTGAGTTCTTCTTTACAGCTTCCTCTTCACTTTAACTCCTGTCTCTTTGACTGTGATAACACCTTGTTAAACAAAATTTAAACATTTGGGCAATTGTGGTCACTGTCACATCTGTTTTCATTATATTCTGGGTACTCTATACATTGCAGGCCAAATGGGTCAGACTGCTATCCACTAAAGATCTCTGCCAGTTTCTGTATATCCACTGAGACGTGTTCCATCTCAGCTGGACTGCTGACTGACTTAAACTAAATGAAAATCCCATAGATCTTCATGAGCTGTGAGCAGCCAACAAACAGCAGAGCTTACATTTTCTAGGATCCAGGCAGGCTTCAGTTTCTTATCCTTGTCAGCTTCTTGAGCTGCTTTAATGACATAGCCTCAGGAATGGAGGGATGGTTTGTTATCAGTCCTGTTTCCTTTTGTCTCCAGCTGATTAATTTGAAGCACATACAGCATTCTCTCTGATTCATCTCAGGCATCTGCAATGCTATCCCATTAACGTGTCAATAGCCTCAGACAAGGTACTTCCTGCCTGATCACTTTTAAAAGGAGGATTATTGTTTGTTTCTTTTAAGCAAAAGATGTTGCCATCATTCCAGTAAATGCCTATGAAACTCCACTGTAGCAAACCAAGCCAAAACGAAGCCCAAGAAAGCACACCTGAGCACTCAGCACAAAAACACTCAGGCACGTACTCACCTGAATGTTACTCACATTCAGTAAGTAACCCCCACTTTGCCAAGAGCAATCTTATAAACACAGACCATAAGCAGGAAGATGATGGATTCAAACATTCTCAAAAGAGGGAGTCTGGTGTCCATGCCCAAGCACCTTGCTTTCTCCAGCAGGTAAAGGACCTGCCGGCCTGATCTCTGCTTGCTCAGAGGAGCAAAAGGTAACTACACACTCTGTAAGCATCAAATGACAGGAGGGGTTCCATCTGACCTATGAAGCCTCTGACTCTTGCTTGGCTCCACAATCTGAGTGCCTTGTCTTCGCATGAAGACCAAGCTATTCTCAGATTTCCCTGTTTACATCTACGCCCACCTGTTTTCCTAGCTCTTAGAGCACTCCACTGGTTTGTAGCCCAACTTGTCATTTCATCTGTCTACTTTGCTGCATTTCCTTCTGACCTCCAACCCTGACACATTCTCTCGATCAAACACACACACACACACACACACATTATTTTGTTTCTGTGTTCATTTAAGGGTGGTGTGGTGGCTGGAAATCCCACCCACACACCCCCAGCAACCAACTTCTCTGTGCTAGTGTCCATGCTGCATGTCCATGACATTTGAAAGTGAGAATGTTGTGAAGTGGGTATATTGTACAATATGTCCCTATGCCATACTTTGTGCCCAAACAGAACATTCTTCACTAAATTAAACCACCGGCTAGCTACCGATGTAAGCGGTAACCAGGCCTGGGCCAACTCACAGGAAGATTCCTCTAGCAATACAGTAAGGCTCAGATGCTTCGTAAGGCAGCACAGGGCCAAGACAATGTGGAGCATCTTTGCTGGTCCCAGGCATGTGGATGCATGAAAGGTAAGTTGTAAGCAAGCACAAGGTCTGGCATTGCACAACATTATTGATCACACAGGGCACATCTGTTAAAGATTCAGCTTTGTTTAGCTTCCAATTTCCTGGCTTTGTGGAGCTTGAATCAACATGTCGTCGCCTTAACTGGTCTTAAACCAGGAGGGCATTGTTGTTTTTATCATTAAATATGCGAATCTGTTGGTTGATTGGTTTTCTTATCTTTTCTCCTAATTTGTCACATATCTTTTATTTTGGGAGATTCCAGAATTAAGACTGATGATTTCTCTGGTTCTGTGGCCTCTCACTTTTATTATATTTGATGCCAACTTCACTTTACCTATATATTTTTCATCTGCTCAATAACAAATGCAATTATGAACAGTTAAAAGACTAAAATGCACTATGAACAGTTTACAAAAATAAAATGCAATGCAAATATTTAAAATAATACAACACAATACAAAGCAACAAACAGCACAGGCATTGGTAAAGATATATAAACCATAAAAATCTAGAACCAGCAAACAGGTTCTGTTTATGTTCTTGTCTTCTGCAAACAGATCTTCTTAGGGATGTCATGAGAAATCAGGTAGGGCTGCAGTATCTCCATTTTCCCAAGAAGTGTGGGGGAAGGATCACCACCACCACTGCTTGCCACCTTGAACCCCCAAGGTAAGCTCCCCCCCTTGCAAACTAGGATGAACTAGGGATGGACGGACTCTTTCATGCCTGGCTTTGCCAGGCACTCACTGAGCTGCTGCCTGCCCCTGCTTGTGAGTGTGACAATGCACGAGCTTTGTCACAGCCCGGCGAGTGCCCGACGAAGCCACAGGGCCACCCGTCCTCCCTAACGAGCTGCCATTGTGCACAAGAATGGCGGCTTGGGTGCTCCACTCACACCTGTAATGTTGCTTAGATGGCCCCTTTACAGATGCCAATGTTACCTACCTAGAAGTGCCCGAGCCGTCACTGTTGAGTGCAATGGCAGCTCGCCAGGGAGGATGGGCAGCTGCCGGGCACTCGCCAAGCTATGGGGTGCTCTCCGAGTAGGTTCACAAGCACCCTGTGGTTCAGCAAGAGGGGCCCCTGAGGGTAGGCAAGGGGGAGTCCGTTGGATTCCACCACCACCCCTGCAGACTCTCACAATATCCCTAGGATGGACATCTGGAGGGTGGGAACTGGGACCTTTTGATTGGCCCAATCAAATATCAACCTTCACCAAAGGTTTCAAGTTTCAATTGGGCTGGGGAAAGCTGGGAGCTGTAGGACTTTTTTTCTCATCTAAACATGCATAGGATTGCACCCTTAGTGTCTCTTGCCTCTTCAGTTATGAATCCACATTTGCACATTTATTTCTATGGAGATCCACAACTTACATGGCCTGGGTAACATAAAATGCACCAGCCCCACAGGATTGTGTACATGTAGCAACTGTAAAGTGGCAGCAGGTCGGTGGTGTGGGAAGCCTTATGGCTAACAAGATGATTATTGTACTGCTGTCATTAAATGCCTATAATCCCCTGGAGTCTGTTTCATCGCCAGCTGCAAATGCACTTCTCAGTAGACTAGGGCTTAGAGAAATGGCTGTAAACTATCCTAGTAAGGAAATGAAAGACTTATTACATGAGCTAAATTGTTCTTAGATATTGTACTGGTATAAACAAGTGTAGACCCTTGCAGGATGCCCGGAGTGCAGGCTTTGGGACCTTTAGGAACTGCTATAAGATAGTGAATGGACTTTGAGAAGGTTCTGGGAGGTTTTCTGAAGAGATTGTGGGAGACTTTTTGTAAGTAGATAGATTCTGGAGAAGAGATGAAGATCTGAGAATGGAAAGCAACTGAGAAGACTACAGAGAAAGGGACTACAAAGAAGAGAAAGCAGCAGAGGGGAGAAAACCTGTAGCTTTTTGCCCTCATACTGCATTCCTTCACAGCAGGGAGTGACAGAAACTGAGGCCTGCAGTTGTGTCCCAGCCCACAACTACTGTGCAGTCAGAGAAAGCTCTGAGAGACTCTAATTGCTCAGTATCTGTAGACAATTAAATTATTGGACTCCATCTGTTGTTGAATTTACCGACTTACCTTAAATTGTAGAATCATTTCAGTTTTTCTTCTTGTTCCCTCCCCTCTTTCCCTCTCCCAGTTAAATATATCAGGGGGGATCATGGCTCAGTAGTAAAGCACCCATTTTGTACCCTGAGTTTCAGTCCCCAGCATCTTCAGGTAGAGTTGGAAAAATTCCTGCCTGAAATCCTGGAGAGCCACTGCCAGTCTGTGTCAACAATACTGGGCTAGATGGACCAAGTAAGGCAGCCTTCTGTGTTCCTGTATTCTACGCCTTCTGTTTCTTATTCTGTTAAGTAGCCAATTGGTCCCACACCCTACATCCTTTCAGGAAACATGGGGACTGGTGGTCTGGAGGCACCTCACACAGTTTTGGGGGCCCTGGCATTATTACCTCAAGCCACTACAGCTTGAACCTCATAGTTCCCTCCACCACAAGGGGTTGCTAGTAGGGAAACTGGAGTTACATATGTACAACCTGGATGCAGATAAAACTATAGCCCTGTTTAAGTGCTCAAGGAATATGTGGGGGGATAAAGCATGGAGGTGGCCCATGGGAACACACTGTTACCCCCCACTCCAAGATCACCATTCCTATGCACACCAGCCCTGAGCTCCATGCCCAATCTTTCTGTGTTGTTTGGCTGAATGAGTTTAGAGCCCTCCCCATGGCTGGGAACCTTAACTCAGGATTCCCAACCATGGGGATAGTTCTAAGCATATTCACCCAAAACACCCTTAGAATCATCCTTCAGACCTTTGCTGTCAATATGCAAAGGTCTCCAGGAGGGACGGGGACATTGTCAATGTGGCTTGCACATGTTGCCCCACTGCCCTCTTCATGTATTCGCAGTGAATACCTGAATAGGTCTTATCTTGATTAGAATTCTCTGAAAAGCCAGACTTCTTTCTGTAACTCTACTTTCAATGGTGATTAGATTAAGATGAACTACAGAGTGCGTGGTAGTATGAATCATAGTAATGTTTTATATTCAGAATGAAACTTCAATTAGAGACAAATCATTTTAGAAGCAAGTCACGCTCACAATTGTGTGAGATTTCTGATGTGCCGAAAATCTTACAAAAATTTAAAAAGAGATTGAATACCTGTGTTGCTAATATGTAACATCCATTTATCACCGCTATGATGATATCGAGCATTAAACAGAGTACAGAGTTGGTGAGCTACCTAGTTGGTCAGCTTGCAACCTGTATAAGGCAAATGCTGAGGCCTGATTCACATTCAACAAAACCACATGGTAGAGTCCTAGAATACTTGCAGGTAGAATACGAGGGAGAAGATTTAAAACTTGATCTTCACCATGTTCAGTTTGAGACATCAATGAATATTCAGGAAGAGTTGTTGAAACAGAAGCATGACATTCAACCTGAGTGAAGGTGTCTTGGCAGAAAAATATATTTGAGAGTCATCACTGTAACAATAGTAGCTGAAGCATGGGAACTGAGAACACTGATGCAGGGAGGGGACACTATCCACATTACTTAATTAAATACATAAATCTGGAGGATTTCTGTAGGGTTCACACAGGATAATGGATAGTAAAAACTACCAAAGAAGAAAGAGGAAATCTAGTCAGACAGAGAGGGGGATAATCAGGACATAAAAGTCAATGGAAGGGAGAGGGGAGCTGAAGAGCTGGAACGGCATATGAGCAACCTGCTTTCTGCATTGCACTCATACAGAAGTACATTTATTTATTTATTTATTTATTGCATTTATATCCTGCCTTTTTCCTCTAAGGAACCCAATGTGGCTTACATTATCCTCCTCCTCCTCTCCATTTTATCCTCACAACAACAACCCTGTGAGGTAGGTTGGGCTGAGAGTCTGTGACTGGCCCAAAGTCACCTAGTGAGCTTCCATGGCCAAGTGGGGACTAGAACCTGGATGTTCCACCTCCCAGTCTAACGCTGTCACCACTACACCACACTGGCTCTCATTTCTCTTTATCTTCTGCTTTTTCTTGTTCTTACTCTCACTGCCACTTCAGCTGGATTGGGCTCCCCATATTTGCCACCAAAATACCCTATCCAGAGGTCATGGCCGCAGAGGAGCTAGATAGAAAGCAGGCTACATTTTGTGCATATGTATATATCCTGTAAACAGCACAACAATTTCCCATGGCATTTCACAAAATGGTTCATAAGGGGAGGATCCGTTGATTTCACCTCCAACCATAACTCAACTTCCCACCACGACACCACCTCATGCCCTATTTGGGGTGTGTTTTCAGTTTGGAAAGTTTAGCTCAATTATCAAAGCAGAGGTGATCGCTTTCTTTTCTTTTCTTATTTTGCTATAAGATATTTGGAAACAACGAAGTACACCTGACAGATGTTAGTTACGCTGCTTGTAATGTGCTGTCGGAAGAGGCGCAGACTCTGTGGGGAACGAGGTCTGCAAAGTAACAGAATAGCAGGAGCTCATCTGTCGCCATTACTACATTTTAATCCTTCTTCCGTTTCCTCGTTATGACAAGTGTTGCTTTGCTCTTGGTTTGAGGATGTTAATTTAAAACAGATTTGAAAAGAGGAAGACAATATTTACATGGATATATCTTGGCATGTAAATCCCCAGAGCAGCTGTAACTTAAATTAAACAGAATGATTAAATAGTTCCTCCATTAGTGAAGAAAAACAATTGCCAAAATAAGCATGGTGTGGCTATACACACACAGCCGGCAACTGCCTTCCAGCCACAATTAATGATAATTAATGCCTCTGCCAACATGGAGGGATGCGTTGAATTTTATCTCAAGTGCCACTGCTTACAGGGCCTTTTCATATTGGAAAATAAGACCTTTTGTCTCAGCAGTTAGCAGAGTAAATCAAATTAAGGGCACCATTACGTTAGCTTTGCCCATTGGAGCACTTATCTTCTTATGGACAACATACAGACAACCACACAGGCAATCCACTCATGCCATAATGCCTCCGAGTTAGAAACAATGAAAAAGTCATGGCATTTATGCTTGTGCCAGTAGCATGGAGAGGGGCAGGGTGGGGAACAATATAGAATCATAGAATCATAGAATAGTAGGGTTGGAAGGGATCTACAAGGCCATCGAATCCAACCTCCTGCTCAATGCAGGAATCCAAGTCAGAGCATCCCTGTCAGGTGGCTGTCCAGCCTCGTCTTGAATGACTCCAGTGTGGGAGAGCCCACCACCTCCCTAGGTCATTGGTTCCATTGTCATATTGCTCTAACAGTCAGGAAGGTTTTCCTGATGTTCAGCTGGAATCTGGCTTCCTGTAACTTGAGCCCATGATTCCGTGTCCTGCTCTCTGGGATGATCGAGAAGAGATCCTGGCCTTCCTCTCTGTGACAACCTTTCAAGTACTTGCAGAGCACTATCATATCTCACCTCAGTCTTCTCTTCGCAAGCCTAACATGCCCAGTTCTTTCAGGACTAGGGATGTCAGACAATTCCACGACGGATCTCGGTGAGGCCAAATGCCAGTGCATTCAGCCCCCTGAAATCCATCGCAGAACGAAACCCCTGCCCCCCCAACCCACGAAAGGCGCGCGGGACAAAGTCCCCACTGCCCAAAACCCACAAAAGGCGTGTGAAATGGAGCACTTACCTGCTCCCATCCGTGCTGCTTTGCGAATGGCGGCCATCCTGCGGCTGCCATTCGCTTCCTCTTCATAGCTGTGATAGGCTATGTAAATACTTACGTAGCCTATCACGGCTAGATTTCCAAAGTCAGCCGTGATAGGCTACGTAAATCATCACGTAGCCTATCACGGGTGACTTTGGGGGGAAAAAAAAGCACGTATGCAAATGGCGGGGCCCCATGGGTGCCGCCATTTGCGTATGCACTTTTTTTTTCCCCCAAAGTCGCCCGTGATAGGCTACGTGACGATTTACGTAGCCTATCACGGCTGACTTTGGAAATCTAGCCGTGATAGGCTACGTAAATCGTCATGTAGCCTATCACGGGTGTGTTTTTTTTTTAACTTTACTTTTTTATTTTGTAATGGCGGTTGTGGCAGCCGGTCAGGAGACCGGCCGCCGCCCCCGCCCCGGCCGAAATGCCGCCGAAATGCCGCCGGGACCCGCCGCCGAGAGGGACATTCACCGAAGGTAAGTCCCATCCCGGGGAGGGGCGGGGGGCTGGAGGAGAATTTCCCCACCAATTTCGGGGGGCCGAATGCGTCGGTACTCGGCCTTCCAAAGATTTGTGGAGAAATTCTCCACCATCCCTGCATCAACCAGGACAGCTAGGCTGGTGAGGATGAGGGAGAGGGCCTTCTCTGTGAGGGCCCCCACTCTGTGGAACTCCCTCCCTAAGGAACTCCGCCATGCCCCTTCTTTACTGAGCTTCTGCCACTCATTAAAAACATGGTTGTTCAGGCAGGCATTTGGGATGGGTTAGGGTATTTTTAGAAATACGATGTCTTAATATGGAATTTTATTGTTTTAAACTGTTGTATTATTGTACATAGCCTAGAGTGGCCAGGTGATTAAGAAATTTAATAAACAAATAATAAAATAAATGCATATGGTACCTTTGACTGTGTGGCAGTCAAGGGTCAGGCATTAATTTGTACGCAAATGAATGTCAAAAGGGCTATTATGAAATTGGTAGATGAAAAACAGTTCTCTGAATGTAGGGATGTACGAAAGTCACTTACCTTTCCACGGATTATGTTGATGGTGGGGGGGGAGGCATTCCATCCCTCCCCCCGGAATCCTCAACGGGGGGGAGGTGATCCGTTCCTCCCCCCGGAATCTTCCACGGCCGGCTGTGCTCTGCAGCAGCTCCGTGGAGCAGCCAGCCAGGCCCAGACCAGCCCAGAGCCGTCCACAGCCGGATTTCCAGCCGCGGAGGGCTCTGGGGAAAAAAAAAATAAAACCGCATACGCAAATGGTGGCGGCTACAGCCGCCGCCATTTGCGTTCCTTATTTTTGGCCATCTTAATCTACGTAAATATTTACGTTGACTATGATGGCGAAAATAAAGGGGAATGCAAATAGCATAGCGGGCGGTATTTGCGTCCCTTTTTGAGTCACCGTTTTAGCCTACGTAAATCTTTACGTAGGCTAAAACAGTGAATCAAAAAGGGATGCAAATAGCGCCCGCTACGCTATTTGTGTTCCCCTTTATTTTCGCTGTCATAGTCAACATAAATATTTACATAGATTAAGATGGCCAAAAATAAGGAACGCAAATGGTGACGGCCATAGCCGCCATTTGCGTACGTGCGTTTTTTTTTTAACCCAGCCATGATAGGCTACGTAAATCTTTACGTAGCCTATCACATTGTTTTTTGTTGTTGTTTTTTTACAAGACAAATGGAGGCAGTGGCTGCCAGTTGGAAGACCAGCCACCGCAGCTGCTGCCGCAGCCACAGCCGCCGCCGCCCGGAAGATCCGCCCCAGGTAAGTCTCGTCCCAGGGGGAATCCACTGGGGGGTAGGGGGGGCAGGCCGTTCCACCACAGATTTCAGGGGGGCAAATGCACTGGCATTCGGCCTTACTGAGATCCGTGGCGGAATTCTCTGACATCCCTATCTGAATGTGCATTTTGTAGCAACCAACTCCTCTCATAATTACATATGTGTATAAAATGATACAGAGGGAGAAGTAAGGAAAGATTTGAAATATGACCCATTCATGTAAATGAATTGTGTGGTAAAATTTCACTCCTCTCTCTCTCTCTCTCTCTCTCTCTCCCCCCCCCCTCTCCACAGTCTTAAGCAGCTTATATAAAACATAGGTGCAATTCTATGCATGTTTAGATAGAAAAAGTCCTACAACTCCCAGCATACCCCAGCCAGCCATGCTGTCTGGGGCATGTTGGGAGTTGTAGGACCTTTTTCTGTCTAACCATGCATAGGACTGTGCCCTTAGTCTCTTTGATTCCACAGCAGTTTCTAGGGATGCACGAAAGTCACTTACCTGGTCGAGCAGCTTGCTTGGCGGTGGGGGGGAGGCACTTCGCTGCTCCCCCCGAAGTTCAGGCCGGGGGGGGAGGCTTCCTGCCTCACCCAGCCGAAATTCAGGCCGGGGGGGAGGCTTCACACCTCGCCCGGCCGAAATTCAGGCCGGGTAGAAGCGCCCCATCTCCCCGGCCGCGAACTTCAAAAGAAAAAAGAAAAAAAACGCCCCTGTAATAGGCTACGTAACGATTAACGTAGCCTATCACGTCTAGACCTGCAAAGTCAGCCATGATAGGCTACGTTAATCATCACGTAGCCTATCACGGGTGACTTTGGAAAAAAAAAAGCGCGTACGCAAATGGCGGCCCCCATAGGGAGCCGCCATTCGCGTTCCTTATTTGGTCCCTGTAGTCTACGTAAAGATTTACGTAGACTACGGCGAAAATAAGGGCAACACTATTTGCGTTGCCCTTATTTTCGCCATAGTCTACGTAAATATTTATGTAGACTACAGGGACCAAATAAGGAACGCGAATGGCGGCTCCTTATGGGGGCCACCATTAGCCGTACGCGCTTTTTTTTTTTCCCCAAAGTCACCCGTGATAGGCTACGTGACGATTAACGTAGCCTATCACGGCTGACTTTGCAAATCTAGCCGTGATAGGCTACGTTAATCGTTACGTAGCCTATCACAGGGGCTTTTTTTTTTTTTTACTTTTCTTGTAATGGCGGTGGCGGCAGCCGGTCAAAAGACCGGCTGCTGCCCCCGCCCCTGACGAAGGCCTGCCGAACCGCCGCCGGGACCCGCTGCCGGGAGGGACATTCGTGAAAGGTAAGTCCCATCCCGGGGTGGGGGGCGGAGAATTTCTCCCCAAACAACCTTCGGAGGACCGAATGCGTTGGCACTCGGCCCCCCGAAGTTTCGGGGAGAAATTCTCCCCCATCCCTAGCAGTTTCACCCTACTAGAAACCTCAGAATTCACTGCAAAATGTCATTAAATGTGACACTTGACAGCAACTTAATGTGTGTGTTTTTCCTGCTGCCAAAACTGTGCTAGTTTCGAAATGCTTTTTTTCTCTCAAAAGTCCTCAGATGTTTCACTCAAGCAGGAACCACCAAAATTGCCATGCAGTCTTGCTATAAGCAAAATCTGGTGGCAACTTTAACATCCATTGATTTCCTGAGAGACCAAAAAGCCACCTCTTATCCAGACTTTTATTCAATAATAGGGCAAGGAAGATATAATGGCATGTACAGAGACACCCCCCCCCAAAAAAAACGAAAGAAACTTCCACCCAGAGCTATCATCATTACAGTTAATCCTGTTAAGCTTTGGGGCAGCTGGATAAACGCGCAGATATTTGCTTATCCTCTCAATTTTCTATCCCCTGTAAAGTTAATACCTTTTTTTCCTTGTGGGAATGCCACTGCAGCATGTGCTATTGGAAAACATAAAGCTTAGCAGAACAACAATTTACTGGCATATCTCCTCAAGCAAAAGAAATAAATAAGTGTGTGTCCCTCGTCCCAACCCCTGGTAAGCTTCTCTAAGAAATAAGAGTGGGTGGGGGGGGGGAGGCAGACATTTTCCATTTTTTCTGTTCTGTGTTCAAAGCTGTGAGTTTGATGCTGCAGTCCACAGTCTTGGTTTTATTCTACCACTGCTTCATTACCCTCAGTGGAAATATATTCCCATTTATTTAATTGGTGATTGGTGAACATCAAAGCTGCACAAAACAGTAAAGGACTGGGTCAAAAACAATGCTATGTTCTTCTCCTCTCAAACACACAGAGATACTGAAGAAATCTGTAAAGGGTGCCATTTGAGTCCAAGCAACTCACAGCTTTGGTGCTCCAAAATAGTTTTTGAAATATGAAGCACAATGCAGACATATGGGTGAAAAGTAGGCCTGTGCGCTGCTTCGGCCCAAGGCCCAAAGCCCGAGTCAAACCGGGCTGCTTTGGGTCACTTTGTACCCCTGCCGAGGTGAAGCGGAGGGGGCACGAAGTGACCCAGAGTGGATCAGGGGTTCTCCGAAGCACTCGGTGCACTTCGGAGCTTAGCCTCCCCCTGGCCCAGACCACCGGGATTGAGGGGTCCCTGCACAGGGAATTCTGAACTGTATTCTTCCTAGGGATGGCGGAGAATTTCTCCCCGAAACTTCGGGGGGCCAAGCGCCAACATGTTCGGCCCCCCGAACAAGTTTCGGGGAGAAATCCTCTGAACCCCCCCCGCCCCCCCCCGGGACGGGACTTACCTTCACCGAATGTCCCTCCCGGCGGCGAGTCCGGCCGGCGGTTCGGCGGGTGTTTGAGCGGGGCGGGAGCGGCAGCCGGTCTTTTGACCGGCTGCCGCCGCCGCCATTGCAATAAAAGAAAAAGAAAAACGACCCCTGATAGGCTACGTGATGTTTAACGTAGCCTATCATGGCTAGATTTGCAAAGTCAGCCGTGATAGGCTACGTCAATCGTCACATAGCCTATAGGGGTGGACGAAAGTCCCTTACCTTTCGCCGAAGCTTTTTCGCGGTGGGGGGGAGCGCTTCTCTGCTCCCCCCGCGAAGTTCAGGCCGGGGGGGGGAGGCTTCCCGCCTCGCCTGGCCGAAATTCAGGCCGGGGAGGAGGCTTCCCGCCTCGCCCGGCCGCGAACTCGAAAGTAAAAAAAAAAAAAAAACCACGTCCCCTGATAGGCTACGTGACGATTCACGTAGCCTATCACGGCTAGATCTGGAAAGTCAGCCATGATAGGCTACGTGAATCGTCACGTAGCCTATCATGGGTGACTTTAAAATAAAAAAAAAGCGCGTACGCGAATGGCGGCCCCCATAGGGAGCCGCCATTCACGTTCCTTATTTAGTTGCTGTAGTCTACGTCAATGTTTACGTAGACTACGGCGAAAATAAGGGCAACGCAAATAGCGTTGCCCTTATTTTCACCGTAGTCTATGTAAACATTGACGTAGACTACAGCGACCAAATAAGGAAGGGGAATGGCGCCTCCCTATGGGGGCCGCCATTATCCGTACACACTTTTTTTTTTTTTTTTAAAGTCACCCGTGATAGGCTACATGACGATTCACGTAGCCTATCACGGCTGACTTTGCAAATCTTGCCGTGATAGGCTACGTGAATCGTCACGTAGCCTATCAGGGGACGTGTTTTTTTTTTTTCTTTCATTGCAATGGCGGGGGCGGCAGCCGGTCGAAAGACCGGCTGCTGCTCCCGCCCCGCTCTAACACCGGACGAACCGCCGGCCGGACCCGCCGCCGGGAGGGACATTCAGGGAAGGTAAGTCCCGTCCCGGGGGGGGCGGGGGGCGGGGGAGCGGAGGATTTCTCCCCGAAACTTGTTCGGGGGGCCGAACACGTTGGCGCTCGGCCCCCCGAAGTTTCGGGGAGAAATTCTCCGCCATCCCTAATAGCCTATCACGGGTGACTTTAAAAAAAAAAAAAGCGCGTTGCCCTTATTTTCACCGTAGTCTACGTAAATCTTTACGTAGACTACAGCGACCAAATAAGGAACGGGAGTGGCGGCTCCCTATGGGGGCCGCCATTATCCGTACGCGCTTTTTTTTTTTTTTTAAGTCACCCGTGATAGGCTACGTGACGATTTACGTAGCCTATCACGGCTGACTTTGCAAATCTAGCCGTGATAGGCTACGTTAATCGTCACGTAGCCTATCACGGGGGCATTTTTTTTTTCTTTTATTGGAATGGCGGCGGCGGCAGCCGGTCAAAAGACCGGCTGCCGCTCCCGCCCCGCTCGAACACCCGCCGAACCGCCGGCCGGACCCGCCGCTGGGAGGGACATTCGGCGAAGGTAAGTCCCGTCCTGGGGGGGGTGCGGGGGGCGGGGGGGTGTGGAGGATTTCTCCCCGAAACTTGTTCGGGGGGCCGAACACGTTGGCGCTCAACCCCCCGAAGTTTCGGGGAGAAATTCTCCGCCATCCCTAGTTGACATTTTTAGAGGTGATAGGATGTGAAAGGTTTCATAGAGAAAAAAACCTCCCACAGGTGTATTTTTTTCACAGCTGTTCACAGCCATTATAAATTAATTGTAACTGAAGAGGAACTACTAATTTGATCTCAAATTAATTTATGAATTTATACATTAGGATAGGAGAGGAATTTGATAGGGTATTTTATTGGATAGGAAATTAATTGGCTTTGTTTGCCTTCTGTGAAATTTAAATAAATCTTAATGATTTCTAAATTTACTAATCCACAAGAGGTTATGTCCAAACTACGGGTGCAATCCTATAGGATCCTGGGCTACTTGTAAACCTCTGAACTTGGAGGCTTATGAGTATCTTATGCAGAGCAGGAGGTGCCTTGCACCTCCCACTCTTCAGTTTAGCTAGAGAGGCGATTTTGCCCATCTAGCAGAGGCTTCAGGGAGGAGGAGGGAAGGAAGGAAGGAGGCTGTGGTGGCCATAAGATTTCTTATATGGGTGCCATTCTGGTCCCCTCCCCTCCCTGCCCCCAGGAACACTGTCTTTTCCCCATCTCCACAGTCTGTTTTCCAAGTATGGAAAGGTAGCTGGCACAGTTCTCTCTGCGCCAGCTATGAGGGGGCAGGGGCGGGGAGCGCAGTTTCCTGGCTTGGAGTTCAGAGCCCTGTCTCTTAGCTCAGACTAGGAATGGACATAACACTTCCTTTACGTTCTGTTTCCGCTGGGGGGGGAGGCGCTCTGTCCCTCCTCCCGGAATCCTCAATGGGGGGGAGGCAATCCGGTCCTCCCCCCGGGATTCTGCCTGGGTGGCTCCACTCCACGGCCAAGCTGCAGAGCTGCCGGCTGGCTCCGGCTGCCCGCAGCCAGACATCCAGCTGCTGGGCAGCCCTGCAGGGATGCAAATGGCGGCTGTCATAGCCACCGCCATTTGCGTCCCTGTATTTAGCTGTGATAGGCTACATAAATATTTACATAGCCTATCACGGCAGGGGGAAAAAAACCCAGTGTACACAAATGGCGGCGGCTACGGCGGCCACCATTTGCGTTCCCTTTTTTCGTCATTTTTAGCCTACGTAAATATTTAAGTAAGCAATTACGGCAAAAAAAGGGGGAATGCAAATAGCGTAGTGGATGCTATTTGCGTTCCCCTTTTTTTTCGCCGTAATTGCTTACGTAAATATTTACATAGGCTAGAAACGGCGAAAATAAGGGAACGCAAATGGCGCTGCCACCATTTGCGTACGCTGGGTTTCTTTCCCCCTGCCGTGATAGGCTACGTAAATACTTACGTAGCCTATCACGGCCTCTGCAGTGATGTAAATGGCGTCCCTGCATTAGCAGTGATAGGCTATGTAAGTATTTACGTAGCCTATCATGGCTATGAAGAGGAAGCGAATGGCGGCTGCAGGAATGCCGCCATTCGCAAAGCAGCACAGACAGGAGCAGGTAAGTGCTCCATTTTGTGCACCTTTTGTGGGTTGGGGGTGGTGGGGACTTCGTCCTGCATGCCTTTCATGGGTTGGGGGGGGCAGGGGCTTCGTTCCACGACGGATTTCGGGGGGCCGAATGCACTGGCATTCGGCCTCACCAAGATCTGTCGCGGAAGTCTGTGACATCCCTAGCTCAGACCCAGCAAATGAAAATATCCTATGTCCCCCAGATGCTGTCTAGAAAACATAGGATTGCTCCCTAAACTACTCACAACATATGTAGTTTGCCCCTTTGTTGTTTGGTTTGCATTGTTTCACCACCGGTGGTCTCAGCCTAGTGAGAATCACATATCTGCTGGTGTGATGTAGCGTCTAGAGTTCTGCCTTTGGATCTGAGAATCCCAGCATCAAACCTTTGTCAGCCATGCAACTGAGTATATAATCTTGGGTAAGTCTCTGTCTCCCAGCCTTCTCTGCATCACAGGGTTCTTGTGAAACTAAAATATTGCATTGCTGGAAGAAGAGTGAGATAGAAAGGTAGCAAGCAATAATTATCTCCTGCTTAGAATGCCTAATTGGACATGTTCCCAAAAAGCAAGGCCACTATTTCTGCTACTACTGTCCACTGTGTCACTGCATTATCAGAAGCTTCCATAGGTTATTATGGGTTCCTTTTTCCACAAGTAATGTATGGGAGAGAAGGAACAAGGTGTATACACTCTCTGCACTATTATCTGGATGAGACAGCATGCACATGCACAAACTGAGCATCACCACGTCTATAATTTCCACTCCTCTGTTATTTAAGAGAAACAGCCATTGCAAGAGGAATGATAAGAAAACATCTTATGGAAAATAGTGAATTTTAGAGCTGAAAGAAGTGGAAAGTGATTTAGTCCCTTCACTAAGCCAAAGACCAGAGCCATTTGGCATCATCCAAAGTAAGCCATTTTAAGTCCTCTCAATTTCCATGGAAGAAATTTAAAGGCATGACTCCTATTGAAGATATTTAAGCACATACTATTTAAGCAGCTATGTATTGTGGACTGCCAAGTACCTGCTCCCTCATTTTTGCAGACATCAAAAAATACGAGGTTAATCATGCATTCAGCTAGATGGGTCACAAATTGTGTGGGCCTGCTTTATAGTAATTTTAATACTTCTCTAAATGTTGTTAACTTACTCCAAGCCCTAAGGAAAGGATTGGACCAGGCAGAAGTCAAAGCAAATACTGACATAAGTCAACTGGAAGGTGGAAGTTCGCAAAGCTCATGAGTCACAAATTGATCCACATACCTCAGGAAATGGGTTTATAACTTCTGCACTTCATCCTACGGCTTGCAGGCATGATGCTTTGTGGTGTCAGGCAAAAGCTGCTTAGTACAGACTGCTCTTTGAAAAGGCCCTGAATTCTGACCTGCGTTTCGAGAAGTCAGAACTGTACAGTCTGGATGCAAAATGGTCAGTGAGATACAGGACATGATGCTCTCATACTTTGTCATGATTTCTCATTGCTATTTTGGGTAAAATAGGAAATGTATATTCCCAAGCTGAAGTGTTTTCACTGGAAGTGGCAGTCATATTCATTTAATGCTAAGACATCTCATTCCTTCTGGCAGACAACCCCCCCCGTCCCCCACCCCCGACAAGTTCTCAGAAAGCTGATAAAGTTAGAACGGCAGTCCAAAAGTATTGAATGTCTGGGGAGCCTGTTTAGCCCTACTTAGTACACCATTTCTTCTTAATTGTTTTGTTAGGTACAAGGATTTCTAGGATGGTTGAACAACGCTGGTAAAAGTTAGGGGTGCACGAAAGTCCCTTACCTGTCCTCGAAGCTTTTCGCGGTGGGGGGGAGGTGCTTTGCTGCTCCCCCCGCGAAGTTCAGGCCGGGGGGGGAGGCTTCCCGCCTCGCCCGGCTGAAATTCAGGCCGGGGGGAGGCTTCCCGCCTCGCCCGGCCGAAATTCAGGCCGGGGAGGAGGCGCCTCGCCTCGCCCGGCCGTGAACTAAAAAGTTAAAAAGAAAAAAACGCCCCCGTGATAGGCTACGTGACGATTAACGTAGCCTACCACGGCTAGATCTGCAAATTCAGCCGTGATAGGCTACGTAAATCGTCACGTAGCCTATCATGGGTGACTTTAAAAAAAAAAAAGTGAGTATGCAAATGGCGGCCCCCATAGGGAGCCGCCATTCGCGTTCCTTATTTGGTCGCTGTAGTCTACGTAAATCTTTACGTAGACTACGGCGAAAATAAGGGCAATGCTATTTGCGTTGCCCTTATTTTCACCGTAGTCTACGTAAAGATTTACGTAGACTACAGGGACCAAATAAGGAACGCGAATGGCGGCTCCCTATGGGGGCCACCATTATCCGTACGCGCTTTTTCTTTTTTTTTTAAAGTCACCCATGATAGGCTACATGACGATTTACGTAGCCTATCACGGCTGACTTTGCAAATCAAGCCGTGATAGGCTACGTTAATCGTCACGTAGCCTATCACGGGGGCATTTTTTTTTCTTTTATTGGAATGGCGGCGGTGGCAGCCAGTCGAAAGACCGGCTGCCGCTCCGGCCCCGGACGAAGACCCGCCGAACCGCCGGCCAGACCCGCCGCCAGGAGGGACATTTGGCAAAGGTAAGTCCCGTCCCGGGGGGGGGGTGCAGGGGGGGCCGAGAATTTCTCCCCGAAACGTGTTCGGGGGGCCGAACACGTTGGCGCTCGGCCCCCCGAAGTTTCAGGGAGAAATTCTCCGCCAACCCTAGTAAATGTATGCATTTTTCCATCTCTTCCAAGTAAAAGCTTTTACATAGTTGCAACAACAATGCTTAAGCCCAGATCCAGAGACTTATTTTAGACACACCCAAAGACTTGCACCCAATGGGCTGTTCTTTCTTTTTTTAAGAAAAAACTTTATTTAAGAGCGACATGTCCTGCTGCCATTGTCAGATCAAACACTGTTTCTGAATGTTGCCACTGTTTTAAAAACAGCTTCTAATGTAGCATGAGAGATTGCTGTTTCAGGACACAAGTAAAAAAGCAACTTTGAGTATGTGGAACTATTCAGAAAGTTCTTTAGATTCCAGCCTTTTTACTTGTATATCATTATAGGGATGGCGGAGAATTCCGCCACGGATTTCAGTGAGGCCGAATGCACTGGCATTCGGCCCCACAAAACCCATGGCGGAACGGCCTCCTGCCACCCCGCGGAATCCCCCCCGGGACGACGCTTAGCTGGGGCAGATGTTCCGGCAGTGGCAGCTCCGCTGGCGGCTCTGCCGGCGGCTCTGCAGGCAGCGGCGGCAGCTGGTCTCTTGGCCGGCTGCTGCGGACACAAATGGCGGCTGCCATAGCGGTCGCCATTTGCATCCGGCCAGGCTGCCGTGACAGGCTACGTAAGTATTTACATAGCCTATCACGGCAAAGGCAGCCACACAAATGGCAGCCACCACGCCATTTGAGTAGCTGCCTTTGCCGTGTTAGGCTACGTAAATACTTACGTAGCCTATCACAGCAGCCTGGCAGGATGCAAATGGCAGCCGCTACAGCAGCCACCATTTGCGTCTGCAGCAGCCAGCCGTGGCTGGAACTCTGGCTGTGGATGGCCCTGGCCGGCGGCTCCGCAGAGCCGCCACGGAGCAGAGCTGGCCCAGGAAGGATTCCGGGGGGAGGGATGGAGCGCCTCCCCCCCACTGCGAATCCAAGCTGCGAAAAGGTAAGTGACTTTCATACATCCAGATTGTTCCCCCTAACACCTCCACATGAATTATCTCAGTAATTCTTACAATTGTTCAGTAAGAGAGACCAGTACTATTGTCCCCAGGTTATTAAATCTCAATAATGTGATGTAAGTTACATCAATAAATAAATAATGGATATATGACTTATTACCAAGTTTTCTAATATTTGGAGAAGAAGCATAATTTAGGATGATGATTTTGATGATGATATGGTGTACAACAATTTAGAACAATAAAACCTTGCAACAAAGAACACATCATTAAAAACAGCAAAACATTAAAACACTAAAACCTACACATTTTAATTGGCTAAATTGAAAAGATGAGTCTTTACACTCTTTCTAAAGGCCAAGAGAGTACAGGCCAATCATTGTTCTTGAGGGATCATCATATTCCATAGTTTAGGGGCAACACAAGAAAAAGACTTTTCCGTGTGCCCAGCAAATGGGCCTGTACTGGTAATGGTGCCCTCAAAAGGCCCTCTCCTGCAGATGTTAGTACTTGGGCAGGCAGGTTCACAGTGAGATGGGCAGTCCCTGCAATGGCCAGGTCCTATGGCATTTAGGGCTTTCAAGGGTAAAACCAAGACTTTGAATGGAGCCTGAGAGCAATTGGCAACTAGTGCAACTCTTTCAGGACAGGTATAAAACATGGTCCCAGTACTATGCATGGATTAGCAGCCTAGCTGCCACATTTTGCACCAGTTGAAGCTTCCAGACACCCTTCAGGGGTAGTTCCAGGCAGGGCGCATTGTAATAGCCTAAACGTGATGTAACTAAGGCATGGATAACTGTTGCCAAGGCAGACCGATGCAGAAGCAAAGCACATCCTTTGCATGCAAAAGGTCCCAGGCTCAGTCCCTGGGAACGCCAGTTTTACAAAAATAAACAGACAAGTGATGTGGAAGACCTCAGCACCACTCCTATTAGACTAGACAAGTCTAGGCCAGATGGAAAAATTGCCTGCCCTGGTATAAGGTAGTGACATATATCTAAGGAAGGGAGGGACCTTAGGCCTGGAAGGGCAAATCCAGCCCTCTGGGGTTCCCCTGCCCCCCCCCGCTTCACCCAACCATTTATCATTTGACACTTTCCTGGCTTTTGTGCAGCTTTTTCCCCATTCTAAAAGGTTGAAATGCCTCTCCTAATGCTAAGTTACTGGCAGGAAGAGCTTTAAGCTTAGGGAGCCCCTTTTCCCCTACATCCCAGTCCGCCACCTAAGGTCCTCTGAGGGCTCTCTGCTGCAGCTGCCTAATGTTAGACTGGCAGCCATACACAAGAGGACCTTTTCCTTTGCCGCCCCTCAGTTGTGGAATGACCTGCCAGTTGAAATGTGCCTGCTGTGCTGACCTCTTTGAAGGTCTTTAAGCAGGCATTAAAGACTGTATTATTCTAGCAGGCCTTCCCTTTGTAGAACTCTTGTTCCTTTTGCTGACTCTTGTATACTGTTCTTAAGCTGTGTTGTTTTATTGTTGGATTTTATTTTTTATTTTTTGTTAAAATGTTTTTAGCTCAAAGTTGTTTTTAGTTATATGTTGTTTGTAGATATTGTCTGTATGCTTTTATGTAAATGACTTTTAAACTTTGTATATTGTGTTTCCCCTTCATGGATCACTGCCTTGTTGTGGCAAAGGGGCTTGCGTAATTCAGTGAAGCCACTGAATAGCGTAGTGGGTGCTATTTGCAGTTCCTTTTTTTTTTTGCCGTAATTGGCTATGTAAATATTTACATAGGCTAGAATGGTGAAAAATAGAGAACGCAAATGGCAGCCGCTGTAGCCGCCGCCATTTGCGTACGCTGGTTGTTTTAGGGGGGGGGGGTTAGCCGTGATAGGCTAAGTAAGAATTTACGTAGCCTATCACAGCTCGAAGGACAGCAATGGCGGCCACTGCAGCCCGGCTGCGGCCAGCCAGGAGACTAGCCGCCGCCGAATCCTTCACTGCCGCTGCATCCGCTGCATCCGCCCCAGGTAAGTGCTGTCTCGGGGGATTCCGTGGGGAGCGGCAGGGGGGCAGGAAGCCATTCCGCCACGGATTCTGAGGGGCCGGATTCTACAGAATCTGGCCTCACTGGAATCTGTGGCGGAATTCTCCGCCATCCCTAGTACTTTTTGATTTTACTCCTAGGAAGGCTTTACTATTGGTCATTTGTATTGTGGGGAAATGAAATTAGGAAGGTCGGTCGGTCTCTCTCTCTCCCTCCACATGATTAACAGCACAGTAGATTATACATGTCTACTCTGAAATAAGACCAATTGGGTTCAATGGGATTTACTCTCAGGTAAATATGTACAGTATTGCAGTGTAAGATTTCAGTCTTATTTCAGATTTCCTTTACCAGGAAGTAATACCCATTGAAAACAGTGGGACTTACTGACCAACTTCCAGTTGGGACCAATGTCGCTCTCGTAGCTTCCCACGGGGCTCAGTGGGAGCTTTCTCAAACAGCTTTTTAGAAGGTTGAAAACCCTTTTCATCCCCCCCCCAATAGAAGGGGGGGCAAGGCAACAGCTCTGGTCAACATCTTGGAGAAAGGTAACTCCCATGCGATAGTGGGGGGGGGCTGGATTCCAGGATTATCTCCCCAGAGCTTTACCAATGCAAAAAGCTGTACTGAGACTCCTATTTTATAGGAGAAAACAGGGCTGACGTGTTCCATAATATATGCTTTAAGAAATATCAACAACCTCTGAGGGATGATTTAAGAAACATTAACAATATTTGAGAACATCTGAGGACCTGTAAGATCTGTTTGAGAGAAACATGTCTGTGCCGAGGAGAAGAAAGGAGCTCGCATCTACTCCCCCCGAATCCTCTGTGTCAAAAGTGTCAAAGACAGAAGATATAGGGGAATTATTTATGCTGATAAAGACTTTATCTTTGCATAAGCAAGTCAAAAGGCTGGATTTAATCCAAAATTCCATCACCGCCCTGCAAGGAGCTGTAGATTTAATTAATGCATCAAGGCAAAAAATGGAGACAAAAATTAATGAGCTTGAAAACCAAGTGGCAGGGAATGAAACTATGTCACAAATTTGTTTTAAAAATATCTCTGATAGAATCTTTCAACTAGAGGCCTTCACGAAAAGATCCAATGTATGGATTATTGGGATTAAAAATCTGCCTAATGATGTAAAATTGCCTATTTTTGTGGATAAAATTTTGCACGAGATACTCCCTATTTCATCTGATTATTTACTTGATATTGAGCAGGCATTTCATGTGCCAAATGCTAAAGGGACTGATTACACCATCATAGTTCAATTTGCAAAAGTCTC
The DNA here is from genome assembly GCF_057233095.1 of Heloderma suspectum. NCBI lineage: Eukaryota > Metazoa > Chordata > Lepidosauria > Squamata > Helodermatidae > Heloderma > Heloderma suspectum. The sequence continues at coordinate 150,111,457 of NC_139458.1, forward strand.
CACAAAGAATTATATCCTGCGCTTGGCAAGGGAGGCTGGAAGCCTTTCCTGGAAACAAGATAGAGTTATGTTATTCCCAGACTACACCAAATAGGTGGCGAATAAAAGAAGGCAATTTATCAATGCAAAGAATATGGCAAAACAAATGAACTTACAGTATTACTTAAAATATCCTGCTACACTGTGTATTGTGTCTGAAGGTCAGATGAAGAAGTTTTTAAATCATGAAATGGCGGAAGCTTGGCTTAATGTAGAAATGCGTGAGAATTCTGTTACAACCCCATGAACTGGAATCTTTAAACAAGCTTTGTTAACTGTTTGGGCTTAGTCTATATGACTCAGGCTAATTCAGAAGATAAATGATTATATTTATATTGGTTTATTCTCCTTTCTCTTTTATTTTTTATTGCTTTTCTTTATATTTTTTATTTTAAAATAGATAATATATCTAGTATAAAATTTATTACTGATCGTTCAAGGTTTATATTAAGTTTTATTATTATACAATACTATATATATTTCATTATTATTATTATTATTATTATTACTAATAATATAGGCTTTTAGGAATGAATTGTAGACCTGTTTCCTTGATATAAGATTGATGATATGATATAGAAATGTAAGGTTGTTTATTAAACTGTAATATTGTTAAGGTTATAGATATAGTTTTTAAAATAGAATGGCATTGGAGGCTGGCGTGTGTTGGAGTTTAAACTTAATTTTTAAGGGGGAGAGAGAGGGAGAGAGGATGAGGGAAAGGGAGAGAAGTTTTTTCTTGTTTTCTTCACTTCCTTTCCTCCTCCCTTTCCCCCTTTTTCTCTTTTTTCTTTCTCTCTTTTTTCTTCTCTCTTTGTTACTGTGGTGTCCTCATCAGAATATTGTACTGTTGGGAAATTGAAGTATTGATTAGGTTGTTGGTAATTTTGGTATTGTTTGTTTCATTTATAAAAATAAATAAAAATATATTAAAAAAAAGAAAACAGTGGGACTTGCTCAGAAAATATTCATAGGGTTGCATTGCACATTTCTCATGTTGAGATCAATAAGACATAAAAGTTCTAAATTTTGGCTGGATCATGCTCATTGTCCAGATAGGACTTCAGGAACAGAAATTACCATGTTTCTTTGAATATTTGACGAATTGGGAGAAAATGGATCAAGTGAGAGAAAGGCCACAGCTCCAAAGGATCACACGTATAGGAAAAATGAATAATCTGGATCATATTTTTTATTGTATATTGCCATAAGCTCCTGCTAGACAGAGGGTACAATATAAATCAAGTAAACAGGAACACAGGAAGTTGCCTTATACTGGGTCAGACCATTGGTCCATCTAGCTCAGTATTGTTGACACTGACTGGCAGCAGCTCTCCAGGGCTTCAGAGAGGAGTTTTTCCAGCCCTACTTGGAGAAGCCGGGATTGAATCTGGGACCTTCTGCATGCAAAGCAGGCGCGCTACCACTGATCTGTGAACTATGATGGTATTGGGTACCTGTGTTACTAAATCTCAGTTCTTCCCCCTGCCATATAAAGGGCATTGCCTCAGGGCCAGACCTAAAGTGTTTTCATAAGCAGAGCAAGATGATATGGGCTGTGCATTATTATTTAACCAAGCAAACCAAAAGGTGTCTGTATATGGAGCAGACCCTTTTACATTGTTCTGCTTGTCTGCTACACCCATTATTTCCATTAGGCCTAGTGTGTGCTACAGTGATTGTAATGAACAGATACAGAGGAAATATGTCTCCAGTGATTTCTGGCTGACAATTCCAAATAGGCCTAAAAGTATGTGTAAACATTTTCTTTAAATAATTAAATATGATTTGTGCTGCATGATGGATTCAAAAACTTTTATTCAAGGAATCAAAGGGGTTTTTTTGGAGCGGGGAAGGGGTAAAGGTAAGAGATTGATTACCTGAACTTCAAGGATCCCCTTGCAAGTATATCCATCTTTAATATGACACATCTTCAGGCTTTTTGGTAGAATAATTAGGATGATTTAGAGTATATTTGTTTTATATTCTGTGATAATCTACTAGTAGGATCACACTTACGGTATTCTGTTGGCATTTCAGAGGAAACAATGCCCTAGAGACTTGTCTGGCTACTCAGACTAATGGATTATTATTGAGGATACAACACAGTGGAAGAATAATTATGTGCTCATTCAGTGAAAGACCATAGTGGTTTGAAGAAACATTGATATTCCCAGCCATCAATATACAACAGGTAATATTGGGCAGAGTTAAACACATTATCCAGAACATCACAGCAACAAAACACTATCAATTTCACAGTTACTTCACTGGTGTTTGATCATATTATAGCAATCTCCTGGTAAGAGATCATCACAAAGGGGCCAATTTTCATTCTTCTCTTTGGATTTGCTACACATCTCCGGGTACAAAATGTGCAAATGCACCCTTTCAGATTTTAAGACTGTATACCATGTAGAACTAATGATGAAAAAGCAGTGAAAGCAGCAACTGCAAAAGGTTTGGGCTAGTACATATGAATTTTTAAGAGAGTTACACTTACTAATTTTATATATGTACACCTTCCACTCTTGATTAAGTATCTGATGTTTGAGTATGCCTACCAGAATATAACCCTGATGCTGGGAAAGACTGAAGGCAAAAGGAGAAGGGGATGGCAGAGGATAAGATGGCTAGATAGTATCACTGATGCAATGAATATGGACTTGAGCATTTTCCGGGAGAGAGCGGAGGACAGGAAGGCCTGGCGTGCTATGGTCCATGGGGTCACGAAGAGTCGGACATGACTGAATGACTGAACAACAACAACAACCAGAATATAATTAAGAAGCATAATGAGAACTAGTCCAATGTCCTGCTCACAACTTTTCTGTGTTCTGAGACTTACAGAAAAACTATGTATATATTTTCACATTTTTGTCCTCAACAATGTGTGTGTGTGTGTGTGTGTGTGTGTGTGTGTTGGGGAGAGAGATAGAGAGAGAGAGACTTGCCCTTTTTTAAAGGCAAGATTTTCAGAATTCCCTAATTAAAGAAAACCTGGGTCTGTGACTGGTGGCATAGTTACACGGGCTTCTAAACCACTTATTGTGCAAAAGATTAAAGATAAAGTCAAAGGTAAGAATAAAGCTAACAAAAAACTGAAAAACAAATAATGAAGTCAAGAGTTTAGCTAGTAAGAGAATGTCTGTCAACATTTCTTTCCTACTCCTCTCAAATACCAATTCTATATCTATCTTTACTGTAAAGCTAAATAAAAGTATAACGTGTGTCAAAGGACCCCTTAGGAGGTGGTGTGTTCTTCCAACTGTAGGCTGCTGGGAATGAGACATCCCCTTACCCAAAACATAAATTACTTTAAGCCAGCTCTGGAGAGTACCACTTGCATGTGGCATTGTCCATTCCATCAACATGAATGCAGATATTTATTTATATTAAAATTTTACCTCATTCTTCAGCCAAAAAGGCTTCCAGAGAATCTTAAATAAAAACAAGACAGCCCCTGTCCACAGACTTACACAGATGGGAAAAGGGAAGAGGAGACAAGAGGAAAACAACCAAACTCAGGCACCAGTTCTGACAGTTTTATTTATTATATATTTAAAAAATGTATGACATTTCCACACATCGCTTTGGAGGCAGCTTACAAAAAACATGAGAACAATAGAAACAGATTAAAATGATTCTATCCGATTAATAGGATAATATCTAAGAATCAGCTAAAAAATCAACTTAGGCTGCAATCCTCTATACACTCACCTGGGAGTAAGTCTCATTGAGCTCAGTGCAACTGTCTTCTGAGTAGTTGTTGTTCAGTCGTTAAGTCGTGTCTGACTCTTCGTGACCCCATGGACCATAGCACGCCAGGCCTTCTTGTCTTCTGAGTAGACATGCATGCAAATGTACTGCAAGAAACCAACACCAACATTATAGCAATAAACTAGGAAGTCGAGATTAAATACCATTAAAAGTGAGGAAAAATAAACTGTTTTGCCTTGGTGCCTGAATCTTTATCTTGGCATCTTCTTTATCATCATAAAGAAGGTGCCAAGCTAATGTGTGATAAGCCCCTTTCAAGCACTGAAAAAGCATGTAGGAACTACACACAAGGAGGGGGAGTGAGGATGAGCATGCCAGCTTCACCCCTTCTTTCATCATTATCCTCCATGTGTGGAGAGCAACTATCTGCAGCAGGGTACCTCCTCTACCTGTGGAGGCTCTCCAAATGATTTAAGGCCAAAACAGGCATTACTTTAAGGGTGCTATCTTATGCAGGTTTAGAAAGAAAAAAGTCCTACAACTTTGCTGGGAGCTATAGGACCTTTTTCTGTCTAAACATGTATAGGATTGTGCCCTAAATGTGTGTCTAGTAGCCATGTTCTCATTTTTACTCTAGAGTAGGTGTAGGGGCCCCAATCCAGATCTTAACACCCCCCCCACACACAGACACACACTAGGATCCTGATCTAGATTAGGGCCCTTGCACTTACTCTAGAGCGAGTATGGTGGTGGTCTAGGAGACATCACTGCTAGACACACATTTAATGTATATTTTTGTCCTTAGAAGTCTGATTTTCCAGGGTTCTAAGTAGTGCAGAGATAGGGTGTCCATTTAAGAACTTCCATAAGAGAGGACACACATCACCAAAAACGAGGACACTGCTTTGTGTAAAATTTGCATATGCTAATTTATATGTATAGATGCAAATTTAGAAATTATTATAATTTAAATAGAAATAGAATACACCTCATCATAGTATGGAAGACTGTGTGACTAGGTGACCAGTATGCCTTGCTCAGCCTGATGTCCAGCTGCTGTTGATGGGCAACTTCAAGGACCAGCTCTTCCTTCTAAAGGTTTATTATCTTTAAACTGGACTTGGACTGTACAGCCCTTCAGATAGAGGATGCCTTCAAAACAGAAGACAATCCTATGGCAGCTCTTCAAATTGAGGATTGTTCCCTAAAAAAAAAGACACATGGCCACCACCTCCATGGGTAGAGGAGGCTTTCCTCTGCAGACAGTCACCTTCTAGTCATGGAGGGCAATGAAGACGACAATGGAGAGAATGGGGGCTACTAGGTTAGTCTCCAATTCTCCTCTAGTGTGTAGAGCTTACATGCTTTTTCAATGCCTGAAGAGGGATACAATCAAGGTGAAATGACAGAGAAGGCCCTGCCTCTGGAGTGAGACACCTAAGGTGGGGGCACCCAAGCAAGGCCTCAGCTGATGTTCTCAGTGCATAGGCATTTTCATATGGGAAAAGGTGATCATTCAGATACCCTTGTCCTCCTAGGCCATTTAGGCAAACAGCAGTTTAAACTGTACCTCGAAACAAACTGGACAACAAGCTAGTGAAGACCTTTCAATATGGCAGATCTGGTTGGTGTCTTCTGTACCAGTTGTAGTCTCCTCCAAACACTTTTCATAAGCAGCCCTGGGATATAACACATTGCAGCAGTCTAGCCTGGAGGTTACAATGCATGGATAACCTGGCAAGATTTTTTCCTCCTTGAAGGCAAGTTCCATGTGTGCTCTGTGGGGTCATTTGATAATGAGGATAATTAAACAAAAAATATCCTCATTAAATAATGAGGATAATTAAACAAAAATATCATAAACAAAAGAAAAAAGTATAATGGCAAAATAAGGACATAGCAAAAATTTTGTTTAAAATATTAAAGTTAAGTTTCTTAGGATTTTTGATCACAAAGCAGCTTCCACCAGAGATACAGACTTCCTGTACATAGCGATTCCTTAGGTAATAACTTTCTGTTAAACTGTAATAGGAACAGAGATGCTTCTCTAATTAGTACAGACTATTATTACCAGTAAATTCATTTTGAAGCATTCATGGCATCCCCTCTTTTTCATAGTGGTTTATGGTGTTGGGAAAAATGCCCTAATAAAAGAAAGGCTTGGCATTGTGCACTTATGATGCTGAATTACTCACAGTATCAAGTTGGGGGATACATTTATTTCTGGAATCTCTTGTTTAATTCATCATTATATCTTGTCTTTCATAACTCACATTTTCCTCTGCAGTGCCTTGCAGTGCAATGTGAATCTGCAAGCTTATGCCATCAAGGAGCTCTTTCAGAAGATAAAAAATAGGGGCTCTCACACATTTGATTGAAATGTATCCTTATTTGCTATTGGTGATAGAATGGGTTAGTGGAAAAACTATGTGTGTGGGGTAGCTTTCTTTAGGGGTCCTCACATGTATGAAGCATGTACCTTATGCTTTTAGCAAGTGCCTCAGAAATGGGACTGCACCTGCAGGTCATGCCTCCTGAAACAACATGCCTGCTGGTCACACACCAATGAGTAGTCAGCGTTAGTGAGAAAGGGTCCTAAAGGGTCCTACAGTTCTTCCTTGTTATTGCGGCCCTGGGCCAATCAGGATTTGCAATGACATCACAAGGAAGAGTTCTACATTTGAAGGCTGTGCATTGGGCCCTTTCTCACTCATGTCAAATGGGAAGCTACCAGGGGCATGGCCAGTGGGTGTGATGGTATGGGGGTGGAGGGATTGAAGGGAAACTAAAGGAGGGAAGGTACCAATGACAAAGAAAAAGGGAGAGGTGAGGAAATTTGAAGGATGCACAAAAATACAGATCTCAGTGGCCCAACATGTTTTGGAATAACATTGTTAGAACGTTATAGAATATAGTGGTGTGTCTTGCTTTAAGTGTTTCTGAAGAAGAATTTTAATTCCAACCACATTGGGCTAATAACACCTTTAATTTTGTGCACTCTTCATATTTCATCTCCCCTTTTTTTCTGATATTAGAGGGTGACAGTGAGTCCGATACCACTCCCCCCTTATGCCTTCACTGAATGCATGGGGAACCCATATGGTGAAAACTCTGCTATGTAGCAGGTGAAAATATGTCCAGGTTTTTTCCAGAATATTGTCTGCTTATGTCTCTCAGAGTGTTATTGATTATAAAATAAAAAGGGTCTTATCAAACCGAATGATAACACCACATAATGAGTGTACTTGAAAGACAGGGCTTGGATTCAGAGAGTACTTGGTGACTGGTGATAGATGGTTTTATTTCATACTGGCTACAAAAAAGCTGGCTACACAGAGCCAAAACTATGAGTGAAACAAGAAGGGAAGTCTGGAAGAGAAAGGTATAGATCCAGCTCCTTTCTAGGATGCCAAGGCTATAGTAGTTCCCAGAATAGTTAAGCAGATGGTTCTTCTAGGAAAGTAACGATCAGGCTTCAGGAAATTTTGAGACTTATTTTTAGTATTGAAAGTTTTAAAAATATCTATGTATGGCTCTATGATAATCAGCACTATGTGAACGAATATATTAGAGATATAAGTTAACTAACTTACCTAAAATTGACAACTGTTGTTATCATACCAACTATTGTAATATGTCACTCCAAATCTCTTTGTGGGCTCGCTCACATCTAACATTATTTTATCAGATACTCTTCTGAGGTGTTGCATCACACAGAGATGATGGATTAGGTAGTGGATATTATTCTGTTCCTAAACTAATCCTGCCCCCCCCCCAAGCTTAGTTATTACTTTTATTTAGGGACAGGAATTTCTCCTTGCCTAGTTTATTAATACAGGCAGCTGCCTCTAACAACTATCTATCTATCTATCTATCTATCTATCTATCTATCTATTGTGGAAGTATGACTGACAGCAAGGGCCAGAATGGAATTGTGGCTGAGTTAGGGTAACTTGGGAAAGTCAGTTAAGGGCTTTCCACATTCATTCAAGCACCAAAATGCTGGGAAATTACGGCTGGCCCTTAACAAATGTGTTATTTAGACAATGTGCAGATGTTATGGTATTGCTATGGTTGGTTCTTGCTTCAGCACTGCCTTGGAGCTGGATGGTTCCCAGTTACTGAGTAGTGGACCTAAGTCCCAGATTTGTCTGTACACTGGAATAGAGACACGGAGTCTATGCAACTGAAGCTATCGTGCAAAAGAAGCATAAGATATCATACCATATTCATATTGCCTAAATAAACACTGTAACTCCCCTGAATTTTGGAGCTTATGGAGTTCACTTTGGAGTGAACATGGAAAGCCCTTAACCTAAACCAAAAGGTTTTACGTTAATTGAATTTGATTACAGATTGACAAGGCTATACCTGCAACAATCTGATCAGGCAAACATGAAATAAAAAATGAGAAAGTCAATGGAAAAAGAAAGGAAGAAATATAATAATTAAAAAGAAATCAAACACCATTTAGAAGGGTAAGAATTCACACAGAGGCACTTTAACATGCATATTTAAAACACACATTTATTCCAACAAAGAAATATAGTGATACATCTATTTTAATATGAACTGGTGATTATTATTTCAGGAAATTTAGCACTATTCTAAAAATGTCCAGAATTCTTAAAGAATTTTTATCACAAAACCCCACTGCAAATCTTTGATAGGCTTATAAACTTGTAAAACAAGGATGGTGATATATTCTCTGGCCTTTATTCCCCACTCTGGCTCAGAGGAGGACTCCAAGGTGGGGGCAAGCATCATCCAGTGAATAATCGTCTGTTACCCTGACCTTCCAAGTCAGAGGATGCAGCTCCTCTGACTCAGAGGGCACCCCCCACCGACACAGTCCTCACCAACCCCATAATGGAGAAGCCAGCAGCAGCAGAATCAGCCAGTTGCCCTTTCAGAGACAGACAGCTCCTCAGATGGGATGGGGTTAACAGCAGCCTCAGATCAGCCAACTTTCATAAAGCAACAGAAGACCTGTGCACGTTGCTAAGACAGCAGGTCTTCCTAAATGAGTTCCAGCAGGTATAGATCTGTCCAGGGTCCTGCCTGGTCTGACCTTGACTTGCTGTCCTGTGTCATCAGACTTGGCACTGCCTCACTCCTCTAGTTAGTGCAACTGCTTCATATTGGCTCCCCTGAGAACCTAGACAGGGTAGTTCACTTACTTACTCACATATCTTCTAGAGCACTGTGCTTCTTGAAATTCCTCACCCTATTTGTGGGCAGAGAAACTGGAAGGGACAATCACACTGAATTTCTTCAGAGTGACCTCTCTGGCAATTTCTCATAGGCAGGGCTTGCCATTGGCCAGGGTTTTTGCAGAGCTGCTTTCTCTCCCCCCCCCCCGGCCACCCCTTCCTGAAGGTTTTTTGTGTGTGGCCTTTTTGCATTGTCATTGCAAGTGGCAACAGTGGCAACAGTGTTACCAGCCTGGCCTCCCATTTTGCATCCTCCACAATACCCCCAGCCTAGCATCATTCCAGGGCATTGGTGGTAGGGGCAGAGGAGGGAATGAAGTCCCCCCCAAAAAAAAAAAAAATGCTGAAGAACATTTGGATGAAATTCTGCGAAGACACTTTTTATTTCGGGGGGGGGGAGAGAAAAGAAAAATCTCAGTATTTTTCTGAGAAAAAATGTAGTCTGAGCAATTTTGGCTCATTCTTCAGGGTTCAGCACCTTCTGCAGGGTCTTCCAGATGCTAAATTCCTGTGGGGTGATTGTCTCTTGTCTCTAATGCAGGCACTGATAACACCACTCCTTCCCTGAAAGCCCTGTAGTAGGGGTGTGTGTGTGTGTATGTGGGGGGGGTAGTGTTGTGTCCAGCTCCAAGGAAGAGATGGAGCTTTTGCTGTGCCAAAATCTGACCTTCAATTTCCTGAAAATTTTCTTCCCACATGACAGAGGCTTTCATTTTTCTGCCTCATTCTCAGGGCAATTTATAATTTATTTTGAATTTATTTTGGTGGTGTTTTTGACCTTATCTAATCATTGTGAGACGGCCAAGAGTACTGTCTCTTCTTCTTTCTATTACACAAATGTCCATTGCTCTGAAGTCTCCCAGGCTGCCTGCACTTCCTGATCTGAAATAGCCCTAAGGGAAGAATTGCTTCATGATGGCTTCCCCTGGGCATTAATTGAAGTGCAGGAAGCTGAGGAGGCTGCCAGCTGCCAGAGAGATGATTGCACAATGAAAGACACTCGCACACACTCCTCACCCACCTCATAAATAAGGTAAGCACAAGAACCCTGAACCAAACCCATGAGAATTTCTCTGAAATTTCTTCTCCTTTGAATTTCTTTTCAAAAGCAATTTATTTTCTATCAAATTGAATAAGAATGGTCAGAAATATGTGGGGGAAATTTTCAACACAACATTACTTCTGGGGTCTGTAAATTTAGCAGGAGAAATAGCTCCCTCCCCATTCTTAGTGGATTTTGTGCCTGTTTCTTCATTCTCCTTCTCCCCTTTTTGAGATGCAAGGTTCAAGGGCTAGTAAAAGCCAAACAGCAACAGTGAGGTAAAAATGAAGCCAAATGAAGAAGGAGGCTAGTCTGAGGCAAAAGTAGCTGACTGCAGTCCTAAATGCACATATGGGTACAGAACAAAGAAATGGTGATGAGGTCACTAGGATGATTGGTGTTTTTTTTTTTTTTTAATCTAGTATGTTTAAAGTAGAATTAACACTTCAGCTATTTTCCTCCCCCCAAACCTCACTCTCTTCCAACTACCTAACACAAAGTGACATAATAACTCCCTGCTCCCCTCCTATCCTGTCTCTATGGTAACCATCCACGCTCACTCCCATTATACCCACTCCCTCCTGCAGGATCATTCTTGTGAATGGCCATAGTATAAAATGACTGAGGGGAATTTTTAATGAAAAAATACTACAAACATGTTACATTAGTATGAGGGCACAGCATGCACTAGACCTTCCCCACTGACCTGACACAACCTTCCCTCCTGACCTGGCCACGTGCAAGTGGAGAAATAAGCCAATAAAGTTTAACCCCAGCAAAGTCTATGAGAAAGGAAACAGGCAATAACTGCCAAACTGGAGTGCTGGAGGTCACTCATGAAACTTTAAACTCCTATAAATAAGCCATTCCTTACCCTTATTTCATCAAAATTGGTATGGACCATCCTCAAATTAACTGCTCCGATACTACCAAGTTTCAGATCAATTTGTGAGTCCATTTTCTGAGCAGAAGTCATAGAACCTACTGACTCTACGTTTTCTAGTTGTAATGGTGGAATGCAATTCATCCAACTCACCCTTAACATGGGGCCAATAATAAATAAACCATTATTTATTATTATTTATCAGATGAGTTCTTCATATAGATGTTTTTATGTCTCACACACACATATACATATACATATACACATACACATACACATATACATACACATACACATACACATATACATATACATATACATATCAGGGTGGATTCTAAGGTTGGCATATCTTACCCTACCTGCTGGCTTTGAGGTATGCAGTCAAGAACATAAAGGTCAGACTTCAACTGCTATCTTCAAAGCACTCGGTTGTGAGAGCAGGTTATTTTTAAGAGTACTGAGGAAGGTCTGGAGCAGCTGAATGATGTACCCAGTGACCTCTCAGGGCTAAGGCCTTGGGGGAACCTCTGTATCAGGGGTGGGTCACCTCTTCCAGCCCAAGGGTGACATTCAGTTTCGGAGAAGCTCATTCCTGCTGTGGGCGGAGCTGAAAGCAAATGGGGTGAGGCCAAAGGCAAAAGGAGTATGGCGCAAAAAACAACAATCTCTGGCATATTTTAGCTGCTGCTTCTGCTTATTATTATTTATTACATTTCTATAGCACCCCATAGCCGAAGCTCTCTAGACGGTTTACAAAAGTTAAAACATTAAAACACAATATTGTTGTTGTTCAGTCGTGTCTGACTCTTCGTGACCCCATGGACCATAGCACGCCAGGCCGTCCTGTCCTGCGCTCTCTCCCGGAGTGTGCTCAAGTTCATATTCATTGCATCGGTGATGCTATCTAGCCATCTCATCCTCTGCCGTCCCCTTCTCCTTTTGCCTTCAGTCTTTCCCAGCATCAGGGTCTTTTCCAGTGACTTTTCTCTTCGCATTAGGTGGCCAAAATATTTGAGCTTCAGCTTCAGTATCTGTCCTTCCAATTGCAGTTCCCTTTTTTTTTTCACCATAATTGCCTACGTAAATATTTAAAATACATAAAATAGAGTCCCTGCCGCCCCCAACCCACAAAAGGTGCACAAAATGGAGCACTTACCTGCTCCCGTCCGTGCTGCTTTGCGAATGGTGGCTGTCCTGCGGCCGCCATTCGCTTCATCTTCATAGCTGTGATAGGCTATGTAAATACTTACATAGCCGATCACGGCTAATGCAGGGACGCAAATGGAGGCGGCTATGACAACCACCATTTGTGTCCCTGTGGGGCTGCCCAGTGGCTGGATGTCCGGCTGCGGGTGGCCGGAGCTGGCCGGCGGCTCTGCGGCTTGGCCGCGGAGCAGAGCTGGCCGGGAAGGATTCCGAGGGAGAGGACCGGATCGCCTCCCCCCCATCAAGGTTTCCAGGGGGAGGGATGGAGCGCCTCCCCCCCACCACGGATTGCCCGGCACGGAGCCAGGTAGGTGTTTCGTACACCCCTATTATAAACCCTGTAAAATCAGGTTTGAAATCAGGGTTTTTATTTGCATGGAAAGCCTACATGGGTACAGGAGGCTCTCCTCTTCAGACCACAGCCCTCTACATGTACAGGGTGATGGATGCAGTGATGGAGGGGGTGGGGGTAGGATGCTCCTCTCCTCACATATTCATTCAACACAGAAGAATGATTGCCTGAAGAGGGCTACAACGTCTAAGGAATGACTGGAACAATTTATTTGAATATAAAACACAATTGAGGCCTAGAACCTCAGCCAAAATGAGCAATCTTACAACAATACATATAACAACTACCAGCCTTCTTCTTCCTGGACTTTCACTGGGAGGCTGATGCTCCTTCTGCGACTATTACCCTTCATTCACCAGTCTAATTTGATACACTTTACTACAGAGTCCTGCCCCCAACATATTCTATGTTGGGTCTGAGGGGCATTCTGCGGAAATGAAGACAGTGGTGGCAACTGCTACGGCCATCTCAGCTGATGCTTCTCTTCTTGGCACTAGACTGAGGGAATTTGAGGTTGATATCTGCAGCCACCAAACAGGGATCAGTGAAATTTTGTTTGGTTCGTTTTTTGAAGAACATACTAAAATTCAGAAATTTCTTCATAACTGGATGGAAATAAATTGAGATATTAAAAAAAAAACAATGTGAGAGTGCCTAGCACTTAGAACTTTGGGGTGTGAATCCCTGTGTATTTGACTATATGTGTGGTGCTGATTTACGGTTGCCTCCTCTTTTTTCAGACAGGCTCCTCATCTTGAACAGCTACGTGGCAGGCAGATATAACATGATCCTCTCCACGCTGGGAATAGCTTCACCTATTGAATTTGGCAGGTCATCAATTTGAACTTAACACTGACAAAAGATATGATCTATTACAAATAGTGCTGTGCCAAAATCTGTCCTCCAGTGTCCTGGTCGTTTTCTTCCCCCATGACTGAGGATTCTCAGAGCACTTCACAATTTCTTTTGAAATAAAAATATTGTGGTATAGGATGCTGGGTGTTGGAGATTGAAAAGGCCTCTCGTGGCTGCACCAGCCTCGGTGGACACCCTCCGTCACTGGTATAAAGAATACAACAGGGGTGCCAA